>NC_084803.1:33649077-34300659 GCF_963583255.1 Pyrus communis
TCACATTCTTTTCAGAGTCTCTGAACATATTTTCTTCATCAAATGTCACATCTCTGCTGATTACAAGTTTTTTCATCTCTGGGCACCACAACCTGTAACCTTTGACACCACTACTAAAACCAAGAAAGATAGCCTTTTTGGCTCTAGGATCAAGTTTATTTTCAGTTACATGAAAATAAGCAGGTGAACCAAAAATACGAATATAGTCATAATCAGAAGAGGGTTTTCCAAACCATACCTCCATTGGCGTCTTACCCTGAACAGCAGCTGAGGGTAATCGGTTGATGATGTGACATGCATAAGTAACTGCCTCTGCCCAAAACGACTTGCTCAAACCCGACTGAGACAACATGCATTTAACCTTCTCAAGCAAGGTTCGATTCAATCTTTCTGCAACTCCATTTTGTTGTGGAGTTCCACGGACACTAAAATGTCTCACAATCCCTTCCTCATTGCAAACTTTAAAGAAAGGGTCGGATGTGTATTCACCACCATTATCCGATCTCAAAATCTTAATCTTTCTCCCAGTCTGGTTCTCAACCATTTTCTTCCAACCCAAGAAAATGCTCAACACCTCACTCTTGTGCTTCATAGTGTAGACCCAAGACCTTCTTGAATAATCATCAACAAAGGTCACGAACCAATGTCTACCACTCAAAGAGGGAGTCTTTGTAGGACCCCAAACATCCGAATGCACATAATCAAGAATGCCCTTCGTCTGATGTACAGCAGTACCAAACTTCACTCTAGTTTGCTTCCCCAAGACACAATGCTCACAGAAATCAAGCTTACAAGTCGTGGCACCTTTTAGAAGACCTTGTTTCACAAGCCCTTGTAGAGCTTTCTCACCGGCATGGCCTAATCTCATATGCCACAGTCTAGTAGTATCAGAATCGGATGTGCCCATATTTTCTGAGACTACAGATGCTTCACCTGTCACAGTGCTTCCTTGCAATAAATACAAATGGCCACATCGAGGAGCTTTCATCACAACAAGTGCACCATAAGTCACCTTCAATGTCTGCCCATCTGAATGACACCTGAAGCCCTTGGCTTCCAAAGTTCCCAAAGAAATAAGATTTTTCTTCAAATTCGGTACATACCGAACACCTGTCAACTCTTTAACCATGCCATCATGCAACTTCAAACGAACTGTACCAATCCCTTTTGTTGTGCAAGGATTGTCATCTCCCATGAACACAACACCGCCATCAAACTCTTTCAAGCTTGAAAACCAATCCTTGTGAGGAGTCATATGATGAGTACAACCCGTATCCAACACCCACTTAGTAGCACAATCAAATGATGAGGAAGTGGTTAAAGCAAAATCAGAAAAATCTGTTTCAACCTCAGCAACATTAGCTTCAGAACTTTCTTTGCCTTTGGTCTTCAATCTAGGACAATCTTTCTTCCAATGACCCTTATTACGACAAAAGGCACATTCATCCCTTTCCAAAGGTTTTCTACCTTTAGAGTTTCCTCTAGGTCGAGACTGTGATTTTTTCCTGCTAGAAGAGGATCTCCTCTCTGATGATCTACCTCTAACAAATAAAGCTTCAGAGGTACTATCATGATTTTTATCTCTATGCCTCATTTCATAATTCATCAAGGCATTTGACACATCTTCAAATTTCACAGTTTCTTTACCATGCATAATAGTGGTAACAAAATGCTCATAAGAGTCCGGCAAGGAATTCAACAATATTAAGGCCTTATCTTCATCCTTAATATCCTCATCTAAATTTAACAAGTCGGCAATCAACTTATTAAAAGCATCAAGGTGTCTAATCATTTTTGTACTTTCTTTGTATTGGAAGCGGTAGAGCTTTTTCTTCAAGTGTAGCCGGTTCTCTGCACTCTTCGTCATATACTTGTCTTCCAATTTTTGCCACAACACACTTGCCAATGTCTCCCGCATCACAAAATACTTCTGAGTTTTTGCAAGGCACAACCGAATTGAAGAGCAAGCCCACAAATTTAATTTCTCCCATTCCAGTTTCGACATAGCTTCAGGCTTCTCTCCCAAGGCGGCAAGAAGATCTTGTTGAGCCAACACATCTTTAACCTCACATTGCCACATCCCGAAGTTGTTTGTGCCATCAAACTTTTCCACTTCGAACTTTGCATTTTGCACCGTAGTTCTTGCAAACCCGGAGCTGCTTCCAAAAGGATTCTCATCTTGCCCGTCTGACATCTTTGGCAACTAGACAGTACCCAAGAGCAACCAGTGCTCTGATACCAATTGTTGTGCTAGGATAGCACCAAACCACGCGGAACCAAATCAAGCTAACCCACAGAAATTTTATCAAATGAAAATGCAAGAACAAAATATAAAAGACACAAAGATTTTAACGAGGTTCCTCCACAGTCAGTGTAACTGGAGTACGTCCTCGGAGCAGTAGGAGCTCACCCAATAATCCACTATCAACCAAATGAGAGTTTACAAAGTGTTGGCAATCTCACAACCCAAAAGCCCAATACACCCAATAGCTCTCACACACCAAAGAAACAAATAGAGGAAGAAATATAATGAATAATTTCTTCTCTATACATATAGCTCAAAGCTATTACAACAACAACTACTTTGGTGGATGATTACTAACCAATTGAAGCAGCAGCTTCCCTTCTTTCTTTGCAGCTCCTTTAGCTCTCTGCAACTCTCCTTAGCTCTCTGCAAAAGGAGCTCTTTTCTTCTCATCCGAACAATGAGCTCTCACTCCCTTTTTCTCTACTAAAAAAAGAACTCTTTCTTTTCTCTAGTCTTTATGCCAAAACCAAAGCTCACGGGTGGTGAAGGGAACCAAAACATTTTCAAAAGCAAAGGTCTTTTCCCTCTTTTCCTCCCCAAAACAAGGAAGGTGTTTGCCACCTTTGAATTTGTTTATTCTAAAGTATGGCCACTTGGCCACTTATTCAACACTGTACTTGCATTAGCTATATATGCATCTGTACTTAGAGCAGTTATGATATTATTTCTGGTTATGCCTAAAAACTGATAGTCCTGACGTTGGTTTATTCTACCTATAGGAAGACTCTGATTACACAATGAAATTGTTCAACGTCCGTGCTGTGGTAAGTGCCCGCCCTTAGAACAGTAATATAATTAAAAAATAATAATTGGTTTGTCTTTTTACCATATATCCTGACTAATTAATAGTTAAAAGCTAATTAAATAACTTTTAAACGATCGATTTATCCCTGCGTTTATCTGAGAAGGGAAAATTACTTTCCTGATAATGTGCACTTTTTTTTGCAGCCAGCGGTGGTCTTCATTAAAGATAAGGAATGGGTATCTAACAATGTTGGTGTTAATGTTGCACAGTTGAAGCATATTTTTGAAACTCTCTACGGGTAAATATCTTCTCTTCTTGATCGGGGTGCATTACACTTGTGTGCTGTGATTTATGTTTTGATTGTAGTTTTAGCATGTTTTTCTTTTACTATTTTGCTTTGATTTATGTTTTGTTTTTAGTTTTTACATGTGGTCCAACATTCTAGTGGATAGAACGTTGTATTTATACCATACATCCTAGGTTCGAAACTCTCCTCTCCTGAATTATTGTAATACTTTTGAGATCCATTTCCTAAATTATTGTAATTTTGACCCAGTTTAGTGCCAATGAGTCGACTTCCTGAACTTTTACCGATGATGAATCTACTTGAGTATCTACACACTCAAGGGGAGTATTATAGATATTCTTGGATTGTGATTATATAAATCCTAGATAGATTGGGTTACGAGTTATTTTTTCCTCTAGGATTGTATTTACTTGGAGAACAAGTTAATCCTCTCCATATCTTCTACTATAAATAAAGGCATTGTGTGGAGGGAAAAACATACACACAAGAAATCCCTATACTTTCTCCACTCTTTCTTGTCGTTGCACCCCTCTCTCCTTTCAGTTAAATATGCAACAACATTGTGCTTATTATGATCTTTCAGTTTTTAAATTATGAATTGAGTTGTATAATTAAGACTTTATTTTGTGCATTTTGATTTGGTATCTAAAAAGGATTTGCTTTGATTTGGTTTGTACATTGATTTAGGATTTGATTGCTTTGCTTCTTGGACTAATTGAATGCAGGCCTTCAGTTTGGACATTTGGATTGCTGATTAGATATGACACTATGTTTCTTAAAGCCCAAACAAAAGAAAGAAAAAAGAGTTAAATGGGCTTAGGCCCAAAACTGCCTGGAAACCGAACCGAACCGAACAAGAACTAGAACTAAACCAAAGCCGAACTAAAAAAACCAAACCGAATCAGAACCTTAAAACAAAATTGGTTTTGTCCCCGTTTGGATGGTGAACCAAATTGACCGAACCAAACTGTCCCCACTCTTATTAGTAGCTCTTTTAAGTTCTGACCCCCTACATGTGCAATATATGCAGAGGGAGGCCATAGAAAGAGTATATACAGATCAATTCTTATTTCTGGTTTTGCATATATATTAAAGTAAAACAAGCTACCGTTGAAGCCTCTTATTATGAGATTTTGGAGCTCAGATATCTTAGAAGGGCTCATTTGTGCTAAAAACAAAGAAAGGAAAAGTTGATACACAAATCGTTCATCATGTTTCGCTGCACTCGCTGGGAGAACTGATCCAGATACCGATTGCCTGCTTTCAACTGTAGGGGTTGGTCAAATCCCAAAACCCATGCATAAAACGATATGGCCATCTTTCTCTCGTACACATGCAGATCAAATGGTGTATCCTCCTCCAGCTCCATCTCTTTCAATCACTCTTTCTCTCTAAACCCTAACCCTACCACAGTTTAACAACCCCCAAAATCTCACTTAATTAGCAACAACTCCAAATAACGTACGAAAATAATTCCTAGACAAACAAACTTAATAGTATTAGAGCAACTCCAGCGTTGGAGCCCTCCCCCCTAGCAATACACTATTCAATCCACCTAATGAACAGTAACTGCCCTTAATGAACAGTAAGTAGCCCTGGCAATAGAATTTGCATCTCCACCGTTACACTTCAATAGCCCTGGCAATAGGCAATAAAATATTAGTATTTTTTTTATTTATAAAATAATACAAAATAATTTTAATTGTAATATCGGATAAGATTTTTAATCGTTCTCGTTGTGCCACGTGTCATTATCCGAAGTATTATTAAATAATACAAAATAATACAATTATTGGTGATGGATTTCTGATAAGATTATTAACCAATCACGTCGCGCCACGTGTCATAATCGGTTCACAATCTTTGAGGATAGATTTCCATCAGATTTTTAACGAATGACGGCATGCCACGTGTCATAATCTGTTCACAATATTTGAGGATAGATTTCCATCAGATTTGTAACGAATAACGGCATGCCACGTGGCATTATGCAGAACCTAATCCTTTCTGAATCCTCTATATAATGTAAATTTGGGTATCAAATAAATAATATATTGTTACCTGATCCGAGTAATTTTCCCCACTTCGAATATTACTACTAGCTTGTGCCAAAGCGTCTCTCCACGTACTAAACGATTGGCTAAGTAATTTCCAACGACTGGACATCGATTCTTTGGTTCTTTTCCCACCAATTTTCTCAAGAAAACTGGTATGAATAAGACTCCACATTTCTCGCAACTGCATCTCATTACCCGTAAGCGAACTATGAGTAACTTCAACCCAGCTAGTACACAACGCAACATCTTCAATAAGCGACCAATTCGTACCTGCACCAGTGGTCATTTTGTTGAAAAAAAATGGATTCAAACTTTGAGACAAAGAAAGGAATGTGATTGAAAGTAGTTGAGAAAATATGAAATTGTTGTGTAAGGTAGATGATAATGAGAAGGTATTTATAGAAAAGTAAAAACAATTTTTTTTACAATTTTTTTCAGATTTTTCAGATATTTTTTTGAATTTTTTTGAATTTTTTACAATTTTTTTTAAACTTTTATTCAATTAATTAATCTCTGCCGTTGGATATAAAAAAATTTGAATTCCAACGCTCTAGATTGTGCCACGTGTCACAACGGTAACTTTTCAGATTTTTTAAACTATTTTTTCATTTATTTTTTAATTTATAAAGCATTTTAATATCCACCGTTGATCTCAGATCGAACGGTGGATATTAAATCTGACTTAATTTTTTTTTTTACCGTTGAGATCTAACGGTCCACATTAAGTGACCATTAGGATCTAACGCACCGTGGGAAGCCACGTGGCTTCCCAACGGTAACTGACATTTGCTTTTTTTTTTCTAACTTTTGTGTTGGGACGCGCCCCCACGCGCGGGTGGGGTGCACGCGCCTGACACAAAAAAAATAAAATAATGCGCTGACGCCACCCTGGCGTCAGCCTTGCGTCACCCCCACCTCGGGCTCAAGGGCTGGCAATCCCTCACGGGCCCTTTGCTCGGGCTTCCCCCTTCCACCGGGCCACCTCATGCTGGAGGCCTTCCACCGGCCCTCGGGCCATTGTTTTGGACCCTGTCCCCCGAGTAATTCCCAACGGTGGGAATGCTCTTAGCTCGCCAACAAGGTCTCTGCTCCAAATACAGTTCTAACAGTTTTATTTGAATCCATCATTTGATTTTTAACACTAACATCATAAGTAAATTTGAGGTAGACTTTGCAACATTGCAACATAAAACATATATAAAAACTATAAAATAAACCCAATATCTACAGTAACTAAACCCTCGTACACTCCCTACGAAGTACAACCCTTGCATGTCTTACTAAAACTCTCACGCCATCTACCTCATTGTATTGGGACGCTTATTAATAGTGGGGGGAAAAAAACTCTTGGTTACGAATTTAGAAGTGTTGGAGCCTTCCAAATGTAGATGATGGGAAATTTCATAGGGCTTATATGAAGCTAATATATCCTTCACTAGGTGGATATTATAAGCTTGATAATACACACACCTTCCTAGAATTAGAACTTTGATAACAAATTATAGATAACTAAGCTCTAAACACACCTAGTGCAAAAAATAAAGTTTTCGATAACGCAAGCCCATATAGTGTTACAATTGCTCACATAATCTTATCATGTGTATAATCATGAATGCTAAATTCTAAATTCATGTGTTATAATTTGAGAATTTAGCAACAACCCTTAACAGAAATCAAAGATAATAGGTAACATTTACACGAGTTTATGGAATATAACTTTTACCCCTACTGTAGTACTATGCACTTTTTTATTGGGATTTGAAAGATACTCTCATGCATAACCCTCCTAAAAACAACTATTGTTTCATTTCATTAACAAGATTTAACTGGCGTCGGAGAGTCTTCAACTAGCACCACATAAGTGCCAATCCGATGACCTAATTCCATCCTTTTTTATTGCAGTTGAAAAGACTTCTTTCCGCGCAGAGAGCTATGTACTTTAAATTGTTGTTATCTAAAGTTTACGAGCTATTGACGAAAATAATTAATGCATCAGGTGTAATTAAAAAACCCTAATTACCATTAATCTATGGAAGAGTGGGCGCTGCATTGTTTGAAGGTTCTGAGCAATTGCCTGGGAGCACAATTTCTGGTGACGTCCTACAACATGTCTGTGTGTATAAAATATAGTGGTGCTTTGGATGGGAACACCGAGCATCTCAAGCTATTTTGTCATGTACGTACACGGCGTACTGAAAATCCAAATTTAGTGCTTGTTTAAATTCATATTCCGAGAATAATCTGCTTTGCCTACGATATTGTCCCATAAGTAGGGATGAGTAACACATGGAGGAGATGGATATATCCCAACTACCAACACCCATTAATTCTATTTGTATCAGTCAATAATCTAGGGTTAAATTATTGGGTTCCATGTAGGTTCAAAAATCAGTTTTATTTGCAATTGTTTAACGTTTGAACTCCTTTGCGTTATGAATAAAACTTTCACTTGATAAATTAACTTTAGAAAAAAAAAAGGGAAGTGTTATTGGCACTCCAAAAATCTCATTCTACACTCCTCTCAAGTGTATTTTTCTTTCCAAATATAGAAAGTTTGGAGTGTAGAATGAGACTTTTGGAGTGCCAATAACAATTCCCAAAAAAAAAAAAAAATAGCCATCTGAAGTTTGATGGCTGACTATCTCTTTTTAGATATTTTTTTTTTTTAGTACATCGATATTTTTACACTAAGGAAAAGGGGAGTTCGGCTAAGTCACACACAATGGCCAATCTAATTTGGTATTGAATTCGTCATCCACGAGATTCAAATATAAGACATCTCACTTCCAAGTGAAGAGAAATATCACGATACCGTAATACTGAGTAACTTATCTCTTTTTAGATATGTTATGTGCAGAATTCTACGGTAGCTTGCTACTTTTTACAAAAAAAAGAAAAGAAAAAGAAAAACAGTGTATTGGTATTCTTTATTTTAATAAAGTTACATTACTGTTGTTAATGTTTAATGTTTTAACATTTAACGTTTGGATTACAAAAAATTTAATGTTACACTAAAATCATCATAGTTTATAGTCCAAGGTCACATAAGAATAAGGACGCTATTATTACTAACATAGAATGACATTGTTGTTACTGTAACAAGTTGGTTTACAATGTCAGCATCATATTATACTGTTAATTTAGGATGTTATGGGTGAATATTAACACAATACAAAAATATTGTTCGATTTAAAGGTAACTTTTTTGGGAGAGAGAGATAACCAAAAACTAACCTATTTCATAGGGGTAGACACTTGGAACCGAAAACTGAAACCAAAATACGGACTGAACTGAATCGCACAAAACAGTTTGATTTTTACAGTTTTGAAACTGTTTCAGTTTGAAACCAAACCAAAAACCGCATAATATAAAATTATTTTTAGACGTTTTAAAGTTCATAACAACTAATGTAATTTATATTGTGTTATGTTTTTGTATTGTGTAGAGTTGATCAATTCAAATTCGAGCATCGCCTCTCTAACAAAATCCACAATACCAACAACTAGCCCCAAGTCTATCTCAAGCTTCTCGTTCACAAGGTTCAATGGCTTCTCATTCATCGGTTTTACTTTCACAAAGTTCAAGGTCTTCTCAACTATCGCATTCTCAAGCTTGAGTGCCTTCTCAAGCCCGTTCACAAGCTCAAAGGTTTCCTAAACCTTCGAAGACTAAGTGTCCAAAAGGAAAGTGAGCGGGAAAGGGTTGAATGGTTCAAAATTTCAAAGTAGTGACATGAAACACCAATTTTTTTTTGTTGAATTGCATGAAACCAAAACCAAAGTAGTGACTTGGTAAAAGTGAGGTACAAACTGAAACCAAAACCATTTGAAACCGAACTAAATTAAAGCTAAATGGTTTGGTGCCATTTTGATTCTACCTCAAAACTGTACCGAATGGAACCGAATTAAATTTTGGTTTCGGTTTCGATTTGGGTTTTACCCTAAACCACACAAAACCGTTTGCACCCCTAATATTTCATTGGTTCTTAAGGCTTTAAGCTGGAGAGTGAGAGAGAGAGAGAGAGAAAGATAGAGAGAGAGAGAGAACCAAAGACTAACCCATGTTTCCTTGGTTCTTAAGCTGTTTTTGCTAAAGTAAATTTCTTTTTGTGAGCTAAAGGCCAGCTGTAAAATGAATTTTTGTTTTAAAAAATGTAAGGGGGATAACTCTGGTTCTAATGTGAACGCGAAAGTACAAGGGACTATTGACTTCAACAGTAAAAAAAAAAATTGACTAGAATGAAATAGATTATCAATCCATGCAGTGGTAGAATGTGAAGAGGAACATTTTACGAGCTTATTTGCAAGACCCTTGGGAATGTTTATTACTAGTTGTTCAAACAAAACCAATTAAAAGACAAGGTTTTTTACTTTATTTTTCAGATGCTAACGCACCTAGTTGTTTATGTGCGTGAATAATTGTTTTTTATTAGAGCATCTTAATCGATAAGAAAATGATATATGTGCATCGATGGACAAAGTAAAAAGAGATGTTCATAAGAAGAAAAATGTGTACGAAAATTACTTTCCATATTATTAATATTATATGTACAACATTAACATATACATTTCTGTCTACCTCCTTGATAAACTGCCATTTACATATATTCACAAAATATTGCATCCTTTCCATTATTCTCAAGAGAACCAAATCCTTTTTTTATCTTAAAGCTTTAAAAGTCCCAAACACAACAAGGTAGACACACTTAAAAGAGCTCTCAACTGCATTGGCCTGAAATGAAATCCCAAAATTTTGTTTTGTTACAATAATTTGACCACCATTTGGTTCTAAATTTTGCTGGCAGTTTAGCTAAATTGGAAAAAGATAATTTATAAGCGAGAAAAAGGGGATGAAAGGAAAATAAAAAACTTGAAGGAGCTAATTGATAACATCAGATTCTGAGGGTGACGTCCAAATGGAGGCTGAGAGTAAGCAACGAGATTTCCAACCTAAAACCAGCCTATGATTGGCCACCTCCTCCGCCCTATAACCATCATTAAATAAACCCAACAACAGTTTCGCTTGACAATGATTGGCAAAGCTTATTGGCATTGGCTTAAACCCTACTGCGCCCAACCACTCCCACCAAGAGCTACGCACTTCCTCATGAGCGCGGTAGATACGAGCCAATGACCCGGCTATTCGAGGGCCCAAGAACACTCTCTCCACTAGGGCTCGAGCTCGGTTTTGCATTGGGAAGCCGGCCTCGAGGGAGTCGTATACTGCCGAGTAATGATACAATGAATCCATGAAGCGGGCCACAAAGCCTCCGTCCCCTGCTGGCCGCACTTCTTCCTCGACTAAAGTGACTAGTCTCGGATTAAGGGTCTTGGATCCAGATAAAAACGAAGCAATTGAATCTTGAGAACGGTAATTAAAATGTGGGAGGTTTAGCATACAATTGATCACCAAGGCCTCTCCTTTAACTAATTTCAAAGCAGACGGTCGAAACGTCTCATCAGAATCCAATCTGCACTGGTGAAAAGAAAATGGCTGACCAATCGACGCTGCAAATGCGGTCAAACGACGACCGGTCTCTTGAACAGTCCCGATCGACCGCCTCCCGCTGCCACCCCTCGACAAGGCAGTGATCCTAAGATGTGGGGTAGGTGGGCCCTCCTTCCGGGATACCAAGGCCTGCATCAAGGATGCCCATTGGATCCCTTCCATGATGTCATAATCCACAACGTGGACCCGCCTATCGTGGGTCACGGCCTCTAAAATCGCCTGATTGGCTGTGAAGTGCCCAAACTTAACATAAGGCGACATGTCCTGGAGCAGTTGAAACGCAGCGATCACGTCGTCAGTCGGATGGTGGCCGTGATCGTGGTGGGCCCCAATTCCAATCAAATGCTTACCATGCAAACCCCCGGCGCCTTCTAGCAAACCCTGGAGGGCCTCGGTAAAATACGCCGCCAACCTCTCCATGTTAGAACCGTCAGTTGGGGAGACCAACTCCTTGAGCCGAAACAATATCACCCGAGCCAAATCTCGGCTCTTGTTTGCGCCGGTCAGCGCCTCCGCCGCCGCCATCAACAGATGGACAAGCCTCAAACCCTTCGAGTCCTCGCCGTTAGCGCTGCCATCTTCGTCCGTTAACCTCATCATTTCTGCCGACGACGTTGTGTCATTAGACGCTTCTAATTCTAGATGCTCGTTCTGGGCCGACGACAAGTTCAGCTCAGTGCTGCCGTCTTGGTCTTCCATCATCGACTCAATGAGCCCATGAAAGTCTTCGCCCGCGAGATGGTCCGTCGGCTCCAGAGCGTCCCAGTCCACCACCGGAGACCAGTCGTACCAGTGGTCGGTGGAAACGGTGTTGGTGCTTGTGGTGGTGGTGGTGCAGCCCGATAAATCGAGATCGAGGTCATGCCCATCAATGGCAATAGCCATAGCTGAGCTCAACAGTAACTGGGTCATGCAGTTAGGTTAACGGGTTAATAGGTTTTTGGTGCTAGATAATATAGAGGGATCAGAGGAGAAAAAGGATGTGGAACAAGAGAGTTTGGAGTATGTTAAGCTAATACTTAAGATATCAATATCGACTAATTGATGGGCTCATCATGATCATCCTGCCCAAGGTTGAGCTTGGTTTTATACACTGCGGGACTTAATCAGACATAATTAGTTATATATATTTAATTCACTTTACACTGCAGCCCCTAAGTTTTAACATATTTTCAAACGAGTAATGTTAGGAGATTAAATTTGTTGGGGTAATACTAGAAAAACTAAATTTATAGATTAAAATTATAAACCATATAGTGTCACCCAATAAGATTTAAGCACGGTAATCAATATTTAAGTAATAATCAAGAAATTGTTATTGGCATTCCAAAAATAAAGAAAAAATAAAAATTCAAACCACCTAATTAATTAGTTTAATTAATTAATTAAATAATTTGCATTGGGGGTATCTTTTTATGTTTATGGGTTATTTTATTTTCATTTGTTTATGCGTTTAACTTCAAATCTCAAAGCACCATTTTTTATTTAAAATATTAGTGACGATACTAATTAATAATTCAGTTTAAGCAACTAATTAGAGGTAGTATGTTTTAAGTTCAAATTGCAGTTTCAAATGGACACAGTAAACGTTCGAGTTAATTGGCATCGATCTTCTTTTGCTTAACATGTTAGTGAAAGTGAATGAGCAAGTAGAATTATAAGTTTGATGCGCAAATTTGTTGCGTGTTCCGGTGAGAATTTGGTGTACTAAAGATAAAATTTCATTTAATGAGTAAAATACTTCGTTTCTTTTATTTTTCGCATATTTAAGTCTTCAAAATTGATCATATTTTGAAAATTCAAGCAAAAAAATTTCAAACTAATGCTTTCTTTAAGTTGAGAAGATTGCATATTGAAAACTATACCCAGTGATCACTTTTCTTTTTGCAATGTTGACTGATCCTCTTTCTATTTTTTTTTTTTTTTTACATCATTTGACACATATATAGGTAACATAACATAATACGTCAAGGAATTTTAATATAGTTTTTGAGTAAAGATAAAATATCAAATATAAGAAATTGTCCAAGTACATAGGTAGGAGTGTGCAGACTTATTACTTCACATGAACTTCAAATGGTTTTATATTTTACACGCAATTGAATTATTGGAGATCAAGTTCCATTCGATCGATCCGTCAATTGTTTCACAGATTGTATTGGCAATACGTGACGAGTTCTAGGGCCTCCTGGCTTCAATTCGTGTGGCAGTCAAGGTTTAGAGTTATAGGTTACTTTGGGGTTTGGGTTATTGTGGGTTTTATGAGCTTAGTTTTTGAGTTTAGCTTAGTGGTGATGCTTGTACATTTTGTATTTCGGGTTTATTACTTTCGTTGTTAATGTCTTTCATATCTGCAAACATCTGGATGTATGATTAAAGTATAGCCCGCTTTCTCCAGCCTAAGTGTAGATAATATCGTCTATATTTAAAAGTTTAACTAATGACATATTGCTTTTATAAAAAGTAAAATAAAATAATTGAAAGTATTCAAGGTAATCTGCTAATGATGTTTAAGGTCGAAATGTTTAAAACAAAAAAATTATTTTCTACCTCATTTAAATACCACTATTTTTTGCTATGTTTCGGCGAGGGACTTTCAAATTCTAAGGACACAATGTTAGTTAGAGAGGACTAGAAATGCACTTCATGGAAATAACAAAAAAACATGTGAGAGGGATTGGTAAATAACTACATAAAATGAGTCATTTATAAATTCCTCACAAGTGCCTTTGTAATGATCATGTAGTGCATTTCTAATATCATTTTATAGTTTATTACTTCATCACTTCGACAAAATTCCTCATCCAAGAACATCCTTAATAGTTCGACTACTCTCAATGATTTTCTTATTTTCTATTGCCCTCATCGTCCATCTCTCATATTCCGCATTAGCTATTCTGCCAAATAAAAGAAACGTTTATCAGTTTAATTTTTGCTTAAATAAAAATGTTAAGTTTTATGACACATAACAAGCATACCAAAAACGTGTACAAGAGTCTAGAACAGTTTCCATTTTTGGTCAGTAAAGTGTGGCTAACTGATATATATAAGAAAACGAGACTATTGTTCCTCAAACTTCGAGAAAAGTGCCACACATAAATAAAACATATATATATCTATATATATATATATATATATATATATACTTTGATCCTTTTCTGCGGGATTGGATGCATTTAAGACTTAAACATGTGACTTTACAAATAAATAAATAAATAAATAAAAGGACTCAAACATGTGTTTACATAAACATATACGTGCGATACTCCACGTTTTTTCCATGAGAAAACCTCACGACCAATTTTTTCATTTATTCATTATTTTCATGGAATAGCGAAGTGCAAAGGGTGGTAGGGTAAATCTCATATATATATATATATATATATATATATATATATATATATATCTGTGTGTGTGAATAATAAATTAGAAAGGAAAAAACCCGCAAATAATTCTAAAGTTTTTATAGAAAACATGTCATCAGCTCAATTGATAAGAAATATCACTTTTATACATCTGCTTGTTATTTTTTAATTAATTTTTAATTGTGAAATTCTATGATGGTACAAAGTATTGAAATTTGAGTTTGAGTCATATTATTGCTATCTCATTGTGAGACTAAGATTCTCTCATCTTAATGTAGATAATCTTGTAATTATGAAGAAAGAGAAAGAACAAGTTATTGTAAAGAAAGAGTTTGAAGTGTTTTTCTTTAACGTGTGATGTTATCAAGAATTTGTGTAAAACCTCTAAAAGAATTTTATTTGCATCAATTACCTATTAGTTTAGTTGTTTCTCTTTTCAATATTGAAATTGAAAGAGATTTTGTAAATTCAAACCGATTGATAAAAGCAATAAATATTTGCATACCACATTTATTAAGTAAGTAAACTCGCTTGCTTATGCACTGTGAGAATACAATAATTATTAAGCATCCATGGAGAGTTGGAGGAATGTTTTTTGTACAACAATATATTTACAATAAGAAGTGAAAGATAAATTGGTATTGAATTCGTCATCCATAATATTCAAACTTAAGATCTCTCATTTACAAGTGAAGAGAAATATCACTAAACCATATAACCAAGTGATGGGGAAGTGTTAAAATTAAAAAAAGCATAGTGGAAACAAGTGGAAATATGAGAAAAAACAAGTCCTCCACAGCAAATTAAGCAAGCAATCCCTGAAGTGTAACGCAGGAGAGAGACTACTTGTATTCGCGTAGAAATCATCAACTGAAAGCTCCGTTGCGAAAAGGGCTTTTGGACAAAAGCTCCATAAAACACAACCTTTGTTTGTGTCACTTACGATTCAGCTGTTGCAAAGGGTTCAAAAGCTTCCTCTGATTGTTTGACTACCATGCAAAATCACCACATCAGCATCCTTGTCACGTCACTCTTGCCGGCTCGACCGGCTCAAGTGCAACTTACTTCAAACTACTTTTATGCGAAAGCGATGGGTTTGAATCGTAACAGTCCAAAACGAGAGAGAGAGAGAGGGAGAGGTGTTTTGTTTATTAGTTTGAATTGCTCAAATCTTGATTGTCTGACCCACTAAGTTCGCTTTCTTTCACTTTCAATTACTAACTTTACACGGAGAATGTCTTTGTGAATGGGTTACAGATAACACCACCAAGGGTTTCACCACCCCATGCGGATCTTCTAGCTGTAGGTTAGAGAAACATATGGTTGGTTAATGATTGGAACCATGTAGGGTATCACTTTGTTTTTTATTACGCAAGAGTAGTCCTGGCATCAATTATATATTATCTTTAACTTTATAATCTAGTCACTTAATACTATGATTTAGTTATATAGTTGTAGATGATAGGTTTTTAAGTTTGAATCTCCTAAGTGACAAGTTCGATACTAATTTATTTCTCCATCTTTAGTATAAATATAGGGTGGTGCTATCCACACACATCTTTATATCTTCCATACACTTAATTTTTGGCTGTCGAATCAATTAAATTGAAGAAGATCAAATGACAGTTTTTAACAGGACGTATGTGGAAGTTAAAATAAGGTGTATGAATAGCATCACCATTAATATAACGTTGTATAAAAAAAATTTATAATACTAAGTTACCAACTGGTGCGATACATAACATCATATTACTTAGTGATTGCAATTTCCAAATAAGCCGGTTAGTATTAGATGTTAGTATGTGAATTTGAGCCATTGGTTATGTAAATTCTTGTTTAAATGTTAGAGTTTCACAGCATAATAGGTCAGCCAATATATACGCCAAACTAATAGTGTTTCGATTCATGCAATAGCCCACAAATTTGGTCAAATTTTAAATGGACTATTTTTTTTTTTTTTTCATTTGCGTCACAACATTATGAAGATCTTTTGTTCCATACAATAAAAAATAAGTTAGAGTTGCCCTAGAAAATTTTACACCAAAGCTACTGTGGGGTAGTAAATTTTTGCACTCTACAATATTGACAAAATTGTACTTACAAAACAAATAAACACTTTTGATCAACAACTAAAGCCACACACACCCACGAGTGGTGGGTTTTGGCCAATGAATATTTGATGCCTAAGTCAGTTTCTATGAAAAGTGAGAGAAAGGGTATTTCTAGAGCTAGGGTCGGTTACATGTGTAGGGTTTTGCCCTGACATGTGTTGGCATCTGACAAGGTGTGTCAATCGTAGGATGGACGAGAAAAGAATTATTCTAAGATAATATTTAATAAATAATATCTCGGAATTATCTTGTGGAATCACTAATTGGATTTAGTAATTAATCATATCCTTAGTACCCTTGACTTTTATCCTTGTCATAGGTAGGTGAGCTTGATGAGATTGTAATCAGTTGCTCAAGCCTCTCGGGTTGTTAAACTGTGTGTGAATTAAATGTGGGCCTCGCCAATTTAATAAGGGCATTCTGATCTTTTGCTGGTAAAAGTTCACGTTTTAGCTCCAGGATTTTTTGGATTATTTTTTTGTTCCACAAATTCCCCAACATCTGTTGTGTTGGGCACAAGAAAGGGGAAAAGGTGTAGAAATCCCAAGTTGAGTAGGTGAGCAAAAGTTGTTCCTTGGTTTGCTTTATATTTTGGGTTTGACTTGAAGTTAGCGTCTTCTAGGAAAGGAAAACCAACTGCCTCTAGAACTTATTTAAGTCCACCTTAAGTAGAAGATTAAATAAACCCAGAGAACAATTATTCTCCCAACAAGAAAGAGAGAAAACCAGAAAAAATTGTACCCATTCCCTAAACCTTTTTTTTGCTTCCCCTGCGAAGAGTTGATTGTTGTCGTCTTCTTCTTACATATTATATATATATATTATATATATATATATATATATATATATATATATATATATATTACAGCTGGGTTGGAGCCGTGGTTGCTAAACAGCTCAGTGTTACGCCGAGGATTTGGATGGCATGGCTGGGAACCATGGTGCTCTGGTTGAGAGTGGGCTTGACTGGAGCCAAAGTGCTAGTGGCGCGAGCTAGGGCTCCGTATGCAGCATGGTAGGCTAGAAAGGCACTAGTTGTGCTTGCCAGGTGTGCTGGGTCGGCCTAGCTTTTGGATCCGGTGGACTAGATTAGGCTGGCTCCACATAAGAGAAAGAGAGATAGAGGCTCTGGTGGGCCTATGTTGAACTAGGCTGAAAGCTAAGGGAAATGAGCAGGCTGGACTGATGCATTGTGCTTACTATGTGCACTAGGCTCTCTCTGGCAATGTGTTGATGGGTAAACTAGCACGAGCCAAGTCCATATATGAAGGAGGAGAGAGGAGGCGCTAGGGTGCTGAATGGACTGAGCCTGCTATTGACATAGGTCGTTGTGACTTGCCATCTGTCTTGGGCCGTGGGGCCCCTATTTAGGTGTTGTGCTCGCGCAGTTTGTCTTTTTATTTTTTATTTTTATTTTTGTAATTTCTTCTTTTCTTCAAGCCATCTTCTGAGAATCTTTCGTGTGTTTTGTGTAGGATTCCTCCAATATGCCTTTGTCCAGCCGTAAGAGTGACGAGTATCCTCTGCCCAAGTACCGTCAGGGCGAATCTTCTAGTAAAGTCGGCTACTTGAAGGTTGTTCACACCAAAATAGGTTCCGAAAAGCTATTCCAGGACTTCCTTGAGGCGTATAAGCAAGCAATCCTGCCCAAAGTCTATGTGAAACGAGTGAAGGAAGAAAGCATCCATGAGCCGTGTATTAAGGCTGCTAAGTCGGGTAAGAAATCTATCAAGTTCTATCCATACTCTTTCATGTTGGGACATTTCCCTTGTTGCACTTCTTTCAAGATGTGATATGCTCTATGAGGTGTGTTCCTGCCGAATGTGGTTCACATGATGGTGAGATTCTCGAATCTAAGCAAGTTCTTCTACCTGGACTTAACTATCAATGAGTTATGGTACTTTTTCGATATTGACCACATTGATGAAGAATGGCATATGGGATTTCTGCCATAGGCTTTTCTACCCCTTGAGCAAAGGTGATCATGATTGAGCCAAGGACACTTTAAAGGTTAGTGGAGAGTGGGATTCCGACTCCTCGCCTAAGCTACGCATCCTGACTGCTTTTATTGATGGTAAGTGAATTGCTTCGTTCTTGGCCTACTTGGAATTTTTGTAGAGCTGCTCTTGACTTTAAATTATTGAACGTCTTATTTTCCTTATGCAACTTCGAAATTCGGCTCAACTTCAAAAATTGTGCCAAACATGAAGAAAGTGCATTTCACCTTGGGCATTCTTGTTGAGTATCACGAGTGGCGTTGGTTGCTCAATCTTCTTTGCTAGGAGAAAAATAGTCTGCCTCCAAAAGAAGAAATCAAAAAGATCGAGGATGAAAAGCTTGCCCATCTGATCGCTATTATTGAGCTTGTTGCCAATAAGGGGAAAAGATGAGGTTTTCGCCACCTGCTCAAAAGTCATCAGTTGAGAAGACACGAAAGACTTATTCTGCTGCTTGTGGGAGATTTGCCACTGCTAAAAAGTTCGTCATCGACTTGTCATCTCCGAAGGTCAAGAAATAAGCTGTTGAGCTTGAGTAGGCTTTTGATTATGTTTTCCAATCACGTCATCTGAATCACTGAACACTGAAGAATGTTGAATGAGCTGCCGTTGTCCACCACCACTTTGTCGACCATAGTATGGGCTAGTTGGACAAAGATCACCAGGGCATTGTCATGGGGGAAGTCTACTCCTTTGGTGTCCTGCTTTGAGAAGTTGATGATTAGTTTAAGTACAACATCTACAACTTGAACATAGAAGATTGATCTCGTTTGCTAGATCTTCCTATTCTTGGAATTACTGGTGGCTCCCAAGTGCTTGGACCCAGTGATGATGGTGTTGATTCAGATGACCTTGGCAGGTGGTTTTGCATTTTTTTCTATGTCTCGCCTGGCTTGTCTAAGTATTTGTCACACCTGTCTTCTTTCACCAACTTTTCGAGGTATTCCTTCCACTTTAAGTAGCTATCTGTAGTGTGGCATATGCCTTGGTGGAATGCACAGTGCTTCAAGTGGTCTAGCTTGGAGGGGTCTCTCTTTGTAGATAGTGGCAGCTTTAACCATGATTCATACTTGAGGTCACAGACGATCTGGTTGATTAGGATTGAGAACTTCATGTTTACATCTTGGGTCAATTGGATACCATCACTCTGTAGACATGGCATGGGCTAGTTGGACAAAGACCACTAGGGCGTTAACATAGGGAAAGTCTACTCATTTTGTGTCTTGCTCTGAAAAACCGATGATTGGTTCAGGTACAACATCTATGGCTTGATCCTGGAAAACCGATCTTGCCCATAGGATCTTCCTCTTCTTAGAACTGCTGGTGGCCCCTAAGCAATTGGGCCCGACGAAGATGTCGTTGATTCAAATGACCTGGGCAGGTGGTTCTGCATTTTCTTATTCGCCTCACCTGGGCTGCATTGCTGGCTTGTCTAGATATTTGTCACACTTAACTTTCTTCACTAGCTTTTTGAGGTACTTATTCCACTTAAAGAAACTACTTTTAGTGTGGCCTCAAAACTAAAATTTACTCTTTCAAATGAATATACTAACAACTTTTGTGATTTCATAGATATCTGACTATATCTAACCGTTATATAATGAATGTATTACGTAAATGTATGTACCATAATTAAGTTCCACAAGGATTTAAAAATTATGAATTCACCGATATATAACTTAATATTTTACCTCAGTTATTGTTTTAACTTTTAAAGCCATATTCACCTCTTAACTAACTAGACCCCCAAATGTTCATTCACCACATACAAGTCCCAAATCCGAATCCATCATGGCCAACCAATGGAAGTGATAATAACACAATAAACAAAGTCAACTTGATCAATGGCCAGGATTACTGTAGATGAAGTGGAACTAAAAGTCAACAATATACAATAGGGAAAAGTCAGCTCGGCAATCCTTTGATAAGGACTGTACGTGACATTCGAAAATAAGAAGAATTAAAGGAACTAGGAGTTGTAGAACCAAATAGGAAACAAGTATGTTACTTTCATTGATAAAAGAAATAATAAAGGCCTATTTGAGCATAAAAAATTTTGGGTTAAATGAATTATTTGAGTGACATGTTCATTAGGCGCTTGATTGGATCAAAATGCTATTATAATCTGAAGGCCTGCATGTTTCGTAGAGAGAAGCACACGCAATTTTTTTTGGCACTCCACTGCTCTTACACCTGGGGGACGGCAGAGATGGGTCAAAGAGACTGTTCAATCATCAGTTTTTCTTTCTTGAGGGGTTTATTTATTCATTTATTTTGTATGTTGGAAGAGTTATATATACATGAGTAAGTGGCAGTCAATATTGGGAAGGTAAAAGTTCCAAAAGATTGGAATCAGATGAAGAATATGATTCTAGGAGGAGGATCCTTACAAACAATAATATGTAAAAAATACAAAATAGTATTCACAACATGTTGCTAGAATCAGAAAGGAGGAAAATGATAGAAACCAACGCAATCGATGTTGGAAGATCATGTAATAGATAAAAACTCTCAAATCACCTTATGATCCCAAAGCAATATTTAACATTCAATCAACATATTCAAACAATGCACATCCAGTATTATGATGTAAAAACTACTCAATTGGTCTTAAATCAACCAAAACTCTTATATAATTTAGGAGTAATGCTACACTTACTTCTATTTATACCATCAATTGTACCACCTCTCTAATAGAGGTAAGACTTGTTAACATATGTGGATTTCATCTCTATTAGAGAGATGATACAAATGAATATACAAGTAGATAGTAAGAGTATCATTTTTTATAATTTAGAGCACCAAACTCGCCTAGAGAACATTAAAGCTGAAAGATATCCACTAGTCTTCTTCACCTTAACATCGTAAAGTTCACAAATCTAGCCAACAGCACTAACAAATTCCCCCTCTAACCTCTTAAAGACTTCATATATCTAGTCAAAGAAGACATATGCAGCATGAATCCAGGCTATCTAGCACCAGCGATTAGGACAAGAATACATGCAGAAGCATTTCTAAGGGAATCCCCCTAGAACCTCTTTGGTTTCTCAAAAGGTTGCAAAACCTCTCTAGTTTCTAATGCCATGTTGTAACACAGAAAGCGAAGGTTATAGTTATTGAAATAGAATGGAATCATTATTACTGTAAGAGTAATGCTACGAAGACCAAATTTTTTAAACCAAATGATGTGTCACTAAAACAAGCACGTTAATCGATACTTAATTAATAATCCAATCATCTACAATCACATCATTTAATTTGCAAATTCGGTTTAAAAATTTTGATCTCCCTAACATTACTCTTAAATTGTGTTTACATTGCAGACAACTTTTTATATTATCAAAGTAGACTGTTATGCATAAAAGTGATTCCATTACAAAAATATCATTAAATTAAAGATAATTAGCACTTCTCTTCTTTAAAGGATACCATAGACTAACTGCATAACTGCAAATAAAAACTCCCATAATAAATCTACGAAATTGATAAAAGCTGCTCGTCTGCATAGTATAAGTAAAACATCTTAATTAGCATATCTATAGTTTGCATCACGGAAGGGTGACAAGGGTCGTTGGTTAAAAGCCATTTATCATATTATTAATCCAAGTCAAACCACTCTATTATTGGCCACAAATATATGGACGTATACGGAATAATATATAGGTTTTGATCTGAATTATTTTCAACCCGGTCCCTATATAACTAAAAAATTCAACCAATAGAAATATGCAATCGTATATGCTCTAGAAATACTAGAGTGATGTAGATTCTTCGTCCCTTCCATTGGAATGAGATTCCCTTATTAATATATTTTTTTAACCCATGGAGTACAGTATATGCACAGCATGTTCATTAATTTTGAAGTCACTCAATTGTCTACTAGAGGTGGCAAGGTCGGACCCTGTTGAGCAAATGACCACCCTTAATTTTAGGGAACTTTAACGAAAATCTTCTGTACTGTTAACTTTAATGAAAAATTATATTTTTACACTAAAAAATCAATGCCGGTACTATTCACTTTATCCTTTATTTTGTCCTTATCGTTAGAACTCAAAGTTTTCAAGTCATTTTCATTAGTTTTTCTTTAATTCTATAGTTAGGAATGATCCTGGGTCAACCTTTGAGTATTTACAAATGTAAGTTTGTTATTTGTTTCCCTTTCTTTAGTCTAGCGGCTAGCCTTTGAGTTCATGGAAATATAAATTTGTTTTATAGCTTTTCATATGCTCATGCATCAAATTATTATGATATGTGTGTTATGAGATAAATTTGGCCGGGGAGTCTTGTGGAATCCACGAGAAAGTATGAGAAAAACCCCCAATTTTATTGCCTGATAATAAGATAAATAATAAATATAAATGCCTCTTAGCCGTAGAAGCTTTAGGAATATGTTAGAACTAAATTCGTGCACATTTGCGGATAGAGACGAAATCTAGAATTACCCATGAACTCCGGCAAGGGGGAATGGAGTTGATTGAGAGTGTGATTGAATCCATATCAGACTGCTTACATATCTCCGAGAAGGAGAATCGAATTACTAGTGTAATTCTAAAGAAAGAATGATGTGATGTGTGCAACATCGTGAACCATCCTTGACGAATAGCATGTTGGAACCAAAATCTCCATGCCTGCATATGTGAATGGCATGTATGGGAGAATATGTATATTGTAGAGAGAGAATATGATCAGAAAAAAGATCCTTAGTAAATACCTAAGCTAGGGAATTTATAATGATCATTGAGTTCTTGTAGGGAGAGTAATCCCCATTCAATTGAGAGACTATCTAGGAAAGAATATAGAATAAGATATCCAATCCTCCTAGGATCATGATTACATTGCCTAATCCCTAAGATATCCTAATTTGGCTTGAATTAGGGTTGGGAGACTAGTAATACAAGTTACAGACTAAGGCTAAGTCCAACTGATTGAGAAATCTGACTAGTCTGACAGTAGTGAGCTATGGGTATTCCGGTGCTTCTTGTCACTCGAGGTGCCACGTGTTTGTGTCCCAGAATTGCCCCTAATTGTGCTTCTGAGAGTGCATCCCACTCGAAGATGGATAGTTGCCAATGAAAAATGCGCAAATCATCCCAGAATAACTTCTTCAAAATGAGTATCAAAATGTCCTTCGAACTGCTTGTTTGATTCGAAGCTAACCAAGTCTGGCTAGTTTTACTTGCTTTTCTATCAAGGATCTAATCTTTAAGAGTTCTAAGCCATATTGTAAACCCCTGGTCGAAGTTCCGATGCATAACGAAAAAGTTGGATGCAAGGCAGAATGCGCCTATTTTGCTTCATCCTTGGAAGGACTTAGATGCCTTCGGAGATATTTTGCTAAGTTGACTTCACTAAAGTCTTCATTCCTTCCTTCTTGCGGAGTATCTTTCCAAAGGAAACCAACTCGAAGTACTAAGTAATAGAGTCAAACACGAATAAGCTTGTAGGTTAAGGCTTGGACACATATAACAATGAAGAAAAAAATTATCTACTAATCTGAGTGTTTATAAAGATTTCCTTTGCGATAATCGAAATACCACCTTATCCAACTCTAGGTCTAAGGTCTATGAAAGATCTCTTGCTCCGAAACTTGCTTTGATGCATTGAACGGATTAAGGATGAAAAAGTAACGAATCTTGTCCATAATGATATCCATACCTTAATGTCAGTTTAACATGTTTCAATTGCTAGGCTGAATAGGAATAATGGCTAACAATAGCAAAAGGTTCTAAGTGTTCGCAAGAAGTTTTTTCTTTATGCATGACTTTGATTCCGTTTGTTCATTCACCTTGCCCCATTACGAGTCAGAGGATTTTAATAATCGCAACGGTCAACCAAGAAGGGGTTTCCTTCCCAGTTTGAATCATGTGTCCGTCCTAGTGAACATTAAACAAAAGTTTTGTTGAGAGTACACTTAGCTAACTTGGTTAAGGCATTTCCACCTATCGGACCAGAGCGTTTCTTATGCAGTGCCTTTATGTATAGTAAACTTTGAAGAAAGAATAACTTGTCCTCAAAGTAATACAAAATCTAATAGGAAAGAATCACCAAAATAATGGATAATCTAGAACCGAATCTAACTAGGATTTACACGATCACATATATTTATAATATTCACAACAGAAACTAAAACTAAACTAAACTAAAACGAAAAGAACTTGAATCCATACTCCCTGACCCGATCTTTCTCCCTCCTCAATCCATATCTCTCCCAGCTGCGCACCACAGCCTTCCGGCCCTTCCCCCACCACAACCCAACCCCTATACCAAGGATGAACCATTTTCATTATTCTGCGGAGACTTGGACCTCGAAATCATGGGCAGTGATGCTCCGCTCACCGCCGAACGTCTCCTCCAAACTTTTTTTTTCTTTCTAATTTTCAATTACTAAAAAAGTAAATTTTTATTGTCATCCACGTGTCACCCCATTCAATTGCGAAGCATACGGCCGCATCTACGGTCATCAGAAATTGACCTTAGGAGAGAAAATCTACCTCTCTAATTCCTCTTAACCTGCGCGTAAACCTGCAATTCTGTTTGCTGCTGGCTGAAGTTGCTCCAGTCTTGATGATGTATAAGTTGCAAATTTTGCAACTCACCGGAAAAGGCATGTACAGAAACATATTTGCAACTGATTTTGCATCACAAAAGGTGGGTTCCACAAAGGAAAAAGAAGAGAAAGGTACATGCGGGATGCAAAATACTACTTAAACAAAACAATTTCCTTTACGCTTAGGCATAACATTTTGTTCATCCATCCACAAATTTTCTTTTCTAACAATTCTCACACAAAACATTTCCTCATTAATTTTTTTTTTTTTTTTAAGTTTTGCTTCAAGGTTCTTCTGATGAAATCAATATTGTCCAAATTTTGAAATTTTTTGATCGAATTGTGAGGAAAAAAGTTATGTTAACAAAAAATAAATTAATTAAAAAAATCTACACGAAAACGAATGAACACTTACAAATCGAAATTTTTATCTCCTCATTTACATCTATGCATTGGAGTAAAAATAAAATTTGCATCTCCGGAGATGTATACTGAGATGTAAAAGTGGTTTTGCATCTCACATGTACATGGTGTTACTAGTAGCAACCGCTTCAATGGAGAGTGTTTTTTGCTATTAATATTGTGAAAACACCATTGTGTAACAAAATAGGAAATCAATAATTGATTGATAGCACAGTTGTTTACATTGAGAGTGTTGTATTTTCTTTTATTGATAATGAGTCTATTATGCGACATTTTCATGACATGAAACCTCGCTCGCAACAATTGTAACTTGTTTGTATCCATATATATTGTTTACTGTCTAAAAGGATTTGGTTGTCTACATTTTTTGGAAACCTTTTACTCTTTTAAATTCTGCCCCTACCCGACAATATCTGACTTTGCCACTGATCCCATCATTGTGATTTTGGGTTTCTCATACCTGCCATGTAAGCACCTTAACAAGAAAATTTGACGGATTTGAATTAGAAGGACCAACACTCCATATTTTATCAAATTGAAGGACAAAATTTAATGAATTTTTAGTTTAGAGGCCAAAACTACATTTGAGTAATAGTTCAGAGACCATTCCTCGAATTTGGTTAAAAATAAAAATACATCGTTAAAACTTCACATCCTAATAAAAATCAATGAAAATCAAACACTGGAGCCCTTGATCTTCAGTCCACTCCATCATCTACATCAAATACTTACATTGTGCCGAGAACACTATCCACCCAAAACCTTTTCGGGTGTTACAATTCTGCAGAATGAACAAACATTTTACTGACTTAATAATAATTTGGACCAACTGGTCACATGTGATTAAGCTCAAGTTCTGAACACACATTATTAATTTAGTTAGTTATTAATGAAATGATCAAACATGCTAAGGTGCACTGTTTAGCTTAATCACGGGTTTTGCTGATGACTTCATCGGGTGGAATCAATGAGTCAACAGTCGGGTACTGTTTCTTAAACAACCAGCAGATCATCAGGAGGCAAACCTAATTGGTGAGATTAATTAGTTAGAAGAAGACATTTATGAACTTGAGCTTCTTGTTTTTCGTTTTGTCTTTGTCTGATCTTCGTTGTTCATCTAACAGATATTTAATTACTTACACTAGCTCATCTAATAAAAAAAAAGGCACTATATTATACATAATTATTAATGAGTTAGACTGAAACATAATTTTGTCATTTCTCTGCTTGATCTCTATTAATTTAATTTGTAATCATTTTTGTTTCTACTGACTTTTAATTTGTAATTATGATGTGGGGTATATGGAAGTTGAACTTATACAAACAAATATGAACATAATTGCAAGAATAAACTTTCTGTTTATCCTCTTTCGGGCCTGTTGAAACTCTATCTGAGCAAATTTAAAGTTCTACCTCCCATAATTTTCTATCTTCACCTACTTATGGTCCTATATGCCATTCGTGCTGCAAAGAGGAAAGATTATTCAGTACACAAATTTATATACTCAACTTTTTAAATTATATTACAAAAGTCCCTAACAATTTAAGTATTTTGAGCTTTATTGGTTGTCTAATACGATATTAGAACTAGTACGCAATGTGTCTTATCCCTTCACTCCTCACTCCTTACTTTTTCGTTTATTTACATATGAACTCTAAACTTATCATAATCCTAACTTAACGAAATAACTTTCTTATCATGACTTGAACTAACCCCAAAGGCATATACTTCTTTCTGGTGGTTGTCAGATACATATATATGGTGAAGCTGAACCTAAACCTATATTGTTTTTATGTGTAAAATCTTATGGTTAGTCTAAGCTTTTGCGTCTGCTATGGTCTAATTAACTGAATAAAATTTCACCTCTTTTTATTGGCCTCATGGTTTCGAGAAATTTTTAGGTGTACCGGGTACACCAAAAAATTTTGGTGTACCCTCACTCATAAATCCTCACTTATCCCTCACTTATTTTTCAATAAATAAATAAAATCAAATTCTAATGAGTGAGGGTACACCAAAATTTTTTGGTGTACCCGGTACACCTAAAAATTTCTCCATGGTTTCTCTTAAGTAGTCTTTAATTGCATTGTAGTTGTAACTCCTAAGGCAAATTGGTTTTTAATAAAAAAAAAAAAACCCCCGAAATCACTAAGCTGATTTAGCGCAGTTGATATAGTAAAGAAAATTGATGTGTACACGTTACCATGATCAACTACTTAATTAGCCATATCACCACAACTGGAAGGAGTTTTGAAAGTTGGGAACAAATCCCACCCATTTTTCTAGGGTTCCACTATCTATCCTCCTTGTAAGGGTTTTATGCATATAAAATCCAATTCTGTCTCGGTAGTGGGATGGGAGCTTGGCTTGGGTACAAGCACAACTTGGTTTAAGTACAATGAAACAAATCATCAGTTACATGTGATCACTCCCACTTTCCACATCTTCAAGCTTAACTTTTGTGGCGATTGCATAATAAGTCTTACAAATAATTTTATCCTCAAAATTCAACAAAATAAGACTTAACACCACTTTGTTCTGCTCTTGATATCATAGGAATTTAAGCTTGTTAAACCATATTCCTACAATTTGACCAAAACAGAACTATATTCCTACATTATGTAAAATGATGACAGATACATATATACATACACACACACATATGTGTCTGTGTGTGTGGGACTTCTATTTTATTTTTGGAACTGATGATCAGACCGTTTCCAATTAATATATAGAAAATGAATGAATGCACGATTCAATCAAATTAAGGTAAGTTTATTAATGGAATAACTTAGAAATCAGCGCAACATTCTCTGGAGGTTGGAGTTACTGGAAAATGACAATACGGAGCTCGGCAAGTCTACACTAATTTGTTTTTCTCATTGTCTGATGAATTAAATAATTAATTGTATTAAAGTATGAAAGCTGCCATTTTGTTTTGCTTATGGTGTAAACTACATTATTGTTTCATGTTGATCGAAGCCTGACCTTCTGATGAAATAAAATAATTAATTGTCTTAAAAAAGAAAGCTGCCATTTTGTTTTTCTTTTGGTGTAAACTATATTATTGTTTCATGTCGATCGAAGCGCAAACTACACTAACGTGAGTAGTCACCGACATGATGAATGGATCGATGAACAAACTAGAGGACTGGGTAATGGGAAGTTCTTGGAGCAAGACCAGCGTGGTTAAACGCCAAGGGTACCGGCTGCTCCACCAATTAAAATCGCCAGCCTAAGTAGCTCCAGCCCATTCGGGCTATTGGGTTGAGGGGTAGCCCAAAGGACAACTCAGGTACAAATCCAAGGCCCGACCGCCTGAGTGGGAGATGATGCAAGCTGACGTTAGTCATGTTATTAAAAATTTTGCATTAGGGGCGTGCAACACAAGCGCACGTGGGGGTGTATAATTGATAGGATTTGCAGCGATGGGGCCCGCGCTGGACAAGTTGTTTGTAGCCGTTGCTGGGTGCAAAGTGGCACCCTCTCGGCCGTTGGATTTCAACGACTCTTTTTTCTGAACCGTTCGATTTCCAACAGTCAAAAAATTTTTCAAAACTCCCCCAACGACTAGCTGACATGACACTATCTGAGCCCTTCGAATACAGATCAACAGTCCAAGTTTTTCAGCTTTTAAAAAAAAAAAAAAAAAAATTTGATATGTTACCATTATGCCACGTGTCACAATTTGGAGGCTTGGATTTCAAATTTTGTGTAATCCAACGGTACAAATTAATTAAGTTAATAAAAAATTTAAAAAATATTAAAATTAATTAAAAAAATTCGAAATTTTTTTTTATTTTTCTATAAATCTCTTATCATTATTTTCCACCTTACACCACACTTTCATATTTTCTCAAATACTTTCAACCACATTCCGATCTTTCTCTCAAAGTTTCTATATACTTTTGTTTCCAAAAAAAAAGGCCAATGATGCATGTACGAATTGGACGCTTATTGAAGATGTTGCATTGTGTTCTAGCTGGGTTGAAATTACTCGTTATCTGATTATCAGTAATGAGATGTAGTTGCTAGAAATGTGGAGCAATATTCATTGCCTTTTTCTTGAGAAAATTGGTGGCAAAAGAACGAAACAATCACTTTCAAGTCGAGGGAATACTCAGCTAATGGTTTACTCATTGGAGAAACGCCTTGGCACAATCTAGTACTAATATTCGAAGTGGGAAAATTACGCGTATCAGGTAACAATATATTATTTGTTTGTTTGTACTGTACCCAAATTTACATTAGCTACTTTGATTATAATTTTTTCTTCTCCCACATTTTGTAGACACTTCAAGTACAAGCTTGGCACAATGCCAAAAAATAACAATAAATCATTCATCTGGTGGGAATGTTGGAATATTGTCTCAAATTCAGAGTTGTGCCTGTCGGTCCAGGAGTTGTCCTGAACAACACCCCTCTACACTCTACGCCAGATCATGACTCGCATGTTCATGAAAGTAATACAGAAAGAGTGCCGGAAGCGACCCCTGAACAAGTGTTGGTCCAGGAGTTGTCATGAACAACACCCCTCTACACTCTACGCCAGATCATGACTCGCATGTTCATGAAAGTAATACAAAAAGAGTGCCGGAAGCGAACCTTGAACAAGTGTCGGGGTCAACCTGTTATCCACTCAGGCCTCAAGGTAAGAAAGCTTCAAAGAGAAGAGGGAGTTCTTCCAAGAATGATTATGCAAAATATATGGAAGAACTTGCTCACCAAGGTTAATTGACTTTGGAGCGGAAAATGGGTAAATTTGAGGCTCATAAGGCTAAAGATGAGGCAAAAGTTGCAACTGCTGAGAGACTGCTTTAAGCTAATAAGAGAGAAAGAGAGCTACTTAGGCAAGAAAATGGAGATGCTTAAAGAAGAAAGAAGGGCTCAACAAGATCGTGACATTATGAACATGCCTATAGATGCGATTTCTCCGAATTCTAAATATTTTTGGAATTCGGAGAAAGAGGACATGTTGCACGGTGTTCTTCAGTGGTGTCATGAGCACAATACATCTGTGTTTTGGAATTATTCATCGTGTCTAGCTCAAATTCATCATTGGCATCATAATCATACTCATCTTCCACAATCATGCTGTGAAGAATGATGCACGTCCTCATGATATATCAAAGCGACTCTAAATCAAACAATCTGGTAGCATTCCTGACAATCACCCAACGAGCTAAGAGGATACCAAAACAACACTCCACATCCTTCCTGCACCCCTCTTGACATCTAGCGAAGTGTTTTTCCTTTTCACTTTGTGGATGTGACACTGTTTTGACAAATGATGTCCATATTGGGTAGATGCCCTCTACTAGGTAGTATGCCCCTGAGTGTACTATTCCATTGATTGTATATGTGACTTGAGGAGTTCTTCCTTGCGGGACACTGTTGAACACTAGGGATTGAGCAAGGACATTAAGGTCGTTTGAGCTCCTGGAACACCCAAAAAAACATGCCAAATCCATGTATCAAATGATGACACAACTTTCAAAATGATACTTTTGGCTTTTTTCTATCTCTATAAGCTCATTGCCATGCAATTGGACAGTTTTTTTAAGTCCAGTGCATATAATAGATGCTTCCAATCATGCTAGAAAAACCTTGCATCACACCCTTCTTTAGAAGCCTTTGCAAGTCCATTGTCGTGGGTCTCCGGAGGTACTCTTTGGTGTAAATAGATTCGATTGCAAAGCAAAACCTCATTAAAGACTCTTGAATGGTTGTTTTCCCCATCCTTGCTATCTCATCCACTTGGTCTATAGATGCTTCATATGCAAGCATCCGTAAGGCAGCAATAATTTTTTGCTCAAGAATAAGACCCATGACACCAAAAGCATCCTTCTTTTACACAAAGTAAGAATTATGGTTGCAAATAGAAATCATGAATTTGTTGAACAAATGTCGTTGCATTCTAAAACGACGTCTAAAGTACACATCAGGGAATGCACTGTTACGGTCAAAATAATCGTCCAAGAGATCCTTACCTCATCCTTGCCTATTTCTATCAATGTTTTACGGAACGCCTGGGCCTGGAGATCTCGGCCAGGTGAGGCTCTTTGGCTTCTTGCTTCGTCATCTCTCCTTCTATGCTCTTCATCCTCTTCCTCTTCCATCTAATTTTCTCCCTCCTGGAGATTGAACATTTCTTCCTCTTGCTTAAACAATTTTTTCTCTTACTCATTGATTTCTCACAATATCCTTGAAGAAGACATTGTAAGAAGGAAGGAGAAACTATGAATAAAGATAGAGATTTTGATTTTGGTGTGTGATTTCTTAGGATGGATGGTGGGTTATATGGAGAAAAAAAAAAGGATTAGGTTGTAGATAATACCACGTGACATGCTGTGATTCGTTAAAAATCTTATTGAAATCTATCCTAAAAAATTCTAAACAGATTGTGCCACATGGCGCGATGGAATTGGTTAAAAATTTTATTGGAAATCTATCCTCAATGATTCTAAAAAGGTAACAACAAGTGGCGCAACGGAATTGGATAAAATCTTATAGAAATCTATCGCCATATGACAAAAAATTGCATCGAAATCTATCACCAAAAATTATACTTTCGGATAATGACATATGGCGTGGCGTGATTGGTTAAAAATCCTATCCAAAATTACAAATAAAAATATTTTTTATTATTTTATAAATAAAAAATACTAATATTTTATTGCCTATTGCCATGACTATTCAGTTTAGGGGTGGAGATGCAAAATGCAATTACTATTCATTAAAGGTAATTACTATTCACTAAAGGGGATTCAATTGCCTGTTGCCATGGGGAGCCCTTACACACTGGAATTGCTCTTAAGGCAGTGGTGCGTAGTGGTGTGTGCAGGAATCTAAAGCTTTTGTAAGCATCTTATCTCAAGAATCATAGCTGCTGACTAATGATATTTAAGAAACTCTAATGCCATAAGTAGAATACTAAAACTCATATAATTGCATTCAATAAAAACAAAATGAGTCCTCATGAGGAGGGTATCATATGTGCAGCAAGGCTCTAAGGTTAGGGTTCAAGAACGTGACAGCGCTGATACTGGCGTGCTGCTTTCCGAATCATAGAACGTGATTTAGGATCGGATCTTGTGGTGGCTTAGTGTATTAGGGACCTGGTGGCATATTCCTACCAGTGCGACTAACCCTAATAATCTTAAGGTTTGCAATGGAGATGATGGGTATGCAGAATATGGATGTTTTGGCAATGAAATTTGGAACTAGTCTCTCTGTCAAAGAAGGAGAAGGGGGGACTAAAATTGAAAATAAGGCTATTGAGGGTGCTTTGTTGGGCTTCCATTATAATGTTGTGGCGGGGTTTTTTTTCAAAGAAAGCTGTCAATGAGAATGGGTTTATCGATTAATTTACTAGTTTATGGAAAGGAAGGGAAGGGGTATCAATTAGGGCATTGAGTGGGGCTCGGTTTATGCCTCGTTTTATAGGCCGTTGGGATATGTGTAGAGTATTAGAGGCAGATATGCCATGGCTATTTCGGGATGATATGGTTTTAGTTGTTGATGGTGCTCGCCATGGTCAATGGGCAGAACTTCTTCACTTGGCGACAATGTGGGTGCAATTGCATAATGTTCCTCCACTCAATATGACGAAGGCTGTTGCTTTGGAAATAGTAGGCTTGATCGGTAAAGTGGTCAAGGTGGACAAGGACGATGGGCGAGATTGTATTGGTAAATTTTTACGTGTGAGGATTTCTTTTGATGTCCGAGAACTGCTTATGAGGGGAGCAAATGTGGAATTTCCAAATTATGGGACAATATGGGTTGATTTTCGCTATAAAGGGCTACTGAATTATTGTCTCATTTGTGGCAAGGTGGGGCATGTCACTCGGTGGTGTAAGGCTGAAAAACTTGGTGACAAGGCTTCGGAAGTAGACACATAGGCTTTATATGCATTTAAGGGGCTTGATGCAAAATATGATCTGAGAGGGAACTAGCTTGCAGGGAGAGGTGATGGGCAGAGGGGGACAAGGAGGCGGAGTGGTTCGTCACATCATCTAATTAGAGACAACATGATAGCTCAAAGGGGTTTGATTTATGCGGAAGGTGTGTCATGGAGATCAAGGGGAAAGAACGCCAAAGGTTGGAACATGAGAGAGTGTTTGATGCAACCTTTATTGGTCCGGGAGGTTCCATTGCACCTGAAGCAGGGATGATAGTGTTGGTGAATTATCTAGAAAAGGTTGGTGCTAATAGGGAAAGTACCAAGGTATTGCAGCTAAGTCGTGACATTGATCTAAACATGCCAATTGTAGAGGAGCATGCTGAGAGTTATGATAGGACAGTACAAGTGGAGATTTGGGGGAAGGGTTATTGTCTCAGGACTCCGATCCATTTAATCTTTTCCCTATAATTGAGGCTGTCTCGAGGGGAGGAGTGAAAATGAGATGTGTGGATGATGGTGAGGAATTGGAGGTGTTCGAATAAGGTTTGACCCGTGTGAACAAGATCTAAAAGTCTGGAGTTAACCAAGCGGAGGCCACCTATGAGGGGTTTCTGCGATCACAATGAAAATCATATGTTGGAACTATAAAGGTATCGGGGGGGACCTGACAGTTGACGATCTTTTGCAGCAAAATCGGCTTCACTCCCTCGGTTGTGGCTTTATTGGAAACTAAAAATCATAGTAAAAGGTACCGTTACTTGAAATGAAGGCTCGAAATGTCGTGTATGCATGCTATCAAGCCTAGGGGAATTACAGGTGGTTTGTGTTTGTTTTGAAGAGATGCAAATGATGTGGCTTTGTTTAAGTATGGTGATTTTTTCATTGAGGTCCTGATTAAGGATGTGGTCAGACATTGTATATGGCGGCTTGTGGTTGTTTATACGAGTACTAATGAGTGCAAAAGGGCACAACAATTGGGTGTGTTAATGATCGTATTGCTAGCTACCCAGAGTCATGCCTTTCGATGGGAGATTTTAATGATTTATTATAAGAATCAGAAAATGAGGGGGCAATGTGCGGACGGTTGTAAGTATGTGATCCTTTCAGACTTTTGTGGCACATGCACGATTCTTGGATTTGGGTTTTGAAGGCTACCCGCATACATGGAGGAATAGACGTGATGAGGGTTTTATCTAGGAAATGATTGATCGCGCTCTTGCTACAAATGTATGCGGGTAGCCATGCAAATGTTAGTGCTTTCGACAAAGGTGGATCAACCTCGACGAAAGAAAAGGTTCATGTACGACCCACGATGGAATCATGAGGCACAGTGCAATAAGGGGGTACAAGCATGTTGAGGTAGTGCTCTCGGTGAAACTCCTACATATAACCTGGTAACTCATTAAAAGGTTAAATATGGCTTAGTGACGTGGCAGAATGCGGGACATAATGAACAAAAGGATATTTGTCACTTGAAGGAAGTCCTACGAACTGCATATCAGCAACCGATGTTTGATAGCCAACGGATTCAGGAGTTGGAAGCGTATCTTACATAGGCAATTAGAAGGAAAAAAGTCTATTAGCGCACGAAGTCTCAAGTACAGTGGTTACAAGAAGGTGATAAAAATACAAGGTTCTTTCATACTCAAACATTGAAACGGAGACAGAGGAATGCTATTCGTGGGTTAGAAAATGAGGATGAGACCTGGTGCACTGATAGGCAACGGATTCATCGAATTGCAGTTCGATATTTTTAGTCTTTGTTCTCCACGGATTGACCTGCTAGCTTTATGCAAATATTACTGCGTGTGCCGAGTAAGGTAGGGGACATGGATAATAATTTATTGATTGCTCAGGTGATTGATGCGGAGATTGAAAATGCTATCTATCAGATGCACCCAACAAAATCACCAGGTCTAGATGGGTTTAATATGGGATTTTTTCATCATCATTAGGAAACGGTGGGAGGTGTGGTGATGGGTATGGTTAAATCTTTCTTTCACTCACGGCAGATGCAAAAAGAGTTGAATCATACTAATATTGTGCTCATCCCTAAAGTGGTTAACCCGACGTAAATGACCCAATTTTGACCAATTTCGTTATCTAATGTGGTGTATAAGATTATTTCAAAAGTACTAACGAACCAGTTGAAGAAAGTTCCCCCTAAAGAAATTAGTCAGAATCAAGCGGTGTTTGTTACGGGAAGGCAAATTTCTGATAATATTTTGGTGGTTCATGAACTACTACATTCCATGAAACAAGGAAATGAGGTCGGTATTAATTTTCTACCGTTAAAATTGGACATGGAAAAAACTTATGATCAAGTTGAATGATCTTTTTTTAATGCTATGTTGCACAAATTGGGATTTGATGATATTTTTTGTCAATGGGTGATGGAGTATGTGCAAATTAATTGTGTCGTATAGTGTGGTAGTTAATGGTGATGCCATGGGTTATATCACACTTAGTAGTGGATTTGTTATCTCATTTCCTATTCCTAAGTTGTGCCGAGGGTTTTTCATCTCTACTTCATAATGAGGAGAGGGTTGGACGCATTTGGGAGATTACAGTGAATTCTCTTGCCTAGCCCCTATCCCATGTTTTCTTTGCAGATGACTCAATTCTATTTTGCCGTGCTATGGAGATTGAGGCTCGTAATGTTCCCTGTTTACTCCAACAGTATGCCGAGGGGTTGGGGCAATTCATTAATTTGGAAAAGAGTTCAGTGCATTTCAGTGATGGATGTTCACAAGTTTTGAAAGCCTAATTATCGTAGGTGAAAAGGATTAAACATCAGGAAGGATTCGGGAAATACTTGGGTATTCAAGCGGATTTTGGGGGCTCGAATAAAAAGGTGTTTGAAGATGTACATAATAGATTGGATGAGAGAATCAATGGATGGGCAGAACAGTTTTTGTCGGTTGCGGGGAATGAGGTATTAATTAAAAGTAGCTGCTACTTTACCTAATTATACAATGTCATGTTTCCAATTACCAATCCAATTGGCAAAGGAGATTGAACAAGTTATTGTACGGTTTTGGTGGAGGGATCAGAAGACAAACAAGGGTGTTCATTGGGTGGCCTGGAATAAAATTGCTAAAAAGAAATCATTCGGAAGGCTCGACTTTAAGGAAATCATTACTTTTAACTTACCTATGCTGGCTAAGGTAGGATGGCATATTATTTGTAATCCGGATTCGTTCTTGGCTAAAGTGCTTCAAGCCAAATACTATCCTTCTTCGTCTTTTCTAGATGCACCGGCGGGACGAGGAACTTCATAGGGTTGGAAAGGGATTTTGTAGGGGAGGAAAGTACTGAAGGCCAGCATACGATGAAGGGTTGGGGATGGGAGGAGTATTCGAATTGTGAAGGATCCATGGTTGCCTACGCCGCGCATGTTTCGGCCTTTTTCAAGACATGCGGAGATGCCTAGAATGGTTGCCGACATTGTGGTCCCTGGAAGTAAATGGAAGAAGGATATTATTTAGTAATGTTTTATTGATGAGGAAGCTCATATTATCTTACGTATGCCACTTAGCCAATTTGAATGTCCTAATCGTATTATTTGGCATTATACTTGGAATGGGGTGTATTCGGTTAAATCTGGTTATATGGTTGCTCAAGAGATGAATCGGAATTGGGAGCTTGGACGGAAAAGTGTGGGACAATCAAGCAGGGAAGACAACAAGGATCCGATTTGGATGGCATTTGGCATTTGAGGGTTCCTCCCAAGCTACGTCATTTCATTTAGAAGGGGTGCAAAAATATCCTTGTTGTGCGTACTAATTTGCAATGCTGAGGGATTCGCTTGGAGCGCAACTACCCGCTTTGTGCATAAGATGTGGAAACGTAGGTACATCTATTATTTCGTTGTCCGTTTGCTTGTGTTTTTTGGTTTGGTTCTCTGCTTCAATTGGATGTGGTAACGGTTGAGGGTAGGGAATTTTTGGAGTGTTTGAAGTGGTTGTGTAATAAATATGGCGAAGAGGGGGAGACTGGCCAACTAATGCGCTAGGTTGTATGTGCTTTGTGGCAGATATGGAAGTGTCGGAATAGTGCGGTGTTTGAGAAGGTTGGTGTCGAACCTCATGTTGCGTTGGAACTACTTCAGCAACAATGGGCTAAGATTGAGGGCTATGAAGGGGAACTGCCGCAGCTACCATATCGTGGGCAGCAAGTGAGGGGAAATCCAAGAAGGGAAGACAAAACCTCCATTTTGTACAATCAAAGTGAATTGTGACGAGGCTTTGTGTAGTCACACTAGATTAGGTGGTTTTGGGTGTGTTAGACAAATAAGGAATATGGTTGGAGTCCTTGTGTAATTGTATATAATATTATTATTGAAAGAATAAGCCGTCCTACAGCCGTCCTACCTTGTCCTACCTACACACTAGCCGTCCTACAACCGTCAAGCCGTCCTACCTTGTCCTACCTACACACTAGGACGGCTACCTTGTCCTCTACAGCCGTCCTACCTTGTCCTACCTACACACTAGGACAGCTACCTTGTCCTACCTACACATTTGTATCATGTATATATATCCTTGTAATCTTGTAGAGAAAAATTAATGAAAAAAAAGCATTCTCTTCCATATTTTCCACAAAGCATTCTCTTCCATAATTTCTACATGGTATACAGAGCAGGTTTATAACCCTAGCCCTAATTTTTTTTTTTCGGCAGCTTTCTCTGCCGTTCCCATGGCTGTTCGTGGCCCGTCCCGTCCCTCCTCTGCTCGTCCTCCCCTCCACTGCACCTACTGCAATTTTGATTATCATACCCGAGACACCTGCCATAAACTTCATGGGTATTCCGTTGGCCATCCCCTCCATGGCCAACCGTGACGACCACCGCGCCATGCCACTGCTTCCAGTTCTTCCCGCAGCCATGCACCTTCCAGTCCTCCCCGGCAGCCACGGTTTTCTGCTTCCCAGCCCCATAATTTCACCCAGGCCCATCACGTGCAAGGCACCCAGGCCCCCGCCTCCTCTTCTACTCCAGCGACCCACCAAGTGCACGGGGCCCATCCCACTTTGCATGACTTGCAGCTTGCCATGCCTGACCTCTCTGCCGAGCAGCACTCCCGTGTTCTAGCTGCTCTACGTGACACCACCACCCCTCCTCAGGCCAATGCCGTTCTCACTACTGATTTTGCCCAAGGTTTGTTACCTGTCACCTCTCGTCATGGTCAATGGATTCTTGACAAGGGTGTTACGGATCATATTACTTCTTCCGCTTCATGTTTGGTTAATCGTTCTCCTTCACATTTGCCGCCTGTTTCTTTGCCTAGTGGTGCTTCCGCTCCCATTACTTTTACCGGCACTCTTCCTTTAAATTCATCAGTTACTTTGAAGGATGTTTTATGTGTCCCTAATTTCCGAGTGGACCTTTTATCGGTTGGTAAACTTACAGATGGATTATCGTGTTCCATAACCTATTTTCCTTCTTGGTGTGTTTTGCAGGACTTGGTTTCGAAGGCGATGATTGGTGTGGGTAAGCGACGTGGCGATCTGTATTACCTTGTGGCCCTTACCTCTTCTCTCCCCACCCGTCAACCTCTCTGCAACATCATTACCATCCCTTCCTCCCTCTGGCATATGCGTCTTGGTCACCCCTCCTCCACTCGTTTGCAAGCTTTAGCATCTAGCTCTCTTAATTGTACTTTTGATTCTAGTCATATTTGTGATGTTTGTCCGTTGGCAAAACAAACTCGTCAACCTTTTCTTTTGAGTTCAATTTCATCAACTTTCCCTTTTGCTTTAATTCATTGTGATATTTGGGGCCCGAATCGTCAATCTTCTCTTTCTGGTGCTTATTATTTCTTAACCATTGTGGATGATTTTTCTCGCTTTACGTGGGTCTTCCTCATGAAACATAAATCCGACACTCAACAATTAATTAAGGATTTTTTTGCTTATGTCACTACCCAATTCCGCATTACCATCCAATGCATTCGTACTGACAATGGTGGTGAATTTTTATCTCTTCGTAGTTTTTTCTCTGATCATGGGGTGCTTTTACAAACTTCTTGTGTTTATACCCCCCAACAAAATGGCGTTGTTGAAAGAAAACATCGTCATCTTCTTGAAACCGCTTGCGCCCTTCGTTTTCAATCCCATCTTCCTATCAAGTTTTGGGGGGAATGTGTTCTTACCGCTACTTATCTCATCAATCGTCTCCCTACCCGTCTTCTCCATCATAAATCCCCATTTGAGGTTCTCTTTTCGAAAACCCCATCTTATGACCACTTCCGCGTCTTTGGTTGTCTGGCATATGCCACCTCTGTCACTCCCACCACCAAATTTTCCCCTCGGGCTCATCGTTGCATTTTTCTCGGTTATCCTCATGGACAAAAGGCCTATACCCTTTACGATCTCGACAATCATCACATTTTCACTAGTCGAGACGTCATCTTTCACGAAACTACTTTCCCTTATGCCGTTTCTCACCCTCCTATCCCATCCTCTTCGCCTACCCTACCCATCCCACCCCCTCTGGACTTTACATATAACCCACCCCTTCTTGCCCCGACGCCTCACCCTCCTTCACCTTCCTCCCCTTCCACGCCTCCCACAAATTCCCTTGCTGCCCCATTACCCGTTCCTCCCCATGCCCTTGCCCTCTCGGCATCCCCTCCTTCCCCCCCCCCCCCCCGCTACTTCCTTACCTTTCACCCTTTTACCCACGAACATCCCTACCCCCCCCCACTACCTACCAATCCTCCCCTTCCCCGCACCTCTTCCCGTGCCCATAAACCTCCATCCTATTTAAAAGACTACGTTTGCTCGCAGGTGATTCTGCCATCCCACCCATCTTCGACTTCGCAACCCGGTTCTACACAAGGTATGCGATATCCACTTTGTAATTTTCTCTCTTATCACCGTTACTCTCCCAGGCATTTTTCTTACATTAACTCTGTCAGTCGGACTGTGGAGCCTTCCTCCTCTGCCGAGGCTGCCACTGACCCCAATTGGCAACGTGCTATGACTGAGGAGCTTCAAGCTTTACATGCTAATGGTACTTGGACTTTAACTTCCTTGCCCCCTGGCAAAATTCCCATTGGTTGTAAGTGGGTGTACAAACTCAAGCACAATTCCGACGGCTCTATTGACCGCTACAAAGCTCGTTTGGTTGCTAAAGGCTTCACTCAGGCTGAAGGTATTGATTATCATGACACTTTTTCTCCTACTGCTAAGATGATTACGGTGCGTTGTCTTCTTGCTCTTGCTGCTAGTCAGTCTTGGTCTCTTCATCAGCTTGATGTTAATAATGCTTTCTTACATGGTGACTTACAAGAAGAAATCTATATGTCTCCTCCTCCTGGTCTTCGGGGACAGGGGGAGAATCTTGTGTGTCACCTTCACAAGTCACTTTATGGTCTTAAGCAGGCTTCTCGCCAATGGTTTGCCAAATTCACTAGTGCCATCATTTCTGCCGGTTTTCAACAATCCAAAGCTGACTATTCATTGTTCACTAAAAAGTCTGGTATTTCTTTCACAGCTTTGCTCATTTATGTGGATGATATTGTGATTACAGGCAATGATGCTAGTGCCATTAATTCTCTGAAGTCTTTTCTCCGTGATCATTTTCGGATAAAAGACCTTGGTGATTTAAAATATTTTTTGGGTATTGAGGTTTCTCGTTCCAAACAAGGGATTTATATTTCTCAACGCAAGTATGCATTAGAGATTCTCAAGGACTATGGTTTTTTGGGAGCACGACCCATTGCTTTTCCTATGGATGACACAAAATTATCTGATAAAGGAGAACTTCTCAAGGATCCTGAAAAGTATCGACGATTAGTAGGTCGGTTAATATATCTCACTATCACTCGGCCGGATATCACTTATTCTGTGCATGTTCTAAGCCGTTTTATGCACGAGCCAAGGATATCTCATATGGATGCTGCGCTTCGTATTGTTCGTTATTTGAAGGCTACTCCAGGTCAAGGTTTATTATTTCGTTCTGACAACCAGACCAAGTTAACTGCGTTTTGTGATTCTGATTGGGCAGGTTGCCCTATCACTCGCCGTTCGACTACTGGGCATTGTGTATTCTTGGGCGGTTCTTTGATTTCTTGGCGGACGAAACAATAGAAAACCGTTTCGCTCTCTTCAGCAGAGGCGGAATATAGGGCCATGGCAGGTGCTTGTTGCGAGATAGTTTGGCTTCGTTTTTTGTTGAAGGATTTGAACATTCCTTTGGATGGTCCTTCCATTTTATTTTGTGATAATCAAGCAGCGTTACATATAGCTGCCAATCCTGTTTTTCATGAACGAACTCGTCACATTGAGATGGATTGTCACTTTATACGAGATAAGATTGTAGATGGCACAATAGAGACCAAGCATGTGGGTACGGCACAACAGTTGGCAGACTTGTTTACCAAACCTCTTGGGAAAGAAAAGTTTTCGAGTATGTTACGCAAGTTGGGAGTTCTTGACATCCACTCTCCAACTTAAGGGGGAGTGTTAGACAAATAAGGAATATGGTTGAAGTCCTTGTGTAATTGTATATAATATTATTATTGAAAGAATAAGCCGTCAAGCCGTCCTACCTTGTCCTACCTACACACTAGCCGTCCTACAGCCGTCAAGCCGTCCTACAGCCGTCCTACCTTGTCCTACCTACACACTAGGACGGCTACCTTGTCCTACCTACACATTTGTATCATGTATATATATCCTTGTAATCTTGTAGAGAAAAATTAATGAAAAAAAAGCATTCTCTTCCATATTTTCCACAAAGCATTCTCTTCCATATTTTCTACAGGGTGGGTTGCGAAGGATTTTGCTGAGATTTTTAAAGGTGCTGGTGGTGTGGGCAACATTCTATGTGAATCTAGCTTCATGGAAAAAGCAGAAGCAATGAGATCGACTTTGTTGGCTTGTGTGGAAAAAGGTTTTGGGGTAGTTCAGTTGGAAACTGATTCGAATATCCTGGTGGACATGCTCCCGGAGGCAGTCATGGAAGGTATTATATGGGATATTGACCATATTAAACTACAATTATGTTCAATAGAGTTTCTTTTTACTCCTCGTGTCTATAATGGGGTTGCCCATCAGGTGGCATCTTATGTCACGTGTGTGGGGGTGTTCATATGTGGGATTGCTTTGAACTAGAGTGGTTGTTTAATTCTCAGGCTTTTGATGTAAACATTTCAATTCGTATTTAATAATATATGCTCTTCGACAATATATATATATATAAAATTGCATTCAATGTAGGAATCCTTTTGCCAATAAAAATATAGCCAAATTAGTTTTCGTTTATCATTTCCTAATATAACCGCGAACATGGCACGACTCATTAGATGCAGAAGTAAAAGAGTAGTAAAGCGAGTCAAGTTACTGTCAAACTTACTAACTCGAGTTTGAAACGATAAACACGTTTAACTAGCATTAAATGAAGAAAATGATTAATTTTTCATTTGTTAATATGCATTCTATGAAAATTTGGATAATTGTTAGACTACTGGTTCTCTTTTTTATGGTTTGGTAAGTTTAATTTTTAGGGTTGTTTTCAAAGGAGACTCAAGCTTGGCGCTTGCCTCTATGAAGATGCAGGGGGATTTCTGCGTCTTAGGACCAATTACCAATTATCTCCGCGCCTACCTACTGGAAGTTCCTCTTGCCCAGATCAACCATATATGTTCGTTGTGAGGCTAATGGAGCTGCCCACCATCTCGCGCGTACTGGACTTGGCTGTGGAGAGGAATTAACTTGGTTCAGGCTCCTCCTGACTTACTTCTCGATCTGCTGCTGCAAGAAAGCTCTTCGTGAGCTATTTTCCCAAGTATTAGAGTTTAAAAGGCCTTCACTGTAACTCTGAGGATATCTAACTTTTGAAGTTGGTTGTGTGGGACGCTTTTTTTCTCTTTGACCGGGTTGAAATCCCTGGCAAGATTTTTATTGAGGCCCATGATTGCACACTCCTCTATTTGTACATATTCTTTCTCAATCAATAAATATCATACTATTTTCTCAAAAGTTTAATTTCATATTTAAGTGAATATCTATTTTATATGTAATGATTCAATAATGGAAGCTTACTCTCAAGTTCTTAACTCAAATATCCAAGAAAAATTTGTGTGAGGTTTGACTTGCCACTAAATTTTGTTGAATGACACTACAATCCATTCAAAACTCGCCTACATGGAAAGTTTTAAATATAATCATTTATATTTAAAATTCTCGTAATTATTTTTTTCTACTAACTAATATACACCACGGGATCAATCTAATGATTCATTTTTTTCTTCTCCTCTTTCTCTCTCTTTTTTTTTCCCAAAAGCACGAAAGAATTTCTGATCAGCATCTCCATTCACTCAAGTCTAGTTAGCAACACTTTTTATTTTTCGAAAATTGTATTTCTGTTTCCATGAAATAATTGATGCCCACTTCATCGTGCTTCATGTTTGCTCAATTGTTTTTTAGATTGTTTGTTCACATCAGTCTAGTTGAATTGATATCTGTTGGAAAACTCTTTTCACACAAATTCTAAAGCACTAAATTTGAATGGAATATTTGGGAAGAAAAAAAGGGAAAAAAGTAAAAATATAAACCGTTAAATTGATCTCATGGTGCATATTAATTAGTAGAAATAATATTTATGAGAATCTTAAATAAAAAAGTATGATAAATGATTATATTTAATATTTGCCACATGGCAAATTTTGAATGAATTTGTAGTGTCATTCAATAAAGTTCAGTGGTAAGTCAAGTCTCATACAAGTTTTTCTCCAAATTTATGTAAATATAAATAGGTTGAGTTAGGGTTAAATCTTTCAACACAATAAACTAAACACATTGAGTTTAAATGACTAACACAAGAACACAACACGGTTATGTCCTATTAACATTAATCGCTAGCTTTCAGTTTTCATACCGTGTTGTAGGGCAAGTCGGGTTAGATCTGAATCTTTCGATAAATTAAACATAATATGTCTTTGACACAAATACGAAATGACACAACACAAATATGACCGAATAACATGAACTGCCATATTTAATTAGTTTCCATAACGTAGGTTTGTCCATGTTATAGGGCAAGTGGTGGTTAACTAAAACCAAAATGTAACCAGCATCATATGTTTGAGTTTGACAATCATATTCTAAATATCTTAAACCAAGATTTAATTAGCTGCATAACTGAGACCAATTACACAAATGTAAAATAAAAATATGATTTATGTATGCAAGAAGGTTAGGACTTGGGAGTCTCTGGGTGTCCTCCAAGATTTTTGTTAAGAGGTATTGCACGTCATGCCTATTTCTTGTATTTAAAATACACATCAATAAAAAAATGGATAATATTCAAAGCCCAAAAAATAAAATAAAAAATCGACAAGAGTATGAAAGTTAAAATTGAGGCACTGATGTCAGTGCCTTAGATATATATATAGACATACATTACTCAATGAAACTGATAAGGGTTGTGATTAGTGATGGGGACTTAATTGTCTTGCTCAGCAAGAATAATCTAGTTGTTTATGTTTGAAATGTTTAAGTAGTTTCTTAATGAGGTTTTAAAAGGCACCAAGTGGGCTCAACTGGAAAACAGATCGTGACTTTTATTAATTAAGAAGTTGCAAATGGCAGCAGCTTGGATTACAGACCAAATGGGAAGGTTGTTGACAATGTAATCTTCTTCATCTGGTGACGCGTGCAAGTGCTGTTTCTCACCCACCGTACCTTACCGCACCGCTGATTTCAATTTTCATTTGAATAGGAAATTTAGAGGTAACTACATTTTATACTCTTCAGATTTGAGTTGATTTTTGAAAAGGGCAATAAAATTTTAATTGTCTTATATTGCATTATAACGTATTGAAATTGTATCAATTTGTATCTTAGGTCTGATTGATTATATGATAATTTATCAAATTAATGAGGCAGTTAGCTTGAGACTCTGTATGGCCTGACATGTAAGTCATATTTGCACCACAAAGACAAAGAAAAACTCATCAATTTAGTGGATGATTTGACGTTAAAAGATACAAAACGTGTAGATCGATACAATCTCAAACCTTAGGGTGCAATGTGAGAATTGAAACCTCATGGCCCATTTTCAAAAGGACAATGCTATTTCAACACCCAATTTTACCTCCCATACTTTTATTAATTTTTAGCTATTGGTCGTCTTCAATTCAATCGATCTGAAGTAAAAATGGGTGTATGGATAGCATTACCCCTTTCAAAATCACCTCTAACTTCAACGGTGTCTAAATATAGTTGGTCCGAAAATTTAATACGATTTTATTCTCTTATATTGTTTTAGGGGCTGTTTGATAACTGTTCTGTTTTCTATTTTTATTATATTTTTTGTGCGTGAGACATGGGAATATCACATGGTGAGAAAATAAGGGATGAAAAAGGGTGGCAAGATAGAATGGAAAATGAATGAAAATAAATTTTTGAAAGTGAAAACAACTTATAATAGTTTTTTGTTTTAATTTTCATTTTGTGTACCTTTCCTTATACATTTCTTCTACACTTTATCCCTCATTTGCCATGTTGATGACTAAAATTGGTTCAACAAGGTGACGTCTCGTGATTGAGGACAAACAATTCTTCCAAACTAGCTCGACGCAACCAAGGAGGACATCATCTAGAGCTCTACGAAGAGCTATTGGGAGAACACTGGTGTGGTGTCGTTCAAAAGCCCTCTAAGGCTTAGAAGTGCACACTTTGGAGGAGGGGCAGTGAGGTCTTGATATAATGGTGTTAGATGACCTAATTCATTTAGGAGTAGAATCGCAAAACGATCTTATTTGATCGATACTTTAGATTTGGCGATGATGTTATCGATACGAAAATCCAACTCATTTAGGACTAGGATTCTCTTTAGCGATCTCCAAGTGACTTGGAGTCTGCTCTAAGTTAACCCCAACTCTTTCCTTTTAGATAGTATCAAATATACTCATTCAAACAAAAAAATAAAAGTATCAAATATGGATCGAGTTAAAATGTGCTTCTTTCACACTGAGGCCTAAATTTATTATCAAATAATCCCATGCATCCACTTTGTCAACGTAGGGAACATTTAAGTGGCTCGCCTGCCCACGCATGGGTTGTGCATGATCAGTATTGATAGTGTATTAATGTCGTATTTTCACCATACTGATAATAATAAAAACTGTGTTGTCATTATACTGTTAATATAGTGTGAATATATTGTCCATACGAGGTATGTGATCAAAACCTATGTGCACAAGATAGAATTCCTTTTCTTTCTGATTTGAAGTGAGTTGGAACACACGCTGGTCACCCTCGGGTCTCGTTGGCAAAGGAGTATTAAAACGAAAATGTATTAAGAATCCGTTGAATTGAAGAGGTTGGTAAATTGAGAAGTGTTTTGAACCAGACTTGCAGAACCAAATTGAACTGCAATTGGGTTTGTGTTATGGGTTGCTAAGGACTTGGGTTTGAAACAATATAACCTGGTAGAGTTATAAATCTGTTCAAATTTTCCGAGTGGACTTTTCGGGCCACTTCGTGATATAGTTTAGAGTGATTAGCTTTGCTAACCTGTGCATGTTTTTAACATGTACATGTTTGAGATTTAACTAAATCTCAACTAGTTAGATCCTAACCCATTTAGTCCTGAAGAAAAATGTGCGGGAGAGAATTTCCACCAGAGTGATTATATATGGAAACCACAAAATCAACTCTTTTGTCGGTCGAAAATTCTAAATTCATCTCAGCACACTTGAGATTCAAGCATTTCAAAAGCTACACTTATATACAAAGTCACTAAAATGGAGATCAATAAAGTTAAACTATTCTTTTTTTTCATAATAAGAACAAAAATTTGAGGAACTAGAGGAAAAATGGATGTTGTATTTACAAAAACTGACGTCGGAAGACAATCTTTTAGTGTCTATAGAATCCTCTATGGTCTAGTATTGCGCTGCAACCACATATGGAGCAGAAAACAACTCTATGCTACTCAACGATTTCTCACACAAGAAACTTACGATCTACAGATTTCTAAACAATATTCATCTCAGCAATGATGTCCCAGCTTCAGATTCGTCAACGAAGCTTGCAATCATTTAACTGAAAATATAGCCAAAGCAATGACTGTCGATGCTATATTCTAAGAGAGAGCTTTTTGGCTACAGTTAGTAAATAAGAATGCAAGAACCAAGAACTACCAAAATGAGAATATCAAGACAGATTTTTACAACATTGTCAATTCACAAAGAATATCAACCAAATAGGAATAAAACAAGAAATTTTCTATGCAAGTGAGGTGATGACCTCGTGTTGGAATATATCTTAAAACCGTAGAAACCAAAACTCTCATATTGACGAGGCATCTCAGGAAATAAGCAAGAGATAGATTTGTTCTATCCATAAAAGATGGATAATTGATAGTTACATCTCCCTTTTGCAGGTTAGCTTTCTTACTCCTATTGTATGATACCTTTTGTTGTGACAATGAAGAAAAGCAAAGGTAAAGACTTTTTTAACAGCAAACACCTCAGTTTCTAAGGCCTAGTATTTTCACATTTTTTCCCTTGATCGAATTAACTAACCTTGCTCTCGACAAGACATGGATCATTTGGCATTTTGATTGCCAATAAGTGGTCCTTCCTTTTTGTTTAGTGAACCATGAACGACCCTTGCTGCTGATATGGCAGAATCTGCCCTCTTGATAACTCCCTCAAGCTCTCCAACCTTCTCCGACAATGACATGACATTTGAGTTTGTTGACTGAATTAACTTGTTTGCAGTTTCCAAAGCACTGCATAACTGGAATAATTAAAAGATAAAAACTTCAGAATCTACACCATATTACGAGTCACAACAATTGTTTACACCATAACACAGAAAAGTCCCATAATCTATAAATCTAAATATCAATGGAAACCTTACGTTGTTGTACAAAGAACAAAATTATATGGTGTCCAAACTTTTTTTTGGTTATAATTTTGTCCCATCTTTTTGTCCAGGCAACTTTTGGGACTTTCTGTGACTAATATGGTGTCACATCTTGGTGCTTAAGCTTATGCAGCTGCATTTGATCCAAGTTACATGTTTCGTTTCAATTTCGAGTGTTTGTTCTTAGTTTGTAATGTAGGGCTGAGATTAAAACAAAGCTAATAGGCTACATGTGTGCCACATGTCATAACAACTCACTTATAGATGAGCATGTGTTGTGCATGTGAGTGTGTGAGTTAGATGAGCGAGTGCGCCTCCAACGGCTGTTACTCACCTCCATTTCCATTTCTATAAGCATCAATTCAGTTACACCTAAATCGAATCCAAGGAGCTACGACTCTGAGTTTCTCGCATCTCCATTCTTTCATGCTCTCCGAGCAGAGATCATCATCTCATTGATTTTCTGCTTGAACAAAGTTACTCTGATATCTCTATTACCACACACAGAGATCATAAACACTAAAAATGGCCTCAGAGCCAGGTTCATCGCTTTAATCTGGGCATGAATCTGTGATTTATGTGTTCTTCAGCGAAATTCTTTCATCGAGCTTCATCGCTGTAGAATCGTGCTTTGAAAGCCTGTGAAAATCGAAGCTCTGAGTCTAATATGGCTGATTAACGAGTTCTAAGCTTCGCACTCCAGTTTCAATGAGGAAAACTATGAATTCTGGAAAATCAGAATGCAATCCATTCTCAAGTCTCATGAACTTTGGGAGCTTGTAGAAAATGGGTTTACTATCCTAGAATCATCTAAAGAGAGTGATTGCACGCTTGAACCAGGAATTGCACACTTGAAGGTCTTTGGTTCAATATGCTATGTTCATGTTCCATAAATCTGAGACATAAGCTTAAGTGTAATAATCACAAGTGCATTTTTGTGGGATATGGCACCAGTGAAAAAGGATTCAGAGTCTTTGATCCTATCACTAAGAAGATTATCCTATCCAGGGATGTGGTATTTGATGAGAATGGTAGCTAGAATTGGGAAGCAAACTCCAAGAAGTATTTCAGTGTACCAACCACTACTGGTAATGCAGAAATTGAACCAATTCAAACTCAGAAGAACAAGAAGAGTTAGTATCTTCTAAGATTGCTCCTACCACTCCACAGGAATAATTGAGTTCAAACATTGATTATCACAGAGGGGCTTGAGTCTATCACAGAGCTATGACTTCACTCCAAAGAAGTGGAGAGCACTGGATGAAGTTATGGCTCAATGCAATGTATGCACTTAAAACCTGAGAATTATGAAGAGGCAGCTCAGGATGATTCTTGGAAAAAGACTATGCAAGCTGAGCTAGATATGATTGAAAAGAACCATACATGGATGCTGGTTGATAGGCCTTCTAGCAAACCTGTCATAGGTGTGAAATGGGTGTACAAGATTAAGTTGAACCAAGATGGGACAATACAAAAGAACAAAGCCAGATTGGTTGCAAAAGGTTATCCACAGAAGCCAGATATTGACTTTAATGAAACCTTTGCACCAGTTGCTAGGCTAGACACCATAAGAACCCTGATAGCTCTTGCAGCTCAAAAGGAATGGCAGCTATTTCAGTTGGATGTAAAGTCTGCTTTTCTTAATGGTGTACTCAAGGAGGAGATTTATGTCAATCAACCTCAAGGATTTGTCATTCAAGGCAAGGAGGATAAAGTGTACAAGCTGGATACGACATTATATGGCCTTAAGCAAGCTCCAAGAGCTTGGTATGATGAAATTGATTCCTATTTTACGTAGGCCGGTTTTCAAAAGAGTCAAAGTGAAGCCACCTTATACACTAAGGTTGAAAACTCAAGAATTCTCATTGTTTCTTTATATGTTGATGATATTGTGTACTCTGGAAGTAGTGTCACAATGCTTGAGGAGTTCAAAAATGACATGATGCAGCATTATGAGATGACATTTGGGATCGCTGCACCATTTCCTTGGTATAGGAGTTATACAAACAAAGAAGAGCATCTTCCTTCATCAGAAGTATGCAATGAAGCTGTTGGAGAAATTTGGCCTAAAGGACTGTAAATCTATGGGAACACCACTTGCAGCACATGACAGGCTATCCAAGAATGATGGAAGTGAGGCTGCAAATGAGTCTGAACACAGAAAATTGGTACAAAGTTTGTTGTACCTTAGTGCCACTAGCTAAGACATTATGTTTGGTGCTAGTCTCTTGGCAAGATTAATGCATGATCCAACTAAGAAACATATGGGAACAACAAAAAGTGTACTTAGATACATTCAAGGTACTTTGGATTTTAGCATTGAGTATGTGAAGGGAAAATCAGCTCTTTTTATGGGATATTGTGATAGTGATTGGGCTGGCAGTGAGGATGATCTGAGAAGCACCTTAGGGTATGCCTTCAATCTAGGATCATGTGTGTTTTCTTGGGCTTCAATCAAGCAAAAAACAGTGGCATTATCCACTACAGAGGTTGAATATGTGAGTGCAGCTGAAGCAACTTCACAAGCCACGTGGCTGAGATTTGTTCTAGAAGACTTTGGGGAAGAACAAGTGGAGCCTACATTGCTAATGTGTGATAAGAATCCATTATTTCACCAGAAAACAAGGCACATCAGTAGGAAATTTCACTTCATCAGGGAGGCTATCCAAGAGAAGGAAATTGAGCTTGTTTACTGCAAATCCAAGGAACAAATGGCTGATATCTTGACCAAGGCACTACCAAAGGAGAAGTTCAACTATTTTAGAGAAATGTTGGAGTCAAATCAGCTGCCAGCTTAGAAGGGAGTGTTGGTGCTTAAGCTTCGGCAGCTGCATTGATTCAAGTTACATGTTTCCCTTCAATATTGAGTGTTTGTTCTTAGTTTGTAATGTAGGCCTGAGATTAAAACAAAGCTAAAAGGCTACATGTGTGCCACATGTCATAACAACTCACTTATAGTTGATCATGTGTTGTGCACATGGGTGTGTGAGTTGGATGAGTGAGTGCCCCTCCAACAGCTATAACTCACCCCCATTTCCATTTCTGTGAGCATGGATTCAGTTACACCTAAATCGAATCCAAGGAGCTACGACTCCTAGTTTCTCGGATCTCCATTCTTTCATGCTCTTCGAGCAGAGATCATCATCTCATTGATTTTCTGCTTGAACAAAATTGCTCTGATACCTCTATTACCACACACAGAGATCATAAACACTAACATTACAGACTCAGTCACAGTGATGTCAAATGCATTAGGGGGAGTTTATTTCTTTAAGTATTTTTCCAACCATGCATATAGAAATCATATTGGGACATAGTTACATGAAAATCTTATAGGGAATATTTACGTAGTTATGTGAAAATATGAACTGGTTTATATATATTTTTGTTATGTTTTGATATCATTTGTCTCGTAAGTTATGAGACTGTTCTCTCTATATACCTAATTATGTGAGTGACAATTAACCAGTTGTAATGCAATTGATCGTACCAAAAGGAATATAAAAATGCTTGAGTATAATGATTTGCATTCTACAACCTACAAAACACTAATTTCCCAAAACACTAAATGTTAGATAGCATACTAGGCGCTGCACAAATTATGGAGAACAAACAATGGCGCGGTAAGAAGTGGAACATTAATCATCCTAGCAGAATCTATAGATATGTCATTCATACATTCTGATAAGATCATTCATCACCTTCAAAGTAAGAGCTGCCCATGAATGATCTGTACCGCCAAGCGCCTCATTCAGCTGCTCATAGTTCTCCTAAAACGAAGATAGTATATAGAGTAAGGAACACTCACATACAACAATAAGAGAATGCAATTGCAAAACTACGTTATAAGACACTGAAACCTTTTTTTTTCAGAACAGCAGTTCAGCAAAACTTTATTAACAAGATCTGAAGATCACATACACAAGGCATATTACAAAAGGAACCAGGTTTACCCATGATCTCTAAAGTCTAAGGGTCTATTTGGGACCACTTCTGAAAAGGCTAAAAGTATTTTAGGACTAAAAGCGTTTCTGACTACATTTCGCACTAAAACATAAAAGTTCTTTGGGTCATAGAAGCACTTTGATTTTTAATAAAAATTTCAATGTAATTCAATAAAAGCACTTCTAGCAAGAGCGTTTATGAGCGGAAGTGTTTCTTACATAAGCAAATTCCACATAAAAGTTGTTTACTTCTGTCCATCTTTGGTCTTCCTATAAAAAAGGATGCTACAACTGAAAAATCCACCTAATGGGTTTTCGGTTTTCCAAACAAAAATGTGGAAAACTCACCGAATTGTTCTTGCAATTCACAGCAAATGAGAATGTGAAAAAAGGAAAACCTGGAACAACTTGGTGAGGTCCAAGCTCTGATCGAAGCTGGAAACAGAAGAAAACGAGGAGGCCTCAGGTTGTTGCGGTGGCGGCGAAGCATCTGATTCCCCCACGTCGCTCAGCAGATCGCCTATGCACAGAAGAGGACCTCCCACACCTCTCATCATCTCTCTCCTCGTTCCCCTATAAGAGAGTCTGAAACTCCTTTATACCAGTTGGGCCGGGCTTTAGGCTTTTTTTATTTTGAGTATAAACCCCCCCCCAACTCGACCCGGCCCATGTATGCTATGACTCGAATCTGGCTCAGGGCCACAAAATCAAAGTTGTGATCCTTGAGGAGGATTGTAATGAAATCTTCAACTTCTCAGCCCTGTGTCTGATCAGGTAAGCTTCATTTGCCTTGCACTCCAATCGGTACCTTTTTAATTTTTCAAATTCAATTGCTTTTTGTTCATTCCTTTCGGTTTTGTTTGTGCATTTCAATGGGATTTTTGAATTTCTTTAGGATATTTGGTGATTAATTATAATCCAACATTCATAATTATCAAATTTAGTAAAATGGGTTAGGCCAGTTGGGCAGGGCAGTGGGCTTTGGGCTTGTTTTATTTTGAGTATAAACCCGACCCCCCCCCCCAACTCAACCCGGCCCATGTATGCTATGACTCGAATCTGGCTTAGGGGTACAAAATCAAAGTTGTGATCCTTGAGGAGGATTGTAATGAAATCTTCAACTTCTCAACCCTATGTCTGATCAGGTAAGCTTCATTTGCCTTGCACTCCAATCAGTACCTTTTTAATTTTTCAAATTCAATTGCTTTTTGTTCATTCCTTTCGGTTTTGTTTGTGCATTTCAATAGGATTTTTGAATTTCTTTAGGATATTTGGTGATTAACTATAATCCAACATTCATAATTATCAAATTTAGTAAAATGGGTTAGGCCAGTTGGGCAGGGCAGTGGGCTTTGGGCTTTTTTTATTTTGAGTATAAACCCAACCCCCCCCCCCCCCCCCCAACTCGACCTGGCCCATGTATGCTATGACTTGAATCTAGCTCAGGGCCACAAAATCAAAGTTGTGATCCTTGAGGAGGATTGTAATGAAATCTTCAACTTCTCAGCCATGTGTCTGATCAGGTAAGCTTCATTTGCCTTGCACTGCTATCGGTACCTTTTTAATTTTTCAAATTCAATTGCTTTTTGTTCATTCCTTTCAGTTTTGTTTGTGCATTTCAATGGTATTTTTGAATTTCTTTAGGATATTTGGTGATTGACTATAATCCAACATTCATAATTATCAAATTTAGTAAAATGGGTTAGACCAGTTGGGCAGGGCAGTGGGCTTGCCACCTTCCGTCCAAGTTTGAATTCTGCTTCTCATATATTGGAGTAGTTTAAAATGTCGCTTTGTCGAAACTGACTAAAGAGTGGAACAGGAATGAAGTGGATTGCTACTCGTAAGCACGGGTGTAGCTTAAAACCAGAGAGAGATGGGTAGCCAAGAGACTGTAAAGCAGCTTGAGGACTGCTCAGTTGCCAAGTCAGTTTAATCCTTCCTTTCTGTGACTTATATATTTTTCCATTATTATTTCTACTTTGCGCTTGAATCTCTACTCTTTTTTCATATATGTTTGTGAAGTGTTACCGATGACGTTCAAGTAATATTATGGAATAAATTTCTTGTTCAATCGTCCTTGACGTTTTAGTTTTGAGATAGAAGTCTTCTTTCGTTTTCTCGACGGTGAGGTAAGACTAAACTCATGAGCTTATTATCCTAGGTCGGAACAAGTTGATAGGCCATTCTAGAACGGCACTGGGTCACTGACTGCAGGCTTTGGATATACTTATTAAGAATTTTTGACGTTCGGAAATCCATTCGTAACTTATGGATGTTTTCAATTTTTGTGGTTCTTCGAGTGGCATGTGTGAGAATTTCACCCTTATATGGATATCTTAGTAGTGGATTGGGGATGTATCATGTCCATGATGACTGGTATTGTATTGGCAGTGATGGGTTATCTAGTTGGATTGGATGTGTTGAACAATTATGCGATGAGCTAAGATTTAAGAAGAAGCTTCTCTACCTGTTCTTATCATACTTGATCTTTTTCGAGCTTTGTATTCGAATATTTAACCGTTTCTTTAGCTCCAAACCTAGAAGGAAAACCATTTCTTCAGCTCTTGAGGATGCCACTTGTTTTCTAGTGAAATTTAACTTCTAGTTCTAGATCACCAATCATGATTAAGTTTAACATATTGGAAGCTTTTCTTTGGAAAAATTTGTGAGTAATCGTTTTCTGAAGCTTTCATCAATGGATTTATTGCATTGGAAGGTTTTGCTTATTGCACATCACCATAGATGTTCTATTATTTTGATCCAAAAGTTTTTCTTTGTTATTCAGATACTCTTAAGCTGTGCATATCTTGGATAGTTTAATCATTATAATTTTATACATATTCGAGTTCACCTATCAAAAGGAATATCAAACAAATTGATATTAACAAATCCCCATGGAGCTAGGAGATCACCAATTTCGTGTTGAACTTTAAGATTTTGTTATAAACCAGAATACTTGTACATTTGACTATAGTGACTTCTAACTATCATGGAGAATTTAGACCTGTCTACTAAAACTTGTACAAGTAATTCAAGCATGTTTTTGCTCCCGTCAGTATTAGTTATTGACTCATTGGACTCCATACACAGTTTCTGTGATGTTTTCTTCCACAGTTTTATGGTTCGCAATCCTGTAGAGGTTTCTACTCGGTTTAATTGTTTTAATTGTCTCATTGACCCATGTCGTTTACACGAAAGAGAAAAATTATGTGTTTATCACAAAAATCATAAATAAAATTTCTAGAATATTAGTTTATTAATACATTCTGAATATCATCTGGCTAAACCAGCAATACATCACTCAACTTCATTAGAGCATGGAAAATTTCACTTTATGGTTCCCAGGCCATTCTTCTCTTTGGCATCGTAGATACAGTCTTTCCCGTTTAAGTTTATTCTGGTTTATGTGCTAGCTTGAGGTGTAGTTGAATGATGTTGTGCATGGTTATCTGTAGCGCAATGGGCACTTGGGTATTCTCTGTAGTAGGGGCTTTGTTAGCAATTCCAGTAGGGATTAAAAGGAAATCTTTAGCGCCGCTTGTGTTCTTTAGCACAACAGGTACCATGCTTGATATTATAATGGGAATCGCTCAGTGTGAAAGAGAACATGCAGAATGCCAAGTGAAGCTATTAGAAGCCCAGACTTCTGGAACTGATGCTTCATTTGCTAAGACTGGGGCGGAATCATAGTCTTGACTCTTAAGCATATGGATCATATGCCCGTGTTTGGCTGCTATCAGTTTTCTCTTCAAATTTCTTTACTGTAAAGGTTTAATAGTCGAACCTGTTGAATGACCCCCTTTGCTTGAATTTTGCCTTCCCTTTTTCATGGGTTAATAATCACACGAAAGTTGTTAATGACATAACGTTAGGTTTAATTTCCCTCGCATGGCACGATTCCATGAGTTAATCATTCAAGGCAGAGAATTCTAATTCCTCTGTGTTTATTTATCTTGGAAATACCTGTATGAAAATTACTTTAAAGTTGCTCAGCAGCAAATGTTGTGACTTATAATATACGATGTATAATTACGAAGAAAAACTCTTAATTCTTGATAAACAATACATAGTTTGAAGATTATTTGGTTTTGAAGCATGGCAACTGCACAGAAACCATTTCAAACCTCCCATTTTCCTTGTCTAAACAAAACCAGCATTTGCATTGACTTCAAATTTCAAGGGGCTGTTCTTTCCTTGCAGCAGCATTGTTTTCAGCAGTGTTTCCCCTTTGATTCCGAGTTCTTCTTGTCTCTGTGTGCTGAACAAGAAACTAGAACACCTCCCTCAGCCGCTTTAGGTTGCCAGGCCACTTTGGCGTTTAGACTAGTATGTGTCGGAACATCTTTCGAATCAACTTGTCCGGCTTGCTTTTTCCCCTTATAGCACGAACAGACTCTTTCAGCCCTGATGTTCTCGAACAAGAGGTCTGCGGCCTTGTTTTTGACCAGGAGCGGTGCATAATCTGCTTCGTCCCACACATATAATTGCAGTCAAGAGAACAGCCGTGTTGAACATGTATATAACAAACAAGAAGTCAGAAAGCAATCAGATTGGAACAAATCATGAGGGAATAGTTGGCATAAACTAAATTCGAACAGCACGAAAGTTGATCAGTGGGAAAACAAAGTCATAAGGGGCCTGTATATGGAGCTTATGACATGAAGGTGATTCAAGCTTTCTGAACAATAAAGCGCAACTGCATTCTGCTTAAACACGTTCTCGCTGCAACAAGCCACCAAAACATTTGCCATCGACATAAATTCGGTACTCATAACTACCTTGCAACGCAAACAAAGCATAATAGAATGTGTCTGATCTCTCATTACATACCTGCAATGGGGAACCACAAAGCTGGCAGCCTGTGCAAATGAGATCTCTCGCCAAACCGCCATCACCGGCTTTATACAGTCTCCTACTAACAAACATGTCTTCCTTGTTAAACGACTCGCATGGATCATGAGATATTGAGTTGAAGGGCAGAAAATTTTCAGCAACGTAAAAAAGGGCCTTGCAAGAATTGGTTAGTGTTGCAAAAGTGAAAAGCATGTCCCCGGGTTGTTTTCCAGTTTCTCGAGAGTTTTCCTCCTGCAGTTGACATCCATGGAAATCTTGAGTGTTCGTCTTCTTCACCCATTCTACTACCCTTTTAAGCTTCTCCTTTGTTGCTACACCAACTCTACGTAATATCTTTTATCCCGGTTAACAGCGTGACAATTGTTTCGAATGTCACGCTTGCAAGAAAATTAATATCATACCTTCGATGAACTCATAGGTGACGGAGTAGACATTTTAGGTCATCCCCAACCGGCCCAGCCAAAGGGCCATAGGACCATAGGGCTAAAAGTAGCTCAAAATGACATGAAAACCGTCTTCAACCGAGGGCTTGTGGGCCCCACCAAGCCAAAACCCCCAAATCAGGCTAGCAGGCTAGCCATTTCCAGTCAGCCATCCAGCCCTCCAACACCAGAATGTCGAGATTGACTTTGTGGCAGGTGCAAGAATACCACTCTTTCTTCGTTATTATGGCAAGTGGCACTCAAAATATATCCAAAAACCTTATTTTAATATGGTAATTTAATTTAATTAACCACATTAATTCAATTAAAATAATAAATTATTAAGGGGTTTATGTTTGGCTTATGGTCTTTTGGCCCCCTCGGTTGGAGATGGTTTTTTTGTCAAAGGGCTATGTTTGGCCAATGGCCTCTTGACCCTCTCAATTGGAGATAGTATAAAATATGATATGATATTGTTCATTAAAATATAATTTGTTGCAAGACTATAGGGCTAAACATGACCCTTTGGCTCTCCTTCGGTTGGAGATGGCCTTAGGGATGAATACTGGTGGGTTCTCAACAACACCACCATATTTCGTTATCTTCACATCTATTAAATCAAATTAACAAAATAAACACCAAATTTATCAAGAAATATTATATGTATATACGTTGAAACTTCTAATCTTCAATTATAAATCCAAATGCTTTCTAAAATAGCACTTAAGAGTAGATTATGAAAAAATATCTAACATCTACTTTTCTAGAGAGCGCTTATATGACTTGTACCTTAGCGCACGTTAGTCATTTTATTAACAGTCTCAAACATTGTCATTTGACCAACCAACCAACTGAGATATATGAAAGAAATTTTAAGAGAAATGATAAACAGACAACATTTTTAATTTCTCATAAACCCTTGTTTATTCATGTCAGTTATTTGAATTTGATTTATTCAATGCGACAGTCAGAAATAATGAGAAGTGTTGAGCAGCTAAAAATGATGTATGAAAATCATTTTGCATTTTAACAACACTAACACTAGTAAAGTAAATGTCATTACTCTTTTGGTCTGCATTATTATTAGAGTAAATTACATTTTACCATCTCAACTTTACGTCCTATAACAAATCATGCCTCGTCTTTTAAACAGCAAATAAAGTTGGAAACTGTAATTCACACAAGTGTTGCGCTTGCATATGATTCAACTGGAGACAGCCAGTCACATATTCATGTCACAAGAACAAACCAGATCACACTACCACTAATCCTGGTCACCCAAAGCCAAAAACCTTATTGGGAAGCAGTCCAGGAATAACAAAAACAGAAAATTAAACCTCCCAAATTTGGCTTAAGCAACTCGGTGTCAAAGGGCCTGACGCAGCAGGCGCATATTCACCGAGTTACACTGGACGAGACTAGCCAACAAAAACAGCGGCCTATTCCAGCAAGCAGCTCTATCAAAAATAGCTGCGATGAGCCAATGACACGGACTAAGACACACCCCCTTTATCCATTATCAACACCCTTCCACAAAACGTTCCGCCATAAGACAAATCCATAGAGCATCAGCGGATATCTAAACCACAAAATTATTATTTTCTTCTACACCTCTATCCGGTCTATACACTAACGTCCTATCGGCAACACAACCTGCCCTGTTATCATTCATCTGTAATAAACCATTCGTCTCTGTAAGTTCCATCAATCGGCAACTAGGTTAACCAGTCCAAACCCCAATCTAGCAGAGATATGAGCTCATGTACAGCCTTGCCCCAATATCGACAGGTCCATCATCCCCTCCAACTGCATGAAGCACTACAGGAATGGTTGAAAGAACACGCAGTGTAAGGGGGAAAACCACAGGATCGATTTCACTATGGGTGGCTCCGCCAACATCTTGGGTCCCAGCACCCTCATTAGAACTATTTCCAGTTCCGCCTAGTTCAGCTTTGAGGCCATAAGGTCTTACAACCAAGGCAACATCTTCAAGTGCCCTCCATTTACCAGGGCAACCTCTCCTGAGTGAGCATCTGTTGGAACATAAATTCAGCACCACTGTGGACGTAGCATCAAGCCATTCTACCATCAAGCCTTCAACTTCATCATAATATATTCGACGTTCAACCTGAAGGCATGTAGTGTGTAACAGTCAACTGCAAATGGATACCCATACTATATTGGCATAAAAATACACGACACCGAAAAAGCTACTTACAGCAAGCTTGTGAATATAAATGGACATGAATCTAGGTCCTGCACCCAATACTCTTGCTTCTGATAGGACAATCTGCAACCGCTAAAAAAAAGCCAGACATTAAGCACAAACAACAAAGCTAAAACATCTAGTACGTAAATGCAAAATGAGAGCAGAACAAAACAACAGTAGGACTACTAGTGTTCAAACCATCTAGCTCAACTAAACAAGAATGAAGACAATGATTGCTAATAAAATGAGGATGCGTTGAGTCTGTTCAAAACCAAGTGATCTTATGTCATGGTGACAATATCGTTAGTATAATACGGGACGCATTAGTTGGTTTAGGCACATAAAAATACATAAACACCATTTTATATCAGGTTACTGGTGATGAAAAGATGGGCGGAAACTCTTGCACTGCTTTACAGCTAAATAGTAACAATGAAGCCATAGATTTTAACATCCAAATACAACTCAGAAAGTATTAAGTAAAAAAAAAAAAAAAAAAGAACCGTACCTCCTTTTTCTTCAGCAGGGCCCACATGTATAGCTTATCACAGGCATCTTTGACATGTCTACTAGCCAGCTTTCTTTCATTGCAATAAGCGGAAACATCAGCAAGCATTTCAGAGCAGGGAACTCTTTGCTTTATTGCTGCTGCCGATAATGCTTCCTTGATTTCACAGGATTCAGCAACATCCTTATCAAAATAAATACCAGTGAAACATCTCATTTTAACTTCATCTCCCCTGCTAAAATTATTCAATATTCTCCGACGTTTCAAAAATAACTCCTCTGCCTCTATAACTGCAGCCAACGTGCGATGCACTACAATATCTGGATACCGACGCAGTGGTGACGTAAAATGAGTGTACAAAGGAACAGCAAGTCCATAGTGACCCCAATCATTTTCTCTATCTTTTAATTGGCCACTACAAAAATAAGAAGCCAACTGCATTGGTTTTGTAGCATAATTCATAAGAATATTGAATAGAACAGAGTCATCCTTGAGCTCTTCCCTGATTCTCTGCAATGATTGCTGGAACTGCCCAGAAGAAGACGTATCCAATTCCAAACCATGCTTAGAACAAAATGCTTCAAATTCCCTGAGTTTGCGCATAGTAGGCTCTGGGTGCCTCCGCAGTAATGCATTCTCAGGAAAAGCTCTAGATATAACTTCAGCCGCTGCTCTATTTGCTAAAAGCATAAACTCCTCGACAAGAAAATTGGAGTCCTTCCATTCAGAATACATGCTATCATATGGAACTCCATCTTCGTCAAACAGAATAACAACTTTGGAGCTTTCAAGCTGAAGAGCTCCATCACTAAACCTCCTCTCCTTCAAAACTCTGGAAATTTCATGAAGGTCTTTGACAGATCTAATTACATCAGACCATTCAAAATGGCCATGCAACTGAGGACAACCATGTCCTAAAATGTTAGAACTTTCCAAATTAAGTTTCCCATTGATAATCTCCTGAGCATGTTCATAAGCAAGCTTGCAACAAGATCTTATTACAGTGCGGCCAATCCATCGGTCAACGACATCCCCAACATGGTTGATGTCAAAGAAAATTGAAAATGTTAGTCTCTCTACTCCTGGGTTAAGCGAACCAATATCCTCTGAGAGCAAAGGAGGCAACATTGGTAATTTCCGCTGTGACATATACACACTTGTTGATCTAGATTGAGCTTCTTCATCTAAGGGTGTGTTGGGCAAAACAAAATACGACACATCAGCAATGTGGATACCAACTCTGAAAATTCCATTGGGTAATTTCTCAATTGAGAGAGCATCATCCAGATCAGTAGCAGTGGAAGGGTCGATGGTAAATATGAACAGGTTTCGAAGATCCTTTCTACTTTTGATTTCCTCCTGAGGCACCTCCCATGGGAGAGGAGGAAGACAGGATAGTGATTCATGACAAAAATCAGACGAATTAATTGAATTTTGGAATAAAATTGCTTCAACTTGTGGCTGTACTTCACCTGCCCGCCCAAAAGCATTCAAGATGACAGCTTGAGGAGCAGAACTTTGTTCATCCCATTCATCTATTCGGGCAGCAAACAACTCCATTTCGATTGACTCATCACCATTCTCCAATCTTTTCTTGATCGAATCAGGCAGAGTTCTCACAAGGACCACCGTTTCTGGAAATCTGGGGTCAGTTGGGGTCATCCGGATGTACTCATTGTTAGAAAATGATGCATTTTTTTTCTTTCTCGTGTTGTTTCTGCAAACCTCCCTGTAAGCAATCCACTTCTTAACATGAAGAAAACCAACAACAGTGTCTCGACGAGGAGACCTTTCAATGATAGCAACAACCCTGCCAGTTGGTCGTTTTGAAGGGAATGAACTGATCGTGGCACACATCCACTCTACTGCAACTGCAACTTCATTCTGCTCACCATGAGAACCTGCTTGTAAAGAATCTGAAGCCAAGGGGTACCTTCCAGTGACATGATCATAACTTGTTGGTCCAATTTGCTCTGAATTAACAGATTCACCAAGGGTATTACTTTCCTCAGGACGTGAGCCCCTCTCAGGAAACAGGCTTCTTCTATCATTATCATACAAATTCACTTCCTCTACCTTATCTTTACCTTTGCAGTTAAGACCAGAAATTTCATTAGCTTCTTGTGGCAAGTTAAAATCCTCCACCAGTGCAGAGCTGGTACAAGTCCCAGCTGATCCTTTCATCCTAGTCCATAACGCTAAGGGATCAACCTTAATCGCCACAATGTCTCCTTCCACCTAAATGTAAAAAATCAATGCAAAGCAATTGTTAACTCATTGAACTGTATTCTCCACAAAAAAGAATGTCACCATAATCAATCCATAATAATCATGAAGCCTATGTGGTACAGTAACATTATGAGGCAGCCAACTACTTGCAAGTATAGTAGACAAGAAAGCAAACAAGTTAAAAGGTTTCCAAGTGAAGATGCAATATGTAAAAGAAAATAATTCCAGACTTACAGCTCTATTCTGCTCAGCATGTCCTCCAACGAGAACATCCGTTGGTACACCATCAATATTGCAATAGGCCTACAAGCACAGAACATAGCATGCATGCTAGGTAAGAAGTTTATGACTGAAGCATTGAGAGATACTCATCCCACAGAACATATCCGAATATTAACATAGAAAGAATAAGATCACAAACCTCAAGTCGGTTGTGTGCATTGACTCGAAACAAAGCTCTGAAAGCATCACCTTTCTGGAAAAATAACATAATAAATGAGTCACAGTGATCATTTTCTTCGGCAACCATACAACTTCAAACAGGTTCATATGTAATGAGTAAACAGCTCCCATGGAAAATGTATACTAAAGTCTAAAACCAAATAAATATACCTCCAGAGCATCATTAACAGCCTCTATGGGCCAGTGTGAAGTAAAACATTTTCTCCGAGCATGACTCTCAATGTTATGAGGAGGGAAATCCTTGAACATCCCAGGTGATCCTCTACAAGCCACAGGTTCAGGACAAGAATGTGCAATAACTCTTTCGGAAGGATCACATTGGAGAGAATGCTGATTTACCAAAATCTGCACATCCTCGTGGTTGACTTGTTCATTGATGTGCATTGTTGGCAATGAATGGAAGGCAAAATTAGATGCTTTGATCATTCCGTGCTCATATGGAGAATGCATGTCTAATTGAAGTTGCTTCAAGGATGTGTTTACATGATGAGCCATACTTCCATTTGCCAGGCACTCAGATACTTCACTTCGTATTTCATTTATCCGACTAGCTGCTGCAATTAAACAGACAAGAAAATAAAATTCAGAACCAACAAAAACGACAAACAGAAAGAGTAGAAAAAATAAAAAATAAAATCAAAACAGTGTTTTACATGAGCATAAGAAACAAAATTCAGAAAGGCATTCAATACTAAGAATGCATAAAGAATTGGGATTTTTTGGAGATTGGATGCAGTTACTAATTCATGATCTGGCATGTACAGAATGAAAACTTCATTCTCGATTCTACGAGAATTTTTATAACCCAAAGAACAGTATATATATCTCCATCAAAGTCCAATTTTATCCAATCAGGCAGTGATTACCTTAGCATTTGCAGGATAATCCCACTCCTTGACCAGTACATAGATTACCCAACAGCCAAACAGCACCAATACGCTACTGACACAAGGATAAACAGAAAAAAAAAAAAAAAAAAATACCAATACCCACAAATCATCTTTCTGTTTAAACTAATTCAAAAAACTCAGATTGCAGTTTCACTAACAAAACCCAGCAGCAAAAGACCCAGTTATTAAAATAAAAAATGAATCTTTGCTCAGTGAGAAAAAAGGGGGAAATTGATCAAAGTACCTGAAGTGGAATTGTTTTGCTTGGATCGGCGATTGGATCGTCGCCTCTTCTTCTTCTCCTTATCGCCTTCTTCAACCCTTTCAACAACCGATTGAACAACCGGGCCTTTCATAATTTAAAGAAGCAAAAAATAAATAAAAAAATCAATTTCCAAATAAACCCAAAAAAAGATAAGATCTTTTGGGGAAGATCTCAAATACAATCGTTGCGTCTTCCGATTGGGAAAAAATATATACGGAAGAAACCGCAGAGAGACACAGAGAGAGAGAGAGGAAGTAAAGAAATTAAAAACAAAAAAAAAAACATAAAACAGAACAAGGAAAAACTGGAGGAGAAGAAAATGCGAGGGAAGAGAGGGTAGGGTTTTATAAGAAAGTGGAAAACTCTCTGTGTGTGTGTGTGTGAGTGTTAGAGAGAGAAAGAGAGAGAGAGAGAGAGAGAGAGAGAGGGGGGGGGGGGGATTTTGGTGGGTGGGAGGTGGGAGGGGAGGTGGGGGAGGAGGTGGTGGGGGAGAGGAAAAGGACGCGACGATTGGTCGGCTAAGCTAACGAGACATGGGGCGCCGACTTTCGATTCCTTTGGCTTTCCCCCTCCTTTTCTCCCTCTCTCGCCATTTCTTTTCTTCTCTTCTCTTTCTCGCTTCCTTTTCATTGCTTTTGATTTTAAAAATAATTAATGAAAATGATTTGAAAATTTGAGATTTAACAATAAGAATAAAATGAAAGGTAAACTACAGGATTAAATTTTTAGTGTAAAAATGTGATTTTTTTTGTTAAAATAAACAGTAAATTCCCTTTGATTTTTTGGACCTTTGGTTTTTAGTTAGAACAAAATTTAACAAGAATTGAGACATTTGATACTTGTTTTGTTTTTGTCAATAAATAATGGTATGGATACTAAAAATTTTTTTTGAAGCGTTTTGATATAGATGCCTAGCTCTTGAAATTTTGAGATTAAACATCCATGTCTTTTAGAATTTTGATTAAACATCGTCCTACAATTTAGACGCCACATAATACAAAATTATATGATTTGTCATTATATGTAGTGTACCAAATTAACTATAAAATCTCTATTGGTTATGATTCAATATTCAATCTCAACAGAAATTCTTTTACAATTTTAAAAAACAACTTGATATTTGCTTCTATTTCTTACGTACATTTTTCTTCCAACTCCACACCGTATTGGAACACACACTAACTCTTCCAATCGATGTGTATATCGTACCACCATTTAAGTTAATTTAATGACTGTTCTCCACCATCTTCGATGGTGGTATGATATATCATCTGAATATTGATACCATAGGATAAGCCTTTTGTTTTACTGCACTTTGTATCCATGTTTTCATAACTTTTCACGTGCCATGGTACATTCGAAAAGTTAACTTCGATTGGCACAATGCCTTCTAGATATTATAGTGGGTATGTTTCACTTTAACATGAGGTACGTTTCAAGTTGCATGTCACGTTTGAAAATTTAACTTCAATTGGCGCATTGCCTTCTAGATATTATAGTGGATACATTTCACTTTAACATGAGGTACGTTTCAAGTTGCATGGTACGTTTTAATTCGATACTTGTACGTTTTAATTTGACTAGGTACGTTTCAATTTGACATTGGTACGTTTCTATTTGAAAAATAAATTGTAATGATCCCTGTCAAGAGAAATAAGATACAATGTGTGTATACTCAATACTGGTGGATATAAAGACTGCAGAACATTCGTATGAATTAAATAAGAAAATGCTGATGTGGACATACATTAAAGCACCCTAATTAAAATTTTAAAAGTTTAATCAAAACTTAAAACACTACAAATGTTTAGTTTAAAAAATGTGAAAATGAAGTGGTAGAATCTAATTTTTCCAATTTTTAAATTATATTTGTAAACTAAATAATGTATTGTCAATAAAGAATAAGCACATTAATCCGTACTTAAAAGATAATTAATCATTCACAACCACATTATTTAGTTTCTAAATTTAGTTTAAAAAATTTGATCTCCACATTATCTTTTTGTAGTTGTGTGGTAAAAGAATACCTTTTTTTTTTTTTAAATTTACATATGGGGTAAGAAGAAGGGTTTTTTATTGAAAAAAAAAATAATAGTTTTGTGGTTAAGAGTCGAGAGTTATTATTAACCGTCTAAATGTTTAGAAAATATATAGAAAATGAATTTAAAAGTAGGGTGGATAACTTTTTTAAAGTTTGAATAATGCTTTTTCAAAAGAAATGTCGGATAAACAATAAGTAGACAAGTATACAAGTTCATAATGTGACCTTTCTTTCAGATTTTGACCGAAAAATATGAAAATTAAAAATAATACCATAAAACTTGGCCAAAAAAAATAAAAATACCATAAAGGGTAGGGATGGGCGTGGGTTGGTTTGGATCGGTTTTGAGCCTAAACCGAAGTTAAACCAACCTAGTTGATTGGGTCAAAATTGTAAACTGAAATCGACCAAACTAGGTCTAGAATCGATAAGGTCAGTTAACCGACAGTGACTGGGTTGGTTTGGGTTTTCAGTTTGTATGAACACGAAAATACATAACAAATTATTTTCCCAAAAACTACAAAATGTAACATCAATACGAGTGATTACTCAAAGAAAAGCACAAATGATGCAGCTTAACCAGAGCACCAAAAAGCAGCACTACCTATGTTTTAGTCACACATTACGTCTGCTTCTATCTCCCAAAATAAGAGAGCTGATTGTTCTATTTTCCAAATGGGAGAGCCAAATGCTCTTCCCTAAAGGTATGGCTTTCATCTCTCTCCTCCGCATTTTTTTTTTTGGGTCAACTCTCTTCCCTGCATTTAATAATCACAAAAGGCATCAAAATGCCTTTCATAATTTCATTCATCTCAGCTTTTTAGGCACAGAAAGGTTGCCATTCCTTTTTGTTGTTTGCTTTTTGAATGAAAGGAAAAGGGACTCTTATCAAGTTTTGTTTTCATACGGTGGATACATGATAACTCATAAATAATTAACTATTTATATACACACGTATTAGTTATGACTAAAAAATAAAATAAATATATGCAGGACATTTCGGTTAACCGCATCCTTAAGAATTTTAGAAACTACTTACCAAACCGATTAAGGTCGGTGTAGTTCGGTTTAACCACCAAATTAAAAAAAAAAAAAAGGCCAAAGCCGCTGGTGTGGTTTGATCAGTTTAATCGGTTTTTTTTTTGTTTTTTTTTTTTTTAATGCCCAACCCTAATAAAAATCTATTGAGAAGGATATATTACACTACATTTGAGGTAATGATTTTGATAAAATTACACTAGATAAAGTTAAATTTAACTTTAAACTTATGTGCAACTTTGAATTAGGGTAGTTTATTAAGATAGTGCAGGGAAATTTTATTTGAAACTGTGTTTAAAATTTCTTCGATACATTCAATATTTTCATGAAATTATCCAAAAAATCAAAGAAAGATATGGAAATGGAGGGTGAAGTCTAAACTTCACCTCATATCGGAGAAACTAAGTTTAGGCTAAAATCGACAGATATCGTCAATATTTCTGACGCATCTGTTAAATATTGGAAAAACTCATATATTTTGTCCAAACCAATGTTTGGCAATCCTTAAAGTTTCATTTTAAATTCCATGATTCCATCGAAAGTAACTGATATCAATATTGATACTTAATATATTCGTTGATACAACAACAATAAAGCCTTATCTCACTAAGTGGGGTATGCTACATGAAACCTAGAATGCCACTACGCTCGTTTTTGCGCCATGTCTTCCATTAGATTCAAGTAGTACAAGTCTTTTCTTAGAGTTCTTTCCAAGTCATCCTCTACCCATTTGGCCCTAAGCCTCTGTCTCGTAATCACATTTTCTAACCGAAGCGTTTGTAGGTTTTCGTTTCACATGTCCAAACCACCCTAATCGATTTTCTCTCATCTTATCTTCAATTTCAGCTACTCCTAATTTGCCTCGGATATCCTCGTTCCTAATCTTGTCATTTCTCGTGTGCCCACACATCCAACGAAGCATTCTTATACTACACTCATTTTGTGTACTTATTGATGCTTTATTGCCCAACATTTTGTGCCATAAGCATTGTTGGCCTTATTGTTGTCCTATAAAAAAAATTCCTTGAGCTTTAGTGGCATATAACGCCCACACAACACGCCTGATGCACTCTTCCACTTCATCCATCCAGTTAGATTTTTCTTTGTTTTGTTTGTTTTAGCTTTAGTTTTGCTCGAGGACTAGCAAAAACCAGGTTTGGGGGTATTTGATAACTCATCTATTTCATACATTTATACCATCCATTCTTAGTCTCTATGTGATATTTTTGAGTTCAACTGGTTGTGTTTTACTCTCTTTTGTGTTAATGTGCAGTTAATTGTATTTTAGAGTCATTTAAGGGTAAATAAGGCAAAATGGTGCTGAAAGTGGAGAATTGAATAAGGATTCTGATGTAGAGAGAGATTCAAAGTGTACAATTGAATATGGAGATGAATATGGCCCTTTAAGAGACCAATAATAGCAAAAAATGTCTGAAATAAATGCTCCATTACTAGGATGTCTTGGCATTCTATAACAGCCTCTTTAACCTTATAAAACTGAGAGTTTCAGCCACTTTTACACAAGCTTCCCCTTGAGGACGCCCATAGCTCTCTCTCTTCTCTTTCTTTGGCCTTTCTTTGAGAAACAAAATCCTTTCTCCATTCACCATCTGCAGCCACCAAAGAAACCACGCAGCCGTTCGGTTCTTGGAGAAGTTCAACATCAGAATTGCTTCAAGGGGGTTTCTTCTATAAACTTTAATTTCACTCATGTTGTTCTTGATATTAATATTTTCTGTAATCATGTTGTGTAATAAAGTTCATAGCTGGGGATTTCGATGTAGCCTTGCAAACCTACTTTATGTTATTAAGTTAAAGTATTTAACTTACCAATCTGTATTCTTGTTTCATTCACTGATTTTATAATATAATTTGTTTGTTAATCTTAATGTTTGATCACCATTAGGGCTTCTTATGAATTATTTGATTAGGGTTATAGTACACATCATGCGTAATCTTGGTAGACATGTGAATGAATGAAGAAACTGCTATGCATAAATCTTGTCATGTGATTTCTTGTGTTCTTTGAAGTTTTCTTGTTCTTAATGGATTCTTAGTTGGTAATCTAAGTTGAACATCACAACTAGGTTGCAGATTAGGAGTACTTTATCACAACCACACATCAAATGGATGATTATAAATAAGTAAAACGAATCCTAGTTGCAGATTGGATAGTTGAATGCATTTTGACTTAAATTTCATGAAATTGGCTTGTAATGGTGAAATCGGTATCCCTAGTTCCCTTCCCATCGTTTCTGAACCAATCTATCATTCATCTTTATTTTGTCTTGCATTTTAAGTTACTTTAGCTTCAACAAAAATCTAAATTCAGTTTTCATTTTCATTGTTAGTGAGGGTTCACATAAAGCTAGTAATTTGTAGAGTTCTAATCAGTCTCTGTGGTTCGACACCCTTACTTGTGTCATTATACTATCCTTATATTTGCACTTGAAAAGAACATAACAACCTGTTGGGTGACGAAGTTTTCATCGGGGAACGATTTTCCCGATTATGATATTTATATATTTTTATTATTAATTAAATAAAAAATTTTAAATAAAAACAATATTAAATAAATTGCTATTATTAATACAATTGATACACTCTTGAAAATAAAAACGATATCTAACAAATTTTTTTAAATATTCATATATACCAAGAATGCATTTACACTCTTTAAAATTAAAAGCATATTATTTCTACATATTAATGATCTAAAAGTAAATAATTAATTTTCATATTTAACAATGCATGATTACCAACAATTCCTTTCCATATAATAAATATTTATATTTTTTTATTAATAAATGAAATGGGTCGGTTTTGAGTGTGGTTTAGGGCGGATACCCCAATAACCATAATCGAACCCGAAACCAAAAAATTTACCCGACGGTTACCTATAACCGTAAAATACCCAAAATTTAATGCCCGAAACCAAACCGTTCGAATCGGTTACTTGAGGGGATCAAATTTGATGGGTTAAATTGCCACCCCTAGATGATGCCAACGCCATTTCTTGTTTTGTTTATGCCCAAACACCGAAGCTTAAAATCTAAGTTTTCGAGATTCTTTGCCTTAGCACCAACCCACTTAGTTTCTTGGAGGCACATAATACTTATCCTTCTCCTAGCCATAACTTCCACTACTTCCATTATTTTCCTGTTAAGGTTCTTATATTCCACGTTCCTAAACACATTCTACTCTCTTGAACCCTACCCTCATGTCCTAACTTCTTTGCCATCCCCCCGTATAGTGAGGTCAAAGTACTTCTTTTGTGTGTCCTGGGTAAAGTTGATGTGAGCAGATGCTTCCAAACAACTTTGAGTGGAGTCATTCAAAAAGAAGTTTCTATGGCCTTTTTGCTCGTTTAACACTGTATCCGGATGCCGATGGAGATATAGTGACCCTTACTCACTTATCACTGTGCTTGGGCCATACAATGCGCCACTTACGGGTCACGACCTAGTTTTAGCATTATTTCGTTTAGGATTCATTATCATAAGGATTTGGCGTAAGAACAGACTATCGGCTGTCGATTACCTGACGCCCTCCCCCTTATCCTTTATTTGGGCTTGGGATTAGCACTGTAAAATAAACGTACCCAATAGAGTTTGCGCTCTTCCACTTCATCCATGATGTCAATATTTTAAACACTGTTTGAAACCATATAACCTCATTGTATACCCAAATAAACTTTAAATATGAATTGTCTTTTTTACCCTATTAGATAATTATCATCAAATACAGGATGAAATGGACAATAAAAATAAAATTTATCAATAAACTCATACTCAATAATCAATCTCTTACCATCATATAATCATTATCCTATTTTTTTATTCTAGCTAAAACCCTAAAACTTCATATAAAACAACATTTCCTTTTCCTTCAACAAAAAATAAACATTTAGATTTAAAGAGATATTGATAGTTTAATTAAAAATAATAGGGGTATAGAGAATAAGTTGGGTGTAGAAAAAAGTTATATAGGTTCAAATGAAATTTCCTAAGAGTGTAGTGTCCTGCTTGCATTCAAATATCTTTTTTCCATAGCCACTTAGTATTACGGTATAATGATATTCATTTACACTTGTAACTTGTAAGTAAGAGGTCTTAGGTTTGATTTTCGCTAAATACGAATTTGAACCACATTATTGCTAGCTCATTGTAAGGCTTAGCTCACCCTTGACCCCTTAGTGTAAATCATATTGTTTGTTAAAAATATATCTTTTTCCATAAATTTGGTAATTTAAATTATTTTTATAAAAATAAAAAATAAAACCTCCATATAGGATACAAATCTTATTCACACAAACTTTATAATACTTGATGAACACACTTGAAGTTTTTCAAGAGGAGTGATTTTCATACTTCTTTTTTTAGCTTCTCAAACAATCTTATTTATTTATGGTCATTAAATTAAATAATTCATACAACATTAACAACCATAATTAAACATAGATGTGTACAAAACAAAAAGAATGTGTGAAAATTACTTTCCTTATTCAAACTTTTTTTCAAATGTATTTGGCTTATTCAATGTCACTATTTACAATTGTTAAAGAAAAAATTCACCCTTTATAAAAAAGAAATGCAACTTTTTATTCTCACTTTCTCGCGTACTTTAAGGTTAGTCAACTTAGTTTATATCAATTATATAATACAATTCCATGTGAAAGATTGATTAGATCGGAAAGTGAAATGACTTATGATAGGGGTTTGAATGTATTGTCGTCCATTTATGTCACTCTAGCTAGCTAGTATATACTCCCTATCTTGAAAGAGTTGGTGGTGCCACTTGTTTTTGAGTCATGCCGCACATCAAGATATATGTTGGGGCCACTAGTCATCCATTACCATAAGCTTCTTTTGCCAACTTTATCAATTATGTCCGCACATTGTTGCAAGACTACTTGCTACGCCACAATAATGGGTTTGTTTCGTTCTTTGACATGATAGCATAAGTAACGTTTGTAGATATTAAACATTGGAAGTTAAATTTTATACATTATTTTTAGTCTTTCGCACACTTGAGAAGAAAAAATTATCTGTATTTTTATTATTTCCCTAAATTGTATCTTGAGATATACTTTGCCTCCCTCTAATATTCTTTTATGTTTCTATTGATTTTTGGAGTACCAATCATTGTACTTTGTGGTGGTTTCTCCCTTTATGTAGTCAAGTTCTAGTTGATTACTTAAAAAGGGAAAAATAAAATGAGATAAGACAAGTACTTAAGCCAAACTTTGATTTGATGTTGTTTTAATAATTGAGAACAAGATGATTTTCTATTTGGTGTTTAGAGATAACTAGAAGCATCATGCTAAGTAGATACAAATGAATGGCCAAGTTGTTTCGTGCGTAATGTTTGCAGTTAATGGATTAGCAAAGGCCCAAGTATGATATAATATATATAGGGAGCATAGCGGACGGTTGGCATCCCACATTAACAATATTCTAGGCAAAAGTAGAGAGAAATTTTTGCTAAAGACATAAACGAAGCAGATGCAAAATATCACATTATAACTGTAACCCAAAAGTATTGCAGAGGAGGTGAGAGATACTGATATTATTTCTCTTGCTTTCTTTCGCAGTGTACATTTAGATAGCACACAAAGTGCTCTATTTATAGAACAACTCCCGTAACTACAACCATCCAAATACAATTATGATACTTTTGAAAGTATCAAACGCTATTCCTAAGTTTTTATTCCTTTGAGTGGGCATTCACCCACTAATTCTACAACACTCTCTCAATTATAAATTTTATAAATTGTCACTTAGTTTTACAATGTAGTGATATTATTTTACTCGTACATGAGATGTCTTAAATTAGAATCTTATAATTGGCAAGTTCGATGCCAATTTATTTCTCCCATCCTTGAATGTAAATGTATAACATTGTATCATAAATATTATAGTGTCATTTATGTTAGTTATTCTTCCTAGTCTCATGGCCTATTTATTTGGTCTTTTTATGTATGTAAAAATCCATTACCATTAGTCCCTCAACTCATCAAAACGTATAGTTATGGTCATTTTTGTCAACTGCATCAGAATTTTTTCAAAATGAGTTATGTTGAAAATGTCATTGCTACAATTAGGTTAAAGTTGAGGGACCACTCTCAAATTGGGTTAAAGTTGAGGGACTATTTCTCCAATTGAATTAAAGTTGGGGGACCATTGATACAATTTTTCTTATTTGATTTTTCCTATTTGCCCCTTGATTTAGCCTTATGTACAAGACACGTGAATCATTTTGATAGAAGTTCTATCGAAGTTGACGAAAAGACCATAGCTTCACGTTTTCATAAGTTGAGAGTTCAATGGTAATGAATTTTTAGTTGAGGGACCAATTCTCCAATTGGTTTAAAATTAAGGAACTATTGCTATAATTTACTTAAAAAAAATCAATACATTTTTCTTTAGGTACATAAGAGGGCCCATAGGCCCAATTCTTTTGGATTAACATCTTACAGGTATTGGCGAGACTTGGCCCACAAAATTGCACTTTTTAGAACCCGACTGAATAAAAGGAAAACTCACATGACTGTTCCAAGGGTCAATAATCAAGTTGGAGGACACATAAAAGAGGCCAAAGCTCAGGTCGGTGCCCAGAAATTCGCAGTGAGACTTGCTATTCAAACTTTGAATCCCCCAAACACTCATTGGGATAGGAGAGACCAAATTTGGAGATATAAAAACTAAACAAGAGAGTTGAAAGCTGAGAATTTGCAACATTTGATTTGGATGAATGTGATGATAACGCATTTATAGTGAATCTGATACTTAGTTGTAGCTGACCCATTATCATAATGTAGATGGTTATATTGTTAAAAAATTAATTTTGTAGATATTGTATGGCTTGTCCAAACACAAATGAACAATAAAGAGAGTAGCCCTAATCATTTCGTATCTCACTCCTATCATGTTGCCTAAGTATTCAATAATTTATTAGCCATATATTATCTATATACTAAAACCCAGCAGAATGGCATTGTTCATACTGTGAGAGAGCGCACTGTTTACCAACAGTGAACAGACTGAATTGCCCTCCAATTCCTTTGTTATCAGCCATTTTTTCCATTTTTTACACAGCTAAAAGACACATTTGCCCTTCTAGCCCATGCGTCTGTCTTCCGTTTTTCTTTTCCTTCGGTGCCGTTCTCCATTTTATCTTCGCCGCACAGTGGAATGACATCCATTCTGTCCACGCGTCGATTATCGTCGAAAAGGGCTATGCTTCGACTCCTTCTCGACTTTTCCTTTGACTCTCCTTCACTTTTGTGGTCTTCTCTCATCTTTCACTCTTTCTCATGCTTTCCTTCTCTACTGAAGAAGTCCTGATTTTTCATCTTTCTTCGCTTCTAGAGATGTCGACACGTTAGTCTGATTCCGAGAGTTCTCCACCCTTCCTTTTCGTTTTTGGTGGGGAAGGTGCTCGAAGGCTCTTCCATTTTCTTCCGTCGCTTTTCCCTTTCTCTTCCTCTCTATTTCCATGCTTTTCTCCCTACGTCAATCCTTCGTGTTTCCCTGCTTCTCTCTCTGCGCGATCGTGTGTCGTATGAAGAGTTTCTTTTTCCGGCTGATTACACTGTTTTGGGTGGTTTCTCTGCTTTTTTTTTTTTTTTGTCTTTTCTTTGATTGGGAAGAAAATTTGCAGATCAATCGCTGTAAAATTAAAGTCTTTGCGTTTTGCACTGATTGTTTCCTTTCTTTTTCTTTTTTTTGGTGTCTTCAGTGTGGTTGTTTGATCTGATTGGGTTTTTTTGTTTCAGGAAAATTGGTGTGCGAATTTTAGGGTTTTTGTGTACAACCTTGCAAACCCCTTCTGATTAAGGTCTGTGAGTTTTTTCTTCAAATCTTTTCTTCTTTTTTTTTCGATGATTTGTGTGTGGCTGTTCCATCTCATTCGAATTTTCGTTTTAGGAAATCTTGGTCTTCGAGATTTAGGGTTTTCGTCTAGATCGATTGCTCGATCAATGTAAAATTAAAGTCCTCTGTTTTTTTTTTTCTCTCAAAAACTCTGTTTTACTGTGTCGTTTCTGTTGCAGGTGGCGGTGTTTACTTAGTTTTGTTCTCTGGTCTAAGAAATTGAATAGTTTTTTTTTTTTTTTTTTAGTGGCCATCATGAACTCCAAGTGGAAAGCCTAGGGAGCAAAAAATGGACAATCACAATTATTATTGGTTTTTATATTTCTTTTTTAACTCATTTTAATTAATTAATTTTTTCACCAATTAATTTGAAATATGTGGTGAAATGATCATATATAATTGGCCAAATCGGATAAATGATCCCTGTCATCATAAGGTATTCGGAAGATAATTCTTGTGCTAAAAAAATTCGGATTTAGGGCTGGTTTGATATTGCTGTGCTTTGAAGAAAAAACTGCTTCTACTGTGCTGTGAGAAAAAGCAAATGTGAAATAAAGCAGCAGAGTGTTTGGTATATTTTTTTGTAAAAGTGCTTTTGAAAAAATAAAAAGCAGTATTATAGTGTTTAGTAAACTTTTATGTAAAACAGATGTGAAAAAAAGCCGGTTTTTCAAAGCTGGGTTTAGTAGCTTCTTGTTTTTGGTTTTTTTTCACCCAAAATTGTGAACAAAAGTTGAAGCTGAATGTTTATCAAATACAAAAACATCTCCCAGCTTTTTTTGATAGCAACTTTTTTCAGAATCACCTCAGTACCAAACCAGGCCTTAAACTCTTGTGATATACTCTGTTAAAAATTTTAGTCCAAAAGTGATTTTTCTGTTATCAAAGTATGAATTTGGGGTCGCTAGATTCATCTGCCACCTGAGAGTTGATAGCACCAAAAGCACCATTTTGAAAACATACTTTGTTTCCTCCACCTAATCACAATCACGAGAAATCCAATAAACACAACAGTACAACAATTTCACAAACACACAAATTACAAATGGAAATTTACACATGCTTGCAAATTTAAGAGAAGGGGCACATAGGTCTCTTCCACTTTGGTGGCCAAAAACAAGCAGGCGACGGCGGCTAGCTGACTTATCCACGGCTTGCCCCTCTGAAACAGCCGGCTGGCAATGAACCTATCAAAGTAGTTCACAGCCAAAATGGCGGTCAAAGAAGAGAAGCCATAGTGTGCCTTTACACTCAGAATCCACTTAACCACCTCCTTCCGAGCCGCCATCAAAGACCCATCTGAGATTTCTCCACTGAAACACACATGGGTTTGTTCCTCTTTGGAGATTAGAGAGGAAAGTTCATCATTTTCCCAGAACATATCACTTTCCAGGAAAATCAAAGGGAAATATTGCTTTTTTGAAAACCCATCACAATTCTTGCTCTCCTCCTCGCTACCATTGTCTCCCAAATCTTCCACAAATCCTTCGTCGCAGAATAATAAAGGATCGAACGCCCTTGGAAGGTTTTGGAGCTCTTGGGGTTCTTCTTGCAGAGCCATCTTCTTCGGAGAAGAAGAAAAGAAAAGCCTTGGTCATTACATAAAAAGAATAAGGGAGAGAGAAAAGGTTGAGCTCATGCCTATATCCATCTCCGAGTCTATTGCTTTCTGTCTTTTACCTTTTTAGGACAGAGAGCCTAAAAAATCACTTTTAACAGATAGTTAACGAAAAAATCATTTCTAGACTAAATTTGTTAACAGGGTACGTCACATCCCGGCTCGCCCGGGACCATTTCCAGGGCCCGCTCCACCATCGTAGCACGATATTGTCCGCTTTGGGCTCCAACCACGACCTTACGGTTTTGTTTTTGGGAACTCACACGAGAACTTCCCGATGGGTCACCCATCCTGGGAATGCTCTCGCGCGCTACTCGCTTAACTTCGGAGTTCCCATGGAACCCGAAGCCAGTGAGCTCCCAAAAGGCCTCGTGCTAGGTAGGGATGAGAATATACATATAAGGATCATTCCCCTGGGCGATGTGGGATGTCACAATCCACCCTCCTTAGGGGCCCGACATCCTCGTCGGCACACCATGACCAGAGTTAGGCTTTGATACCAAATTGTCACATCCCGGCCTGGGGGGGACCACTTCCTGGGCCCGCTCCACCACCGTAGCACGATATTGTCCGCTTTGGGTTTACCATTCCCTCACGGTTTTGTTTTTGGGAACTCACGAGCAACTTCCCAAGTGGGTCACCCATCATGGGATTGCTCTAGCCCCCTTCTTGCTGAACTTCGAAGTTCCTACGGAACCCGAAGCCAGTGAGCTCCCAAAAGGCCTCGTGCTAGGTAGGGATGGGAATATACATATAAGGATCACTCCCCTGGACGATGTGGGATGTCACATAGTATATTATAAGGGTTTAAATTCGAGTTTTTTTTAGCACAAGGACTATCTTTCGAATAGCTTATGATCACATGAATCATTTATCCAATTTGGCCTATATAATTAAGTTTATTAGTTTGCTATTTTTTTTTTTTTGGGTGTGTTTTAGCAGGTGGATCAGATTTGAAGTATTTTTTAGGGTGGGTAAAATGGTTGAGCTGAGTTGAGAAAATTCCTAAGGTAAAGTTCTTCTGCCTTAGGCACACAACTTCATTTTTACAAGTATTTTTTGTGGGGTTTTTTGATATGGGTCCAAAGTAACTAAAAATTGGATCTATTTCAAAAATCAAAAGTCACTAAAAATTGGACCTATTTCAAAAGATGGTCTATAAAATTGGACCTATTTCAAAATTTTCCTTTGTTTTTTTGTATTGCTGTCAAGAGTCGATCAGTTTTTAGGCACACAAGTGATCATATGGATTAGAATTTGACGAAATTACACAGATTCAGATGATATTGATCAAAAGAATGTGTTAGAAACTGAAAATTACAATAGTTACAGAGGTTTTCGAATCAAATTTTTTTTATTTTTTATTTACAGTTCAAGCTATTGATTAGTTGATGTGGAATGAGGTTTTGGTTGATTACTTATGTGCATAATACCTATTAGTCTTTTTTCCTATGTAGCTACAAACTTATCAATTTGATGTCACTATTCATTAACAGTGAATGCATTGCAAGAAATAAATGACAACTATTTGTTTAATCCTTGGTATAATATATTCCACCATAACATGTTAACAATTGTTTTAAACCAACATGATCTTACCCCATTTCCAAACCAAATTAAAAAGTACGGATCAACTCACATGTTAAAAAAATTATAAATTTAAAGAACTAAATTTAACAACCATTGGCTGTTTAGTTTAACACAAATTTCCTCCGTTTGATTGCCAAAAAAATGTTCAGAAATAAAACAACTTAATTTCCGTGCTATTGTTGTGATGGATGCTTATTTTAACTAGCTTTTAAGTTTATAACTTATGAATTTAAGATCTTCAATTTTAATATTTAAACATTAATGTTTTTCTAAGTACAAGAAACGTTCTGTTTATTCCTCCAGAAAAGATTAAGAAAGGTGAGTTGATCATAGGATTTAAATTTTAACAATTCAACTTTAAATGCTGGCATATGATGATACATTGAAGATGGTATTTCAACTTTGAGTTTTAACTCTTTACTGTTATTTTTTTTTATTTGGTCCTTGGCATGCCATCATACATAATAACATAACTTGGCATTTACCAAAAGATTTAAACATGTAAACTAACTTAACATTTACATTTTTCGTTTACAGTTGGTGGTCACAAATCAACTGACTCAACTTTATATCAACATTGGAGCATGACTTACAAGTGTAAATCATCTTTTTTTTTTTCTTTCTATTTTATAGAATGATTTAAGTTCTGAAGTTTATATATTTTGAAACCGTGTTCGTCACTGGAAGTTACGCAGCTATGTAGAGGGTCACATAGTGGAACTTGGATTTCAAAGATCACAGTGAACAGGGTGATAGGTGTATTTCCTCATTTTTACCATTTTAGAACTTATATTAGCGATAAATTAATTCGAATCATGTAGCATGAACTTAAAAGCTGTGTGTGGGAAAGTGGGCTCTTTACCCCAAAGGTGCTTGCTTTTGGTAATATTTGGAATTGTGCTTCTAAGCTGTTTTTCAAGCTTTTGGCCATACTAAATGGAGCTAAGTCGAACAGCTCTTCAGTTGCATTGTAGTTGCTTTCCTAAATTGATTGTTCTTTTGTTGAAAAATTTTTAAGGGCGAAAATTATGTTTCAAATTAGACTTAGATATGAATATTACACATTCAAGGTGTTGAATTCATCTTTGTTTTGGTGTATTGTGGTTTTGAATGTCATTTAGTGCAGTATAGCCTTAACTTAAATGTGGTTCTGTATATCTTAAGTACTCATTTGGATTTTGAGCAGTAGGAGAGAGTTTAGCACGTATTTGAGGAAATGCAAAGAACTTTTTTTGAAATGGCTAGAGTTTGAGATTCTCAGAAGGAAGCTCCTATAAGTTTTTGGTTTTTTTCTGTTGATTCGAACAAAATCGGTTTTTATATTTATTAATTTTTGTTGTGTGAGTTGTATTTATTGGGCTTGATGTTTTTTTGAAACACCAGGTGGTTTGGAGACGTTTGAAATCGTAAGAAGACTTGAAGATTTCAGCTAGGTTTGAATCAAAGCACCAAATGAATTCTTCTTCCAGGTTATGATTAAATGTGCCCAACTTTTTTAGTTGTATAAAGACTTGGGTAGATAGGAATTTGTTTTTAGTCATGTGTTTCACTAATTCTTTGATAATAGATAAATCTTTGTGAATAGTCTTTTGCTTCTATCAATACCCATGGTAAGTTCTTATAATTTACTTTTAACAGTCAAGTCATTTGTGACCAAAAATTCTTTTTCAACTTATGCTTCGTTTACTCTTCTTTTGCAGCCTATTTTTTCACACATTTAGTCTTCAGTAGATGGGCTAAGGAATTTCCACGTGGCATTGTATCAAATTATCATTGATCGTAGGGTATGGCATTGTAAGATCGTCTTCTGTTCACTTTGATCAAATTATTTGTCAGCTATTTTAGTTTTTCATAATTATGACATTATTTCTTATTTGGCCTCAAAATTAGTGGACTTAAACTTTGTTTATTATCTTTGCAGTACGAAGAAGACCTTAATAATGTAATAAGAGATTACAGTATTAACTTGACAGTAAATGATCCGTTCTTTTTTTGGATGCAATGTCCATACTTTAGTGTAATTTGTACCTTATGTTTTACCTTTGTTTTTAAATTAAAATTCCTTAATTTGGTTTTGGTTTGTTCTATAATACATGTGTGAAGATGACTGTGACAGCCCGTCCCAGAAATATTTTAACATACGTGTGAAAAGACAATTTTGCCCCTAGTCCGTTTTCTTTACGTTTATTGGTTGTTTTTGTGTTGTGTTGGCATGTTTTGGACCACACACTCACACTCCCACACTTCATACCCTTCTGTCCCTTTCCCTGTGATTGTCCCGAGCCCCATTCCTCCCATTTCCTGTGAAAACGTACGGACACACACACAAGCACACTAAATCTCCACAGATCGAACAAACCAAGCACATTTTCGAGCTCGTGAGACTTGTAGGAGTGCAACTATACCATTTCCAGGTAAGAACATCATCGTTTTCACGTCGAATCCACGAAGCCCGATTTGGGTACTATTCATGCACACGTGATTTCTCACGTTTTAGGAAATTTTAAGCTTGTAGGAAGCTTGGTGGGGTCCCAAGGAGGCTCGGAGTGGTTCGTTTGAAGGATTTGGACGTCGGGATCACTAGATTCGAAGTTGGCCGGAGTTGGGTTGTTTTGACAGGTGAGATTTCGTGGTTTTTAACCCTTGAAAGTAGTATAATTGTGTTCCTCTAGTTCCAAGCTTCATTTTGGTACCAATTTTGTCAAATTTGGGTGAAAAACGAAGAAGATATCGAAGTTTGAAAATTTTCCAGTTTTCCGGCGCCGGAGGCTCGCCGGAGAAGGAGACGGAATATTCCGTCAAGTCTGACGGAATATTCTTGACGCCGTTGACGGAATCTGTCAAAACTGACGGAATATTCCCTACGGCGTCAGTTGACGCCGTCAGCGTGCCAGGCACGTGCCTGCGCGTGGCCGGCGCGTGGGGGCGCGTGCGGCGGTGGAAAATTTTTCTAAAAATTTGGGTGTGATCCTGAGGTTGAGTAGAGCACGTTGGTATATTCATTTGCCCCATTTGAGCATTGTATGAGAAGTTATTACGAAAGGTTGGTTATGTGCTTTAAGATTAACGTTTTTGTAGTTATTTCGCATATAGGTGATACGTATCCCGAGGACGAGCGTGGTCACTCGAGGCAGGGGGGCTACGACCCTTCCACATACCAGTGAGTGGGCTTTTGATTTTCCGTATATACCTATATACATTTATTTTCCCAGAAATTGATTGAAAGAATTATGTGTTTCATGCCATGCACTATATTACCATTGTTTATGCATCATTACGTGCATTATTAGTTGTATATATATACATATGCATATCGGGTGCTGTGGACGCACAGGTAAGTGTTATTCATGTTTACATTCAGTAGCGATTCGAGATGCTTAGAGAGCTCATAACCTACACCCCCAGTGTTAGTGCTCCCGCCCAGAGTAGGGCACAGTCCTTCACGTGATGTTCACCTCCCGTACCACACGCTCAGCTTGGATCCAAGTTAGGTGCACAGTCCTGTCGTACAGACCACATTAGGTGGTTCCGACTCGTAGATGACCTGCGATTATTCGCACAGCCTTCACGTGATCGTAGCACTTGAGCGTATATATATGTTACACCCAGGCGTGTCGTACAGACCACTTTAGGTGGTTCCGACTCGTGGGCAGGTTTAGTATTGAGATTGAGATTTGAGCTCTATATGCAGCCGTACAGGTCACGTTAGGTGACTCCGGCTGCCAGATTATATGTTATTGATATGATTTATACCTGAGCACTTGCATTTCATTCTGAGGTTCCGACATGAAATATTCTTGAGCATGATTGGTATATCTATATATATGTACACATGGTTATTTTCTGGGAAGTATACAGGTTTTACGGAGAGGGGTTAGAAAGTATTTATTAAATGGTTTTCGAAAAACTTTGTTTTTGCCCACTCACGCTTTTGTTTTGTGCCCCTCCAGGTTCTAGTTGTCTAGCAGGTTCGGTGGTTTCCCAGAGGGCTTTCCAGGCATTTCTGGCAGACGATCACCAGCGTAGGGTCATCTTCGGGTGTACTGTTGTCGTATCATTTTCTTTTGGACTGCTGTAGGCTTATTGCTCTGAACTTGTGTCTCACTTTCGCTAGCACTTATTTCTATCACCTTATGTATGCTAGTTTTTAATTATTCGTACTTTTTGCATTACGATTTTATTAGCTTCCGCACTGTGCACGTGGCTTCGTCACTTTCACGTGACGGCTAGCACGCCCTGATCTCGGTCGGGGTGTGTCAGTTTGGTATCAGAGCCTAGGTTTGGCAGTCCTGTGTTTTTTGGTGAGTATTCTAATGGTTTTGGTGTCTTCTGTCAGAATTATGCCGCCTCGTCGGGAACCACGTCGCTCTGATGAGCCTAGTTTCCCCGATATTGCTCAGCTGAGGGAAGCTATTGCTACCGCTATTCAGTCGGCGATCCGCCTTCCCCAGAGGACTCCTCTGGAGACTATGTATAATCTGAAATTGGATAAGTTCGAAGGTAAGGAGGGTCATGAGGGTGCAGAGCGATGGTTAGAGCACATTGAGAAGGCTTTTCGTGTGTTGCACAATCAGCGGAACCTTCCTGTTGAGAGGTGGGTCGAGACAACCTCGTGGTTTCTGGGTACGGAGTCTGCAGCCTGGTGAGAGCAGGAACTTCGTCGTTTGACTCCAGCTGAGAGGACTGATTGGGATGTTTTTAAAGAATTGTTCAGGAGAAGGTTTGTGCCTCTTGAGTATATTGATCGTAAGAAGTAGGAGTTCACCGAGCTGAGACAGGGGTAGATGACGGCGAATGAGTACTATTGGAGATTCACTGATCTGTCTCGCTACCATCCAGACGTTGCTGGTAATCCGGCGGAGATGCTTCGTCGTTTCCGCTTAGGCACTAAGAAGAAGTGGCGTTCGATGGCGACCACTACCCACTGTGATACCTACCAGGATTTCTACGAGATATTATTGAGGATTGAGGATTCAGAAAACATGCCGAGCGAGAGTGAGGAGGAAGAGAAGGATGGTAATCAGAAGAAAGAGGATAAGGGTAAAGGTCAGGCGTCGCTCGGACCTCGTAGGACGCAGAACTTTAAGAGGGGTGGCTCTAGTTCTAGCTCTTCTAGCGGTGGTTTCAGCGCCATTGGTCAGGGACGAGGAGGTAGGTTTGCCGGTGGTGCTCGAGGCCAGAGACAGGGTGATGGTGGTAGAGGTAGAGCTCCAGTTTGCCGCAGATGTAATAATCGGCATTTTGGTGAGTGCAGGAGTGGCAACAGTGGTTGCTTCACGTGTGGGCAGTTGGGACATCGGGCTGCAAATTGTCCCCAGAGTCAGCAGCAGAAGCCGCAGCAAACTTTCATGCTATCACCTGCACCGATTCAGCAGATTCAGGGTCCGGGTAGTTATGGTCAGGCAAGTCGAGGTGGTGCCTACCATTATCAGGGCGATGCTGTTCCTTATGCCCCGGGACAGTATCAGTATCCCCAGGACCCCTATTCCCAGGGTGGTTATCCTCCGTATTCTGGCGGCTATATGCCGTATCCTCCAGCTTCAGCAGGCGGTTCTCAGTGGTTTCAGGGAGGAGAGTTTCAGCCGGGAGAGATTACTATGAGTAGCGTAGGGTCTTCGAGGCAGTCTGGTCAGCCCAGTCAGGGGCGTGGTAGTCAGAGTCGTGGTGGTTAGACGAACAAAGGTCGCGGTGGACGACAGCAGACCTAGGGGCGTATTCATAATATTTCTCTGCAGGATGCTCCGAACAATCCGGATTTGATCATGGGTACGTTAAATATCCTTGGTTATTTTGCTAGAGTATTAATTGATTGTGGTGCTACACATTCTATGATTTCTCGTACATTTGCTCAAGTGACGCAACCTCGCCCCACACCTCTAGGGTACGATTTAGAGTTCGCTATGCCTAGAGGGGAGAGATGTATTGTAGATCGTGTGTACCCAGGATGTCCAGTGGTAGTTGAGGATGTTGTTATGCCAGCTGATCTTATCCCGTTAGACATTGTTGATTTTGACGTGATTCTGGGCACAGATTGGTTGCATTTCTATCGTGCCAATATTGATTGTTACGGGAAAATAGTTACGTTTCACCGTCCTGGACTACCTGTGGTTACTTTTGTGGGTAAGCAGAGTGGGGTGAGACATGGTGTTATTTCGGCTTTGCGAGCGAAAAGGTTGTTGTCTAAGGGTTGCCAGGGGTACCTAGCTCATGTGGTGTTGGATGAGGCCGTTCCTGGTAGAGTTGAGGATGTGAGAGTAGTCAGGCACTTTCCCGATGTTTTCCCCGAGGATTTACCTGGGTTACCACCAGATCGAGACGTGGAGTTTACTATCGAGTTGCTTCCAGGTACTAATCCTATTTCCTTGACTCCTTATCGTATGGCTCCCGCTGAGTTAAGGGAATTGAAAGTTCAGTTGAAGGAATTAGTGGATAAAGGTTTCATTCAGCCTAGTACTTCACCTTGGGGTGCTCCAGTATTGTTTGTGAGAAAGAAAGATGGAACTTTGAGGCTGTGTATTGATTACAGGCAATTGAATCGGGTGACGATTAAAAACCGTTATCCGTTGCCCCGTATCGATGATTTGTTTGATCAACTTCGAGGCGCTTGTGTATTCTCCAAGATTGACTTGAGGTCTGGGTATTATCAGCTGAAGATTAATAGTGATGACGTTCCTAAGACGGCGTTCAGGACTCGTTACGGTCATTACGAGTTTCTGGTTATGCCATTTGGGTTGACGAACGCACCAGCTGCTTTCATGGACTTAATGAATCGGGTATTCCAGCCTTATCTGGATAGGTTTTTTTATTGTTTTCATAGACAACATTTTGGTGTATTCTAAGTCCAAGGCGGAGCATGTTCGACATCTTACTCTGGTGTTGAAAAGGTTGAGGGAACACCAATTGTATGCTAAGTTTAGCAAGTGCCATTTTTGGTTAGACCAAGTCGCGTTTTTGGGGCACATCATTTCAGCTCAGGGCATTTTGGTGGATCCTCAGAAGGTCGCAGCTGTGGAGAGTTGGGAGCAACCGCGAACCGTCACCGAGGTGAGGAGTTTCCTTGGTTTGGCGGGGTATTATCGGTGATTTGTTAAGGATTTTTCTGTGATTGCTTTACCACTGACGAGGTTAACGAGGAAAGATGTTAAATTTGAGTGGGATGATAAGTGTGAGCAGAGTTTCCAGCAGTTGAAGCATTGTCTCACTCATGCACCTGTTTTGGCACTCCCAGATGATAGTGGTGATTTCGAGGTTTATTGTGATGCTTCCTTGAATGGTCTGGGATGTGTGTTGATGCAGCATGGTAGGGTGATTGCTTATGCTTCACGGCAGTTGAAACCTCATGAGTTGAATTACCCTACTCATGATTTGGAGTTAGCAGCTATTATCTTTGCGTTGAAGTTGTGGAGACACTACCTTTATGGAGAGAAATGTAGGATCTTTACAGATCACAAGAGTCTTCAATATCTGTTTACTCAGAAGGAACTTAATCTTCGTCAACGGAGGTGGTTGGAGTTGCTCAGTGATTATCATTGCACGATTGATTATCACCCTGGTCGTGCAAACGTAGTGGTTGATGCACTTAGCAGGAAGTCTCAGGGCCATATCAATGCGTTGTATGCGAGTCATATTCCTCTTCTGGCGAACTTGCGTTCTACGGGAGTGAGGTTAGAAGCAGAAGATCGAGATGTGGCCTTACTTGCTAATTTTCAAGTTAGACCAATTTTAGTTGATTGGGTGCTTGAAGCTCAGGTATCTGATAGGGAGACTCAAGAATTAATCCAAGCTCGAGATCGAGGAAGTAGGAGAGACCTCAGAGTTCGTGAATCGGATGGCATGTTGATGCAGGAAGGTAGGATGTTCGTGCCTAATAAGTTGGATTTGAAGAAAGAAATTCTCGATGAAGCATATATCTCGGCTTACGCAATGCATCCAGGAGCTACTAAAATGTATCATACCATTCGACCATTTTATTATTGGCCGGGTATGAAGAGGGAGATAGCTGAGTATGTGAGTAGGTGTGTTGTTTGTCAGCAGGTTAAAGCGGAGAGGAAGAAGCCGTTTGGGTTGTTGCAGCCGCTTCCCGTTCCAAAGTGGAAATGGGAAAATATCACTATGGATTTTGTGTACAAGCTTCCGCGTACACATAATGGTTTTGACGGCATTTGGGTGATCGTTGATCGGCTTACTAAGTCAGCACATTTTATTCCAGTGAGAGAGAAGTATTCTTTGGGCCGCTTAGCGGAGTTGTTTATCTCGAAGATTGTGAAGTACCATGGTGTTCCTGTGAGTATTGTCTCGGATCGTGATCCACGATTTACGTCTAAGTTTTGGGTGGCATTTCAAGAAGCTTTGGGTACAAGGCTACTTTATAGTATGGCGTATCATCCTTAGACGGACGGACAGTCAGAGAGAACTATTCAGACTTTGGAAGATATGTTGCGAGCTTCGGTGTTACAGTTTGGTGATGCTTGGCACCAACGGTTGGATTTGATGGAATTTGCCTACAACAACAGTTTTCATTCGAGTATCGGCATGGCGCCATTTGAGGCATTGTATGGTAGATCTTGTCGCACACCGTTGTGTTGGTCAGAGGTTGAAGAAAGAGTCTTAGTGGGTCCAGAGATTGTTGAGGAGACTACTCAGAATGTTCAGGTGATTAAGTCTAACTTGAAGGCAGCCCAAGACAGGTAGAAGAGTTTAGCAGATCGTCATGCTACGGACAGAGTGTACGAGGTCGGAGATTGGGTATTTCTGAAGCTTTCACCGTGGAGAGGAGTCGTGCGGTTTGGAAAGAAAGGTAAATTGAGTCCAGGTACATTGGACCATACATGGTCACAGAGCGAGTTGGTGAGGTAGCTTACAGGTTGGAGTTGCCTCCGGAGTTGGCTAGAGTGCATAACGTTTTTCACGTGTCTATGCTTCGACATTATGTTGCTGATCCGTCTCACGTGATACCTCCTCAACCGTTGGAAATTAATTCAGATTTGACTTATGACGAGGAACCAGTGACGATCATCGATTGGAAGGAAAAAGTTCTGAGGAACAAGACAGTGATGTTAGTGAAAGTTTTGTGGAGGAATCATTCAGTCGAGGAAGCTACGTGGGAAACAGAAGATCGGATGAGGGATTTGTATCCTCGGTTGTTCTTTGACCACTAGGGGTTGTTATTGGTTGTTTTGGAATTTCGGGACGAAATTCTATTAAGGTGGGTAGGTTGTGACAGCCCGTCCCAGAAATATTTTAACGTACGTGTGAAAAGACAATTTTGCCCCTAGTCCGTTTTCTTTACGTTTATTGGTTGTTTTTGTGTTGTGTTGGCATGTTTTGGACCACACACTCACACTCCCACACTCCATACCCTTCTGTCCCTTTCCCTGTGATTGTCCCGAGCCCCATTCCTCCCATTTCCTTTGAAAACGTACGGACACACACACAAGCACACTAAATCTCCACAGATCGAACAAACCAAGCACATTTTCAAGCTCGTGAGACTTGTAGGAGTGCAACTATACCATTTCCAGGTAAGAACACCATCGTTTTCACGTCGAATCCACGAAGCTCGATTTGGGTACTATTCATGCACACGTGATTTCTCACGTTTTAGGAAATTTTAAGCTTGTAGGAAGCTTGGTGGGGTCCCAAGGAGGCTCGGAGTGGTTCGTTTGAAGGATTTGGACGTCGGGATCACTAGATTCGAAGTTGACCGGAGTTGGGTTGTTTTGACAGGTGAGATTTCGTGGTTTTTAACCCTTGAAAGTAGTATAATTGTGTTCCTCTAGTTCCAAGCTTCATTTTGGTACCAATTTTGTCAAATTTGGGTGAAAAACGAAGAAGATATCGAAGTTTGAAAATTTTCCAGTTTTCCAGCGCCGGCGACGGTGCCGAAGGCTCGCCGGAGAAGGAGACTGAATATTCCGTCAAGTCTGACGGAATATTCCTGATGTCGTTGACGGAATCTGTCAAAACTGACGGAATATTCCCTACGGCGTCAGTTGACGCCGTCAGCGTGCCAGGCACGTGCCTGCGCGTGGCCGGCGCGTGCGGCGGTGGAAAATTTTTCTAAAAATTTGGGTGTGATCTTGAGGTTGAGTAGAGCACGTTGGTATATTCATTTGCCCCATTTGAGCATTGTATGAGAAGTTATTACGAAAGGTTGGTTATGTGCTTTAAGATTAACGTTTTTGTAGTTATTTCGCATATAGGTGATACGTATCCCGAGGACGAGCGTGGTCACTCGAGGCAGGGGGGCTACGACCCTTCCACATACCAGTGAGTGGGCTTTTGGTTTTCCGTATATACCTATATACATTTATTTTCCCAGAAATTGATTGAAAGAATTATGTGTTTCATGCCATGCACTATATTACCATTGTTTATGCATCATTACGTGCATTATTAGTTGTATATATATACATGTGCATATCGGGTGCTGTGGACGCATAGGTAAATGCCAGGTAAGTGTTATTCATGTTTACATTCAGTAGCGATTCGAGATGCTTAGAGAGCTCATAACCTGCACCCCCGGTGTTAGTGCTCCCGCCTAGAGTAGGGCACAATCCTTCACGTGATGTTCACTTCCCGCACCACACGCTCAGCTTGGATCTAAGTTAGGTGCACAGTCCTGTCGTACAGACCACATTAGGTGGTTCCGACTCGTAGGTGACCCGCGATTATTCGCACAGCCTTCACGTGATCGTAGCACTTGAGCGTATATATATGTTACACCCAGGCCTGTCGTACAGACCACTTTAGGTGGTTCCGACTCGTGGGCAGGTTTAGTATTGAGATTGAGATTTGAGCTCTATATGCAGCCGTACAGGTCACGTTAGGTGACTCCGGCTGCCAGATTATATGTTATTGATATGATTTATACCTGAGCACTTGCATTTCATTCTGAGGTTCCGACATGGCATATTCTTGAGCATGATTGGTATATCTATATATATGTACACATGGTTATTTTCTGGGAAGTATACAGGTTTTATGGAGAGGGGTTAGAAAGTATTTATTAAATGGTTTTCGAAAAACTTTGTTTTTGCCCACTCACGCTTTTGTTTTGCGCCCCTCCAGATTCTAGTTGTCTAGCAGGTTCGGTGGTTTCCCAGAGGGTTTTCCCGGCATTTCTGATAGACGATCACCAGCGTAGGGTCACCTTCGGGTGTACTGTTGTCGTATCATTTTCTTTTGGACTGCTGTAGGCTTATTGCTTTGAACTTGTGTCTTACTTTCGCTAGCACTTATTTCTATCACCTTATGTATGCTAGTTTTTAATTATTCGTACTTTTTGCATTACGATTTTATTATCTTCCGCACTGTGCACGTGGCTTCGTCACTTTCACGTGACGGCCAGCACGCCCTGATCTTGGTCGGGGTGTGTCAATGACCGTGTTGTACATTACATATTTTGGGAATTAGACTAAGTAATTTGAACAATCAGAGTAAATATATTTTAGCTTTTCTTACGTCTTAACTGTCAAGATATAAACTTAAGGGTCATTTACATAAAATTCACAAATTATAACGTCAACTGCAAGTTAGCATATGATCCCGTGATGCATAGAAGAACTAAGAATTAGTGGACAATTTTATGCATTGGTGCTTAAATTTCCTACAAGACGAGCTCCATTTTCTTTTAAATGTTAATTTTGTAATGTGGATTTGTGTTTGCTCAGTTTTCGTAGTGAGATGGAATAAATTGGTGAAACGTAGAGTGGTTTATTTGTAAAAAGGTTTGACCTTTGAATTGGAGCTATAGTGTTCGTTCCTATTGCTAGATTGGCAGATAAACACTCAACCTTTTGTTATATGTTAATGTTGGTTTCGTGCTGCAAATATGATAGGCACATTGGTGTGTAAAATTGAAAACAGAGTAACATATGGTATAGGAAATTCAAACGAATTTGTAAAGATTTTCTTTTATTGTTTTCTGTTGTTTTTCACTATAAAATAAAACTCCTTTATATCCATGGTTCATAATTCGGAACAATTATCAGTTTTTACATGTATTGCCGAATTCTCTAACAAACTCCACAACAGCTTTTGGCTCAGAAATGTTCACAGTTGTCTTCATCCGAAACAAGTCAATCAACTGTGTACCATCACCATCAATCATTGAGAACTTCAGCATTTACTTCAAATCTAGATCAAAGCTAGATTGACCTCTTATATGGTGTGTAAATTCAATTTACAAAGAAAGCAATCAATGCTTTTTTTTTTTTTTTTTTTTTTGCCAATTGTCATTTTTGAAGGCTATGACAGTTTATGCCATCATCCAGTGTTACTATTGGAGAAGATTGCCGATCAAAATCATAGGTACCTTGCAGTTTTCTTTGAAGTATATTATTAAATTTATTTAAAAACTGCAAAAATTACCCAATCTCTTTACCAATTATAAAAATCGTTCTTCTTGAACATTCTTATTTATTTGTACTAACAGCTTCTATTTTCTCAAATCATAACAGAGAAGCATGTACATCATCACAAATAAAGCAAAAAAATTGTGAAGTGACAGTCAATATAACTTTCAGGCACAAATTATTACGTGTATAAATACAAATGTAAATAATACACCTAATATGAATGCACATATGTTTTACACGTTTTTTAAACCCGCGGCAACACGCGAGCACAATTACTAGTATGCTGCTATTTGCTACACATAATGGTGTAATACAGGAAAGACTCGAGAATGAAGACTCACATCGCAAAACAAAGTCGCATTTAAATTTTTAGTATCTTTATAATTCATTGCTTCTTTTTCGTACATTATAATATGAACGTTACACCTACAAATTTGCATCTTTAAACCTACATATAAGTTATATTGTGTAACATTAGGCTAAATTTGCTAATAACTTTATAATAATTTTTCTTCTTCAAAGAAATGATATTATTTACAGTAAAGGGGCGGAGGTGGGGTTAGCCTCACAATGAGTTATTAATAATGTGGTTCAAATTCGCCTTTGTAAGAATCAAACCTAAAACCTCTTACTTAATAATATTATATTCAAAAAAAATTCTGAAAGAAAATTTTAAACAGCAGGGTTGATCTAGTCAGTACTAATTTACATCAGTGTGATTAATTAAATGGAGCAATTAGAACTCCCTAAATTTTTTCTAACTTGTTTAGACTAAACATCTCTTTATAAAATTTGATTAATTAAGATGCTTTCTTAGCATTTTTCTATTAATTTAATACATATCCACTTAAGCTAACCTCCAACTAATTTTTTACAATCTAGGAATTTTAAATTCAAAAGTTTTTCTATTAAAAATATTAATTTCATTATTCCTCATTATCACTTAAAAAAAGAAACTTTTTATTTTTGTTATTATATTTAATTAGTTTCTTCCTACATTAAAAAGAGTTATTAATCTTTACTAATTAATAAAACACTCATTGTCAACCAAAATCTTATGAAATTACTAGTTTAATCCTCTATTTAAAATAGAACATGAATAAGAAATATGGGGCATAATGTAATTTCACACAATCAAATTTTGCTTTTTTTCTTTTCAAAGCCTCACTTACATGTAATCCTAACATATTTCTAATTTAAAAAAAAAAAAAAATTCCCACTCCCACATTTTCTATCACTCTCTTCCTCTCTCCATCTATTTCAAAAATCAAAAAAAAAAAAAAAAAAAAAAAAAAAAAAAATCTCGCACACTTTTTGTGTGCCCATATGCTAGTACTTTCATAAGAAAACTTTATTAATTTGTTATTTTTTCCTTATAGTTATGTAAAAAATATATTTAAAACTTATGGTACATTTCAAATAACGTACCAACTTTTGGGACATTTACATTCTAAATGTACCAAAAAACAAAATGTACCAAAAAAAATCAAATGTATCAATATTATAGGAAATCAAACGTACAATATTATAGGTAAAATTGAACCTCTAATAAAATGAAATTAAATCACCAAAATTGTAGGACAAATGCTTTAATCAAATACTTAAAAGGAACATATGTTTAATCAATGAAACAAAAATAAAGCGCCTATATCAAAACGCCCCTTAATTAATTAACTTGGGTTCAATTTGCAGTACTCTACCACATTTGATTCAAAACTAAAGCAACTATTCAACGTGTTTATTTAATGGTTGCCTTGGTCCAGTTTGGCACGCTAAATCAGAAAAAGTTTATGGCCGAAATAGGTGTTTTATAGTTATCGTCTAAGTGTTAATTTTTATGACGAAGTGAATGTGAGATTCGTTTTATGAACCAGGCGTATAAAAGTTTTACTCGTATAACTTAGCAAATGAAATATGCATTTTATGAACCGGGCGTATAAAGGTTTTCTCCATAAGGTAGTAAATGCGAGGCACTCGATTCATGAACCATGAATTTCGTAACTGCATCACCTTTGAATTTCCTGCACTAGTTCTACCATCAACAGGACTCGACTTCTCAATTAATTTATGTCGGGTTTGTTTGAAAGTGTTTTTAGAATGACAGAAAACTTTAGAAAAAATGATTTTGAGTTCCAAAAACACTTCAAATACTTCCTGCAAGAAGCACCAGTTATGTGCTTATTTTAGGAAACACTTCAGTGCTTTGGCAGGATTCGTTTGCAAAACATTTTCATCAAAATCACTTTCAGCAATTCTCAAAGTAGTTCAAACGAGGTTTCCCTATCCTTACCCTTCATCATCAGCTCACGTTGAAATCTCATTAAGCACTCGGGTGAGCAGCTAGGGTGCATCCACCCCTAATAAGTGGATAGCAAATCACAAACAATTCTCAGATTCATTTAAGACCATCTCTAAAGGAGATGTCAAATATATCATATAGGCATATAACGGTAACAAATTACGTATCATTTACTCCAATTGAGATGTCAAATATGACATGGAAAAGAAGGCTAAGACCATCTTCAAAGGAGATGTCAAATTTTAAACCTAAAATTTAAATTTGAAGGCTTACGTGGCACTTTGGTATCTTTTAAACTTTTAATCTCCAACCGATATGTCAAATTTTAAACATAAAATAATAATTCATATGTATTTTCTTTGCATTGGGAATGAAAAGAAACAAAAGGATAATGGTTTAAACTAATAAAAAATTAATAAAAAGCATTTAATAATTAATTAAAAAAATTTAAAGTTGATGTCAAATTTGGCAACAAGGGGGAGAGATATTAATCCATGTCATGCAACATCAGATTTGGCTTCTCGGTTGGAAAACATTAATACTGTCTTTTGTTACCGTGATTGCTGATTTGGACATTTTGACATATCCTTTGGAGATGCTCTAAGCTAACATTGACAAAGAGATGTCAAATTTGAAGCTGCCTTCAAATTTGATTTTTCCTATTTCCAAAGGCATTTCACTTGTCTTACCTTAAATGCTAGCATATTTAAGTATTATTTAAATATGTTTAAATTTTGGCATATCGGGTGAAGAAAAAATATTGATAATAAGTCAAATTGCCGAGTTAGCCATCAAATTTAAATTTAATGTTTTGAATTTGACGTCTCATTTAGAGATACTCTAACACACTGTAATATATTATTTCCTGATTAGGATTGAGAATTAAACTAATTAATTATGTTGATAATTTGCATCAGTGGTAGCCAAGAAATGAATGATTTAGACTTCGTTTGGTTGTCACCCGGATTTGATGGAGATCGGAATCATTGAAGGAGAATGAATCTTCCGGATGTGCACTTACAGCTCTTCATATATAAATATTCCCTCGGCAGCTTCTTATCAAAAAAAGAAGGAAAAAAAATTCCGCAGTTGTTAAATTGGACTTTGATTAATTCAATTATGTGTGTGGGGACCTATATACGTATGAAATATATATCTATGAAATAGAAAAATCATGTATTTAGTTGATGATTATTTGATTTAGTGACATTTAGTTTCTATTTTGCTAGACGGAAGGTTTTGAACTCATATTTTATGAATGAGATTTTGTTTTGTTGTTGAATAATTAATAATATAAAACACAAATGATTTTGAGGTAAATTTATAATGAAATTTAGTGACAGATTCATAAATATTTTTTTGCGGGACATGATGAAAAAGCTATTTAATATTGATTAAAGTTTCCAAATGTTTTTTTGTTCACTAAAAAATGTCAATACAATTGGCGTGCAATTTAATGGGAAAAGAAGATGGTACGTAGGCCAACCCACAGTTCTAAACATCTTTGCCTATGGCCGCTTAGGTACTATGCGGCAAGCCACCGCTTCGATTAATTCTTAGGCATTTGAAAGATGACATGTAAGGCAAATAGCCTGCATTAGTCCATATATGCATCTGCCACTAGATGTAGATGAGGGTGAGCAAATGCAATGTATGTTTTTTTTAAAAGTCATTTTGGTTCCAATCCCTATAATCAACCTAATTGTTAGACTAAGACTTTGTTTGTTTAAATATTTTGATCGAGGTCCTTAACCTCATTTAAGATATTTAATTCATGCATTTATGCATTTAATGTCCCACAAATTATGAAATTTAAACAAATTCAAATAATATTTTTAAATGTAATAAATACTTAAAAATTAATTTTAGAGTAATATTGTTCTTCACAAAAATTATAGCAAAAAAAAGATGTACCCACATAATTATTAACATATTTTAAAAATTAACTATTGATATATTTTAGAAGATAAAATAAATACATATAATTAGCATGGGTACATTTAGCAAAATAAAAAATGGGTACAAATAAATTAAAAAATATGGATACAAATACAAATAAAAGTTTAAAAAATATGAGCACAAAAAGGAATTAATATATGGGTACAAATTAAAATTGAAAAAAAATTGGTACAAATTAAAAAAGGGTTGCAAATTAAAAATGGGTACAAACTAAAAAAATTAAAATATATGATAAAAAATTTACCCATAAATATAAATATAACAAATGTAACGTTTCTAACACTAAATGAATATATTTAGAAATAAAAAATATTTTATTATTGAAATAATTAATGATGTTTATTAAAATCAAAGGATCTTGACAAAAAATTGAAAAGGAATAAGGTTTTAATCAATGGAGTAGAAAAAATAAGGATGGAAACCTAATTTTTTTCTTTTTTAAATTTTAATATAGGAGATATCCCATCATACGTTGAGGGTGGATTAATTCTCCTTTTTATGCAGACACAAAGTGGCATTGCACTTCTGACCTTCGAAGAAAATGGTGCACCGTAGTAGAGTCGTTAGCCTCAAAAAGTACATCAGTGAGAATTCCAACTCCGATTAAGAGCTCCAATTTTTACTAGCTTTTCACGAAACCAACATATGCAATGTATGTTAGAAGAGAACATAACGTGCAATTTGATGTTGCACATGGAAAAGACATACAAATTGCAATGCAACGTCTATCAGACAATAAAATATTATGTTTTTTTTTTTGGTCGAAAATATAATAATATGTTGGGTAACATGGTTAAGTGATAAAGTCGTGTCCTATGTTTGTAAGTTTTTAATTCAGAGCCTTGATCGATGTTGATTCCATGTTATACAATCATCGGATGGAATATCAATTTCCTTGTATTTTCCTATTCATTTTGTCAAGATTTATGATTTATTTTGTAAATATATTGTGTGGATTACCATTGTGATCGTTACAAATGTATGAGATAGAGTAATTTCTTGTGGATCCAAAGTACAACAAGGGATTTCTTACAATTAACTACAATACCGTACTGAAGAAAAAAAGAGGGAAAAGAAGAAAAAATCTTGAATTTTGGCATGCCTACATAGAAGAAAATTTTGTAGCAGTTAGTTTAGCGCTCTATAGTTTTGCTATTTTTTTTCTACCATCTCAGGCTAAGATGACTTAGTGATGTATTGTAATGTCAGCATCATTGAACCTGAGAAGTATGAGGAGGCAACAACTGATAAAGCTTGAAAGAAAGCAATGAGTGCAGAAATTGAGATGATAGAAAAAAGCAACACATAGAATGCTCATCCTTATGTATCATCCTCAACGTGCTTGTTATAGAGATGAAGATGCCAAATCATGACATTTCTTTAGTTTAGGCAGCCATGATTTTGGTTAGGTTTGTTAAAGTTTGTTAGAGAAAGTATTGTACATAGCCTGTGCTATATATACTCCAAATGAAAGTGTAATTATTAAGTCAGTTAATGAGAAGAGGAATATTTAGACAAATCTATTCTTGCTTCCATTGGTGTCTTTATGGTATCTATCATCATCGCCTCACGACATTCTTCGATCCCAATTTCTTTTGCTTTGATCTCATATCTGATTGTCAGTTTTATCTCAAATTTGTACAAAATTGATTGTTGTTCTTCTCCGATCTAGATTTTTGCTTATTTAATCTTAATCTGTGATGGTGTCTCCTTCTGAATCCTCTTCTCCGATTGTGTCAATCCCAATTTCAAATCACAATTCTTCCTCTTCGAACCCTAATTTGTCGCAATCACACACTTCTCTTATGATTCAAAATATTGGCAGCATGGTGCTGTTCAAACTCAAGTGATCTAATTACTTGCCATGGCATGCACTCTTCGCCCCGATTCTTCGTCGCTACAAACTTCTTGGAATCATCGACAACACTGAGCTTTGTCTGACGCCATTCACTTAACCCTGCATTTTAGACTTGGTATGAGAAGAATCAGAATCTTCTTATTTGGTTCAATTCAATGCTTTATGAGGAATTAATTCTGTTCATTGTTGATGTTTCTTTGTCCAGAGATCTGTAGCTTAAACTCGACTAGCGTTTTGGTGGCTCTAATGCTTATATCCATCATCTTCATTCTCGTCTTCAGTGTATCCAAAAAGCTCACAATCCATGTCTGATTATCTACAACAAGTCAAGGAAATTTTTGATTCCCTTATTGTAGCCGAAGTTTTTGTTTCATATTGTGATCGTATTGCTACTGCCCTTGCTGGACTCCTTGATGAGTTTGAATCATTCATTGATTCAATTATGCTCCATCTCTCTTCAACATATCTTCATGAATTACATGGATTTTTTATTTTTATTTTTTATATAAAAGGAGTTATCAATGACTCGATGGAAGAAAACTGCCACATCTAGAAACACTGAACCTTTTCATGCCTTCTAAGCACAAGCTCCACTGCCTTTTCTTCCTACACCACCTCACGCCTTTGTTCCTCAAAATCAACCACTTCAGAACTCGTTTCAATAATCATGGTAGGAATAATCGATTCTCCAATAATTGTGGAAATAAAAGCAACTATCGTGGCAATCACAATTCTGGCTTTAATCAGCTCAATTTTGGTTGTAATCGTGCCAACTATCATAACTCTCGTGGTTCTTCTTCATTTGGTTATCGTATTCCTTGCCAGATCTGTGGAAATATAAGTGATAAGGCCATAAACTGCTTTGATTGTATGAATCTAGAAATCTCTGGTAAAATTCCTTGAGCAAAGGTTGCTGCAATGTGTGCACATTAGACATCAAAGCCTTCTCCTTCATGGCTCATTGACTTCGGAGCAACTTCACACATTACTAATGACATCTCCTTACACTGGTGAAGACAAAGTCCATATAGGTGAGGGTAAATGTCTGTCCATCAATCATATGGTTCTACTTCATTACATACTCTTACCACCTCTTTTAAATTGAAAAATGTTCTTCATGTTCCTCAAATGAAGCACAATTTGTTGTCTGCCTTTCAATTTCTAAAAGACAATTAATGTTCATTGACACTTGATTTTGATATATCCACTGTCAAGGATCGTTCTGCTGGGAAGACACTTTTGTGGGGACAAGTTAGAGATGGGTTTTATCCTCTGCAAAGCTCTCATTCCAATGGTATATTTTCTTCAATTTCATCATCAACACTTGTCTGTATTAAAGCTCTAATAAAGATATGGCATTAATAGATTAGCTTATCCCTTTTCCAATATATTTTGATAAGTGATTTTTGGTAATAAACATGCATTGCAAGGTAAATCCTCAGTTGATTTTTCTTGTTTAGATTGTGCTATAGCTAAAATCATAAGTTGCATTTTCACCTTGTTCGTTCATCTACTTCTCAAAGCTTAGCTCTACTACATTATGATGTATGGGGACCTACCCCTATAACTTCTGAATGGTTTTCGATATACTTGTTAGTAGATGATTATACTAGATATAGCTAGTTCTTTCTTTTAAGAACAAAATCTGAGGTGTACTTTTGTATCTTTAAAGACATATGTGGAAAAATCTGTTGGTACTCAAATAGAATCTATACGTTTAGATTTAGGGGGTGAATTCACCAGTACCTAATGAATGGTGTTTCTCATCAGTTCAGTTACCCACATATACCTAAACAAAATTGATGTATAGAAAGGAAACATAGTCATCTTGTAGAAACAGCTAGAACATTGTTGCGTCTCATATCCCACAAACTTATCGGGTTGAAGCTCTCTTGACTGCCCTTTATTTGATTAATAGACTGCCAATTTCTGGTCTTGTTCAATCTCCATGGGAATTACTTTTTCATACATCCTCAGCTTATACTAGGTTAAACGTTTTTGGGTGTAGTTGCTACCCATGTATAAAACCTTATGTCACTTCAAAACTTGATGGTAAAAGCAAGCAGTGTGTCTTTCTTGGATATAGTTTGCAACACAAGGATATAGGTGCTTGGATATTACAATTGCCAAAGTCTATATCTCTAGGCATGTCTTATTTGATGAGACTTCATTTCCATTTCATAAAATGTCTCAAGATGCCAAGTCCACAACTAATCCAAGTACTTCTTCTACTGTCTCTCCTATTATTGACTTGCAATTTCCAATTTCAAGCTCACCACTTATCTTATCAGGCTCTAGCTTCAACGATACTTCCTCAATTTCACATGCTTCTAGTGAGTTTGTGCAACCACAAAACTCCAGTCCTTTTACAATCTCATTCCTCTTCTTCAGTTTTACAAGTCCACAACATCCATCATATGGTTACTAGATCCAAGAATGGCATTTTTACACCTCAAGCTTACACTGCCACTAAACACCCCTTACCATCTTCTCTTGATTATGTACCAACAACCTATAATCAAGCTTCTAAGTATGCTGAGTGGAGATCAGCTATGCAAGATGAATTTAATGCTCTCCAATCCCACTGGAACTTGGATTTTGGTTCATTATGAGATGAAGAATGTTGTTGGTTGTAAGTGGGTGTTTAGAATCAAGATAAAGGTTGATGAAACTATTAACATATATAAAGCAAGGCTTGTTGCTAAGGGATTTCATCCAAAAGAAGGCATGGACTATCAAGAAACCTTCAGTCATGTGGCAAAGCCTATTACTATAAGATTTTTTTTGACCTTTGCTATTCAATTTAATTGGTTCCTGCATCAACTTGTCATAAGCAATGCATTTCTTCATGGTGACTTGAAAGAAGAAGTGTTTATGCATCAACCTCTTGGTTTTAGTGATCCAAACTTTCCAAACCATGTGTGTGAACTTAAAAAGTCCTTGTATTGACTTAAACATGCCCCAAGGGCATGGTTTGACAAACTGTTTCAAGCTCTCAAGTCTCTTAGTTTCACTTAATCCTCCTCAAATGCATCCCTATTTGTTCTAAAGGCTCCAGTTCTTGTTATTGTCCATGTACATGTGGATGACATATCGGTCAGTGGACCAAATTCATCAGTTTGTAACTTGTTCATCAAGAAATTAAGTTCTATGTTTCCAGTAGAGGATTTAGGTCATCTAGCCTATTTCTTCAGTCATGAAGTTCAAAGAACCAAAGAAGGACTTTTTCTTCATCAGGGTAAATATCTTATAGATTTGTTAGAGAAGACAAAAATGGAGGGTGCCAAGCCATGTTGTACACCTCTTTGTACTTCAAAATTGGATCATAGTGGTATACCTTTGGAAAAGCCAACAGAGTAACTATGGGAGGCCTACAGTATCTAGCATGGGCTCGGCCTAATATTTCTTTTGCAATCAATCAAGTATGCCAATTCATGCATACTCCAGTAGATTTACATATGCAAGCAGCCAAAAGGATAGTCAAGTTTTATAAGGGTACCTCTTCACATTGTATTTGGTTTCACAAAGTCATCTCATTCTCTCAGCCTACTCTTATGCAAACTGGGTTGGCTGCACTTTTGAGAGAAGATACACAAGTGAATTTTGTGTGTTTCTTAGCTTAACTTAGTTAGTTGGAGTGCTAAAAAGTAGCCCATAGAAGCTCGTTCTTCTACTGAGACTGAATATCGATCCTTGGCTTATACCGCAGTTGAAGTTAGATGGATTTGTAAAGTCTTCAAAGATTTTGACTTTTCCTTATCTGTTAAACCTACCGTTTGGTGTGACAACATCTTTGCCATCTCTCTTGCATCAAATCCAATTTTTCATGCAAAAACCAAACACGTGGAAATTGATTTCCACATTATAAGGGAGTTGGTTCTTGCCAATCTGGTTAAAGTTCTGTATGTTTGTAGCCAGGACCAAATAGCTTATATCCACACCAAGTCATTGTCTAAGAACAAATTTCTCTTTCTCCAATCCAAGCTTTCTCTTGGAACTCCTAGTTCTTCCAAGCTCAGCTTGAGGGGGTGTACAGATGAAGATGCCGAGTCATGACATTTCATTAGTGTAGGCAACCAATCATTTTGTTACATGTATATGATTTTGGTTAGGTTTTTAAAGTTTGTTAGAGAAAGTATTGTACATAGCCTTTGCTATATAAACTCCAAATGAAAGTAATCTATTATTTGCTTCTTTTGGTTTCTTTATGTTAAACTTAGCATCCTCATCCTCAGTGGCCTCATGGCCAAGAGGTATGTGAGGTGGAGTCTTTTCCTTTTAACAACGTTAAGATCAACAACATGTTTCGCATGTTGTGTATAGCTGTCCGCAACATGCAAAGCATGTTGTTAAAGGGGTTTTTCTTTCCCTTGTAGTGACTCTTTCTGTGATGGGCATTGCATGTATGTTGAATCTAACAACTGGATAAAATATAATGATAATTAAAGTTTGAAACAGAACTCAAATACGATTCATGGACACTTGAGCAAATGATACAACAATGCAGATTGATGACAAAGCGAGTGAATCCAACTCACCTATACTTGATGACAACATATGATCACCATTGAAGGGATTATTCGAATATAAAACGGAAAATGGAAATAAAATCACTCCTACTGTGGGAGCTTGTTGAACTTTCGGCGTCGGTACTCCGCGTATGTTTTGGTCGAGTATTTGGCAGGATTTTGCTCGTCCAAGAGCTCCTGTAGAGGTCCGATCACAGCCTCATGTGGAGGAGCAATGAACACGGCCCACGACATGCGCGTACGTTCCTTATTCACCAAACTTCTGTGGAGAACACTCTTGTACTTGCCATTGCTCAAGATCTCCATCTGATCACCAATGTGAACAAAAACCGCATTTGGCAGGTAGTCGACAGCAACCCAGTTGTCATCTTTCCACAGCTGAAGGCCGGGAACATTGTTCGAGACAAGTAGGGTTAGGGCTGACATGTCAGTGTGAGGCTCAACTCCAAGGGCTAGTTGGGGCTGAGGGCATGGTGGGTACATGTTGATTTTCATTTCCAGTTCCACTTCTTCACCTCCCACATGGGATTTCAGAACCTTGCTTTCCAGCCCTAGACCTTCTGAAAGCACCTCCAGTAACTTGTCTGTCACTCTTAGCATTTCCTTGTTATATGCGTCATTCACTTCCCTACAATGTCATATAACCATTAGACAGCACAATCCCATTCCCCCAATATATATCGTTTTATAAAAGTCATTTTTCTAATTAAAAACGATAACTTTAAGCTACTCTATAGTTGGGGAGAGGACTAAAACTCAAATGCATAGGCGAGAACACATCAAATTTAGCTACTACGGCTACACTAGCACTCACGCGGGGTATGTTTGCATAAGTAACCTGTTTTACAACCATTTGATTTTTTTTTTTTTGTTTTGTGGTTTTTATTTTTGTCTTATGTCATGGAGGGGAGTATATAGAAGAAATTTCTTCTCCCTCACCTCCCATCACTCTTCTCCATCCCTCCATATACTTTCTCCGACACTCAAACATAAAAACTAAATCCCAAATAATTTTCTGAAAATGTGAGTTTATCCTTACAAATTCAATTTTCATTACCTAAAATCCACCATAATATATTTTCCCAACAAAAATTCAATGACTAGCGAGGCTCCAACTAAGTAAATTTCTTAATTAAGTTTGAGTACTAGTGTAGCCATACTTTACCCCTTGCAACTCTTATTTTCTAAATAAAAACTCACCTAAATGTAAACATCCAAATAAAACCTAAGATTCAAATAAGCATCCATGTAAACTTACAACTTGTGCCACAATACCCTAATCATGTCAATAAATGTTATTTCTCACCATAATTATGTTGAGCAACAAGCCCCACATGAAATATACACCATATTTCTAATTGTAAAATATACATATACAAAATACTAATAACATAACCTACTGCTATAAAATTTTATACTAATTAATTTACCTGCATATAGATTAAATTAATTTACCTACTGATCTAAAATAGTACACTAATTTACCTACATTTAAATTAATGTACCTGTTAAAAAATAGTAATATTAAATAATATGCTGTGCTTTGTTATGGTTAAAAAATAGTAATATTAAATAATATGCTGTGCTTTGTTATGGTAGGAAACTAAATAAACTTGTAAACTAATGCACATAAATCATGTAGGTATATTAGACCATTTTGTAGGTAAATTACACCCTTTAAATTTAGGAAGTTTAACGAAAAGCTTCCGGTATTATTTACTTTAACGAAAAACCATATTTTTACACTAAAAAAATCAATTATGGTAATATTCACTTCATCCTTTATTTTATCCTTATAGTTAAAACTCAAAGTTTTCAAGCCATTTTCATTAGTTTTCCTTTTAAATTTTGGTGTGATGGAATAGGTATATTAGACTATTTTGTAGGTTTAAGTTGCGCGGAGCATAGCTTAATTTGTTTTGTGCATTAGGGATTGAAGTATGCAATAGCCAAAGCCATTTTAGGTTTATTGTTGTGTTGATAGGAAAAATAAGTTGCATAGTTAATGCACAAAAGAATGAAAATAGTAGTATTATGATTCAATCGGCACCTTACAACAATTTGAAAGTTAATACATTGAATTGCATGAAATACTTTGTAAAATAAATTCAAAAAGTTAAATAGATATAACAAGTAACAGGTTCAAAAACCACATCCACGTATTATTAGGGGTAGTTTAGGAATTCAAACTAAAGAAAGAGGAAAAAAACCTAAAAACCGATCGTATTTGGTGTTGTGGAACAATTGGATACTTACCGGATATAGACTTTAAAGGAATCTGATGTTAGAGAAAAATTAGAGCAGCACAAAACTATGAGTGAATCTGCGGTTGGGCTGAGGATTTGGAGGCGTTGGAAGTGACGGTTTTAGGAATTTTTAGAAGAGGAGGTTGCTGCCTGTTGTTGATATTTGGAGTTGTTGGGTAATTTTGTTTAATTTTTTTTACAAGAAAACACTCTATATATATATACTGGACAAGGTTCACGATAATCAAAATAAGATGGGTGGGCACCACTCATAAGAAATTTGCTTAGTTAGAATCTAGTCATTGGGTTTTAGTCAAGAAAACAAAAAGAGAAGGGTTTTACTTAGGAAAATGGGTTTTTAGATTTCAGGGCCTAAATAAGATTACTTTTAGACTATAACCTGTATGGTTTTCTCTATCCAATTTAAGTCTCTATTTTAAAATCTTAACACCATGTCATATTTAACTACCTCTATCACATATACTATTTACAAACTTGCCATCCACATTTTCATATTCAATTCATAATTAAGACTAAAAATTAGAAATTGACTTTCACACTCAAATCACCCATTAATACACTTAAATCAAAATTCTAAAATTTTAAAATATTTGGAAAGTAGTAATAGGTACAAGAAAATAAATGAAATTTTTTATTTTGATTAAATGTGAATATAAACGTGAAAGAATGACAAAAATACATTACAAAAGAAAAGCAAAACATCATCACTAACACAATTTCCATCTCCATAAGAAAAAAGAAGAACACCCCTAAAAATTTTAAGTACATTAACAAAGTGCTAAACCTACAAAAGTATAAGTGCATAAGCATAGGTACGGAAGTATAAGTGCATAAGCATAGGTACGGAAGTATAAGTGCATAAGCATAGGTACGGAAATATAAGTGCATAAGCATAGGTACGGAAGTATAAGTGCATAACCATAGGTATGGAAGTATAAGGGTATAAACGTAGGTACGAAAGTATAAGTGTATAAGCATAGATACGGAAGTGTAGGCATAGATATGGAAGTATAAGGGCATAAACATAGGTGCAAAAGTATAAGTGCATAGGCATAGATATGGAAGTATAAGGGCATAAGCATATTTACGTAATTTCGGTATGCAAACTTTACTCCATGTATCTTCATATAAGTACACAAATCATAGATTTAAAAATACGTACTTGTCAATCTCCATAGACAAAAAATTATCATACATGAATAAACACAATCTATTGGTATACATGAATAAACACAATTCATAGGTAAAAAATAGATTTGCAAACCTTAGTTGTTCCATAATGCAAGAAACATATGAATCATGAGAATATACAATTGAGAGAGATAAGCGATAATATAAGGGAGAAGTACGTAAGTGAGTTGGACATGTTGCTTTTCATAAATGAGACCTGATTGTGCATAGGAATGGCAACGGTTCGGTTTGGGGACAAAAATGCTATATCCATCCCCATAACCACGAAAATTAACCATATCCATAACCACAAATTAACCATTGGGGATTATCCATAACCATATCCACCGGGTAACAGATTTTCAATTGGTTATCGGTTATACCCATCTTCGTCAAAAAAAAAAAAAATACCCATCTTTGTCAAAATATATATATATATATATATATATATATATTTATCCAATTGACACATTATAAATTTTAGTAGATACTAATTCCGTCATTAAATTGCAATATCCAATTACAAAAACTAACAATATATTTGAAGTTGTTCATGATAACATGCACCAATTTCTTGACAGTGAGACTCTTGAAGAGAGATGAATCTGATAAACTTGTAATATTTGATAATTGATATATAAAATGATTCAATGAATTAATTTGGTTGAGTATAACAATAAGAGTATTAAATTGATGAGGTTGTTGGTATGCCCCATGCATAATGTTTGGTGCATAATAAAGATAATATAGGGGTTTGATGCATGCATAATGAATTAGTATAGGGAGGGTTCAGTGAATTGAATAAAATTATATTATACATCAAATATATATATATATATATATATATATATATATATATATATATTCGGGTCGGATTCGGGGACGGATACGGATTGGGGACCCCTATAACCATATCCAAAACCATAACCGAATAAAGTTCACTGTTTTTCCCCATATCCATACCATACCCGAATTTTCATATCTAAATCCTATCCATTCGGGCGGTTATCCATGGTTATCGGGTTTAATGGTTAGAATTGCCAACCCTAATTGTGCAACTCGTATAGACATTTAATAAAAATAAATTTTTTTATTGATTTCAAAATAAAAATGAAAGCTCAGAGGTCTAGTAGTCAATATTTATTAGCTAAATCATAGGAAAATGGCGATTTAGGAACAAACAAAAATAATTCTTTTAATTAATTGACTCTTCAATTCCTATTTGGAAAGTTGCTGAGTTGAATATAAAGTCAAATGATCAAAATTAAATATTAGATCTTACACTCGGTTTGTTTGAAAATTGAATCTTGTGAAAGGATGTTAATCTAGTTTTGGAAAATTTAGTTTCAAGGAGTAGTGTCAAAAAAATGTTACAAATCTTGAGCTTTATGTGCATGAATTATTGTTAGTTAAAGATATATACCTGTAAGATGGAGGGTTCTTAGGCCAGATTTCATAGTTGACCTTTGATGGAGGCGCTGTAAGATGGAAGAAATAGTCGATCCATTCGACCTTCTCGTCATGGTTCTTTGTCATTTTAGTGCCATATCCATCAAACTTCCCATTCGCAGGGTCGTTCGCATAGGCCTCCTTTTCCTCCTGAGTGAGGAGGAAGAACTCCTGACCAACTTTTTGCAACCGTTGGATCAAAGACGACGGTATGCCATGGTCAGTGATGAGAAAAAAACCCCATTCGGTGGCTGCCTCCGCCACCCTCTTCACAACAACATCATGAGGCTGAGCTAGGGAGATAACAGGCACTGAGACCCCCTCTAAGGCTTTGCTGTTCTCAGGCTGCTCATGGGCGGGGCGAACAAATTTGGCCGGAAGTTGGTTCAACCCGCCCAAAGCCAGTGCCTGCACTCTCTCCACCTCCGTTCCCCCCATTTTTTGTTGCCTTTTTGGATGTTATGGTAACAGATATATATACTGAGCGAAGATACTTTGCATATGCATTGTGGTCCTACCCTTAGAAGAGCCGGTTAGTTACCCATAGAAAACGTGCACCTAATCTTCAATTCATAATTGACATGTAGGATTGAACGTGCTCTTCAATTCAACCTAACATTAGTTAGATGTTATGGACGAATAGTTTCATTATTTTAATTTTGAACGGTATCTTCAAATATTGATTTAATTTGTATTAGGAACATTAATTAAATATAGACTTTAAGTATTTATTAACAGTTTCTCAAAGTACTAGTATTGATGCAAGTGGCCCCTTACTATAGTATTGGAAAAAAGTTGAGTTTTTGTATGACGACGTGAGTTTGAACCCTGTCGGTGGTTAATCTAACAAAATCTATCGTTTGACAGAAAAAAAAAAAAAAAAATACTAATATTGATAAGGTCATCAAACTTTAGAGTTAACAAGCCTTTTCAAGTAGCACAAAGTACGAGGTAAATATGTGCTACTTGAAAAAGCTAGTAAACTGCAAAGTTTGATCACCTTGTCAATGCTAGTATTTTGAGAAACTGTTTTTTCGATGAAAGAAAATAAATACTAAATATTTCGGCTTGCCATGGACCTTTGCACGATGAAACAAAATATTCGTCACGCAAAGTGAATTTATAATTGTCGGTGACAATTTAAGGTAAAGTGTTTACTGCACACTTTGCACGACCAAGTCTTCGTCACGCAAAGTGTTCTTCTGAAACTGGCGGTCAGGCTTTTAATGTGCAGTAATTATTGTGGACTTTGTGCTACGAATGCTTCATCACACAGAGGTCCTAGGGGTCTTTTAAAGCACAGATTCACTCTCCCCTTCCCTCACTGAGTTTTCTCTAAAATCCTAAAGCTCCCCCCTTCTTTTTTCTTCTTTCCCAAACCCCTTATATCCCAATTCAAGTTTTTATTTTTGATACAATAGCCAATTCCGCTTCTCTTTCAACAATGGGATATGAGGGTGAAGGATCTCAGAAAGGTAATTGTGGAGCCAAAAATAATCAAGAAAATTATGGAGGTGACATGTGGACTTTTGGGTGAAAAAGACAAAATTACCCTCAAGGCATACTGGGATTCCCACGCTCATGCAACGGACAATAACGGCTCAATCAAGGAAGAGTTTCAAAATGGTAGTTATTCAAATCCCTTTCATCACTCCTCATCAAATCCTTATTCAAAAGGTAACTCCCAAATTTCCTATTTAATTTAGGATTAATTGTCATGTTAATTGAACATATTATTTCACATAATATCTTGCAGTTATTCACCCAATTACACCATTTATGGCTAGCCACTATTCTCCAAATAGGGCTGGTCACTCCCCTATAAATGGCCCTATTATCCTACTAAAAACCTAAGCCATTTGCTACCCATAAATTCCTAAACACATTCTTTTTGACCTTAAACTTAGGTATTATTATTTTGCAGGTGCATTTTCGTCAAAGGAGAAGATGGCAGAAATTTGCATCCACAAATTGGTGCTTTCATTAAGAGTTTGATTCACACACTCAAAGAAGACTCTCTTATTCAAAGTTTCTCATTTCTCGTTCATTCGTAGATTTTTTATTTTTTATTTTTTATTTTTATAAAGTTCTTTGAATAAACGTAAAAGAAAAGTACAATGACTAGAAATTCAAAAACCGCGATGAACAGAACTTCCTACGTTTAAAGATTCGGATCAAATGATGGAGGACTTGATGTAGCCCTACCACGACGATCCATGAGGTTCAATGCGATGATGGAGGACTCGATGTAGCCCTACCACGACGATCCACGAAGCTCAATGCGACGACAAGAGGAGCAGTACCATAGCTACGGGGCATCACTGTAGGTATGCCAATGGCAGCCTACGGCGAGACCCAAACCTATGGTGAAGGCGTCACCTTGCAACTGCAAGCCCAGGCCCATGCCACCTTGCAGCAGCGAGCCCAGGCTTGCACCACAAGGGAACCCAGCATGGTCCAAGAGGCGCAAGCAGCCCAGGCCCAGGAGTAAGCCTAGGCCTAGACACACTGAAAATATAGAAGAGCAACCTAGAATACTAGGTCACGACCAGAGGCAGTCGAGAGCTCCGCTGCCCCAACAAAGGCAAATTCAGAGTAGAAAGGCTTATGACTGAATGATTGCAAGACTTTCAGTGCAACGAAGTCACTCCAAAAAGACATGACCAGCATAAGCAGGTTACCTTTCACGGACGACATCGAGCAAGCAGAGCCTCCAAGCAAGTTTTGCATGCCACATTTCACATCATTCAAAGGAGATGGAGACCCGAATAGGCACCTAAAGCACTATTGCAGTGCAATGATCCTTTATTGGAACAACGACACCCTCATGTGCAAGATATTTGCCACCACTCTACAAGGCGAGGCGCAAGATTGGTTCTATATCCTATTGCCATAATTTATTTGGAGTCTCGATGAGCTTTCTTTGGTTTTCACCAAAGAATCTTCATCTTATCGCTCGATCAAGAAGAAGTCCGACCACTTGCTCAAAGTAAGGAATAACCCAAAAGAGTTGATCCATGACTATGTGAAGAGGTTTAAAGCAGAAAAGGCAAAGATATTTGGTTGCAACAACTTGATAGCTAGTGCAGCCTTCCAAAAAAATACTCCCAGCGGACCATCCATTATTCGAAGAATTGATCATGAAAGAAAATCTAACTTTGGCAGACTTATTCGCTCCGGTAGAGAAGCATGCACTTTAGGACGAGGCTCGATAAGCAGACGAGGCACTCGAGCAGCCTCGAAAAGAATCAGTAGTAGCTCAAAAGAAGGAAGACAAGAAGCATTACAATAACAAAAACAGGCAAGAGGCCAAGCGTAGGGACCGATCCTGACTAAAGGACACCCGATGCCCAAGAATTGCTCTAAGTTCTCGATCTCGATCCACCAAATCCTCCGTGATATCAAGAGCGAACCATGGTTCAAGCTGCCAAAGAAATCAAAGAGAGATACCTTCAAGTTGGACCACACCAAGTATTGTGCATTCCATCGAGGTCTTGGTCACACAACTGACAACTGCTACATTTAGAGAAACTACCTAAAGAACCTAGTGAAAGAAAGCAAGGTTGATAGATACTTGGACAAGCTAGGTGCGTAACCTAGAAGGAGCGCAGACGCTGACGAAGAGCTCCCAGCCAAGAAAATTCGGACGAATGGCATATTCGTTGAATCTGAGCACTTGGGGGCCATCAACAACTCCAAGAAGAGAAAGATCCACAGGCTCTATTAGTCTCTCAGGTCTAGGCAGTCAACACCCAACCTGGACCCATCGTTAGCTTCACTGAGCAAGATGTCGAATACGTCGACTTCCCATATTACGATGTACTAGTGTTATCTGCCCAACTAGCCCACGCTTTAGTCGACATAATGATGGTTAACAACGGAAGTGCAATTAACCTACTTCAGCTCTTAGTAATTCAGAAGATGGGCCTGGAAAACACAATCATACACCTAGCAGAGGTACTTACTGGATTCAATAGACACACCTCAACTGTCATCGGCAATATTACACTTGAAGTGAGAACACGCCAGTTGTCTTAAAGCAGATGTTCATGATAGTAAACGACCTGTCTCCCTACAATGGGATTCTAGAGCGACCTTGGTTGATAAAGCTAGATGCCATAAACTCCATCAAGTATCAAAAAATTCGATTTTGCATCCTTAGAGAAAGAGTTGGAGAAATCAAGTCTGACCAAGCCATATCTCGACGATGCACTCTGCAAGTACTGAAGAAGTAAATAAATAAGACATTGACCCCCGTAAAGGCTACCGAGGTCCAAAGGGATGGCGAAGCTACCAAATAGTAATTACAGCAGACAAATTAAGAAAATGGTGTCCAAATCAACTTGACAACAAACGAGATGGGATGAAAACCCGAAGATGACGCTGAACACATCATTCTTGATCCCTAGTAGCTAGAGAAGACTACTAGAATTAGCTCATGTTTAAGCCAGAAGGAAAAAAAAAGAACTCAAGGCTTTCTTTAGGGAAAATCGTGACATCTTTGGACCACCTTCTAACATGCCTAGCATCAACCCCAAGATAGCTTGGCACAAACTACACATCGACCCGACCGCCAAACCGGTGATCCAAAATAGAAAACATTTCGCGCCCTAACGAGTGGTGATCATTGAAACGGAAACGACAAGATATTGGAGGCCGGGTTCATAGAAGAGATAGTACACTCAGCACGGCTTTCCAACATCGTGCTAGTAATGAAGAAATAGATGGGCAAATGGAGGGTTTGTGTAGACTACACCGACTAAACAAAACATGCCTTAAGGATCCTTATTCAGTTCCTTGAATCGATCTACTAGTAGATTCAACTTCTAAAAACCAGTTGCTCAGTTTCTTGGATGCATACTCGGTTACAACCAAATAGCCATGCACGAGCCCGACAAGGAGAAAATCATGTTTGTGATCGAATGAGGCACCTACTATTACAAAGTCATGCTTTTTGGCCTTAAGAACGCGGGATTCACTCATCAATGATTGGGAAACATGATGTTCAAGAAGCAAATTGGAGTAACCATGGAGGTTTATGTCAACGACAACATGGTGAAGAGCAAACAACGATCAGACCATATCAGCAACTTAGCGAAAACTTTCGATATCCTTATAAAGTACAAGATAAAGCTCAACCCACCAAATGCACATCCGGAGTATCTTTATGCAAATTCTTAGGGTGTCTAGTAACCCAACGAGGAATTAAAGCACATCCTAAGAAAATCTGGGTAATCCTAAAAATGAATTCTCCAACTACCTTGAACAAGATCCAAAGCTTGATTGGATAGGCAGCCATGCTCAACTATTTCCTCTTAAGAGGGCACAACGAGACAAATGGGATGGTGAGTACGAAAGAGCTTTCCAAGACCTAAAGAAGTATCTTATATCACCTCCATTATTATCTAAGCCGGAAGTAACAGAGGACTTATATATCTACTTGGTAGTCTTAGAAGAAGTAGTGAGCTCTGCCTTTATACGAGAAGAGCTGGGGCCCAATTGCTGGTATTCTACACTTTTAAAGCTTTTCTCGATACGAAAACCAAATATCTAAAGATCGAGAAATTAATTTTGGCGCTAGTTATTGTGACTCAGAAGCTTATACCATATTTTTAAGTCCATACATTCATTGTTATGACTCAGTATCCTCTACAATCAATTTTACATGGTCCATACTCTTCTCAATGAGTAATGAAATGGGCATTGGAACTTGGCCAATACGACTTAGTTTATTGACCCCATACAGCAATAAAGGCCAAAGCCTTGGCAGACTTCATAGCAGAATTCACGTTAGCCTAGGTAATGCAACAGAGCGGCCTAACAACACCTCGGAAGTGAACAAGAACGTCCTAACCACGCCTGCCTTACTCGATGGAGACTTCTGGCATTTGCACGTTAACGACGTATCCAACTACAAGGGCTCGGGAGCAGGTATGGTCTTTGTCGCCCCAGATGGTTCGATGCTCGAGTAGGCGATCACTCTAAGCTTCAAAGCATCTAAAAACGAAGCATAGTACGAAGCCCTACTAGCAGGCCTTTGAATGGCAAAAGACTCAGTGGTGAAAAAGTTTACAATTCATTCCGATTCGCAACTAATCATTAGCCAGATGACCGAGTAGTACACGACAAAGAATCCGAAGATGGCACAGTACTTGGAGAAGGTACGATAGCAACTTGAGGTATTTTAGACTTACACCCTCACTCAAGTTTCGCAGGCAGACAACGCCTACATAGACGCGCTAACCGACATAAGCTCCACCATCAACCATTAACTTAAACGCTCTATTCCGGTGAAGTATTTGGACAAGCCAAGCAAAGAGGTGAAGCCATCAGCCAAGGTGTCATAGGTTAGTACAACTCCAAACTGCCAAGATTCTATTATAGACTACCTGGTTAATGGCACACTCCCCATAGAAAGATTGGAGTTTAGAAAACCCCAAACAAAGGCAGCATGCTACTACATATGGAATGGCATTCTCATCATAAGATTCTACATTGGACCACATATCTACTACTTAGCACCTTCTGATGACCTAAAGGTTATAAGTTCAATCCACGAAGGCGTTTATGGAAATCACTACGAAAGCCAACCCTTAGCACATAAAGCTCTTAATGCAGGCTACTACTAGCCTATTATGCATCAAACCGTTAAGGAATTAGTGCAAAAATGCAACCACTGCCAACTCTATAAGCTAATACCAGCACTGTCTGCCAGGGAACTACACTCGCAGATATGTCCTTGGCCGTTCATGCAATGGGCAATCGACTTGGTAAGGCCAATGTCACCCGCTACTAAGAGCAGATGCATGATGATAATGGCAACTGACTACTTCACCAAATGGGTGGAAGCAGAACCCATGACAATCAAAACTCAGTCGGATATAGCACTTCATATGAAGGAACATCATTTGTCGATTTGGCATCCCTCAATCCATCGTCACAGACAACGACCAACAATTTGTGGGCAAAGATTTAGTGAAGTTATTATAGAAATATGGCATCAAGCAACAAGTGTCCACACCGAGGTATCGGTAAGGTAATGAGTAGGTAGAAGCATCCAACAAGATGATTCTCGATTGCCTTAAGAAATCCCTATCCGACAAGAAGGGAAAATGGCTAGACGAACCTCCGGATATTTATGGGCGTATTGCATAACCAAATGACGAGCAACTGGTGAGACTCCTTTCTCCTTAGCATTTGACTCAAAAGCAATCATTCATCTCAATGTCATCGTGTCAAGTATCAGCACTCTACTGCCAAACATCGATCATAATAGAAAAAGATGGCCACAAACTTAGATCTGGTACAGGATGAAAGTGAGAAGGTCATCACCCGTATCATCACTTACTAGTAGTAGCTCATCTCCAGCTACAACAAAAGGGCCAAGATCCGGTAGTTCTAGCCCGGAGATTTAGTCCTAAGAAAAACCTTTACCACTGCCTACAAAGAAGGCTCAAAAAAGATGAATCTCATCTGGGAAGGTCCATACAAGATCAGTAGAGTAGGTGGCAAGGGTATTTACACCCTCACCACCATGAACGACAAATAGATCGAAAACAGTAGAACAAGCACCACCTCGTAAGTCGATGACTATCCAGTTATTATGCAGTTTCTACCTTACAGCCAAGTTCTCATTTGTTTCGCTTGTTTTTTCAATGAGGAATTCAGAAGTTATTCACAACTTGGCTCGGATGCATGCTTACAAAAATTGATCATTCTTGCACTTCAAAAGAAGATCGGGCATTTTTTTAGGGACTTATCGCTGAAATTGCACCCGTATGAGGACTAGCCATGCTCTCAAATCCGAGAAGGTAAACTTTACACTCCGAATATCTAGACGTGGATGAGTCGGGCTGCCCTGGTGTAACTAAGTGCACGATGGCTTGTGTCTGGATTCCTAGAAGTAGCCATAATGGTCTTTTTCAAGGCTTAGCTAATTGAAGGATTTTAGGTCTCTTGGCTTAATCTGCAGGGAATCCGGCCTCAAAGACGGAGGAGGCACATTACACAGTATGCCTTATGGACAGCTGCCCTGGAACCTTAAAGCTGGTACCTAGTGCACTAAGGTAGCCTAAGGTTTCCAGAAGACTGCCTACGACTTGCCTTCACAGTAGTGAGCCACACTAAACTTATACAACAACACATTTTTGTGAAAGGTTAAACAGTTAGCGTGCATATACGAAGCTCTATCCACTGCTGACATGGTATGTAGTCAATAAGCTTCATCTCTGCCAAGCATTGAATGATCGTTTAGATCTACACTAATTCCTAAAGTGTTGTGATACTTGCTATGCAACCTATATAATTGGTCACATAAAGAGAAAAAAGTTCTCTTAGACCTTTACTTATGAAATTCCATATAACCGCGTACTTTTGATACGAAAGGTTAGTGAATTTCATGCCCCAAAATTTTTTAGTATGTTATGATGTAGGCCACATAGCTCAAAGGATTGAAGAAAGCTAAAGTTAATAGCCAAGTGGTCACGCGGACTTGTATGCTTCTATAAGTAAGGCGTCCGGCTGCCAACCCTGTGGCTAATAACTTTGCAAATTCTATACACTAAAGGCTACGATTATATAGGCTATATGGGCCTGTTTACTTATAGAAAAGCAGCATGCTTACCGCTGGTCTAAAGGTCAAAGGTTGGGTGTAAACAACAGAAGCGAAGATGAAGAAAAGCGAATGAAGCAAATTTATTAAATTTTCTAGCAAAAGTGATAAACAAATAGCAAAGACCGATGATGTTCAAGGAAAGAAAAAAAGCAACAAGGAAAACAAAGAAAATCATAAAGGCTACCTATTAGACTACTCTTCAGCAACTTGGACATCTAACGATTACTCAGTCAACACACTTTCAGCAGCCACCACACTCTCTACAGCGACATCATCCAGCACTTCACCCTTAGCTGCCCTAGCTTGGGCACTAACTTCTCTGACCATTTCACCAATAGAAGAGTCAAAAGTAAAGGTAAGTAAGTCTTTTGGAGAAATAGAGAAGGTTTCGAAGTCTTTCCCAAAAACCTCAAAGTCAGACGGCCAACCAAAAAGATGATCTACATAACCCAACTTGTAGAAATCAGCCTGACTCTGAATAAGTGAAGCCTCGAGTCCAACCTTCTCACCCTTCAGCTGCTCGTTCTCCTCAAGTAGACCAACACGGACGCACTGCAGCTCATCCACTTCCTTCTTTAGATTTTCTTTGGTCTTCAACACACCTTGGAGTTCCAATACTTGGGGTTTAAGCCTATTGATGATCTTCTGAAGGTAGATCACGTGATTATAAGTAATAATTAACTCTTCATCCTTTGCATAAGCAATAGAATTAAGCTCAAAAATGGCACGTGCAAGATCTTGAATCTGAGGTATGTAACAATCAATCACATTCTCTGCACTGTCATACTTAACTTGGATCACGTAGCCTAGTTTTCAAGTCAACTATCTCTTGGCGAACGGTCTCAAGCTGCAGAGAAGTAGGGGCAGAGATATTAGACCCCTACAAAGTGATGAGCTTAGACTCCAACATTTTTATCTTCTTGGCGGAAGAATAAGCCTCAGCTACCACAATCATTGCTACCTAATTGGCAGCCTTGGTATGCTTTTGGTTAATGAGCATAGACTCGGCAGCCAGAATCATCATTTTTATTGCATCATAGCAAGCAGAGTAGTCTTCCTATACTGGGTTGTATACTTCGCAAAGGAACTCTGGCAAATAACCCCTCTAACGCCATCAACAAACTTGGCATAAATGTCTATGTCTCCAATTAGATCTGGCTTCAAAAGCGCATATATTTCAGCAGACTCTCCAGAAACAGGCTTGGTGGATTTCTCATAAATGCCCACACGAGCAGTCTCCTCTTTTTGAGTAGGCAAAACTAGTCTCAGTAGCAGCAGGAATAGGCCTTGGCGTCACTTTAGCAGCAGAGACCACCTTATCTCTCTTCATAGTAGCAAACCTCTCCAAAGGTGAACCAGACTTAGCTCCTAATGGACATCTTGGTACAGACTTCGGCACTGGGGGCATGACAAAACCTTTACAATGAGCAATCCTATTTGCAATCGTACTAGCCTTTTTTGACATAGCAGACAAACCCTCACGAGCAGAGGATGAAGCTTTCGACTTTTTCTCAACCTGCATCTTTTGAGCAAGCAGGGAAGATATATTCTTTCCACCTTCATTCACAGCAGGCTCCATGACAACGATTGGACGGGCTAATGCATCTGCCTTGATCCACTTTATCTCCTCTCCCGGGGGTAACCTACTTTTCTCTCAACGAATAGGACTAAGCAGCCAACACCATTCATGGTACTCAGCGGGGATACCTAAATCAACGTGCACCTTCTTCATATTCGAAGAAGTCTTAGAAGTAGAGCCAAATTCAGAATCTACATTAACAGATGGGGATAATCAACAAATCAGAAAACAACTTAACGAAAGCACAAAGTCGTCTAGAGACTAAGCAGTCTGTTTACCAGTGATGAAAGTCGTCGAAACACGCAACTCGGGGAAAGAATCAGACTCATACTCTCCACTTATCACCAAATCCTATTTGGCCCATCATGATTTCCCTTGTTAGAATGATCAAATAGCCTATGACGGGATCGCATATGCCTAACTCCATCAATGTGGCTTATGTCAAAGAAGTACCAAAACTCATTGGCAGTTAGATCTAAGTCAAATAATTGGCTTAAATTGACGAATTTCACCATCATGCGAACTTCATTTGGAGAACACTGAGCAGAGGTACACTTCATGAAGCAAAGCACTTCTTGAAAGAAACACAACATGGGAAAAGTAAATCCTAGCACAAAGTAGTAGAGGTGAAACTTGATAGCTCTCCGAGCCCTACTACATGGCTCATGGCTTCTACCTACATTGACATGCTTCACATGTACCCTAGACGGAATGACGTGCCTATATGCTTCGAGGAAGTCTTTGAACGAATCATCGGAACTAATTTTGAAGTGAGCAGCCTTGAAGTAGCCCACTTTACTTAAAGACCCACCTTGACGGTACAACGACGACACACAATCGTCACTCTTGTTGCTTGAAGAAGACATGCTTGAAGAAATTCTTCAAAGATACATGGAAGAATCGTTAGACGAATGCAAAAAAGAAAAACAACGCACCAGGCCCCGTGGCCTAAAGACCAACTAACCACGGGCCTAAAACTGTAAGAGCCCAACAGCGACGCTAGGCTGCCAAGCCTCACGACCTGGTCCCTTTCCCTCTTGACCGAATTTAGCAGGAAGGGGGCAGACGCCCCCGCACCTGCTATTCTCTCTCTACATACGGGCCCAAGCCCAGTAAACCAGGAGGCCTATGCCTCATTGACATCACCTCAACAGGCCAGGCCCAAAGCCTAACCCACTGTTCACATGTCTGGCCCGTGCCAGGTACAACCCAATGCCTTATTGCTTTAATCAGCTTGGCCTAAGCTGAGTCGCACCTGGCCTAGCCAGCCGCCACCGCACCAAGTCACCCACGACAGTAGCCATGCCGTGGCTTTTTGATAACTCATATCTTTCATACATTTATACCATCCATTTCTAGTCTCTTTGTGATATGTTTGAGTTAAACTAGTTGCATTTTACCTTTTTTTGTGTTAGTGTGCAGCTAATAGTATTTTAGAGCTCAGTTGAGGACAAATAAGGCAAAATGGTGCTAAAAATGGAGAATTAAATAAGGATGCTAATGTAGACAAAGAATTAAAAGTGGAAACTAAATATGGTGATGAATATGGCTTTTTATAAGACCAATAACATAAAAAAAAAAGGGGAATTAAATGCCCAATTACTGGGATGTATTGGCAATTTGTAACAGCCTCTTTAACCTTATAAAACTGAGAGTTTTAGCCCTTTTTACACAAGCTTCCCCTTGGAGACGCCCATAGCTCTCTCTCTCTTCTATTTCTTTGGCCTTTTTTTTTCCATAAACAAAATCATTTCTCCATTCACCATCCGCAACCACCAAAGAAACCACGCAGCTGCATTATTGTTGGAGAAGTTTAACATCAGAATTGCTTCAAGGGGGTTTCTTCTATGAACTTTAATTTCACTCATGTTGTTCTTGATATTAATATATTCTGTAATCATTTTTACCCAAAAAAAAAAATATTTTGTAATCATGTTGTGTAATTAAGTTCATAGCTAGGGATTTCGATGTAGCCTTGCAAACCTATTCTATGTTATTAAGTTAAAGTATTCAAATTACCAATCCGTGTTGTTGTTTTATTCACTGATTTTATAGTATAATTTGTTTGTTAATCTTAATGTTTGATCACCATTAGGACTGCATATGAATTATTTGATCAAGGTTATAGTACACATCATGCTTAATCTTGGTGGACATGTGAATGAATGAAGAAACTGCTATGCATACATCCTGCCATGTGATTTATTTGGTTCTTTGAAGTTTTCTTGTTCTTAATGGATTCTTATTTGGTAATCTAAGTTGAACATCACAACTAGGTTGTAGATTAGGAGTACTTGATCACAACCACACATCAAATGAATGATCATAAATGAGTAAAACGAACCCTAGTCGTAGATTGGAGAGTTGAATGCGTTTTGACTTAATTTTCATAGAATTGTCTTGTAATGGTGAAATCAGTATCCCTAGTTCCTTTCCCATCGTTTCTGAATCATTCTATTATTCATATTTACATTCTCTTACATTTTAAGTTACTTTACTTCTCAAATCAAAATCTAAACTCAATTTGTTAGTTTCATTGTTTAGTTAGGGTTCACATAAAGCTAGTAATTTGTAGAGGTCTAATCAGTTCCTATGGTTTGACACCCTTACTTGTGCCACTATACTATCCTTATATTTGTACTTGGAAGGAACACAACACTCTCCAACCCTTTTTTTTGCCACATTCTTGACCCTTGTCCAGCCAAATTTCAAGCCCCGAGGCTCTAAAAAATTAAGTAGACAAGGAAAATTAATTTTTTTTTCTCACCTTGGTGCAGCGTGAGGACGAAGAAAGCAATGAAAGACAGTCATTTGCACGGGCAAGTGAAAAAGATTGCTAGGGGAGGGGAACAAATATCTTTTAGCTTTTTCTCTCTTCTAGGGTAGAATAAATTGCTCTCTGAAGTTGATTTAATCATCTACTTAAGGTAGACTTAAATAGACTTTGGAAGTGATTTATTTATTATTCTTGAATTTGTCGATTAGATTACCATTTTGAGAAAAGTTTATATTTCATCATTGTTATTTCATGTTGATTGCTATATAATTTTATATAAACAAAAAAATGAACATATAATTTTGTGGTACTAATTTCAGCTAGCAATAATGTGATTTAATCAGTTGTTTATTAAATATTATTTTCTCTATTTTTAAACACGTTCAAAATATTTTAAGAGGCGTGTAGTACCAGTTATAAAAAAGGTTTTTTGCACGCGCATAATAATACATTTAAAACGTGTAAGTCATGCATAGCACATCGTCATTCAAAAAATGCCTTCTGCACGCACTCACCGGTTATAAAAAAGGTCTTTCGCACACGCATAATAATACATTTAAAACATGTAAGTCGCGTGTAGCACGCCGTGATTAAAAAAATGCCTTCTGCACGTGCTCACTGGTTATAAAAAAAAGGTCTTGCGCATGCGCATAATAATATATTTAAAACGTGTAAGTAGTGCGTAGTACGCTGTGATTCAAAAAATACCTTCTGCAGAACCTGAGCAATGACATCAGAAAAGTTGTTAATATATGGTTGGAATTTGAATGCAAACTAATTAACTATAACCTCGTTTTTTTTCTAATTCTCCACTTGTATAACTTATTATTTTTATTCTTTGATTTATGCAAAGTGAGATCAAAATTTTATTCAAAATAAGCCCTCATTTCCCATACGACATGAGTAGTGTTACATGAGTGGATTAATAACACTACATGATAGTATTTCAGTAACACCTAAAAATTTATCATTAATCAGACAAAGAAAGGCTCTAAGAAGTAAATGTATGATTGGAATTTGTATTGCGACACTACTTGTTCTCTCATCGCATAATGATTATATAAAACTTATTACATTTAAGATTTTCTTGAGAAAGAGAGATCACTCTATACCAAATAATATAGCATTGTAAATACGAAAATTTTGTAATGAATGAAACGAGAACACATGTATAAAGTAGATTTGTATTGATGAATTTGTAGGGTTACAATCTCTGTTTACAATTTTCATTTGAATCAGTCTTGAAATTTGATATAGATGCGTAGGTTGTTGATCCAGGGATCGCAATGACTTGATCTCGGATGAAAAATTGAACGATTGCTTCAAGTTTTGAGCTTGAAACAATGCGTGGATAGTCTTCACCTCTAGGTTTGTGTATGACCTGTGGCAAAGGTGATGTTGATGTGGGATTTTGTTGATTCAAGTGTCTTGGCGATTTGATCTTGAATCAAACGTCTTTACAAGTTTTAAGCTTGCAACAAAGTCTTGAAGGGCCTCCAGAAATGAGATGTTAGTGACAGTAAGGATAATGATGATGATGAGATGTTTGAGATATTACATGATTTTCAAGGGCCAACATAAATGGGAAGTAATGTTGATGCCACAAGTGGACAATGACAACCACATGCTAGTAACTATGAATATTTGATTGACAAAGCTCAAAGGGAGCTTTATTCTGATTGTCAGAACTTTTTTATTTTAAGCTTTATTGTAGAGTTGATGCATATTAACTGCAGCTCTGAGTAACAAGCATTTTGACATCAACTGTCCGTCTTCCCACTCCACTTGCAAGGATGGACCGATGGTTGAGCCGCATGCCTATGTCATTACGAACCCCAAAGTCCTGAACAGGAAGGCTATGAATTCCTTGCTATCTCCCTGAATATTATAGAATATTTTTTGAGAAAGGGTAATCTTAGCGAAATTAAATTTGTACACAAAATTTTGAAATGTAAATAACATAAAAGTTGATGATTTAATTATTACTTAAGCGTTGATAAATATGTTCATTTTTTATTGATGACACATTAATAGATTTTGTCTTCAAATTTATTTTCCTCAATATTGCTCTTTAAGAAATAAGTCGAAAACTTTTTCTCGGATAAGGAGTGGATGAATAATGATTAATTAGCTAACACTTGAATCACAGAATATTTAATTTTGGATGAAAATGATTAATTAGCTAACACTTGAATCACAGAATATTTAATTTGAGAAGTAGATATGAAAACAGCTGCAATAATGAGTGGAATAGGTGAAAGTGATTAATTAATTAATTAACACGTGAATCATATGAGGTACCTAAAGCACCTTATTAATCATTTATGGTGCCTTAAACACCTTTCGTCTTTTTGTTTTATTCTCCGTATAATTTATTTTTTTCCTTGATTTCAGCAAAGTGAGATCAAAATCTCTACTAATTAATAAGGGGTGTAGTCAAACTCAGATTTAAGAGGATTTTAAAAAACTTTAAAATCCTAGTGTAGTTAATTAAAAGATTTTAAATGACTTTAGAATCCATTCAAATCTATGTGTAGTCAATTAAATGATTTTAAAATCTATTCAAATCTAGGTGTAGTCAATTAAAAAAATTTAAAGTATTTTAAAATCCATTCAAATCTAAGTGTATTAAAAAAATTAAGATTTTGGAAGATTTCAATAAGTTGTAGATTTTATGGGATTTGAGAGCTATAACAAGACTAAAAAGAATCTAACCTTACCCCCTAGGATTTCAAATCCTTCCACCACAATCCACCACAATCCATTCAAATTCTTTAAAATCCATATGAATTTTGTAAGAATCTTTAATCCTCTTAAATTCTATAAAATCTATCACTTTTAAAATCATTTAAAATCCTAGTTTAACTACACCCTTTAATTTGAGAAGTAGATATGAAAACATCTGCAATAATGAGTGGAATAGGTGAAAATGATTAATTAATTAATTCACACGTGAATCATATGAGGTACCTAAAGCACCTCATTAATCATTTATGGTGCCTTAAACACCTTTCGTCTTTTTTATTATTCTCCGTATAATTTATTTTTTTCCTTCATTTCAGCGAAGTGAGATCAAAATCTCTACTAATTAATAAAACACTCATTATTAATCAAAATCTTATGAAATTACTAGTTTAACCTTCTAATTAAAATAGAACATGAATAAGAAATATGAAGCAAAAATGTAATTTCACACAACCAAATATTGCTTTTTTTTTTTTTCAAAGCCTCATCTATTGGTAATCCTAACATATATATATAAACTTCACACTCTCACATTCTCTATCACTCTCTTCCTCTCTCCTTCTATTTCAAAACCAAAAACAAAAAAAATTTCTCACACACTTTATGTGTGCCTATATGCTAGTATTATTTAAAATAACCCCTCATTTTCCATGTCGTCATCAGAAAAGTTGTAAATATATGATCGGAATTTGTATGCAAACTAATAACTATAACATGAGCGGATTAATAGCATTACGTTACAGTGTATTAGTAACACCTAAAAATTATCTTTAATCAAACATAGGGTCTCAAAAGTAAATATATGATTGGAATTTGTATGTAAAACACTGTTATTGGTATCTCATCGTGTGGTAATTATATAGAACTTATTAAATTTAAGATTTTCTCAAGAAAGAGAGATCACTCTATACCAAATAATCTAGACAAAGCCTCATTTGAAGCATAAATGTTCACCTAGTCACAATAAAAAAAAGGGTAAATTACATTTTACCCCCTCAGGTTTGAGGTCAATTTCAATTCCTTACAACATTTTTAAAACATTTCAATTCAATACATTAACTTATCATTTTATTTCAATTTCATACATCCGTTGGAAAATCCATTAAGTGATGACGTGATAGCCAAAATTGTGCCACGTGGCAAAAAATATTTTTTAAGCATTTAAAATATTATAATAATTTATCCTATAAAAAAAAATAATAAAAAAAACAATTAAAAAAAAAAACCAAAACAAAACACAAACCCAGAAAACCCATCACCCCCCTCCCCGACCCACCTCCCTTCCCCTTCCTTGCAACCCAAATCCACCATCCCACCCCACCCCTACCTCCACCTCCCCTGCAACCCACCCCATCCCCATCCCACCCCACCCACCCCATCCCACCCCACCCACCCCATCTCCACCTCCCTCGCAAGCCCCCTCACACGAGTTTGAGTTTTTACAGATGGTGGCGTGCAACGGAGGAGACGATAAGGGGATGCGGAGGCTGTACATATCGAAAGGACGATTTTTTTCTCATCTGGTTCGGACTTGGCACTGTCATCAGCACTGGAATATTCGTGCTCACTAGACTGGAGGTAAAAAATCACGCGGACCCCACCATAGTGCTATCGTACGTCGTCTCGGGGGAGGTGGGGGTGGGGGTAGGGGTGGGGCTAGGGTGGGGGGGGGGTTTGTTGGAGATATGCCTTGAAAGTCATTCTTTGGAAGAAACCCTTTAGGTCAATGTTTGTATGTGTAGATAACTCTAATACAGCAAAATGGAAAAGTCACTCATTATGACTATCTCAATAAAACAATATACGTCCAAAATAGTGAATCCATGGACAATGGATCGATGGAAGAAGTAATCTAATGTTGTTAGACTGTAGAGACCGTCTTCACATAACCATAATGTCCAAAAGGTTCCTGGTCATAGGATTGTCAGAAGGACAATGACAATACATGTACTAGTACATACTATGTCCCCTTCAAATGGTAAGGATGGAAAGTCTCAAGCCATTCATGTAGTGACACTAAGACAAGTATATAGGTGCTCATTAAGGGAATGAGTTCACTGAACATAATCAAACCAGAATACTTGCATGGACGTCTACTCACATGTCAAGCAAGTCACTTTATTGGTTGGAATAATGTAAGTAATCCTTTGACTTGAGACATAATAGTTGTCTTGGGGATACGTTGCTGATCATTTGATAATGAGAAGTGACCACATCTCATCTTGGATGTGTTCTATACATTGTTGGGGTCAATCATTTATTCTCAGAGGTATGTGAATGATCAACAAGGGATCTCTAATCCTCGTTATGAGAGGAAGAATACTCTTAGATATGATTCAGGAATCTTCGGCCAAAGTATCGAGCGTAATGATGGAAGGCGTTCTTATACGACTCAATTGAATCATATAACTTGGTATAATCACATTAAGGGTTTGACATTAAGTATCCATACCCTAGTAATGTGATTGTGAGTATTGTATTAGAGAAGGATCGAATTACATTGTAATTCCAACTGAATAGGTTCTCCGACCAAATTCTACATTAGCTTGGGTAGCCATGATATATGGTTAGATGTCACTCATGGCTTGTGGGTTCTTCTAGATGATTAAATAAGTAGTCATCAAAGAAGAAGGAGAATTAAAAGTAAGTTTTAATTGACTAAGTGATTGGATAAATACTAATAAATTGGATTGGTACCAATCACCTCATTGCCTCGTTAATTAGTACCAATCACCTCAAGTGCTATGATTAATTAGAAAGTCTAAAGAAATCATAGAAGCGATGAAAGATCATTTTGAGCTTAAAGAAAAGTTCGGTTTCATTTGGGCCCATCGGGCCTAAACCCACTGGGCTTTTTATTCAAGCATAGGATGACTTGAAATGATCAAAACCCAAAGTCCAAACCTACACTAAGGGGCCTGCCAAAGATGAGGAAAGAAGAGAGAGAAAGAGTCAATTAGTTGACTTACTTCTTTTACCTTTCTAAAGAGAGTTGAATGAAAAAGTTTCATTAGGGCTTTTGTGTGAACTTTTCAACAAGAGAAAAACAAGTCTCTATCTCTCTCTACACACATACATTGCTGGCCACCAAGAGGGGAAATAGCTAATCATCTCTTCTCCTTTTGGTTATTCCAACATCTATCTCACTACACTAGTAGGTGTGGATCTTTAGAGGTCTTGTACTTTGGAGACTAGAGGAGAATCAAAGGAGTTCCAAATCTATCAAGGTGAAGGAAACAAGGAAGGAGGCTAGACTCAAGGAGTTTCAAGAACAAAGAGCTTGGAGGTGGTCCATCCTTGGTCTAAAGTCTAGATCAAGAGGTATAAAACTCAACCTTCACTTTGTTCTTCAATGTTTTGTTTGATGTATCATATATGAACTTATGCTTCTTGAAGGGGATTTGCATGACTATAACTTTGATAATATGTGATAATATGCTTCCGTTGCTTATGTATATAAATTTAGAATTGTATATGCATGCTAGTCACTAGAAATCCCACTATAAATCTCATTATTTGCCTTCAGGGGTTGCGGGGGAGGTGGAGGTGGGGTGGGGGGATGGGGGTTTTGGGTTGCCGAGAAAGGGAAGGGAGGTGGGTCAAGGGGGGGGGAGATGGGTTTTTTGGTTTTGTGTTTTGTTTAGGTTTTTTTATTTTTATTTTTAATAGGGTAAATTATTATAATATTTAAAAGGCATAAAAAATTATTTTTTTGCCAAATTTGGCAGTCATGTAATCACTTAACGGTTTACTTAACGAATTTTCTAATAGATGTATGAAATTGAAATAAAATGATAAGTCAATGTATGAAATTGAAATGTTTTAAAGATATTGTAAGGAATTGAAATTGACCACAAACCTGTGGGTGTAAAATGTAATTTATCCATAAAAAAATGCGTGATCACTTTCATTTGGATTCAGTACTAAAGGTTGGAGAAAAATAAATGTAATTTTATGGTTTTAATTTCATCTCTTAATATTAAATCCCAACAGTGAAGGAACATGAGGGTTGGTTACCTTGTGACCAAGAGAAGATAACACCTTTCAAAAATGCTTGATGAGAAGGATAGATGAAGAAGGAAAACCAAATCTCTCTCACCTAAGGGATGCTTGCAGGTGAGAATGTAATTTCAACACTATGGATTACTTGCGTGTCATGCCATTGACTTTTATTTCCTATAAGGAAAACAGAAGGGAGCTTTATATATATATAGACAAAAACTTTCACCATATTTCAAGGAACTCCACTACCTTTTAAACATACCAAGGAGGGACAAAAGCATAAAAGTAACTAAAGTTCAGCCAAAAAACATGAAAACAATGTTTTAAAATACCAACCATGCCCTTAAGGCTTTAGAGCTGTTAATAGAACCCAGCTTTCACAACTCCAACAAAATTAATATGTGCCATAAACTCAACTCATTCTCAGCTATTTATGCATAATCAATTTTGAAACTATATGTATAATTAGTTTGTGTCCTTTATTATTAAAATCAATTTAACCCATCTTTAACCATTTTGGCAGAATCAGTTCAACCCATTTTTTTACCATTTTTGCAGAATCAGTTCAAGCAATCATCGACCATTTTTACAGAATCAGTTCAACTGGTCCTTGACCATTGTTGCATAATCAGTCCAACCCATTATTGATCATTGTTGCAAAATCAGTTTAACCCGTCTTTGACCATTTTTGCAGAATCAGTTCAAACCTGTCTTTGACCATTTTTGCAGAATCAGTTCAACCCATTCTCGTTCATTTTTGCAAAATCAGTTCAACCTCTTTGACCATTTTTGTAGAATCAATTCAATCAGTCCTTAACCATTATTGCAGAATCAATTCAACTCATACTTATCTTTTGTTGCAGAATCAGTTCAACCCGTCATCGACTGTTGTTGCAAAATCAGTTCAATCTGTTTTCAACCGTTTTTGCAGAATTAATTCAACCCGTCCTCGACTATTTTTGGAGAATCAGTTCAATCCGTCTTCTATCATTTTTGCAGAATCAGTTCAACCCATCCTCGACCATTTTTGCAGAATTAATTCAGCTCATCTTCAACCATTTTTGCATAATCATTTCAACTTGTCTTCAATTATTTTTGCATAATCAGTTCCATTAGTCCTCGACCATTTTACAGAATCAGTTCAATCCGTCATTGACCATTTTTATTGATTCGTAGAATCATTTTAACCCATCCTCAACCATTTCTTGCAGAATTAGTTCAATCAATTGACCATTTTTGTAGAATCAATTCAACCCGTCCTCGATCATTTCTGCAAAATCAGTTTAACCTATCTTCGACCATTTTTTGCACAATCAATTTTGTATACTTTTTAGTTGAATTAGTTTACATATTTTCAACAACACCACATATGTAACATCCCACATCGCCCAGGGGAGTGATCCTTATATGGAAATTCTCATCCTTACCTAACACGAGGCCTTTTGGGAGCTCACTGGCTTTGAGTTCCGTAGGAACTCCGAAGTTAAGCGAGAAGGGGGCTAGAGCACTCTCATGATGGGTGACCTACTGGGAAGTTGCTCGTGAGTTCCCAAAAACAAAACCGTGAGGGAATGGTAAGCCCAAAGCGGACAATATCGTGTTACGGTGGTGGAGCGGGCCTAGGAAGTGATCCGCCCCGGGCCGGGATATGACAATTTGGTATCAGAGCCTAACCCTGGCCGTGGTGTGCCGACGAGGACGTCGGGTCCCTAAGGGGGGTGGATTGTAACATCCTTCGTCGCCAAGGGGAGTGATCATTATATGTAAATTCTCATCCTTACCTAGCACGAGACCTTTTGGGAGCTCACTGGCTTCGAGTTCCGTAAGAACTCCGAAGTTAAGCGAGAAGGGGGCTAGAGCACTCCCATGATGGGTGACCCACTGGGAAGTTGCTCGTGAGTTGCCAAAAACAAAACCGTGAAGGAATGGTAAGCCCAAAGCGGACAATATCGTGCTACGGTGGTGGAGCGTGGCCGGGATGTGACAACATACATGCCATCAGTCCAACCCGCCCTCGATTATTTTTGCAGAATCGGTTTCAAATATATGTATAACCAATTTTGTATACTTTTTAGTATAACCAATTGGTATAGTTTTAGTAAAATCATTTTTGTATACTTTTCTAGTAGAGCCATTTTGTATAGTTTTTAGCAGAATTAGTTTCAACATGTACAATATCAACAAAATTACATACATGTCATTAGCTCGATTTGTCCTCGACCATTAATCATATTCCAATATATGTAAAATCAGTTTTGCATAGATTTTAGTAGAACTAATTTGTCTAGTTTTTAGCAAAATCAATTTCAATCCAAAAAAGATTTCATTCCCCACTTCTTCTACAAGAGACTCAATTTGTGGTACAAATTCTCAAGCTTGGAATAAATGGCAAAACACCGGACTCCATTACCACACATCTACAAAACAAAATTTAATATCCAATTTCAAAATTTTGAAATGCCATTACTACCATTGAATAAAATGCAACAAATTCATGGACATATTTAGACTATCTCTGTTTAACATAATGCAGCAATCAAGTGTCCACATAAAATTCAAAGCATAAGTGAAATGTGGGTCACCTCAGGCTCATTCTCGTCAGAATTGTAAATCCTTATTGTATAATCACCTCAGGCTCACTCTCGTCAGAATTGTAAATCCTCATTGTATAATCAATGTCGTTGATGCCCGGTAGGGCGAAGATACTCGTCGGCGCCAATCCCAAAGTTCCGGTCACATAGTTTTGCCGCCTGCTCCGAACTGATTTTAGGCTCCGAAGAATCTCTTTCATCAGTCTATCACTCGCAACATAAAAAATTCAAAATCCAAATAGAGTATCCATAACTTCTTCTCAGCTAATTAAATTTTCAAAAATGGCAAGAAATTCCAACAGTCAGAGAGATTGAATACCAGGATGAATTTGTTGCCAATGTCGTGGTACTTTACGAAGTGGAGGAATCCAGCTTGTGTGGTCCCTTTGATGATTCGCATTGACTGAGTGTACCAATTTGTGGTACATAATTAGTTTCAAAGGTACATCAATATAATCAGAGAAATGAAATGAAAAGAATAGAAAAGATGGGAAACTCATGAAACACGAGAGTATAAGAAAGTACCAATTTATGGTACATAGATAATAAACGGCTCAAGTAAGATTGTTTCCACATCGATTATTTAAAACAATTTATGCAAGACCAAAATCTCAATTAAGGTTGATTTAATATTTAGAAATAATAAAAACGAATTTTAATAAAAGTAATTTAAGAAAAACAACTAATAACCAATTAAGAAGGAAACAAATCAAAGAGAAAAGGTTTTTAGAAACAAACTTGGAAAAGCACTAGGGTTCCGCCATCCTCATAACAATTCTATGTAAATTTACTAATTACTTATGAATTATCCATGCACCTTTGAAGGTTAGGTTTTCCTTATGTATATTCTACTTGTGGCATTCAAGCTAGAACACTGCAATCCGTCTGTGGCATTTAGATCAAATATAAACATATATGACTCATTACGCTTTATGAAAACCATTTGAAAAACCATGCAACACCTAAGACGTGGTATTCATTCTAGGTGATATTACAACTACTAATCACAAGAAGCAGTACTCAATTCCCCGGTGGCATTCCTACAGAACTGCATCCAATTACTTAGTTAAACATCCTAATGGTCGCGAATCATAAAGACACGAAGATGGTTTAAAGCACAGTAACTAATAGTTCAAAGCATGCATGAATAATATCATAAGCAATTAAATAAAAACTACATATTCATGCTGCGGCTCAAGGCATCACCCTAGCAAAAGAAAGTTAGCTACGCATATTCGTAATTAAAACCAACATAATGGTATTAAACTAGAAAAAGATAGAAAACCGCTTGTAGAATAAAGTCTAAAATACTCTAAGCCTTAGCCAAATTCATTTCTCCAATCTTGCGTACGTTCCAACTCTAGGGCTGGCCAAAAAGGCTTATTTATACTACTCTAAACAAAATCCTCCTAGTCAAAGGTCTTAGAATAAGACTAGGAAACCTAATAAATTGAAATAAATTAGGAAACATAATCATAAATTAACTTGGTAAATTCGCCCAAAAATCTGCACAGTCACGTTTTGGACCCATATCAGCTCTAAAACTGGCCCAAAATATAGGGCCGTCTTTGAGATTTTGGGGGCCTTGTGCGAAATTCATAAAAGGGGCCCTTCTTATAAGGCATCTTAAAAAAAATTGAACAACTTATTGATGCTAAAAAGCAATATCGAAATAAACTTTAAAACTAACCAACCATCTGATTCTAAATATTATTAAATGTAAAGAAAGCTACAAAATAACCATAGTACTAATAACTAACCATAAGTTCAATCTAAAGAAACCAAATAAACAAAACTTAAAAAAGTCTAGAACTGAAGCTTCACTTAAAGATGGCTCTTCATGCATTCTTTGCTGCAAAATCATCAATTAAACCTTCATAATCAATTTTGTCTAAAAAATCACTTTCAATTGATATCAAAGCAAGTCCATTTAACCTTTCCTGCAACATGGTTGACCACAAGTATGATTTCAGTAACTTTAACTTTGAGAAACTCCTTTCTGCAGATGCAATGGTAACAAATACTGTCAACAAAATTCCGTATGCAATTCTTGCAGTCGAGAAACAATGCATCCTTTTCAAGTAGTTCAATATGTCAATGGATGTCTTTATTTCTATTGGCAAACACTCTCGTAAAAGCTTCAACTTTACTAATAATGTATCCCCATCAACATCAAATAGCTCATCTTTGTTGGGAAAGTTTTGAAGCCAATCACAACAATCTTTTAATTTATCATTGTCTATTGAATTCAATCATTCCGAAGTGAACAAAAACCTAAATATATCTTCATACACTTGATATTCTTTAAACCTTCTCTTCAGTGAACCAAGAGTTTGATCTATTATATACAAGAAGTAATGAACCCTTAAAGATTCCACCGCTGATTGTTTAGTTGGATGGAATGATTCACCCTCATTCTCATCAAAATGTTTTTTTCTACGAACTTGACGCTGTTTTGGAAACACGAGATCAATTTCTGTTTCAATAGCAATTTTTTTAGCATTAATCATAGCCTCTGCAAACCCAGTTTCTTTGTACTTTTCAAAATAAGCGATCAATCCTTGTACTTGTTCTATATCAACCTCAATAAGCATGTCTTTAGATTGCAAATCTTTGCTAACCTCATTAACAACAGCCAATATTTCATACCAAATAGTCATGCCAAATAAAAACTCAAAATTCCCAATGTTGTATGTTGCCAAAGATTTAGCTACACTTCTTATTACTAAGTCATTGTCACTTTATGCTAATTGGAGTAAAGCTTTTTTTATTTGAAGAGGTTAGGATTGAATTGCTTTAACACTCACAACACGGCTTTCTTATCGTGTGGCCGACAATGATTTGAGAGTCAGTCCTTTTATATTTTCTTTCAAAATCAGCCATCGTTTTGTAGAATTTGCGAACCAACTGTAAATACGTTGTACTGTTCCAAAGAATTCTTTCGATTTGCCATAAGAGTTTGCCATATCACAAAGTGTTAAGTTAAAACTATGGCAACCACACGGAGTGTACATTGCCCTAGGCTTTATATCCAAAAGCCTCTTTTGTACACCTTGGTGTCTCCCTCTCATATTTGATCCATTATCATAACCTTGCCCTCTTGCATCATCAATATCAAGTTCAAGAACTTTTAATACATTCTGCAACTCTTTAAACGGTCTTTCTCCTAATGTGTTATTCACAATCAGGTATTGCAAAAAATATTCTTCTACTTTTACAGGAGTACTGTTCATATTCACACATCTTATGATCAAGGTCATTTGTTCTTGGTGGCTAAAATTAGGAGTACAATCAAGTATCACGGTAAAATATTTAGCTTCTTTGACTTTTTGAATGATTGTAGCTTTGATTTCACAAGATATCAACAATATCAACTCATTTTGGATGGTATGACTAAGATAATGATAACGAATCTCATTATTTTGGAAGCGTTGAAGATGATTCTTTGTCAATGGATCAGATTCAGCCATCATTTGAACTAGGCCCATAAAATTTCCATTATGTTCTTGATAAAGTGTATCCTTATTTCCACGAAAAGGCAGTGTGTGTTTAGCTAAATATTTCACAATGGAAATCAACCTTCGTAGTAACTCCCTCCAATGTTTTTTCTTTCTTTCTTGATCTGGTCTTGCACAACTTTGTCAATTTTTTTGCAATCTAAGATGCAAATCAATCCAAGTGGTCATGTTCGAGATGTGATCAAAACTGTCTTCATGCTCTTTAATCCTCACATTGAGATGTGTCCAATATTTGTAGGCCTCATTTGCTAATTGACATTTGAGAGGCTATTTCTTGAACAATTTATAACAAAAGTAGAACACTTTATCAACATCCTTTGAATAGACTAGCCAATCTCTATCATGTTTCTCTGCATTGGACAAGTATCGAGTGTAAAAGGCTGCATTAAAATGCCTATTAAACTGATCTTTAGGACCTTTCTCAATTGATAGATCTCTTGCAGGACCTTTTTCTGCCAACAAATCAATCCATTTGGGATCAAGACTATCCCAAATTTGAGGATCATAAATGTTTGAGGGAATGGACTCACTCGGTTGATCAGTGACAATAGGAGCATCCTCATAATTATCATTCTCATCATGGTCATCATCAATTTCATCATTGCCCAAATCATCAACTAATTTCTCATTGTCATCCTATTGATCCGTAATTAAATCATCCACTGAACTTTGTGATTCTTTTTCTTTTAGAAAGAACCTATCAATAGCTCCTTTTTGAGACTAAATCAATTTTTCAACTTTTCTTTTTCTTTGACGCTTCAAGTAGCCAGATGAATATTTTCTAGCAGGTGCCATCTTTTATATCTCTCACAATAAAATTATAGTAAGTATGAACAATGAAACCTGATAGTTCGTAATAATTGTGCGTCTAGCGATTTTTTGTGATTGCTTTTCTCTTGATTTTGCCCTAAAAAGTACCAAAAAAAAATCATTATAAATGAGAAATACCGAAATCTTCAAATTTCGAGTCAATGTACTTAAATTCGTAAATATCTTACTTTGATTAAAGTCTACATCACTCTGATAATTTGGAAGTCTCTTTTTAAATTCATAAATTTATAAATTAGGGTTTAATAATTTGTGGGAAATATAACAATGGGACAAAGAGAAGGGAATTACATTGGGACTAGGACACTGGCACATCGTCTAGGATTTTGACTTCCGGTGCTCTGATAGTCTGGTATGAAAAGAAGAAAAGTGGAATGCAGCGATGGGATTTTGGCGTGAGAGAATTAGTCTGTCTCTGAATTGTTTGCCTCAGTTAGTGGGGTTCTCCACTTTAATTGATTAACTTTGCCCTTTGTTAAATATTATATTATATATTTTCGTACAAGTTGTAGGTAGTAGTCTGACTCTGATGGCTTTTTGGTAGTAGTCTGATGGGTTTTGGGCCCATTAGATTTTTATATGTATATATTTTGATTTGATTAGTGTTTCTATCTATTATTTTTATATAATATTACTTTATTCAATAAAAAAATATTTTTGGGGGCCCTGTGCCATGGAACCGATCGCATTCCCCCAAAGTTGGCTCTGACTCCCTGGCCACTGCATCCTATTTCTTTCGAGAAGCATATAATTTTCTGTAAGCATCGGAGTTTTCCATCTATACAATTACAGTAGTGAATGACCAATAATAAAAAAAAAAAGGTAGTGAAAGCATAAGCTTCTAGTAGAAAAAAATAAGTTAGGGCTCATTTAGATGTGCTTTTACAATGACTGAAAGCGTTTTTAGAGAAAATATTTTTAGGTTCCAAAAGCACTTTAAGTGCTTTCTACGAGAAGCACCAGCTATGTGCTTCATCCAAGAAGCACTTTAAGTGTTTTTCTAGGATTTACTAGCAATTTTACTAAGGATTGTTTCAAAAAAAAACAAAATTCACCAAAAATGCTTTCAGTCATTTTAAAAGTACATCTAAATGAGCTCTTATTGTTTTACAGGGCAGAGAATAGGATGACTCTTATTATATGGAGAACAATGTAGCGAAAAACATGCCTACCAAGTTGACAATGGCCTAGAAGAAGTCAGTTATTGTCTTGAGTCGCCAAATGGATCGCTTGGATTTCACAAGACCTAAACAAATAAGTATGCAAATTACCAACTAGTCAGCTTCAATCATGACAGAAAGCGTTGTCCTTACACCACAGCATGAGTTCGAATTCCATCAGCTTCATAATCTAACGTCTAATCTAATCTAACATCGAACCCCGTTGGTACTCTGTAAACACTATGACGTGACCTATTATGAAGCTAAGTTTTTAATTCTTTTACCTTCTATCATGAGTAATTGTTATTCATATATTTATGGCAGCATACACAAATATTGAAGCTCCTAGCACCAATGATTCAAAGCACATAGTGAGCACATGCATATGGAGAGATAGTGCGCCGACTCGACCTGCAAGGCATGTTCCGCAACAATATCTATTCGACGTGATGGGGGATGTTGACTGCTTCACGATATAAGGCTGAACAAAACTACCAGGCCTGCTTCACTCCGAAGAACCTGACTCGCTATCATGACCCCATTCGACTGACACCATAAGACGTTCAATACGATTCGTAAACTGCTTGACATATGACACCAAATTGGAAGAAAGTTGTAATTTTAATATAAAATTAAGGGAGTTTTAATGAAAAACCCACGATACTATTTACTTTAACGAAAAACCACATTTTACACTAAAAAGTCAATCCTGGTACTATTTACTTTACCCTTTATTTTGTCTTTATCATTAAAACTCAAAGTTTTCAAGCCCTTTTCATTAGTTTTCCTTAAAATTAATTGTCAATATAGGGAGTAACTCAATTTACATTTAATACGCGCCCCTCACGTGTGACGAATTTTCAAGCCTAAAACGTGAACAATTCAATAGGGTGATGTGAAGTACGTGTGGCCAGTTGACTTCAGACGTTGAATAACTTGTTCTGATACCAAGAAAGAGCTTGGGTTCCACCATAAAACCAATTGGCAATATGGAGAGTAGCCCAACTTACTTATAAGCTAATGCAATGTCTCTCCTTCTATTAATGTGGGACTCATTCTCAACAAAACCAACTCGACGTGATCATCTATAATTTGGTCAAAGTCTACATCACTCTGATAATTTGGAAGCTTCTCTTTAATTTCATAAAATTATAAATTAGGGTTTAATAATTTGTGGGAAATATAACAATGGGACGAAGAGAGAAGGGAATTACATTGGGAGTCTGGGACACTGGCACAATGTTTGAGATTCTGACTTTCAGTGCTCTGGTAGTCTGCTGTGAAAAGAAGAAAAGTAGAATGCAGTGATGGGATTTTGACATGAGAGAAGCAATCTATCTCTGAATTGTTTGCCTCAGTCAGTGGGGTTCTCCACTTTAATTGATTAACTTTTCCTTTTGTTAATTATTATTTTATATATTTTCGTGCAAGTTGTAGGTAGTAGCATGATGGCTTTTAGGTAGCAGTTTGACTAACTCATGGGTTTTGGGCCCATCAGATTTTTATATGTGCATATTTTGATTTGATTAGTATTTCTATATATTATTTTTATATAATATTATTTTATATATATTATTATATTTAATAAAAAAATATTTTTGGGGCCTCCAAAATTTTGGGGCCTTGTGCCATGGAGCCGATCAAAAGCCGGCTCTGTTAAAATAGCTAGTTTTAAAGCTTGGACTATTTTAAACACTTGTCTAGAAGGCCACGAACCCATCAGAGGTCATCTTGGGCTCCAAAAACGCAATTCAAGCTAAAAATGTCACTTTTTAGCAACGCGCATTGCCTATTTATTTAATCACCAGAAAATAACCGCTTGGTAGAAAAATCCCAAATTTTGACACGAACAAGCTAAGGAACACATGAATGTCCTCCAATTCAAATCACTCCAAAATTCGTCCGTTTGATCATGTTTTGCTTCAGAGGAAGTCGAATGTCCTATATTGAAAATATAAAGCAAAATATTAAAATTCTACCAAAATAATTACCAAATTATACTAAGAATAGGATAAAATATATAATATAATATTAATTCATCAGATAACAACATCAGTCAATCATGTGAGACTAATGAAAAAGGACGTTTCTTTCAAGCGGTTCTACACTCCTACTCTCAAAAGTAATGTTGTAAATGGAATTTGTACGTTTCATATATAGCAGCCCCAGTCTAGCAAAATAGACAAACCTACACAGTGAGTACACACGCAATCCTCATATGAAAAGACAAACCTACCCAGTCTAGCAGCTCGGAGTCGCTAAATAGACAAACCTACCCAGTCTAGCAGCTCGGAGTCACTAAATCCTCATATGAAAAGACCATAAACCTACACAGTGAGTACACACGCAACTCACTTGCACACACTTGCTTTCGTTGGTGTTCGCAACCGCAACTAGCAATAACACCAACACAGAGAAAAAATTTGCATCCTAAAATCCCAGTAAAATTTGACGAGAAAGCCATCAACAAAACGGATTCAAATTGCTTAAAGCTTTCAATACCGAATCGAGTTGCGGGGTTCCGATCTGGTTTAATCCTAGAAACGGCCGGTCTAAGCTGCCATATAAAGTTGGAGCCACGGTTCACATCGACGGAAAGCGAAAACTACAATGTATACTTTACCACTATAAATGGTACAAAGTAGAAGTAGCTAGCAGATGAGTAGAGTGATAAGGAGAGAGAAGGAAAAATGAGCCAATCTTTTGAACATAGAAAGACAGAATGGAGCAACACATGGAGATAGAAGTGCGTAAAATTTTACTACTATAGAGGATATTTTGTAACTTACACTCTAGAAAAGAAAAAACAAAACCAATGATATCATTTTCCAACTTTTATCTCTCCTTAACATGTTTAAAAATGTTGTCTCACTATGACATTAAGTATTAAAAGTACATTTTTTATGTAATTTTTCCAAAAAAGAAACCAATGAATTACAAATTGTTTTGTCTTCAAACTCTAGTTTCTTCTTTGAATGTAGCCGGCGTGTTCCTATGGGATTAACAATTGTGTTAAAGATTATGCCAAAAGATATAAAAGATTAATACTCTTTACATTGAACGTTATGAACATTTTACATACAATAGATTTGATCGATATAGTCCCCATACAAAAGATCGGAGATTTTCTCTATCTACATGCAAAAAATATCTGATCAACACATTCCACTTAGATAGTTTATGTGGCTTTCGATTGGTGGTAGTACTTATATAATAAAAATTAAAAAAAACCTATGAAACGTTATGCTATTTACATGCAAAAAGTATTAGTGAATATTGTTTCATTTACATTGATAAAAGATGACAAAAGTTTTTCACTGGAATACCAAAAGTTTTCCTACAGTGCTCTTCATTGCCGAGAAAACAGATTAAGCAAGGGAAAAAAATGAAATATTGAAATACATGCAATGAATCTGCACATCAATAGATTTATATTTTATAGAAAATAAGGATAAAGTATGGTTACCTAGTTTTTTTCATGAGTTGGAGAGGATTTTTTTTTAAAGATTTGATAAGGACGTCATCAAACTCTTGTGGATTTTCATTTGAGGTTTCTTCTGTCTCACTATTTTAAATATATAGCAAAGCTTAATTTTAATGTATATTGGATAAAAATTGATTTTAAATATAACGAAAGATAATTGTTAAGTACGGTGTAAACTTTTTTCGCCACTCGTACAAAGAGCACTTTTGATTGATTCTCTTTTTCTTTTGTGTGACTCTGCAATTGTCTCATGTGTTATAATGAAAGTTGATACTATCGTAAAAGATGTGGGACCATGATTTTTTAAGGCTGGAGTAAGGTTGATGTGAATATCATTACCTTAGAAGTCTGATCATGGACTCAACAGCTCTGTTGGAATAAAATTCCTTTGAGGGATTTTCTAGTTTGGATGCCTAATTTGGACCTACTTAACATATAGTGTTGCAGGTTGTACTTGCCTTAGTATGCTGGTCCAAGATATAAGTAGTCATGCTTAAGTTTGGAGTTCAGAAGCACCCTCAAATGATTTTTGGATCGCTCTTTCGATTATTCTCTTGAATGGTTAGAGCCCAGATTTGAATGTTATAAACCACAACCTTTTTTGGTTGCATAATTTATTCAGATGATGCACTGGACTTCCAAGTCAAGGCTCCATTTGCTCGTGCCCCGTAACCCGCCAATCATAATCACGCTTATTATAGCTCGAGCCCTCTAAAGCTTCTAACTGAACAATACGGAATGGCTAAAAAAGACGCATCTGACACTCCTCCGAGACTATAATTAGAAGTGTGACTACTTGTGGTGCACGTCAATCCTTAGATCGTAAGGATTCCAAGATCATAGGAAACTCACTGATTCTTTGTTAAATTAGGTCTCCATATCTTGTAGTACAAGCACGGTCAATCTCAGTAAGGCTCCGAAATAGGATGATGGTGGCATCACTGCTTTGTTTGTGCAGCTTCAAAGTGAAAGCTGTTTAGTCCATGAGTAGACTACAAGGGCGTTCTTGAAGGAAAAATTTTGTCTTTGCTAAGAACATGTGAGAACATTTGAACACATAAGCAAACTAATAACACTTTAAATTAGGTATGCATTAAAAAACAATTCTAAAACCCATGACTTTCAAAGCCTAGTGAATGGTGAACCAAAAGACTCTTTAACAAATTAAAGAGAAGAAAGAGTTTGAGTTTCATTATCCTTGAAGCTCATCCTTGTTTACACAAGGGATTAACCCAAGCGGAGGGCCTTCAAGTCACCTCCCTTGCTCATTTGAATGGTTGCTTCTTTGCTTCTCCTTTGCTCCTTGAGGATTTGAGGAGAGGAACTCCAACACCAAAAGTTTGGTGTCTCTAAGTCTCCACACCAAGGATGAGGTGTGACGATGAAATGGATGACTTAGAGGAAGGAAGACTGCTAGCTATTCTCCTCTATGTGTGGCCGGCCTCTTTGGAAGACAAAAAGGAGAAAGAGTTCTACTCTTTTGCCTCAAAAGAAAACCCTAGTGAGACAATGGCTATAAAGATGTCTTTTATACCACCTCACATGTGCGTGGCAAACTTTCAATTAACCCAAGTTTGCTACCACTCACCCTATGGGCCGGTTTCCTTTAGTTATTGGGCTAATTGCCCATTTTATTTTAGTTGTCATATAACTTAAACATAATGGGCTTTGTGGACCAAAACCCTTTTGGGCCCCGAGACCCGAAACTAACTTGAAAGCCTAATACGAACCTTTCATATAATTAATTAACTAATGAGTTAATCTTGACCATTCTCAATTAAACCATTTAATTGCTTATCCATCTCATTTATATTTCTTCACTTTCATCCTTACTCGGTGTATGATCCATTAGGTTCCAATTAGTGAGGCACATTAGGTTCCAATTAGTGAGGCACATTAGGTTCCAATTAGTGAGGCAGTGGGCGATTGTTACTCTTAACAATCAATTGTGAATTGAAACTTCATTTCAATTGTGAATTGAAACTTCATTTCAATTGTGAATTGAAACTTCATTTCAATTGTGAATTGAAACTTCATTTCAATTGTGAATTGAAACTTCATTTCAATTCTCCCTTTGATGAAGATTAGTGTTTGCTAATCTTTAGGACTTTCACAAACCATGAGTGACACCTAGCAGTATGTCATGGCTACCCAAACTAAGTAGAAGTCGTTGGAGAACCTATCCAGTTACAATTACAATGCAATACGGTCATTCTCTAATACAATACTCTTAATCACATTGTTTGAGTGATAGTTTGTTTCATGTCTACTATCTAATGTGATACTTCTCTATATGATTCAATTGAATATGATTTGGAAGAAACTTCCTAAGTCATATTTGTATGCTTTGGCCAAAGACTCAAAATCATATCTCAGAGTATTCTTCCTCCACCATGGAAGGTTAGAGATCCCTTGTGCACTCATATGCCTACATGACTAGATAGCTTGATCCGAATAATGTCGTAGACACTCTCAATGGAATGCCTTTGACATGATCAAAGATCAAGGACCTAACCATTAGACATCTATAATGCCTTAGGTCAAAGAACTACTTTGCATATTGCAACTTACGAGTTCTTACATGACATGTATGTTCGAACTCTCTTTTGATCGTAGTTCAGTGTACTCCATTACCTTTTGAGCACTTATGTGTTTGTCTCAGTGTCCAACACTAAATGACTTGAGACTAGTCATACTCATGCTTGAGTTAACATAACACATACTAACGCTAGCAGATTGTCAATGCCTAATTGGCAATCCTATGGTTAGGAACGTTTTAGGAATGAACATAAGAGAATAGTCTCGCTAGTCTAACTTACTTAGATCACTTCTCTCTTAGGTTAAATACATTCCTTGGATTCCCTTATTGCTTAAACACATAATACAATAATTAGTGATTAACAATAAGTTTTGCCCTTCATTAAACATATAATAGTTTAACACAATAAGTATTCCAAAAGCTACTACATCAAATGAGTGGCTTTGTGGGCATACTTCCAACAGTTCTTACCTCGATCTACCTTACTCCAAATAGTTTCAAAGTAAGGACGAGTAATTCACCGTTCGGACTTTTTCATGTGTGGGAATCCAGATCTATAATTGCCACGTGGTGTAGAAGTCATTTGGATTTATGAAATTTTTCTTCTTTCTCCATATGATATGCCATATTCCTTTTCCATTACAGGCTAATAGTGGAGGAGGACAAGTGTGGAGTTGTCGTGTAGTTCTTCGTGGGTGATTTTTTTAGCTTGTCAAAGTAGACTTGTATCGGTTAGAATCCTTAGGTTAACCGTTGACTTGATCATGATTTTGTGCATCCTGAACTTGTAAGTGGTTGCAGTGCGTTGTATGTCGTTTGATACAAGTACGGAGGAAAAACTTGAGGAATTATGCAGAGAAGTCCAGCCTACGCTATGAGTGGTAATACGGCAATAATGCTTTCCATGTAGCTCATAATTGTGTTATGCAAAATTCTACAGAAAGCTGACATTTGTATCTTCACGATGATGTATGGCATGAAACCCAGTTTGCTTCAATCAAGTACATTTGATCTGGGAAGTTGAAGGTGCCGCTGCAACTTGGTACTTGTGCTAACTTGTTGTTTGACTACTTTCCGTGCCAGTTTTGAGGTCGTTCTGTCTCTAGAAAATTCTGGAAAAATATGAACATTGTAACTGCACTTCGTATCTTTCCAGGCATGTATGGGATGATGGAGAAATCAAGAAGGCCTTGAAATTTGTGACTGTCTTTGTACGTAAAACTGGAAAGATTGGTTTTGTAGAAAATTTTGAAACTTTGTCACAGCAATCTTGGGCATCTTAGCTTTCGTCTCAAACTGGCCTTATGTCAAATTTCATCCGGAAGTTGGTATTTCATTGAAAATCATTCAAGTGCACAAAATTTGTTTACATTGACAAAGAGCTTTGCTAGCATTTGCCTCAGTAGGAGTGTTGATAGACTCGAACTAAGTTGTGCGTAGACATTAGACGGACATTAGACGAGAGGTCTACGAGTCGAACTTGTGATGAGGTGTTGGTTTGCACTGAGTAGAACTTACTTTAATTGCTTCTTGGATTGGAAGCTCTTTGAGAATCAGGTTTATTGTGGGCGAATTTTCTTGGATGCTCTTTTCCCTAAATCTTGGGATTATCACCTCTTTAAATCACAAGATGAGTGATGAATAAAAATACACCAATAATTAAATTAGTTCATGTCTCAGACAAAAAAGAGCTAAGTGACGGTAATTGAGAACAGTAATAATAACGATAAAGGAACAAGACTCTTCCCTTTTCGTATTTCTTTGTGTTGTAGCATGAGTGCTACAGTGCATTGTAGAGCCGTCATGGTTTGTTATTTAGTTCAATACTCAGATGGAATACGGGACAAAATTTCGGAGTCGAACTTTAGGCTTTTTCTAGGAGTGACCTACCCTAGAGATTTCTTCCCGTATTGGGACTCTGCTATGCTTGTTGGAGTAGTTTTGTCGCTGTCGGGGTTACCAGCTTTACTAGAATAATTTGAACATTTTGACTACCAGCTCTACTAGAATAATTTGAACGTTTTGACATGCGGACCATACTTGCAGATTATCTTTCGTAGCTTGCTGTGCTTATTTTTAAATTCGAATTGTCTTCTTCCAATGCGTGAATTGTGTCTGCAACTCGAATTAGGCTTCTTCTAATCCTAGGGCATGATAGGAGCATATTTATGCGCCTTAGTTTGCTTGTTTTCTTGCATTTATGTTGCTAGTACTTAGTAATTTTAGTACTTTAAGCTATTTTCGTGTGTTTGTAGGTCCAAAGGGCTAAAGGAGCAAGAAAGTGCATTTTGGAGTAGTTTGGGGCATTAAATGGATTGCATATGCTTAAAGCCAAGTAGATGGACGAAATTGAAGACCTAAAGGAGTTAGGATTCCCTTGCAACCTAAATTCCATGCCGTGGCATCCTTTAGTGTTTCCCTTCCTTGCCATGCAAGGGAGGGCCTTGTTTCCTATTCTAAAGCATTAAAACACATTCCCCATCCACTCAATCATTCAAACATCCCAAAACCGTGCATCCCATCACCCATTCACCCATTGCCGTGCATTACTCCCATTCTTTAATTCAGCCACTTAATCATTTAACCACATTCACATATAACCCACATAATCTACCATCATTCACACAAACACAACCATTGCCATGCTTCCCCCTTTGTTCCAGCCACTCCACATGCATTTCCAACCTAGCAACAACCCTTTAATCATTTAACCTAGCTGTCATTGCACATGCATTCCCCTTGCATTTCCAGGTTGTCCACTTCATCATTGCAGCCATATATTCACCCACATGCACTTTAATCATTCAATCACACCATCACACATTCATTCTCCAACCTTGCCGTGCACATCATCATAAACAATCAGCCATTCCACATGCATTTCCACCCACATGCACTTTAATCATTCAATCACACCATCACACATTCATTCTCCAACTTTGCCGTGCCAACCACACACCATTCCAGCTTTCCTTCATTGCAGCCACATGCATTTCCAACCTAGCATTCCCCCTTTAAGCCACATGCACCCATAATCATTCACACCTTGCAGCCACATGCACATTCACCCCTTTCTCTCCCTATAAAACCATGCAATGCATTCACTCTTCCATATTCCCATTCACACACCAACAAAGAGCCTTGTGTGCCGTGCATATTCATTCCATTTTCTGCATCTTTCCTTTCCATTGCCGTGCCCTCCAACCACTTCCCATCCCTCCAAAACACAATTCCAACCACTCCCCATTCCATTCCACATACAAATACAACCCCAAACCCCACCTTAGACCTTGTGCAACAACAAAGAGGAAGAGAAGAGGGCCTAAACGTTCATACAATTCAAGTTTGAGTTGTTGGAATGTTTAGGTGTTTCTTTTCCTTTGAATTCAATGTTTAATTTCAATTCTCTTTGTTTTGTAATCATGAGGAACTAAACCCCCATTGGCTAGGGGGGATTCGAAATATATGTTTATGCTTGCAATATGATTTGATTACCTTTGGTTGGAATTTCATAAGTTGTGAATTCAATTTGTTTAACTGTTTGATTGATAACTTATTTATGTATGTTTATTGAGAGTGCACGCTTAATTTTCATGCATGAATATGATGCTAGAATATAAGTGAGTTTCACCTAATAGTTATGAACTTATATTCACAAGTAGTGGAGGTTGCTTATAAACAATCGCGTTAAATAAATTCTTGGCATAAGTTTCATGCAATCATAGTAACGAATGCCTCGTCAACACTTATAGTTTTCATGATGCTTAATGATTCTTGCTTGTATCTCTATTATACAATTCATGTAGGGAACTTGTGGGGAATGCTTTGGGTTGTCGCATGCAATCATCCAATTCATTAACTTAAGGAAAATTTGATGGTTAATTTAAGCGGACCTAATTAACCCGGGGTGTTGAGTTTCATAATTTATCGAAAGACCAACTGAAAATCATCTTGTATGCAAGTGTAACATGTGTGGAGAAGAACCCCTTAGCTATTCCATCATCCATTGATTCATCACAGTTTGTTTTACAATCTGCAACTATTGGAGTGTTTGGAGTTCTTTCTTCTCTTGTTTCTGTTTTCATGTTTAATTTAACTTGTTGTTCAATTATGCGAAACATGTGGAACTAATTTCTTTTTAGTTAGAGGCGAATTTGAAGCCATGGACATATGTTGGTTATGATTTGATTTACTCCGGTTATGAATTCATGAACTTTAGATGTGGTTTACTTTTCTGTTTTGATTAAGAACTTGTTTATGTATGTGGGTTGAGGGTCGACACTTAATTTGCATGCCTAAACTTGATGCTAGGATATAAGGGAATTTCACCTAATCGTTATGAACTTATATTCATGAGTAGTAAAAATCGCTAGTCACGATTGTGTTTAGTAAACCCTAGGCTGGATTAACATGCGTATTCCATAGTTATGAATGCCTAGTCGATGTTTATGATTTCCGTTGAACTTAATGATCTTTGTTGAATGTCTCTATCATGCGTATTCCATAGTTAGGGACTTTGATTAGGAATAATTTGGTTGTAATGCGTATTCCATTCAATCCAATGAATCTAGGGAAATCTGAAAGTTAATTTAAGCAGACCTAATTAACTTGGAGCATTGTCATTCATCGTTTGTTGAAGTCATAACTGGGAATCAAATTATATGCATATGTTCATGTGTGGATAAGGAACCCTCTAACTAGTTTCTCATCATTCTATTTCATCAATTTCGTTTTTACAATCTGTTTTAATTAGAATCTGTGCATTTAGTTTAATTTCGTAAAAACCTCAATCCCCCTTTACTTTATTGTCGAATTTAGTTAGAAAGTGTCTTAGTTTGTGTTTCTAAGTGTTTTGAATCAATTTATTTCCCAAAATTCGTCCAAAGTACTCAAAGTGCTCAAAACTACCCAGAAAGTGTTTTTAAGGCAGTTTTGAGTGTTTTGGGTGTTGTTTGAGTCTTTCGGTTTGTTTTAGTGTTTTAAGTGTTTAGTTTCGCATTCTTTGAGTCTAGTATAGTGTTTTATATTGTGTTTTTACGTTTTTGAGTCAAATCCAAGTGATTAACAATCCCTCCTAATCCCCGGTCCAGAACGATCCTTACTTACATACTTACTACAATTGATAAAAAGAGGGTTTAATTTGTGTGCGTATAATTCTCGCATCAGGGCAATGTACACTTTGTGTGGTTGCCATAGTCTTAACTTAATGCTTTGTGATATGGCAAACTCTTATGGAAAAGCGAAAGACTTCTTTGGAACAGTACAACGTATTTATAGCTTGTTCGCAAATTCTACAATACGATGGCTGATTTTGAAAGAAAATATAAAAGGACTGACTCTCAAATCATTGTCGGCCACATGATGGGAAAGCCGTGTTGCGAGTGTTAAAACAATTCAATCCCAACATCTACAGATAAAAAAAACTTTACTCCAATTAGCAGAAAGTGGCAATGACTTAGTAACAAGAAGTGCATCTACATCTTTGGCAACATACGACATTGGCAATTTTGAGTTTTTATTGGGCATAACTATTTGGTATGAAATATTGGCTGTTGTTAATGAGGTTAGCAAAGATTTGCAATCTAAAGACATGCTTATTAATGTTGTTGTAGAACAAGTACAAGGATTGATCGCTTATTTTGAAAAGTACAGAGAAACTGGGTTTGCGAATGCCGTGATTAATGCTAAAAAACTTGCTATTGAAATGGAAATTGATACCGTGTTTCCAGAAAAGCGTCAAGTTCGTAGAAAAAGACATTTTGATAAGAATGAAGGTGAATCATCCAAACCAACTGAACAATTAGCTGAGGAATCTTTCAGGGTTATGATGATATATTTGGGTTTTTGTTTACTACAGAACGGTTGAATTCGATAGACAATGATAAATTGAAAGATTGTTGTGATCGGCTTCAAAACTTTCCCAAGAAAGATGAGCTATTTGATGTTGATGGGGATGCATTATTAGTATGGTTGAAGCTTTTACGAGAGCGTTTTCCAAAAGAAATAAAGACATCCATTGACATATTAAACTACTTGAAGAGGATGTGTTGTTTCCCGACTGTAAGGTTGCATATAGAATTTTGTTGACTATACCTGTTACCTTTGCATTGTAGAAAGGAGTTCTCAAAGTTAAAGTTATTAAAATCATACTTGCACTCAACCATATTGTAGGAAAGGTTAAATGGACTTGCCGTGATATCGATTGAAAGTGATTTTTTAGAAAAAATTGATTATGAAGGTTTAATTGATGATTTTGCAGCAAGGAATGCATGAAGAGCCATCTTTAAGTGAAGCTTCAGATCTAGACTTTTTTATGTTTTGTTTATTTGGTTTCTTTATATTGAACTTATTGTTAGTTATTAGTACTATGGTTATTTTGTAGCTTTCTTTACATTTAATAATATTTAGAAATAGATGATTCGTTAGTTTTAAAGTTTATTTCGATATTGATTTTTAGCATCAATACGTTGTTCCAATTTTTTTTAAGATGTCTTAGAAGAAGGGCCCCATTTATTAATTTCGCATAGGGCCTCTGAAATCTCAGAGACGGCCATAGTTAAGGCCTCAGAGGTTTGATCGACAAGTGACCATCAACATGTCTGACGTTGCTAGTAGAGTTAAAATCTTGCAGCTTAGTAACTAATGTCCAATATACTAGTTTATCAATCAATTAGCATGAAAACTATATACATCTGATTAAGCAAATTGTAAATTCATTTTTTCGTATATAAAAACAAAACAACGTCCCAGCCTCGCCGGCTAAGGCTCGAGCCAGAGGGTCTTCCAGTATAGGTGGCCCCACCAGAACAGTTTTAATTGTTTTCATTATTTATTTTGTTATGTTTTTAATTATACAAAAGTTAAAATTGTTTTTTCATTATTAATTTTTTAATTCACAAGACAACATTTAATTAGAATTGTAGGATCCAATTATGTGTCATATCAACACATAACAGAATTTTTAACGGAATTATGACGGAATGATCACATTGATTTGCGGCACCTATTTTTAAGAACTACATTGACTGATTTTTAATTTCTGCACTTTGTAGACGACATAAACGAACACGAAACAACTACCGAGTCGAACGAGTTATATACATCATAGAAATGGGCAGACCTGGTCTACAACTCGAATCTCATCAGAGTCGACCTGCTGCTATAAGTTGGTGCAGATTAGATGATCACTTCGAGTTGGTTTTTTGGAGAATGAGTCCCACATTAATAGAACGAGAGACATTGCATGAGCTTATAAGTAAGTTGAGCTACTCTTCATATTACCAATTGGTTTTATGGTGGAACCCAACCTCTTTCTTGGTATCAGAACATGTTATCTCACGTCTGAAATCAACCGGCCACACGTACTTCACATCACCCTATTGAATTGTTCATGTTTTAAGCTTGAAAATTTACAACATGTGAGGGGCGCGCATTAAGAATGAGTACCACCATTGATGGGAATGACCTTACATAAGCTTAAAAGTAAATTGAACTTATCCCTATATTAACAATTAATTTTATATTAAAACTCCAACTTTCTTCAGATTTGGTGTCATATGTCAAGCGGTTTACAAATCGGATTGAACGTCTTATGGCGTCAGTCGAATGGGGTCATGATAGCGAGTCACGTCACGGGTCAGGTTCTTCAGAGTGAAGCAGGCCTGGTAGTTTTGTTCAGCCTTATATCATTGAGCAGTCAACATCCCCCGTCACGTCGAACATATATTGTTGCGGAACATGCAATGCGGGTCGAGTCGACACACTATCTCTCCATATGCATATATTATCTCTATGTGCTTTGAATCGTTGGTGCTGGGAGCTTCAATATATGTAAAAGAATTAAAAACTTAGCTTCATAATAGGTCATGGCAGAGTGGCTACAGAGTACCGACAGGGTTTGATTTTAGATTAGATTAGACGTTAGAGTATGAAACTGATGGAGTTCGAACTCACACGGTGATGTAAGGATAATGCTTTTTGTCATGATTGAAGCTGACTATTTGGTAATTAAATTTACATACTTATTTGTTGTGTTGTGAAATCTAAGCGATCCATTTGGCTACTGAAGACAATAACTGACTTCTTCTAGGCCATTGTCAACTTGGTAAGCATGTTTTTCACTACACTGTTCTCCGTATAATAAGAGTCGTCATGTTCTCTGCTCTGTAAAACAATAAGAGCTCATTTAGATTGTTTTTAAAATGACTGAAAGCGTTTTTGGTGAATTTTTCTTTTTGAAACAATTCTTAGTAAAATTGCTAGTAAATTGTGGGAAAACATTGAAAGTGCTTCTCGTAGAAAGCACTTAAAATGATTTTGAAATCCTAAAATATTTTCTCTAAAAACGCTTTTTGTCATTGTAAAAGCACATCTAAATGAGCCTTAACTTATTTTTTTTTACTAGAAGCTTATGCTCTCACTACTTTTTTTTTTTGGTCAGTCACTACTTTAATTGCATAGATGGAAAAGTCTGATGCTTACAGAAGAGTATCTGCTTCTCGAAAGAAATAGAATGCGGTGGCCCGTGAGCATCTCTCTCTTTCTCTCTCTCTCTCTCTCCCTCTCCCTCTCTCTCTCTCTCTCTTCATTATTTGATTTTCTTTTCTTTTAATCCTCGTTGATATTGCTTCATTATTTGATTTTCTTTTCTTTTAATCCTCGTTGATATTGCTTTCTGTTTAACTCTCAGGTTCTCCACCTGCCTGTGGTTCCTGCTGTGGTTAAATGGGGGAAGAGCATCTCAGCATAATATCTGCCAATTTGGGCTATTTTGGGAGTTTAATTTTTCTGATATTATTCATCCTCAAATGTACAAAATATATAGGAAATACAAATACATGAATTAAGTACAAATACATCTTATTTACTCTTCACACATTGAACAAAAAGTAGAAGAGTTAATGAACCTATGTATAAGATTCAATGAACACAATGTTCAATGAACCTAATCAACATACCCCAAATTGCTTTAACAACTTTTTGTAAAAGATGGCTCAAGCAACACTGGATCGAAAGTGCCCATAGCTTACGGTTTGGAAGAAGAGGTTCAATGTTGTGCTTGATTGGGCTTATGAATCAATTTTGGATGGGGATTCCGACACTCTACTATGCTTATTGGTCACGGCACCCCCCCCCCAAAAAAAAGAAAATGATCGGTAACGCTAACATGAAATCAGGATGCCGGTGCAAGGTTGGGCTTCAGATGCTCGGGCTTTTAGGTAGGTAGTGCTTGGCCCACCACTTGTCTTGCCAATTTGACCCACTAGATGAGGTTTTTGGGTTGGAGGGCATATTAGGATGCTTGAGTAAAATTTTCTTAACCATACCCAATTGAACCACCAGTTTCTGTCATATAATAATGTTTTGTTCCCTTTCTTTTTAGTGTAGATAATATCGTTTGTTAAAAAAAAATTGTTTTGCTTAAGGCAACCCGTCTCCTAAACCCCTAAATCTAGGATGTGTGTGGGTTTCTTGGATATTTTTGAGTTGGTCACAACTTCATTGAAAAACCAAGCCCAAAGGCAGAAACAAATAAAGGCCCAAAACGATGGAAAGTAAGGAGTTTGCTAGCTGTGGGGCTAAATCAAGAGACAAGATTATATTGCAACACAATTTAGAGCCTAAGTTTTCGGAGAGCCTGGAATAGGGATGGGCAAAATACCTTGGATACGGGTAATCACGATAATTCGCTCATTTAAACATAATAGTTGTGGTTATAGATAGCCGTTTAAATACATGGTAATGGGTATAACCATTTGCCCGTAAAATATAAATGGGTGAGGATGAATATTAACCGCGGGTACAAACATGTACCCATTTAACCGTTTGATATTTCATACAACAAGGATTTGGTCCTTCTTGTTGATCTACATTTACTAGTAAATAAGTTGTTCGGATTGAATTTCATAATGGATTTAGTTGTTTCGTGGTACTTAACTACCATTTTTAGTGTTTCCGTTTATTTCCCTTTCAATTTCTCTATACTAACCTGATTAAACTGAGTCAGTACAGTCACTTGATGTTGGAATCTATTGCATTTTCCTTTCTGTTTAACTGAATTCAAGAGAACCCAAAGAGAGTGATAGGAATTAAGCATTCGCTGATTCGCATGCCCGCCTTGAAGTGTCTCATTTTGTTTGCAGTTCTTTTTGCAGGTACGGAACTTTCTAACTACGTTGATTTGCATGGTGAGTGGTGTTATCTGTATTAGCTTCTGCTTTCATTTCAAAATGCGAAACCTTTCTCCCCTCTAACACCACTCCTACTATTCCAAACGCCGCACCCAAGACCCTCTCGTAATGAAGCCCTTGTGATTAATGTGAGATAATTAAGGCCATTCCAATGGACGACCAAAGGGCTCAATATAGCTCGTTTTTGACAAAAATCGGTCTTGGTGGGCTAAATTGAATCTTAAAAATAAAAAAATAAAAATTCTCGAGCTAAAGATCCTTTGGGCAAGCCAAATGTAGCCCATTTGAAACCTCGGGCTACTATTTATGGAGCCCGCCACCCGCACACAGTCGCACAAACAAGCTCTATGAAGCGTTAGTTGTTGAAATCCAATGGGTCAGGGAGATGATGGCTGGTCTGGTGTGGATGTGGTTCAATTTGGGTAGGGCGGTTGTTGTTACGAGTTATATATTTATATATTAGTTAAATTATAAATAATAGTCTGTTGTTCCATGATGATGAAGTACATATGTAATATTAATTGTAATTCCTATATATACTTCATTTTGGAGATTAATGTATATACAAGGAATTCCTAAACATGGCATCAGAACAATTCCCTCTTGGTGACTTGTGTACTTTAATTTTGTGCCCACTTTTCTCAGTATCGTAAAAATATATAAATAAATAAATAAAAGTGAACAGTGCCATGCTACAGTACATTGCTACATTGTCGTGAACAGTGCAATGCCGGAACAGTGATTCTACTACAGTATTCTAGAAAATTGTCTTAATTCCGTTACGTATTTTTTGTGTCTTTATTGTTCATGTTTTAGCTAAATGGCTCAATATAATCAGAGTGTTGTTATGCATCTTGGTGGAACAAATATATGGATAATTGATACTGGGGCCACTGAACATGTGACTGGTGACCTTAGAGTGCTTGATGAGTTACATGATTATTGGTGCAAATGGAGCATCTTCCCCTGTGAAGGGTGGAGGCACTATCTCTATCACTTCAATCTTACCACTGGTCCATGCTTGACTTGTTTCTGATGTTAAGTGCAATATTTTGTTGGTAGGAAAACTACTTGATACCTTATATTGTTCTAATCACTTCTACCGCACGTATTGTTATTGTCAAGATATTCAAACTTAGAAGATAATTGGTTAGGGTAAAAGAATTGGGGGTTTATACATCTTGACTATGGAAGACACTGTTACTTCAGGTTCAAATAACATCAAGTTCTAGGTGCTAAAGTGGATAACAAACATCAAATTTGGTAATGGCATCAACATTTGGGACATCCATCATTCAATTATATGAAACATCTATTTCCTTCTTTGTTTCACACTTGTAGTGATTCAGAGTTCAAGTGTGAAACATGTGTCATGGCTAAGAGTCATCTTGTTTCCTTTCTCATAAGTGATTCTAAAGCTACTCTGCCATTTGATTTGATACGTTTTGATGTGTGGGGTCCCGCGAAGGTTACTTCTAATGGATTTCGTTGGTTTGTTACTTTTATTGATGACTATACTCGATTACCTTGGGTGTTCTTGATGAAGAATAAGAGTGACGTCCCTTTACTTTTTCAAGAAATTTGTCAATGGTGTCTACTCAGTTTCAGACCAAAGTTAAGGTCTTCAGGTTTGATAACGGAAGAGAATTTTTGAATCACACTTTGGAATGCTATTTTTGTAATCATGGTATTATTCACCAGACGACTACTCCGTTTACACCCTAACAAAATGGTGTGTCCGAATGATTCTTGGAGGTTGCTCGCTCCTTAATGTTGAATAAATTTGTTCCTAATCATTTGTGGGGTCATGTTGTTTTGGTTGTTGTGTACTTGATAAATTGTGCCCCAAGTAAGGTTCTTGATTTTCAAACACCGTTTGATGTGCTACAAAAACATGTTTATCCTGTTTCTGTATCCAAACTTCCCTCAAAATTGTTTGGGTGTGTGGCATATGTGCATGTCTACTTTCATCAGCGATGTAAACTTGATGCATATGCTCTTTGATGTGTATTTATTGAATATGCTAATAATAAAAAAAGGATATAAGTGTTATCATCCTCCAACCTAGAAAACTTATATTACCATGGATGTTACCTTCTACGAGGAAGTTCCGTATTTTGTGAAGCCCTCTTCCGACTCCCTACTTCAGGGGGAGAATGGGAGTGAAGTGCAGATTCGAAGAGATGGTATGGATGATGTAATTACAGGCAGAGTTGGGGACGAAACCTGTTATGTTGCGTGATACTAACCAGTCAACTATAGATGGTCATCGGTCAACTGTCATTCCCGAGACTATTTGTACTGACAACCCATCGAATATGCCCAACGAGTTGCCTGTTGTTGGTATGTTTGACGAATTGCCTTTTGATGACTAGTTGCCTGTTGCTAGTATGACTAACGAGTTGCATGTTGATGGTTGGTCCAATGATGAGTCTTCTAATGGTTTGGTACAAGAATGTGACACACATAAGGTAAATTCTTATGATTTTTCTACTTATTAGTTGTCTCTATGAGTTAATCGTGGAAAACCTAAAGTATAATATGAGCCTGATATGCATGCCAAAGCTAAGTATCCTATCAACAACTATGTGTCTAGTCATCGTTTGTCCTAACCATATGCATCTTACATATATTAGCTATCTAGTGTATTGGTTTCAACAAAATTGCTGGATGCTTTGTCTAACCCTAAGTGGGTTATTGATATCAATGTTGAGATGGAAGCTTTGGAAAAAAAATTCCACTTGGGATTTGGTTCCGTTGCCAAATGGGAAGAAAGCTGTTGGATGTAGATGGGTGTTCATTGTTAAGCATAAAGCAGATGGTTCTATTGACCGGTACAAAGCCAAATTAGTTGCTAAAGGTTATACTCAAACCTCTGTTGTGGACTATCAGGAGACTTTTGCTCCTGTTGCTAAGCTTAACACTGTGTGTGTTCTTTTCTCCTTAGCAGCAAACCATGATTAGCCCTTATTGCGATTTGATGTTAACAATTCTTTCCTTCATAATGATTGATGTGAATTTAAACTAACCTAACAAATAGATTAATTCAAACCAAATTTACTCGCAAGTGCACGATTCAGTTGTAGTAGGAATATGTAAATACAAGATCGAATCCACCGAGCTTGATTTAACAATTTAATCCTATAACTATTTCTTAACGAATTGAAACAAAGATTGGGTTTGTATCAAAGAAGAATTAAAATTAAAAATGATTAAACAAAAATATGATTGAGAGCAAATGTACGAAAACACTAAGGGTTTGATTCCACCACTATTTATCATACCCTAGTATCCAACTATCAATCCATGAATTATCAGATTAATGAAAACAACTTCCGTACATATTTCTGTGGTCAGGCTTAAACTCAAAGAAATTTGAATTTTACCATGGTCAGGCTTAAACTCAACTATTCCTACGATTTATATATCCATGGTCCGGTATGCACAAACAAGTAGAAATCCAATTAAGCATAGTGAGAAACAAATTAACTACTTATCAACTTGGTCCTGTCAAACAAATAGCTAATTTTCTAGGAAGCCGCACAAACCAATATTCGTCTACAGTCGGTTGAAAATATAAGTTTATGATTCTCATTCACAAAGTATCGATATAATCCAATTCATGGTAAAAAATAAATTCATATGCAAATAATTTCAATATCAAAATCCTAGCCTATGGTCAAGCACAAAGAACCAAATATCAAAATTCCAATTCAACTAGCAAATGAAAACTAATCATCAATCTGAAATCCACGAATTAAACAATCAAATAACTAAAGTAATCATAATTAGGGCTTCCTCTTAGCCTTAGCTAAGAGTTTAGAACCCCCATGACAAAGACGTTCATGGTAATTCTATGGAAAATAAATTGCATAAAAGCTAAACTTAAAAACCTAAATTGCTGCTCTGCCGCTGCTCTCTCTGTTTCACGCCAAAGGAAAAATCCCCGTCCTCTTTTGTATCTTCCATCCCTTTTATATTCTCTGAGAATTAAATGGGTCCAAACCCTACACGTCCAACCCACTTACAATTTGATTTGCTAAGATAGAATCCATTTAGGAATAGGAAAGTGAAAACACCTTCTCCAAATTCTCCAATTTCATTCTTTTCTTGCACTCACCACTCCAAATATTAAGCATCCACCGCTTGGAAATGAAATAGAGAAAGTAATTCCTTGTCTTCATGTGTGAAGTTGAAAAGCCCTTTTTGGTCACCACCAGCTTTTAGTCCAAATAAATAGGAATCACACCACTGATTGATCTTCAACCCAAAAATGAAATAATAATTAGTTAAATAAGTGAAGTCAATGTGAATAGGAAGACTAAAACGTAAAGAATGTATTAAGACCATGTTAAACTCCATTTTTTTTTTTTATTACAAAACTAAAGTAGTTTAGCTCCAAATAATCAGAATCAAGCACTAATAAATATAAATATAAGGGTAGCAAATGTAATAATTTTGTGTCTATCAATGATCCAAAGGAGGAAGTTTATATGGATCACCCACCTGATATTGGCATATCTCCTAAAAAAAAATGTTGTGTGCAAATTGCGAAAGGCTTTGTATGATTTGAAACAATCTCCTAGAGTGTGGTTTGGGAGGTTTACAAGTTCAATGAAGAATTTTGGGTATTTTCAGAGTCCATTCAGATTATACTTTGTTTCTAAAGCTACGAAATGGTAAGGTAACTGCATTGATTATTTATGTTGATGACATAATAGTGACTGGTGATAATCAGGAGGAGGTACAACGCCTTCAAAAGTACCTAGCTATTGAAATTGAGATGAAAGAAATGGGGGAATTGAAGTATTTTCTTGGAATCGAGGTTGCATGATCCAAGCATGGTATTTTTTTGTCTCAACGGAAACATGTTCTTGATTTATTAGCTGAAACATGTATGTTAGATTGCAAACCTGTTGATACTTAGGTTGAGCAGAATCATCTTCTGGGCTTATTTCCGAATCAAGTTCCTACTCATAAGGAATGGTATCAAAGGCTTGTGGGGAGATTAATTTATTTTTCTCACACTCGCCTTAGCATTGCTTATGCAGTTAGTGTGGTAAGTCAGTTTATGCACGCACCTAGTGAAGCTTATATGAATGCAGTAATTCGTATTTTGAGGTACTTGAATATGGCTTCTGGCAGAGGCTTGGTTTTCTCCAAGAATGATCATTTGAATGTAGAAAGGTATATAGATGCATATTGGGCAAGTTCTATCACCGACTGACGATTTACAACTGGATACTTTACTTTTGTGGGTGATAATCTAGCTACTTGGAAAAGCAAGAAACAAAAAGTGGTGGCTAGGTCAAGTGCTGAAGCTGAGTTTCGTGGTATGTCTCATGGTGCATGTGAGTTGTTATGATTGAAAAAATTGTTGACAGATCTTGGGTTTAAACCCAAGGGTGCTATGAAACTCCATTGTGATAACAATACTGTTATTGAGATTGCTCATAATCTAGTGTAACATGATCAAACAAAACATGTGGAGTTGATCGACATTTAATCAAGGAAAACTTGGATGCTAGAATTATTAACTTTCCGTTTGAGGGATCTCCAGATCAGCTTGTTGATATGCTTATGAAGGTTTTGTCTAATACTGTGTTTTCCAACTCGCTTGACAAGTTGGGCATGCATGACATCTTTGCTCCAACTTGAGGGGGGGTGTTGCGAGTTATAGATTTATATATTAGTTAAAGTGTAAATAGTAGTCTGTTATCCCACATTGATGAAGTGCATACGTAATACCAATTGTAGCTCCTATATATAATCCACTTTGGAGATTAATGTATATACAAGAAATTCTCAAATATTGTCTTATATAATTTTGGTATTATACCATGTTTAATTCAACTGTTGTTTGGGTTTGTTGGAAGAGAATGCGAGAAACAGGGAGGGATGAGGATGAGAATATAGTAAATAAAAAGGTGGAGCTTGATAAGCTCATATTTATATATATTTTATATCAAATTCACTAGTCTTTTCTTAGTTAGTTCCTTATATTTTTGAGTTATTTAATTTGTGTTTGTGTTTTGTAGGATTTGTCAAGCAAAGAAAAGAAAAATAGCACAAGTGGGATTTTAAGTAACAAATTAGTCAAAACTGCCTGTGCAGGTCAGCTGACTTTGGAAGCAAGTTGTGGACAGCTCAGAATGAATTAGAGAATGCCCTTTATATGCTTGGAAAGATAAGGATGTCTATTTTCAGGATCATTTCGTGGATTGTTAATATCATTTTTCTAGAAGAAGTTATGGCTGTTTTAACACTGAAAGGTTCCCAAGAGGCTGAGTAGTTTGTGACTGACAAGAAAGCATTGAAAGCAATAAATCTAATAAAACTAGCAGCCAAAACTGATGCAATCAAGAACAAACCAGTTGACACCTATTCAAATATCAGAGGAAATGGAATTAAAGATGAGGATTAAGACAGAGTAATTGGCATAAAGGCTACCCAGGGAGTTACAATTGTTTTACCATTTTGCTCTCACTTATTGTCATCACTAAATGGCTATTAGTGGGTGAGTTAAGGAGAAGAAAATGATGCAGCAAGAATTGGTTTAAAACTAGCGTTGGGGAAGGAAGGAAAGGGGAGGCCTCAGTTGATTTCTTTTGGTTCCATTTTCTCAAACTCATGTCTATCTTTTGTTTTAACTTAAGGAATGTGTAACTAAATTTTGAGTAGTTAGGGGCTGTTTGAAGCCCCGAATATGATTGCAAGTTTGTTATGACATTTCGTTTGAATTACTTTTATGAATGAATGAAAATTGGTTCACTACTTATCTCATTGATGAATTCTTTATGTGTTTTCTACGGATGCATACTTAGTAAGCATATCTAGGATTTTAATGCTATGAATATGTGTGTGCCTACCCTTGTCGAATGAGGACCTACATATGTTCTAGAGTAGTACTTGTTAATTGCGATTAACATGTGAATCAATTTCTAGGATAAGTAAGATAACGCCAGTACTTACGATGCCTTGTGATGACTCAAACTCTTTTCGTTCTTAATGATTTCTACTTGTTAATTCTATGAACATGCCATTCTAGATTGCATGCTAGGGACTAAGTTAAGTTGAAAACACCATTCTCTTAACATACCACATAAGAAAGAGTAATAGGTTGAGTTCTAACATTGAGCCAACTTGAGCATCTTCATCCAGAAATAGAAGGAATTTGAATGAAACATAACATGTTTGTATGATTATTTGGTGGTGGATAACACTTCCCCTAACTTGTTTTTCTTAATTTGTGAACTACTTAAAATCTGTTTTTGTCCTGTTTTTGTTCAATTTAATTTAAATAGCAAATCAACTCCAAAAATCCCAAACATTTGTATGAGTGTAACACTGTGTGTCTAGCGTTTGCATATAAAATTTCGTAGACTTTAGATAAGTGTAAGTCAGTCTAATAATTATTGTTTTGGTGGCTGGCCAGTAAGGACATCAGCCCAGTTTTTGTGACATTTTAAGTAGTTAGATAAAACAATCTTTTGCGGGAAAGACCCTTATTTTCATATGCTACAATTGACAAATCTTAGTAAGGAAAATCAATAGGACATTTGTGTGCTACTTTGTGGTGTGCTTTTAATCTTATCAGAGCTGCTAGATCTGCTTCGATTTTGAGATGCAAATGGTTGGGCAAAAGTTATCTAACAAAGAATGAGAGGGGAGGAGCACCTATGGGAGAAACAAAAAGACTTTTTTTTTTTTTTTTTTTCTAATTGTTAATTAATTAGTTTAAAATTAATTATTCATTTAAATATATATATATATATATATATATATATTTTATTTTTTTTTAATTTCTTGTTTAATTCAGTTTCAATTTTTTTTTTAGAAATTTCTTATCCCTCTCCATTGCATTTTAGATTAAGTACCTAAAACCTTCCAACCTTTTAATGTCATCTAAATTGGTCTCAACTTTTTAAACATTCCAAAGAAATACCTAACCTATTGAAAATGTCACATCCATTGAGTCCTAATTAAATTTTTGTTAAATTAACCACGATTTACTTTATCTCCTACATCGAAGGTCATGGAACCATGACCTCTACCAAGTAATGGTCACCACCACCCCGTTCAGGCAATTACCTCCAAACTCAGCGCACAACCACAAACCTCACCTTACAACTTAAACCACAAATTGAGAAGATGGTCATGGAGGTTGCTGAAATGGTATGGACTGCCATGATGTAGCCACCATCATCTTCACCACCCACAAAAAAAAACTTGAAGCTTTGCAAGCCGAAAATCGACAAATGAGGAAATCACATGAGTAGAAACAAGCTCATTGAAGCCCTATATGAATTCTTAACCCTCTTATATGCTAGGAGATTTCTTGATCTTTATTTTTGTTTTCCATTTTATTCATGAGTTTATTTATTTTTATATTTCATCTTCATGCATTTTTTTGAAATATTTTTATTATTATTTTGTGTCATAGTAAGCAAATAAGTGGGACTCATTATTACCACATGTGCATTTAATGGAAAATTAATTGGGACTTAACAAATGTGACATTTTCAATAGGTTGGTAGTTGTTTGAAATGTTTAAAAAGGTTGAGACTAATTTGGAATGACACTAAAAGGTTGGGAGGTTTTAGGTACTTAATCCTTTCATTTTTTATGCTGTTTTTTTTTTCACTAAATATAATTTTAATTAATTTTAAAATGTGGTACTTTAAGTTTGATTCTTACCAAAAACGGATTTGAACTACATTGTGAGGCTAAGCCCACCCCTCTTAGTGTAGATAATATCGTTTGTTGAAAAAAAAAAAAACATAGTATTTACATGTATGAGTCATAATATTTTTCAATATTCTAAAAAGTGAAAAAATTGTTGTAGCCTATTTTATCTGACAAGGTAAGGGGGCCTGGGGAGAGGGAAGAGAGATTGAGAGATGTGTTTGTAGAATTGTAGGGGAATGTGTGTGTTATCTCTCCTACATAGTGCCTTTATTTATAGTAGTAAAGGAGAGAAGAAATTCCTTCATGATGGGAAATCTATGAGATTCATGTGGGATTTCTAGTGACTAGCATGCATATACAATTCAAAATTTATATACGAAAGCAACGGAAGCATGTCATACATTTTATCAAAGCTATAGTCATGCAAATCCCCTTCAAGATGCATAGGTTTATATAAGATGCATCAAAACAAAATTTATAAGAAGAACAAACTAGAGGTTTAGTTTTATACCTCTTGATCTAGATCTTAGACCAAGGATGGACCACCTCCAAGATCTTTGCTCCTCAAATTCCTTGAGCCTAGCCTCCCTCCTTGCTTCCTCCACTTTGTAAAGTAAGTGCTCCTAGGTTCTCTTCAAGTTTCCAAAGATATGAAAACCTCTAAAGATCCTCACCCACTTTGTAATGAGAAAGATGAAGGAATCACCAAAAGGGTGTATAGATGATTAGTTAAATCACCCCCTTGGTGGCCGGCCCTTTGTGTTCAAGAGAGAGAGCTTTTCTTTTTCTCTTTTGTTGTTTTAGAACACATCAAAACCCTAATGAACTTTGTGTTATAAAGTTCCTTTTATAGACAAAAGAAACAAGTCAACATTTTTAACCTATCTCTCCCTTGGTGGCCGGCCATATGTGTTTGGTTTGAGCTTTGGGCTTTTAATTATTTCAAGTCATCCAATGCTTGAATAAAAGCCCAATGGGTTTTGGCCCAATGGGCCTAATTAAACCCGAACGTTTCTTTAAGCCCAAAACGATCTTTATCGCTTTTATGATTTCTTTAGACTTTCTAAATTAATCAAATCACTTAATTAATCCAATTAATTATTTCCTTCATCCATTAATTACTCACTACAAGAGTGTATTGGTGAACAATCTTTTAGGTTCTAATTAGCAAGGCAGTGAGGTGATTGGCACCAATCCAATTGATTATCCAATCACTTAGTGAATTAAAACTTACTTTTAATTCACCTTCCTTTTGATGACTACATTTAATCATCTAGAAGAACTCACAAGCCATGAGTGACATCTAACCATATATCATGGCTACCCAAGCTAATGTAGAAGTTATTCGGAGAACCTATTCAGTTGGAATTACAATGTAATTCGATCCTTCTCTAAAACAATAGTCTCAATCACATTACTAGGGTATGGATTTATAATGTCAAACCCCTAATGTGATTATTCCTTCTTATATGATTCATTTGAGACGTATAGGAACGCTTTCCTTTATTACGCTCGATACTTCGGCCGAAGATTCCCGAATCATATCTTAGAGTATTCATCCTCTTTTATCGAGGATTAGAGATTCCTTGTTGCGCATTCACTTGCCTTCATGGCTAAGTGGCTTAACCCCAACGATGCCTTGGACACTCGAGAACGGAATGACTTTAACATAATCAAAGATTAAGTACTTAACCACAAGACAACGACGATGCCTCAGGTCAAAGGATTACTTACATTATTCCAACCATTAGAGTTACTTGCTTGACATGTGAGTAGACCTCCATGCAAGTACTCTCGTTCGATTGTGTTCAGTGAACTCATTCCCTTAATGAGCACCTACATACTTGTTTTAGTGTCGCTACACGAATGGGATGAGACTTTCCATCCTTCCATTTGAAGCGGACATAGTATGTACCGGTCTATGGATTGTCAGTATCCCTCCGACAATCCTATGACCAGGAACCTTTTTGGACATGATGGTTATGAGAAGAAGGTCTCTGTAATCTAACATCATTAGGTTACTTCTTCCATCGATCCATTGTCCATGGATTCACTATTTAGGACATATTTTGTTCATTGAGATAGTCCTAATTAGTATCTTTGCCTTCCGATGTATAAGAGTCATATATACATCAATTCATTGTCCTGAAAGGTTTCTTCCAAAGATTGACTTTCAGGGCATATTTCCAACACTTCATCCCCAAGGAATGCAAGTTGTAGTAGGAAAGGATAACTAGAATCAAATCTAATCTAGGATTTAAACAATCACATATAAACTAGGAAAGTTTACAATACTCCTCTTGAGTGTGTAAATACTCAAGGTAGATTTAGCATCATACAGAAGTTGAGAAAGTCGACTCGTCGGCACTAATTCTAAGGAACAACGCTTATTCTCAATAAGGTAGGAACTTGCATAAGTAAGTGAATCTCACTAAAAAAACCCTAAGGCTATGGCAAAAACCCAAGTAGGGACAAAATCCATAGTCTAATGAAAAATGTGTGAGAAATGCAAAAGTTAAAAGTAACGTCTATGGGACGTCATCAGGGATATGACCAGCCCAAGGTGGGTGCCTCATTAAAACCTAGTTAGGTAGCAAAAACCTAGTGGGAAAAATGCTCCTAATCATAGGGAAAAAAAAGTACATTCAGATCAAACAAGGATACTCCCCTTGAGTTTGACACAATTCCAAATAGAAATAGCAATGTTACAACTCATACAATTTACGCTTACCAATTCTTTGAATAAGCTTCTGAAGCGTCATCTTCGGCAGTGATTTGGTGAAGAAGTTGGCTAGATTGTCTTGTGAACGGATTTGCGTGACTTTAATCTTCTGATGCTCTTGTTGTTGATGTGAAAAGAATAACTTTGGCGCAATGTGCTTGGTGTTGTCTTCTTTGATATAACCCTTCTTGAGTTGTTCAATACATGTTGCATTGTCTTAAAAAATCATCGTAGGGACATCTACGGCGGGGTAGCGATCGCAGAAGCTTTAAATATGACCCACAACTGCTCTCAACCAAAAGCATTCCCAATTTGCTTAATGTAAGGCAAGAATTTCAGCATGGTTCGACGAAGTGGCAACTAAGGTCTATTTAGTTGACCTCTAAGAGATTGCGCTGCCTTCAACGGTAAAGAAATAACTCATTTGAGAATGTGCCTTGTGCGGATCATACAAATATCCTGCGTCTGCAGAACAAGGCGAGAATCCACTCGAGAAGCAGGGGGTACTGCATTATTCAAAGATCCATAGGGATATAACAAGCCCAAATTCGTAGTACCTTTAAGGTAACGGAAGATGTCTTTCATGCCAGTCCAGTGTCTGCGCGTTGGTGCATTACTGTATCTTGCCAAAAGATTAATAACGAAGGAGATGTTGGGTTTAGTGCATTGAGCTAAATACAATAAAGCACCTATCGCACTTAGATAAGGAACTTTAGGCTCCAAAATCTCTTCATCATCCTCTTTCGAACCGAAAGGATCTCATTTTACATCTAGCGATCGAATGACCATATAAGTACTTGAAGGCTTTGCTTTATCCTCATTAAAGCGGCGCAACACCTTTTGCGTGTAGTTCGATTGATGTACTAGGATTTCATTCAAACGGTGCTCTATCTCAAGATTGAGACAGTATCGAGCCTTTCTTAGATCTTTCGTCTCAAATTTTGTCGTCAGGTACGCGATAGTTCTCACTAGCTCTTTAGGAGTTTCGATAAGGTTTATGTCATCAATATGTACTGCAACTATCGTAAATTCGAAATGTGACTTCTTAATGAACACATAAGGGTATAGTTCATTGTTCACATATCCCTGACCAGTCAAATACTCACTCAGATGGTTATACCACATTCTTCCAGATTGTTTCAAACCGTAGAGTGAACGCCTCAAATGAATTGAGAGCGTGTTCTAGGGTTTGGAAATATTTGAACCAGTCAATGTAAGTCATTCGGGAACTTTCATATAAATTTTCGTATCAATATCCCCATAGAGATACGTAGTTACTATGTCCATCAGCTGCATACTCAATTTTTTGGAAACTACCATACTGATAAGGTAGCGAAAACTAATCACATCCATAACGGATGAATAAGTTTCATCATAGTCAATCTCGAGGTGTTGTGAGAAACCTTGTGCAACAAGACAAGCTTTGTAACGCACAATTTTGTTCTTCTTATTACGCTTTCGAACAAAAACCCACTTTTAGCAAACGAGCTTCACATGTAGAGGAGTAAGAGCTACAGGTCCAAACACCTTGCATTTCGCAAGCAAATCGAGTTCTACTTGGATTGCTTATTTCCAGTTTGACCAATTAGTTTTATGTCAACATTCATCAACGAAACGTGGTTTAATGTCATCACTCAACATGATCTCAGTAGCTACTGCATATGCTAATGCATTGTCGACAATCATTTCATTTCTACCCCACACATCATCTTGGCTAGCATAATAGACCGAAATCTCACAATTCTCGGGATGAGGATTCGTCTCTCCAAAAACGCTTCTGTAATCTAGAATTTCCTCATGAGTTGGTTAAAATGAGTAAGTGATAGTTGGATTCACGGTAGGCTATTCGGGACCTTGTGCTATGGATTTCCTTTTCTAGGGGTGTGAATCCTGAAGGAAAATTTGTGAAAAACAAGTTCATTTGAGCAACATCAACAACATGCAATTAACAATTAAAAGGCGGAATCATGTTTATATGCACTCAAAAACAAAACTTAACCCATGAACTTCAAAGCCTAGTAGATAGGTGAACCAAGACTCAACTCAAAACAAAGTGAGTTGAGAAATCAATACCTTTGTAAATTCCTCTTTGCATAAGCAAAGGCTAATCACCCAAAGAGAGGGCCTTCATTCCTTGCATCTTAGATCCATGGATTTGGATGGATGAAAAGGTTTCTCCAAGTTCCCAAAATTGAGAACCTCTAATGATTCATCACCAAGGCATAATGAAAAAGAAATGAGTGACCTTGGAGGAGTTTGATTGCTAGATGATCCCTCCAAGGTGGCCAAAATTTTAGAGAGAAAAGAGAGCTTGTATTCTCATCCTTTCCCCAAAAAAAATAACCCTTAATGAATTTTAGGCTATAAAGTCCTTTATATAGTCCCTTCAAATAAGTGACCTAATGGACCAAATGCCCTATTCTTCTAACATGGCCGGCCATAGCGTTTATTGGGCTTTCAAGCCCTTTGTTTATTCAAGTTGTCATACAACTTGAGTTAATGGGCTTGACATTCAAATCCCATTGGGCCTTGCGGCCAAAAACTAACCCGAGGTCTTTAACGAACTTATTCGTTTGATTAATTAACACATTAATTAATCCTAGCCTTAGATAAATAATTAAACCATTTAATTATTCTTACTCATCTCCGTTGTTTCTTCGAACTCTACCTTACTCGGTGAACGATCCATTAGGTTCCTTTTAGCGAGGCAGTGGGCGATTAAAACTTTTTCTAATCGATTGTGAATTGAAACTTACTTTCAATTCTCCCGTTAGTGATAATACACTTTTAGGGCTTCCACAAACCATGGTTGACGCATAGCAGCATGTCATGGTTACCCAAGCTAATCAGAAGAGGTGGAGAACCTATTCAGTTGAGGATTACAAATGCAATACGGTCTTTCTCTAATACAATACTCTTGACCACATTGTTTGGTTTGATAGTTTATTCATGTCTACTATCCAATGTGAGTCTTGTGCTTATATGATTACCTTGAATGTGATTTGGAACGCATTCCAACATCTCATTCATACTCTGGCCAGAGATTCTAAATCATATCATAGAGTATTCTCCCTCAAACAGTTTGAAGGTTAGAGATCCCTTGTTGCGCATTCACTTGCCTCCATGGCTAAGTGGCTTAACCCCAACGATGTCGTGGACACCCTCCTGATGGAGTGACTTTGACATAGTCAAAGATTAAGGACCTAACCACAAGACAACTGTGATGCCTCAGGTCAAAAGACTAATTTGCATTATCCCAACCATGAGTTCTCATGTGACATGAATATGAGAACTCTTCGTTGATTGTGTTCAGTGAACTTATTCTCTATTGAGCACCTACGTACTTGTCTTGATGTCACACACACCAATGACTCGAGACTAGTCACTCTCCCTGAGAGAAGACATAGCACGTATTGATCTTAACGGACTGTCAATGCCCAATTGACAATCCTATGATCAGGAACGTTTAGGATGTGTCAACGAAAGAATGGTCTCATGAATCTAACTTCTTTAGATCGCATTCTTCCAATCACATATTCCTTGGACTTATCGTTTAAGCATATAACATTTATATGAGACGGTTCAAACAATAATCTTTGCTCTTTACATTAAACTATATTAGTTTAACATGTGAAATGTCCATAAAGTATCATCATATGATTGGTTTTAGGGCACATTTCCAACAAATCCTTTGAACCAAGAGGTTTGCCATGCTTTTGTGTAGGGGCAGATGATTGGCTAGTCGCTAATGTACGTGGATTACCAAGATTGGCGTCCTGGGCCTCCAGGAGGGAAGTCCGGCGTACATTTGGTACATCCAGCTTTGCAGACATATTCGGAGATAGAATATGTGATCTTGTCACTCACGCTAGATCGGTGAAATCATTTGGCATGCTCTGAGCTATGCTTTGAAGATTTAATATACAATGCACTTTAGTTTCAGATTGAGCGGTGCGGAGATCTAAATGAGCAAAGTAGGAGTCGTCCACGATAATTCGCGTCGTTCTTCAGGAACATTGACGTTCTTATCTCTCCCTAACGACGAGAAGATTGTCTCATAGAAGTGATAATCCGTGAAACGACCTGTAAATAGATCGCCTGTCAAAGGTCCTAAATAACGAATAATCGCAGGAGAATCATATCTGACATAAATTCCAATCCTTTGCTAAGGCCCCGTTTTTGTACGTAAGAGCGGCAAGATCAGCACATAGACCGTCCAACCAAGAAGGAGCAGATATGATATGTCAGGTTCATATATGGTAACTAACTGAAGGGTACTAAATGGTTGAGTCGTAACAGGCCTCAAGCGGACTAAATTTGCTGCATGCAATATTGCATGGCCCCAAGCAGCTATCGAGAGCTTGGTACATATGACCAACGATCAAGTAATCATTTGTTAGCGCTTATTGAAAGCTTCTGCCAGGCCTTTCTGGGTATGAACATGGGGTACGAGATGTTTAACTTTAACCCCAACCGGCATGCAATAGTCATCCAAAGTTTTAGATGTGAATTCTCCAACATTATCTAATCAAATAGATTTGATCGAATAATTAGGGTGGTGAGCTCTGAGCTTGATAATTTGAGCCAACAGTTTGGAGAATGTAGCGTTCCTTGTGGACAACAAGCACAGGTGTGAGCAACGTGTAGAAAAATGGGAGGATTCAACCAAATCTTGTCGTAAGAAGGCTTAGTAATAAGTTTTTCCATAGAAAATGTTTGACATGCAATTCCTTGGATCGAACCTAAACTTCAGGTTAATGGATGCCTATGTGATGATTTGAGGATATGGCGCATCACTATTCGTCCAAGATGTCCCAAACGATCATGCCAAAGTATAATTTCATGCGGGGTCCCAGTAGTAGAGCCAACCACATAGTGCCATTCTATGGGGCGTATGGTTGTGGTATATAGACCACTCGGGATACACTTCTGGTCCTATTCGTAGGAGGTTATGCATAGAAATTCAACTTCGTTTTCTATGTGGCTTTCATCGTGACAATTGTTATCTCTAATGTCCTTGAAACTCAACAACATTCTTCTGGAACGTGAAGAATAGAGTGTCTCAGCAATGGTCAAGATTGTACCATTAGACAACATTATACGTGCCTTACTGTATCATTCAATCAAGTTGGATGGGCCTGAGAGAGTTGTCAGAGGTGCATTCTTAGGCATGAAGTTAGTGAAATAGATGTGTTCACTCAAAACGGTTTGTGTGGTTGCATTATCTGCCAGACAACTAACTTCCCCACTAGTCATACTTAGAATGAAAAATTAATTTGAATAGGTCACATGCATAAAAGTTATAAAAACAATTATCAATTCAAAATAATTTCATTTATTCAAGGATGGTAATTAATCAAAACTTAATATCCAAAACAAATCACTAACAAACAATCCAAACATAAGGGAAAATTGTACACAAATCAACCAAAAAACAGGGGGGGTGTTTGGCCACTAGGTGGAATTCGGCCCTATTATGCCTAAGATTCTAATCTTTCATAGGGGTGGTATCCTCTTGAAAATAAAAAACCTCCATCTTTGAAGTCTCCGGTTCGTCCACTTGCACGAAGTTTGATTCAAACTTCTAACGATGAGATTGATATTCAACTACAACCTTGTGGGGAGCTCGGCAAACACGGGACCAATGGTCCTTTGAACCACAACGATAACACATATTTGCATCCATGGTTTCAGGTGCTTTGCCTTTATTCTTGAAGTTTGGGGCCTTAGGAGTGAGGTTTAAGACTTTTGGGCTTTGTTTCTTTCCCTGGATGGGCCATGACTCTGTTGACCTTGGTGGGATGGCTTCTGGCCGCCCTTACCATGCCTTACTTGGCGGTTTGGGTGTTGGTTTGTGCTATAATGTGCTTCAGGCACATTAGTCGCCCGAGTAAGTTAAGCTTGATGATTCTTCATCAATAGCTGGTTCTACTTTTTAGCGAGAAGTAAAACAGAGATCAAATCTGAGAACTTAGTGAACTTCTGAGCTCTATATTGTTGTTGTAGGATAATATTAGTATCAGAGAAGGTCGAATAGGTTTTCTTCAGCAGATCCTCTTCGGTCAAAGTTTCGTTACAAAACTTAAGAAGTGATCAGATTCGACAAACTTCGGAATTATATTCATTCACAGACTTAAAGTCTTGGAAGCGCAAATACTGCCAGTCATGTCTTGCTTCGGGCAAGAATATGTCCTTTTGGTGATCAAAATGATTAGCTAAAGCGACCCATAGTGCACGTGGATCCTCCTCAGCAAGGTACTCGGTTTGCAAGGCATCATGAATATGTCTTCGGATGAAGATCATAGCAGTGGCTTTCTCAGCTTTGCCAGTCGGATTGTCTGTCTCTTCTTCAATGGCGGCACGTAAGTTCTTTACAGTGAGGTGGAGCTTCACATCTTGGACCCACTTAAGGTTGTTCCTTCTAGAGACCTCCAAAGCGGTGAAGCCGAGTTTGTTCAAATTCGACATGTTCTTATTACAAAATAGATGGACAAGATGTGGTTGATGTAATGGAGGAAAAAAATCAATCCATTCACATATGAGTAGAACATTCATGTTCTAATAGACATGTATTGGTTAATATTTGCATGAAAAACTTCGGGTTTTCATGGGTAATGTTTTCAAGCGAAAACGTCAGGTTTTCAAACAAGGCATGTTAATAGAAACTTCGGGTTTCAAAATAATTATGAACTTCAAGTTCATATGTTCCTGCAGACAAACGCAAATATATGCAAAAATAGACACATAAATATGGAACAAGAAAATATGTAAATAGAACTTCGGGCCTATAATTATAATTGAATTAATTATTTGGACTTTGGGCCAAATTAAAGTGTGGGTGAAAAAAGTAATACCCAAATTGTCTAAAAATATTAAACAATCGAAGATCCCAAAAATATAGGCCAAAACCCACGGGTGGGCTGAGCAAGTTTGAATCGTGCTACCAGGCCCAAGAATTAGGCTGAGTTGAGTGGATCAGGCCACGGGAGTTCAAGCCCAAGGTAGCAAACGAGCTACCTAGAAAGAAAAAGGTAGGGCCCAAGAAATAGAGGCCTACATGGATGCTGATCTAGTATGGCGCAGTGCATATGGGACACCATAACCCTCGAGCTAGTGTCACAGTTTGGGCTAAAGGGGCTGCTATGGGCTACATCATGCAAGCCCAAAACCGATGTTGGGTTTTATGCTTAGGCCTAGAAGGGTTTAGGCCCAAAAGGTCGTAGGTCAAACTGAACACAAATCTTAGCCGTGTTAGGTGTGCGCATTGAAGAAGATGTTCGGCGCCACCACTTATGGTGGTTGTGTCTGGGTTGTTGGGACTCAGGGCGAGTCACGGTAATCATGGACAACCACGAAGATGGTTTAATCTCAATGTTTCAACAACCAAAACCCTAGAAAATTTCAAATCAAATTTTTGAAAAAATTCCCACGAATCTTGGTCCAATTTCGATGTGGGACGACTTCTGGTCATTGGCAACGTGAACGAAATGTGCAGGGTGATAGTTGCAGGCCATGTGGTCGATATAGACAAGGACAACGTCAATTGTGTCAGGTTTTTTGGGTTTCTACCTGGAGTTCTTGGCTCCAGGTTTGGGACTCTTAGCTTCGGCACATCTCAACCATCAAGCTACAAGCTTGGGCATGGGTTCAAAGAACCTAGTCTGTGGTTTCTGATTTCTTTTGTTTCCCTTTTTCTTTTTATTTATTTTTTAACTCAATTCATATACAACTTAATTCAAAGCATATTCAATTCAATAGTTTAATGCATGTACATATATTTGATGCAATTCATGGATAATATCAAATTCACATAATTCAACAATTATGAATATAATGCATAAACAATTTATGTAGAATCTAAAATTCGAAAAACGTAAAGTTGGGTCATGCATTATGGTGAATGTTCATGCTATCAGGACTGCAAAAATATCGAGATAAAAATTGTTGTTTTGAAAGAACCTGATTGCTTGATGATATGGATGAATTGGTTTGATGCAGAAAATTTCCTCGTCAAATTCCTAACCACAATGGTAGGAGCATGCTAATAACGTGTTGTAACCTATTTTATCTGACAAGGGTAAGGGGCCGGCGGCAAGGAGAAGAGAGATTGAGAGAGGTGTTTGTAGAATTGTAGGGGAATGTGTATGTTATCCCTCCTACATAGTACCTTTATTTATATTAGTAAAAGAGAGAAGAAATTCCTTCATCCGCAAGGAATACAAGTTGCAATAGGAAAGGATAACTAGAATCAAATCTAATCTAGAATTTACACAATTACATATAAACTAGGAAAGTTTACAACAAAAATATAATTTTTGTACCATTGAAGATGAAACATTATAGCCCTGCACTATTCGTTTAAAACTATATTTTTAGGATGTTATATTTAGAAACGAGGGCTAAGGCCTGGTTTGGTACTGAGGTGATTCTCAAAAAAACTAGTATAAAACAAAGCTGGGAGCTGTTTTTGTGTTTGGTAAACATTTAGCTTCAGCTTTTTTTTTTCATAGTTTTGGGTGAAAAAAAGCCAAAAACAAGAAGCTGCAAAACTCAGCTTTGAAAAACCGGTTTTTTTTCACATCTGTTTTACATAAAAGTTTACCAAACACTACAATGATGCTTTTTTTTTTTTTTTTTCAAAAGCACTTTTATAAAAAAGTTTACCAAACACTCTACTATTTTATTTCTCAGCTGCTTATTCTCACAGCACAGCAGAAGCAGCTTTTTTTTCAAAGCACAGTAATACCAAACTAGCCCTAAATCTGCTATAATCATTAGAGAAGGCCTAAAGTACTTTGAGGTGCATGGCTTAAGTTTTTCTTTTTGTTTGATTACGAAAAAGTTTAATATTGAAGATATATGTTCACACAAGTGTCTCAATCACCCCGTGACGAGACGGAACCGCTCATGTGACATACCAATTGGTGATCCCTTTCCTCTTGTAATTACTAGAAAAAGATGGACAACAATTGAAAACTTCAAATCATGCATTAAAAAAAAAGATTGATATATAAAGAACTTAATGGAGGGATAGTGATGTAATAGGGTGGCGGTGTGGGGTGAGGGGAAGGTTTGGGGTGGTTAGGTTTTTGGTTTGGGCAATGTTGTCTATCTTGTACAAAATTTAGTGTACAAATTTAATCTCTTTAGCAATTTTTTTTTGTTTTTTTTTATCTACCAAATTTAGGTTACTATTTCTAAACTTTCAAGGATGTAAGTGTAAGGTCATGCCATATATCCGGTTACCCACCCCAAAATTTATTATTCCTCCTTTCTTTAATTTCCACGTAAATCATCCAAATACCTTTCAATTTTTCGTTGGGCAAATACCCCCATTAATGTATCTTAGTTTGTATTACTCCGAATGCCCTCGTAAGACAGAAAAATTGGGAACACTTGGTGGTGTATCTTGGTTTTTCAATTTCTAATGTCACGAAGAGATCAAGTCCTATGGAATTTGGGTACCTAAGTATATTACTTCTCTCGCACCATGATTCATGTGCATGAGTTAGAAATATGTAAAACCGTATTTTTTTTGGAAAAATTAGTATCCGGTCCCTAATTTTTAATGTTCATTGATTAAGACCTTATTAGTTTTTAGATTTTAATCAAAGTCCTTAGCATTAATATATTAATGAATTACATGTATGTGACAGCCCGTTCCGGATTTTCGAACCGTAGGGGTGAAATGACGATTTTGCCCCTATTATGGTTGTTTCGTTGTGTGGTTGTTTTTGGGTGTTGCTTGGCTGGTTTTGGACCACACACACACCACACTCACTCACCCTCTCTCCCTGCCCTGTCTCGAGCCTTCTCTCTCTCCCATTCCTATTCTTCTTGTACGGACGACAGCCAAAACCATTGAAACCTTCACAGATCGAGGAAACAAATTACATATTCGTGCTCGTGAGGTCCTTGGGAGTTCAACCTTACCCATTTCAAGTAATGATACCTTCGTTTTCACGTCGAACTCGGGATACCCCGATTTGGTCACTGTTCATGCACACGTTAATTCTTGTGTGTTTTGGGAATTTCAAGCTTGTAGGAAGCTTGGTGAGGTCCTTAGGAGGCTCGGGGTGGTTCGTTTGAAGGTTTTGGACGTCGGGATCGTGAGTTTCAAGCTTGGCCAGAGTTGGTGGTGTTTTCTCGGCGAGTTTCCGTGGGTTTTAGTGCTTGAAAGTGGTATGGATTTGTTCCTCTTGTTATAAGCTTCATTTTGGTACCAATTTTGTGAAATTTGGTTGAAAAACGAAGAAGATACAAGGTTTTGAAGTTTTCTCGGTTTTCCGGCGTCGACGATGGCGCCGAATTTTGGCCGAAGAAGACGACGGAATATTCCTTCAGTTTGAATGGAATATTCCTAGCGGCGTTAACGGAATCCGTCAGATTTAACGGAATATTCCTGACGGCGTTAACTGACGCCGTCAGTGTGCCAGGCACGTGCCTGCGCGTGGGCGGCGCGTGCGGCGTCAGAAAATTTTTCTAAAAATATGGGGATGTTCCTGAGGTTGAGTATATCACGTTGGTGTATTCATACACCCCATTTGAGCATTGTATGAGAAGTTATTTCGTGATGTTGGTTATGCGCTTTAAAATTAACGTTTTTATAGTTGTTTCGCATATAGGTGAGACCTATCCTAAGGACGAGCGCGGTCACTCGAGGCAAGGGGGTTACGACCCTTCTACATACCAGTGAGTGGGCTTTTGGTTTTCCATATATACTTATGCTTTTCCCAGAAAGTAAAATGAAACGTTTATACGTTTATATGCCATGCTTATTGTTTGCCATTTATTTACGCATTATTAGTCGCATATGTATAAATATGTTTGGTGCTGTGGACGCACAGGTAAGTGCTAGGTGAGTTATGATTTATGTTTATATTCAGTAGTGATTTGAGATGTATAGAGAGCTCATAACCTGTACCCCCGGTGTTAGTGCTCCTGCCCAGAGTTAGGCATAGTCCTTCACGTGATGTTCACCTCCCGCACCGCACGCTCATCTTGGATCCAAGTTAGGTGCACAGTCCTGTCGTACATACCACTTTAGGTGGTTCCGACTCTTAGGTGACCCGCGATTAGTCGCCCAGCCTTCACGTGATCGTTGCACTTGAGCGTACTTATTGTACACCCAGTCCTATCGTACAGACCACTTTAGGTGGTTCCGACTCGTGTGCAGGTATAGCTAGTGAGTTAGAGATTTGAGCTCTAGATTTAGCCGTACAGGTCACGTTAGGTGACTCCGGCTGACAGATTACATGGCATTGATTTGACATTACCTGAGCACTTGCATTTTATTTTAAGGCTTTTGGCATGGCATATTTCTAAGCATGACTTATTTATATGTATATTCTATTTTTTTTTCTGGGAAGTATACAGGTTTTACGGCGAAGGGTTAGAATCTTGTTTATGAAATGGTTTTTGAAAAGCTTTGTTTTTGCCCACTCACACTTTTTGTTTTGCGCCCCTCCAGGTTCTAGTTGGCTAGTACTTGTGGTGGCTCCCCAAAGGATTTTCCCGACATATCTAACAGATTATCACCAGTGTAGGACCACCTTTGGGTGTGTTTATGTTGTGTTGTTTCTCCCAGACTACATTAGGTCTTCGTGCTCTGAACTTTGTTTTCACACTTACGCTTGCACATGTATGTACTTACTTTGTGTAAAGCTGGTTTTTATTTATTCATACTTTTATTATTATTCTATTAGCTTCCGCACTGTGTACATGGTTACGTCACTTCCACGTGACGGCTAGCATGCCCTAATCTCGATCGGTGTGTCAGTTTGGTATCAGAACCTAGGTTTGGTAGTCCTGTACTTTTGTGAGTATTCTAATGGTTTTGGTGTCTTCTGCCAGAATTATGCCGCCTCATCAGGAACCACGTCGCTCTGCTGAGCCTAGTTTCCCCGATGTAGCTCAGCTGGGGAAAGCTATCGCTACAGCTATTCATTCGACACTCCGCCCTCCCCAGAGGACTCTTCTGGAGACTATGTATAATCTGAAGTTGGATAAGTTCGAAGGCAACGAGGGTTTTGAGGGTGCAGAGCGATGACTAGAACATATTGAGAAGACCTTTCGTGTTCTGCATAATTAGGGGAATCTCCCTGTTGAAAAATGGGTAGAGATGACATCGTGGTTTTTGGGTAAGGATTCTGTATCCTGGTGGGAGCAGGAACTTCGTCGTTTGTCTCAAGTGGAGAAGACTGATTGGGATGTATTCAGAGAGTTGTTCAGGAGAAGGTTTGTGCCTCTTGAGTATATTAACCGCAAAAAGCAGGAATTCACTGACTTGAGACAGGGGAAGTTGACAGCAAATGAGTACTACCTGAGATTTACTGATCTGTCTCGCTATCATCCGGATGTTGCTGGCAATCCGGCGGAGATGCTTCGTTGTTTCCATTTAGGCATTAAGAAGAAGTGGCGTTCGATGGCGACCACTACCCCTTGTGACACCTACCAGGAGTTTTATGAGATTCTGTTGAGAATTGAGGATTCAGAAAATATGCCGAGCAAGAGTGATGAGGAAGAGAAAGACGGTAATCAGAGGAAGATGATAAGGGCAAGGGTCAGGCATCGCTCGGACCTCGTAGGACCCAGAACTTCAAGAGGGGTGGCACTAGTTCTAACTCTTCTAGCGGTGGTTTTAGCGCCACTGGTCAGGGTCGTGGTGGTAGGTTTGCTGGTGGTGCTAGAGGCCAGAAACAGGGTGATGTTGGTAGAGGTAGGGCCTCAGTTTGCCGCAAGTGTAATAATCGGCATTTTGGTGAGTGTAGGCTGGGTAGCGGTGGTTGCTTTACTTATGGGCAGATGGGACATCGGGCTGCAAATTGTCCCCAGAGTCAGCAGAAACCCCAGCAGAAGCCCCAGCAGACTTTCTTGCCACCACCTGCACCGATTCAGCAGATTCCGGGTCCTGGTAGTTAAAGGCAGACGGGTCGAGGTGGTGCCTATTACTATCAGGGCGATGATGGTCCTTATGCCCCAGGACAATATCAATATCCCCAGGACCCATATTATCAGGGTGGTTATCCCCAGTATTCTGGTGGCTATATGCCGTATCCTTCAATTCCAGTAGGCGAGTCTCAGTGGTTTCAGGGAGGACAGACTCAGCAAGGGGAGATTGCTACGAGTAGTGCAGGGTCTTCGAGGCAGTCTGGTCAGCCCAGTCAGGGGCATGGTACACAGAGTCGTGGTGGCCAGACGAGCAAAGGTCGTCGTGGACGGCAGTAAACCCAGGGGCGTATTCATAACATCTCTCTGCAAGATGCTCAAAATAATCCCGACTTGATCATGGGTACGTTAAATATCCTTGGTTATTTTGCTAGAGTATTAATTGATTGTGGTGTTACAAATTCTGTGATTTCTCATACATTTGCTCAAGTGACGCAACCTCACCCTACACCTCTAGGGTATGATTTAAAGTTTGCTATGCCTAGAGGGGAGAGATGTATTGTAGATCGTGTGTACCCAGGATGTCCGATGACAGTGGAGGATGTTGTTATGCCAGCTGATCTTATCCCGTTGGATATTGTTGACTTTGATGTGATTCTGGGCACGGATTGGTTGCATTTCAATCGTGCCAATATTGATTGTTACGAGAAAATAGTTACGTTCCATCATCTTGGATTACCTGTGGTTACCTTCGTGGGCGAGCAGAATAGGGTGAGACATGGCGTTATTTCTGCTATGCGAGTGAAAAGGTTGTTATCTAAAAGTTGTCAAGGGTACTTAGCTCATGTGGTGTTGGATGAGGCTGCTCCTAGTAGAGTGGAGGATGTAAGGGTAGTCAGACATTTTCCTGATGTTTTCCCTGAGGATTTACCTGGCTTGCCGCCAGACCGAGACATGGAGTTCACCATTGAGTTGCTTCCAGGTACTACTCCTATTTCCTTGACTTCTTATCATATGTCTCCTGCTGAGTTAAGGGAATTAAAAGTTCAGTTGCAGGAATTAGTGGTTAAGGGTTTTATTCAGCCTAGTACTTCACCTTGGGGAGCTCCAGTGTTGTTTGTGAGAAAGAAAGACAAAACTTTGAGGCTATGTATTGATTACAGGCAATTGAATCGAGTAACGATTAAAAACCGTTATCCATTGCCGCGTATTAATGATTTGTTTAATCAGCTTCGAGGTGCTTGTGTATTCTCCAAGATTGACTTGAGGTCTGGATATTTTCAAATGAAGATTTGTAGGGATGATGTTCCTAAGACTGCTTTCAGGACTCGTTATGGTCATTACGAGTTTCTGGTTATGCCATGTGGATTGACGAATGCACCAGCTGCTTTTTTGGATTTGATAAACTGAGTATTCCAGCCATATTTGGATAGGTTTGTTATTGTTTTCATCGACGACATTCTGGTGTACTCTAAGTCTAAAGCGGAGCATGTTCGACATCTTACCTTGGTGTTGAAAAGGTTGAGGGAACACCAATTGTATGCTAAGTTTAGCAAGTGCCAGTTTTGGTTAGACCAAGTTGCATTTTTGGGGTACGTCATTTCAGCTCAAGGTATCTAAGTTAATCCTCAAAAGGTGGCAGCTGTGGAGAAATGGGAGCAACTGCGAACCGTCACTGAGGTGAGGAGTTTCCTTGGTTTAGCAGGGTATTATCGACGGTTTGTTAAGGATTTTTCTGTGATTGCTTTACCACTGACGAGATTAACAAGGAAAGATGTTAAATTTGAGTGGGATAATAAGTGTGAGTAGAGTTTCCAACAGTTGAAGTATTGTCTCACTCATGCACCTATTTTGGCGCTCCTAGACGATATTGGTGATTTCGAGGTCTATAGTGATGCTTCTTTAAATGGTCTGGGTTGTGTGTTGATGCAGCATGGTAGGGTAATTGCTTATGCTTCACGACAACTGAAACCTCATAAGTTGAATTACCCTACACATGATTTGGAGTTAGCAGCCATTATTTTTGTGTTGAAGCTGTGGAGACATTACCTCCCGGACTATATTAGGTCTTCGTGCTTTGAACTTTGTTTTCACACTTACGCTTGCACATGTATGTTCTTACTTTGTGTAAAGCTGGTTTTTATTTATTTGTACTTTTATTATTATTCTATTAGCTTCCGCACTGTGCACATGGTTACGTCACTTCCACGTGACGGCCAGCATGCCCTAATCTCAATCGGGGTGTGTCATGTAAGTTACATAATTTTTATAGTAAAAATTAGTAATTGATTTAGAGTTTTAATACTCACACCCTTATTAAACTCCTAATTAATTTCAATTCAAACATTTTCAAAATATAAAAATTAAAATTAGAATAAGTTTGTACCCATTAAATTTTTATATAAAAATGATATGTACCCATTCTTAAATATACTATTTTTTTATATGAAAATGTACCATTTTTTAAATATAAAATGTGCCCATTTTTTATATAAAATTCATTTAATTTTTTCTCTAATCCATTTTTTAAACTTATATGGGTACATTCTATTTTGTTGATTTAAGAATGTATCGATGTCAAGTTTAATAGAAGAAATGCTTAATAATTATTAAGCCTAATATCTTTTTTTTTTTTTTTTTTTTTTTTTTTTGAGTTTTTGAAATATGTACGCATGTATTGGTAAAATAATTTTTTCATTAGGTTTTTATGAACGTACCCATGTATACACATAATATATTGGAGAGTATAATTTATCTTTAATATTTTTAATCCCATAAATTGTGACAGCCCGTTCCGAAAATTTTAAAACGTACGCGTGAAAAGATGATTTTGCCCTTAGTGTGATTTTTACGTTGTGTGGTTGTCTTGAGTTGGTGTGGCTAGTTGTGGACCACACACACACTCTCCCATATTTTCCCTCATCCTTTCCCCCTATCCCTGCACCTGTCCCGTGCCATTTCCCTTCCCATTTTCATATCTAGGTGTACGGACACACTCCAAAACCCTTGTAATCTTCACAGATCGAAGAAACAAAGTACATATCCATGCTCGTGAGGTCCGTAGGAGTTCAACCATACCCATCTCAGCTTGTAGGAAGCTTGGTGAGGTCCTTAGGAGGCTCGGGGTGGTTCGTTTGAAGATTTTGGAAGTCGGGATCGCGAGTTTCTAGGTTGGCCGGAGTTGGGGGTATTTTCCCGGTGAGATTTCGTGGATTTTAGCACTTGAAAGTGTTGTTTCGCATCTAGATGATACCTATCCCGAGGACAAGCGTGGTTACTCGAGGCAAGGGGGTTACAACCCTTCCACATACCAGTGAGTGGGCTTTTGGTTTTCCGTATATACCTATATACTTATGTTTTTCCCAGAAATTGATTTGAAACATTATATGTTTATATGCCATGCCTATAGTTTGCCGTTTGTTTATGCTTTGTTAGTTGCATATATATATATATATATATGTTTGGTGCTGCGAACGCACAGGTAAGTGCTAGGTGAGTTGTGATTTATGTTTACATTCAGTAGTGATTTGAGATACATAGAGAGCTCATAACCTGCACCCCCGGTGTTAGTGCTCCCGCCCAGAGTTGGGCACAGTCCTTCACGTGATGTTCACCTCCCGCACCACACGCTTAGCTTGGATCCAAGTTAGGTGCACAGTCCTGTCGTACAGACCACTTTATGTGGTTCTGACTCGTAGGTGACCCGTGATTATTCGCCCAGCCTTCACGTGATCGTAGCACTTGAGCGTATATATATATATTACACCCAGTCTTGTCGTACAGACCACTTTAAGTGGTTCCGACTCGTGTGCAGGTCTAGTTAGTGAGACGGAGATTTGAGCTCTAGAATCAGCCGTACAGGTCACATTAGGTGACTCCGGCTGACAGAATATATGATATTGATGTGATATTACCTAAGCACTTGCATTTTACTTTGAGGTTTTGGCATAGCATATTCCTGAGCATGACTTATATATATATATATATATATATGTTATTTTCTAGGAAGTATACAGGTTTTACGGCGAGGGGTTAGAACTTATTTATTAAATGGTTTTCGAAAAGCTTTGTTTTTGCCCACTCACACTTTTGTTTTGCACCCCTCCAGGTTCTAGTTGGCTAGCACATTTGGTGGCTTCCCTGAGGATTTTCCCGGCATATCTGACAGACCACCGCCAGTGTAGGACCACCTTCGGGTGTGCTTTTGTTATGTCGTTTCTTCTGGACTGCATTAGGCTTTCTTGCTCTGAACCTAGTGTTCCCCCTTACGCTTGCACTTGTTCATTATTACCTTGTGTCAAGCTAGTTTTTATTTATTCGCACTATTTATTATTTTATTAGCTTCCGCACTGTGCACATGGTTACGTCACTTCCACGTGACGGCTAGCATGCCCTGATCTCGATCGGGGTGTGTCAGTTTGGTATCAGAGCCTAGGTTTGGCAGTCATGTGCTTTTGTGAGTATTCTAATGGTTTTGGTGTCTTCTGTCAGAATTATGCTGCCTCGTCGGGAACCACGTCACTCTGCTGAGCCTAATTTCCCCGATATTGCTCAGCTGGGAGAAGCTATTGCTACAGTTATTCATTCGGTGATCCGCCCTCCCCAGGGGACTCCTCTAGAGACTATGTATAATTTGAAGTTGGATAAGTTCGAAGGCAACGAGGGTCATGAGGGTGCGGAGCAATGATTAAAGCATATTGAGAAGACTTTTCGTGTTTTGCATAGTCAGGGGAATCTCCCTGTCGAGAAGTGGGTAGAGATGACATCGTGGTTTTTGGGTAAAGAGTATGCGTCCTGGTGGAAACAGGAACTTCGTCGTTTGACTCCAGCTGAGAAGACTGATTGGGATGTATTTTGAGAGTTGTTCAGTAGAAGGTTCGTGCCTCCTGAGTATATTGATCGCAAGAAGCAGGAATTCACTGAGCTGAGACAGGGGAAGTTGACAGCGAATGAGTACTACTGGAGGTTCACTGATTTGTCTCGCTATCATCCTGAGGTTGTAGGCAATCCGGCGGAGATGCTTCGTCGTTTCTGTTTAGGCACTAAGAAGAAGTGGCGTTCGATGGCGACCACTACCCATTGTGATACCTACCAAGAGTTTTATGAGATTCTGCTGAGAATTGAGGATTCAGAAAATATGTCGAGCGAGAGTGAGGAGGAAGAGAAAGATGGCAATCAGAGGAAGGATAATAAGGGTAAAGGTCAAGCGTCGCTCGGACCTCGTAGGTCACATAACTTCAAGAGGGGTGACACTAGTTCTAGCTCTTCTAGCGGTGGTTTTAGCGCCACTGGTACGTGGAGGTAGGTTTGCTAGTGGTGCTAGAGGTCAGAGACAGGGTGATGCTGGTAGAGGTAGGGCCCTAGTTTGCCGCAAGTGTAATAATCGGCATTTTGGTGAGTGTAGGCGAGGCAGCAGTGGTTGCTTTACTTGTGGGCAGATGGGACATCGGGCTGCAAATTGTCCCCATAGTCTGCAGCAGAAGCCGCAGCAGACTTTCTTGCCACCACCTATACCGATTCAGTAAATTCCGGGTCCGGGTAGTTATGGGCAGACAGGTCGAGGTGGTGCCTACTACTATCAGGGCGATGCTGTTCCTTATGCCCTGCGACTGTATCAGTATCCCTAGGACCCATATTCCCAGGGCGGTTATCCTCCGTATTCTGGCGGCTATACGCCGTATCCCCAGTTCCAGCAGGTGGGCCTCAATGGTTTCAGGGAGGACAGATTCAGCAGGGGAGATTACTACGAGTAGTGCGGGGTCTTCGAGGCAGTTTGGTCAGCCCAGTCAGGGGCGTGGCACTCAGAGTCGTGGTGGCCAGATGAGCAGAGGTTGAGATAGATGACAGCAGACCCAGGGGCGTATTCATAATATTTCTCTGCAGGACGCTCAAAACAATCCAGATTTGATCATAGGTACGTTAAATATCCTTGGTTATTTTGCTAGAGTATTAATTGATTGTGGTGCTACACATTCTATGATTTCTCATACATTTGCTCAGGTGACGCAACCTCGCCCCACACCTCTAGGTTATGATTTAGAGTTCGCTATGCCTAGAGGGGAGAGATGTATGGTAGATCGTGTGTACCCAGGATGTCCAGTGATAGTGGAGGATGTTATGCCAGCTGATCTTATCCCGTTAGACATTGTTGACTTTGATGTGATTCTGGGCACGGATTGGTTGCATTTCAATCGTGCCAATATTGATTGTTACGGGAAAATAGTTACGTTCCATCATCCTGGACTACCTGTGGTTACTTTTGTGGGCGAGCAAAGTGGGGTGAGACATGGCGTTATTTCAGCCGTGCGAGCAAAGAGATTGTTATCTAAAGGTTGCCAGGGGTACTCAGCTCATGTGGTGTTGGATAAGGCTCCTCCTAGTAGAGTAGAGGATTTAAGGGTAGTCAGACATTTTCCCGATGTTTTCCTTGAGGATTTACCTAATTTACCGCCAGACCAAGACATGGAGTTCACTATTGAGTTGCTTCCAGGTACCAATCCTATTTCCTTGACTCCTTATCGTATGGCTCCCGCTGAGTTAAGGGAATTGAAAGTTCAGTTGCAGGAATTAGTGGATAAGGGTTTTATTCAGCCTAGTACTTCACCTTGGGGAGCTCCAGTATTGTTTGCGAGGAAGAAAGACGGAACTTTGAGGCTATGCATTGATTATAGGCAATTGAATCGGGTGACAATTAAAAACCGTTATCCGTTACAGCATATTGATGATTTGTTTGATCAGCTTCGAGGTGCTTGTGTATTCTCCAAGATTGACTTGAGGTCTGGATATTATCAGTTGAAGATTAGTAGGGATGATGTTCCTAAGACGGCGTTCAGGACTCGTTATGGTCATTACGAGTTTCTGGTTATGCCGTTTGGTTTGACGAATACACCAACTGCTTTTATGGATTTGATGAACCAATGTTCTAGCCATATTTGGATAGGTTTGTTATTGTTTTCATCGACGACATTCTGGTGTACTCTAAGTCTAAAGCGAAGCATGTTCGACATCTTACTTTGGTGTTGAAAAGTTTGAGGGAACACCAATTGTATGCTAAGTTTAGCAAGTGCCAGTTTTGGTTAGACCAAGTTGCGTTTTTGGGGCACATCATTTCAGCTCAGGGTATTTTGGTGGATCCTCAGAAGGTCGCAGCTGTGGAGAAATGGGAACAACCGCAAACCGTCACTGAGGTAAGGAGTTTCCTTGGTTTAGCAGGGTACTATCGACGGTTTGTTAAGGATTTTTCTGTAATTGCTTTACCACTGACAAGATTAACGAGGAAAGACGTTAAATTTGAATGGGATGATAAGTGTGAGTAGAGTTTCCAGCAGTTGAAGTATTGTCTCACTTATGCATCTGTTTGGGCACTCCCGGACGATAGTGGTGATTTCGAGGTTTATAGTGATGCTTCTTTGAATGGTCTGGGATGTGTGTTGATGCAGCATGGTAGGGTGATTGCTTATGCTTCGCGACAGTTGAAACCCCATGAGTTGAATTACCCTACACATGATTTGGAGTTAGCCGCCATTATTTTTGCATTGAAATTGTGGAGACACTACCTTTATGGAGAGAAATGTAAGATCTTTACAGATCATAAGAGGCTTCAGTATCTTTTTACGCAGAAAGATCTTAATCTTCGTTAGCGGAGGTGGATGGAGTTGCTCAGTGATTATGACTGCACGATTGACTATCACCCTGGTCATGCAAATGTAGTGGCTGATGCACTTAGCAGGAAATCTCAGGGTCGTATCAATGCGTTGTACGCTAGTCGTATTCCTCTTCTGGCAGACTTACGTTCTACGGGAGTGAGGTTGGAAGCAGAAGATTGAGATGTGGCTTTACTTGCTAATTTTCAAGTTAGGCCAATTTTAGTTGATCGGGTGCTTGAAGCTCAAGTGGCTGATAAAGAAACTCAATAATTGATCCAAGCTCAAGATCGAGGGAGGAGGAGAGACCTTAGAGTTCGTGATTCGGATGGCATGCTGATGCAGGAGAGTAGGATGTTTGTGCCTAATAATTTGGATTTAAAGAAAGCAATTCTCAATGAAGCACATATCTCGGCTTATGCCATGCATCCAGTAGCTATTAAAGTGTATCATACCATTCGACCGTTTTATTATTGGCCGGGTACGAAGAAGGAGATAGTTGAGTATGTGAATAGGTGTGCTGTTTGTCAGCAAGTTAAGGCGAAAATGAAGAAGCCGTTTGGGTTGTTGCAGCCGCTTCCCGTTCCAGAGTGGAAATGGGAAAACATTACTATGGATTTTGTGTACAAGCTTCCGTGTACACATAATGGCTTTGATGGCATTTGGGTGATTGTTGATCGTCTTACTAAGTCAACACATTTCATTCCAGTGAGGGAGAAGTATTCTTTGGGCCGATTAGCGGAGTTGTTCATCTCAAAGATTGTGAAGTACCATGGTGTCCTTGTGAGTATTGTCTAGGATCGTGATCTACGATTTACGTCTAAGTTTTGGGTGGCATTTCAGGAAGCTTTGGGTACGAGGCTACTTTATAGTACGGTGTATCATCCTCAGACGGATGGACAGTCAGAGAGAACCATTCAGACTTTGGAGGATATGTTGCGAGCTTCGGTATTACAGTTTGGTGATGCTTGGCACAAGCGGTTGGATTTAATGGAATTTGCCTACAACAACAGCTTTCATTCGAGTATCGGCATGGCACCATTTGAGGCATTGTATGGCAGATCTTGTCGCACACCGTTGTGTTGGTCGGAGGTCGGAGAAAGAGTTTTGGTGGGTCCGGAGATTGTTGAGGAGACTACTCAAAATGTTTAGGTGATTAAGTCTAACCTGAAGGCATCCTAGGATAGGCAGAAGAGTTTAGCAGATTGGCATGGTACTGACAAAGTGTATGAGGTTGGCGATTGGGTATTTCTGAAGCTTTCACCATGGAGAGGCGTTGTACGGTTTGGAAAGAAAGGTAAGTTAAGTCCCAGGTACATTGGACCATACATGGTCACTGAGCGAGTCGGCGAGGTAGCTTACAGGTTGGAGTTGCCTCCGGAGTTGGCTAGAGTACATAACGCTTTTCACGTGTCCATGCTTCGACATTATGTTGCTGATCCGTCTCATGTGATACCTCCTCAACCCTTGGAAATCAATCCGGATTTGACTTATGATGAGGAACCAGTGACGATCCGAGGAACAAGACGGTGAACTTAGTGAAAGTTTTGTGGAGAAATCATTCTGTGGAGGAAGCTACGTGGTAAACAGAAGATCGAATGAGAGATTTGTATCCTCGGTTGTTCTTTGATCACTAGGGGTTTGTTGTATGGTTGTTTAGAATTTCGGGACGAAATTCTAATAAGGTGGGTAGGTTGTGACAGCCCATTCTGAAAACTTTAAAACGTACGCGTGAAAAGACGATTTTGCCCCTAGTGTGATTTTTACGTTGTGTGGTTATCTTGAGTTGGTGTGGCTGGTTGTGGACCACACACACACTCTCCCATATTTTCCCTCATCCTTTCTCCCCTATCCCTGCACCTGTCCCGTGCCATTTCCCTTCCCATTTTCATATCTAGGTGTACGGACACACTCCAAAACCCTTGTAATCTTCACAGATCGAAGAAACAAAGTACATATCCATGCTCGTGAGGTCCGTAGAAGTTCAACCATACCCATCTCAGCTTGTAGGAAGCTTGGTGAGGTCCTTAGGAGGCTTGGGGTGGTTCGTTTGAAGGTTTTGGACGTAGGGATCGCGAGTTTCGAGGTTGGCCGGAGTTGGGGGTATTTTCCCGGCGAGATTTCGTGGATTTTAGCACTTGAAAGTGTTGTTTCGCATATAGGTGATACCTATCCCGAGGACGAGCGTGGTCACTCGAGGCAAGGGCGTTACGACCCTTCCACATACCAGTGAGTGAGCTTTTGGTTTTCCATATATACCTATATACTTATGTTTTTCCCATAAATTGATTTGAAACATTATACGTTTATATGCCATGCCTTTAGTTTGCCGTTTATTTATAAATGGTTAGTTGCATATATATATATATGTTTGGTGCTGTGAACGTACAAGTAAGTGTCAGGTGAGTTGTGATTTATGTTTACATTCAATAGTGATTTGAGATACATAAAGAGCTCATAACCTGCAGCCTGGTGTTAGTGCTCCCGCCCAGAGTTGGGCACAGTCCTTCACGTGATGTTCACCTCCCGCACCACACGCTCAGCTTGGATCCAAGTTAGGTGCACAATCCTGTCGTACATACCACTTTAGGTGGTTCCGACTCGTAGGTGACCCGCGATTATTCGCCCAACCTTCACGTGATCCTAGCACTTAAGCGTATATATATATTACACCCAATCTTGTCGTACAGACCACTTTAGGTGGTTCCGACTCGTGTGCAGGTCTAGTTAGTGAGACGGAGATTTAAGCTCTAGATTCAGCCGTACAGGTCACATTAGGTGACTCCGGCTGACAGATTATATGATATATGCGATATTACCTGAGCACTTGCATTTTACTTTGAGGTTTTGGCATAGCATATTCCTAAGCATGACTTATATATATATATATATATATATATATATGCTATTTTCTGGGAAGTATACAAGTTTTACGAGGAGGGGTTAGAACTTATTTATTAAATGGTTTTCGAAAAACTTTGTTTTTGCCCACTCACGCTTTTGTTTTGCGCCCCTCCAGGTTCTAGTTGGCTAGCACGTTTGGTGGTTTCCGTGAGGATTTTCCCGGCATATCTGACAGATCACCACCAGTGTAGGACCACCTTCGGGTGTGCTTTTGTTGTGTCGTTTCTTCTAGACTGTATTAGGCTTTCTTGCTCTGAACCTGGCGTTCCCACTTACGCTTGCACTTGTTCATTATTACCTTGTGTAAAGTTAGTTTTTATTTATTCGCACTATTTATATTATTATTTTATTAGCTTCCGCACTGTGCACATGGTTACGTCACTTCGACGTGACAGCCAGCATGCCCTGATCTCGATCGGGGTGTGTCATAAATTATGCATTTTATTTAAAATCTTATTAATATAAATAGCTACAAAATTTATTTTTAGTTTAAAAATAAAATAAATACATTATTACATTAATGTTAGGGACTTCCATCAAGAACTAAAAATCACAAAGGTTTTAATCAAAGAACATTGATAGTTAAGGACCGCTTCCAAAGTGTCCCATATTTTTATTAAACTTAATTATTATATATAATTACTAATTTATTGTTTTTTATATGTAACATTTATTTATTTTTTTTCTATTTCAGACGGTGTTCAATATTGACTTTGATAAACTGCTTGTGCTTTATTACGTTGATCGGCTGTGGATGATATAATTCAAAGAGTGGTTATTCGAGTTATGCACCTACTATTTTGATTACAAAAGTCATGAAGAAACTCTAAACTATCCACCCGATGAAGTTTATAATAGGAGGGACCAGTGGGAGTGGCTATGTGGACATTTTTAGAATTTATAAGTGTTTTAATTTTTTATTTTTATGCAACTTTTTTTAGGACAATTAAATGTGTTGAATATTTTAATACTGATATAGTAATTTTTTTTGCTAAGCTCATCTAATAATGTTTGATTAAAGGAAATTAAAAAAAATAAACAAATAAATTAATGTTTGGTTAATTAATTTGTTTTTTTTTAATTTAATTAAATTTTACTCGACGAACAATGCCGTTTGCTAAAATTATGCTAAACCGACGAAAACGTAATAAATATTAAGTTTTTTAATACTTTTCTGACTAATGTGGCCGTCGAGAGTAAATATTTTAACCAACGAAGTTGTCATCGATCAATAGTTCAATAATTTTTTGAAATAAAATATTATGTTTTATACGATCACCGACCTTTCATCGACTTAAAAGTACTTCGTCCGTCAAACTACAGCCAACTCAAGATTTCCCTCTAGAGTGTTGCCGCAATTGCCGTCGGGCGAAAGTTTTGTTTCAAGAAAATTGCGGTATGCAAATCTCCATCTTCAGTTTTGTCTATTTAAATATTAATTCGTTGAGTTCATATTCTGTTAAATTATCTGTTCGCATTTATTATTTATTAGCATATATAAATTGTCATTGATTGTTGATGATTATCTGACAAATATTATTTCAACTTTGACGTACAGTTGAAAAGAGTTAACTATACTAACATCCTTGTACGCAAATTAAAATGAAAACTAGAAGTGCATGTAAAGTTCGTTGCGCTCTCATAGTCAGAGAGAGTTGCCTTTAAAATTTACTGTGGAATCTTGTTGAGCTTGCAGTAACAATACTCGCCAAACTTCTTGGACTTGTACTTAGGTGGATTCTCGTCGTTCACAAGCTGGGAGAGAGGCCCTACTACGTGCTCCTGTGGAGGCTCCAAGAAAACTGGCCACGAGAGTCTTGCTTTCTCTTTATTCACCGTCGTTCTATGCAGGACACTTTTGTACCTTCCATTGCTCATTATCTACCATCAAATTGTTTATCATTTTATAAATTTCATTAACAAAAGAGGATAATGATGTCTACATACCCTTTTTAAATAATGCACATGCTCTGGCTTGCAACCAAAATCTAATCTACCATTAGGGTTCAACATAGAATTTAACATCTAATTTAAAAGATGATGACAATAATACAATTTTCTGACAAGTACTCTCCTTTATATGTGGTATATATTTTTAAAAAATTCCTCAATGCTTTGATGGAAGTTTTTCTTATTTACTGATATTTTTTTTTTTTATTTTATCCTCAAATCCCTAAGGTGACTAAAGTCTGCTTTTTCTAAAAACTAAATGGTGCATGGGTAGCTCAAAAAGTAGCTTATACTGAATACATTGCATACTATAAGCAGATGGGTTGCTTAAAAGTATGCATCATCTTTTATAGGATTAGTTATTGTAGACATTGAATGTTTGGCAACATAACAAGTAAGACTCTTCAATAAACATGAAATTACTTAAAAGTATGATTAATGAATGTCGATGCATGACAAGGAGGATTAACAAATAATGTGCATGTATATGTAAATGGGTTGCAAAGTATGGAGCTTCTTTTATAGGATTGATTATACACATAGAATGTTCGGAAACATAACACCTAACACTCTTGAGCGAGATGAAATTTCTTAAATAAATTTTTAATCAGAGAGAGATGAGCTAGAGAAATGTATACCTCCATTTGATCACCAATGTGGATGACAAGGGCATTAGGGATGTACTTAACATCGTACCAATGGCCGTCCCTGCATGCTTGGAGGCCTTGAACATCGTTGGGAACAAGAATGGTGAGTGCTGACATGTCAGTATGAGCCACAACCCCAAGAGCAAGGTCAGGACGGGGACATGGTGGGTAATAATTTATTTTTAGAAGGTAAACCAAGTCATCCCCACCAGCAGCCTTCTTTAACTCGTGTCCTTCAATCCCCAACCCTAAAGATAGCATCTTGAACAACTTGTCCACCACCTTGTGGAGATGATTCACATACTCCTCACTGGCCTCCCTGCACCCATCAACATTAATTTGAACAACCATTTCTAATTCACATTAGTGCTCTTTTGTAAAACTATATTCTTATATATACGCAAAGATTTTTTATTTTGAACAAACGATATTATCTACATTAAGATGAGGGATTTAGAAAAATGTCTTTTAGAAGATTAAAAATGAATTTTAGTCCCAGGACTATTTTAATGCCAAGATACACATTCAATGTCTCTTTTTTTTATATATAATTTTATTGTGTCCATGAATTAAATTTAATGAAAAATATTGTAAATTTTAATACTTGAAATTCAAATGAATTAGTTTTTATTTGTTGACATTTTCCATCACCAGTTTATGGTAAGTATCTTATGTAAGGAAATTTTTTGGTAGAGACTTTTCGGTATACTTATGTTTTTGCATATTTTCTTATGAGCTACTAATTCATTACAATATATTTAGGTATGAACATTTAAATACACTAGTTTAGCATAACATGTTTAGGTACGGACATTTTGGTACTCTAGTTTAGTATAATATATTTAGGTATAGACATTTTGGTACACTAGTTTAGTATAATATGTTTACGTACGGATTTTTCAATACACTTATGTTTTTGCATATTTTTTATGTGCCACTAATTAATTACAAAATATTTAGGTACCGACATTTCGGTACACTAGTTTAGGAAAATATATTATGATACGGACATTTTGGTACACTAACTAGAGGGAAGTTAAACAAAATTAATGAATTAAAATATGTATAAAAATAAATTTAAAATTTAATGTGGAGACATTAAATAAGATATCTGTAAATATTCAAACAAAAATGCAAGGCTTATTTTATTAACACCCCACAAATTGTTGAATAAACCCCACAACTTAATACACCCCACATTTGTTTTTTTAATTAAAAATTATCTTAATACACGGTACATATTTCCCCATAATACCCTCACACCCCACATTCTTAATATACACCTTACATTTTCTACATACACCCCATATTTCTCAAATCTTATAAAGCTTTTAATTTGGACAAAAAATGCCGACTAGAATTTTGACAAAAAATGCCGCATGGGATTTAAAGCATATGTGGGTTGTTTTTAATTCCACCATTAAAACACATGTCGTCTGTTTTTAATATTTTGTGGTAATTTTTGGTGTTTAATTCTTCATGTAATCCATGTCATCCTAAAAGATGAATACGAACATAGAAGCTTGAATAACACATCAAAAGCAAGATTAAATAATTATCGATGTCGTCAAAATTACTAAAATAATAAAAAATATGAAGTCTTACCTCATGTTAAGCTTCCGAAACATTGATTTCGTGTTTCATTCGTCAAAAATAATTTTTCGTAATCAACATGTTTGTAGTTTCATTGGTTAGGGTTTTGTTCAACAATGGAGGGTCGGAAGAGTTTTGATAGTTGAAGAAGATAAATAATACGTTAAAAGTGATTTGGGGTGTATATAAAATATTTTTTCAAAAACCTAATAAGGTCAAAATTGTCATTATATAGTAGGGTAAATAAGTCATTTAATATTAAATTTTAATATGGGGTGCTGATATAAAAAACCAAATGTAATACAAAATTGAATTAAGTACACATTAAAGGAATAAAATCAATATGTAATCTAACACTAGAATTTTATTAAATTTTAATCTTCTTCAAGGACTAAAGTTCAAAAACCCCTGTTTTAAATTCATTTCTAGTGTATTGGATCTATATTGAAACTTATATTCAATTTAATATTTTTATGTTCTGTATCAAATTTATGGATCTATATTCAAATTATATTCAAATTAATATTTTTATCTTCTGGCTAGTGGTCATTTACCACAGTGGTGAAAAGTGTTGAGCCAATCTATCGTGTGACAAAAAGAAAAATATTTTTATCTTCTGTATCACATTTACTGGTGTTACCAAAATCACTTCTTGTAAATTATGTCCATCCAAATTATGGTGCCATAATGCTTAAATTTATGGGCTAAATGTTAACTAATGAAACTGGCTGCTTACGCATATTTGAATGGCAGTTATGTGGATGGGGGGAGGCTTTTTTTTTTTTTTTTTTTTTTTTTTTAGGTCCACAAGATGTGAGAATTTTCTTTTGAGAAATTTTATTTAAACCCATATAACCTCTTTCTAAACCCAACTTACTCTTTAAACCCTTATTATTTTTAATTAAAGAATTAATATCTCTTTAAAGCCAAAGTTATTACCTAAATTACCCTCCCAAACTCAATTAAAAATGTAAATTTATCTTTACACCCATTTAGAAAATAAAATCTAAAATTAAATAATTTGGTGAAGTTTCTACTTGTTTATGAATCTTCCTTGCTTTCTTGATATTCATGTACCTGTGATTTTATTTGCATGTAGGAATAATAGATTTTCTTGAGCAGAAGAAGTTGCTTTAAAAGTTGTGTATTCAAAGAAACTCGAAATAAAAAATATTTTGGGTCCTTTGTCTCCCCTCCCACCTTGAGCTCTTTGAAACAAAGTTTTTAGCCCTTTGTCTCCTCTTAAGCTTTTAGCTAGTGACTGAGGTTTTTGAAATTTCTCTCTGAATTTTTCTATCAATTATTTCACTGCATCTTATTTGATTTTTTCGTTAAGTTTCAAATTTCCATCTGGAGCTTTTTTACAACACTATGGCATCTCCTATGTGTGCATCTTATTTGATCTTTTTTTGTATAATCTTCCTAGTAAAGCAAAGACCCCTTAATTTTCATGGGCTATCAACTTATTCATGCAAGGTCAATGATAGCATGGTAACTAATGCATGCTTAATATGGGAGGACAAACTAGTACGGCAACAAATTGTAATGCCAAAGAAACAGTTTTTTCTTTCTAATATGCCAAACAAATTATTAATACTTCTACTTTCCATATAAAGGGTTTAGTATCCAAGAAATTTGGTGTCTGCAACAAATTATTAATACTTTCATTGTGATTGTTGCAAAATAAGATTTCGTATCAAGTAAATTTGGTGCCTGCAACATCTTTTATAACATTTGCACTATTTCCCATAGAAAGTTTAACAAACTATGTGCAACCTGGATTGACGAAAAAAAAAAAATGAAACGCAAATACTAATCTTCTAAACTCTAAAAAATTGAAATTAAACGATTTTTTTTTTTTTTTTTCACAAATTGATTTATACCTTAGTTGGAGTATTTAAAACTTCAAAAGCACCATCTATCGATTAAAAAAAAAAAGCTTGTTTTTCTCTATAAGAGTTATTAGGGTTTTAGCCGGATTGAGTTTAGAATAAACAAGGAGTGATGGTGGGTTTAATTATAGGGTGTGAGTTTATTGATAAATTTAAGTTTTATTGTTAATTTTATATTGTATTTTATGGTAATTATACAATATGATAAAAAAGACTATTAACATTTAAAATTTAAGTTGGGTGTAAAAAGAGGTTATGTGGGTTCAACTAAAATTTCCCTTTTCTTTTTCCTAAGCCAATTAATTACGTGATTTACAAATGTGATCCTGTATATGTATCGCTAAATCCTAAAATGTAATTTCTTACGCAAATTAAGTATTGTGTTGTATTATTTTACATATTACAAAGTAGAGAATGTAGATTATAATCATAATATTGTGGTATAAATAGATCATTGTGTTAAAGAAAAACATATAGCTCACATGATGATGGTCACGAGGAGGCTGAAATGTCTCAGTGAGGCTTCTCAGTCCTATAACGATGGACTATCGTGGCATATGCACCAACTAGTCCCTTTTTGAAAGAGAGAAGAAAAAAAAAAAATAGACGTGCAACATTTCACTTTATTTTTCTTTCTTTGTACTTACTCATTTTTTTTTTTTTATGGGTAATTTCATCCTGCTCGTGGCCACATTCAAGCAAACTCACCAGCTCAAAGCTAGGAGAGGTTTGACAAGAGCTAGAATACCATATTACTGCTCAAAATAAAGTGAGTCGACTAACCTGTAAGAAGGAGGGTTTTTAGGCCAGAACTGGTAGTTAATGGCAGAAGGAGGCCAAACCCTATGAAATAAATGGTCCACCCACCCTTTCTTGCCTTCCAGTTCCTTCTGAAGCCGTGTCCCGTACCCTTCCACAGACTTGGAATCTGGAGGCTTAGCATAAAGCTCCTTTTCCTCTTGTGGAAGCTCAAAAAATGTCCTCCCCACCTCTTGCAACTTTTTTATGGCCTCATTGGGAATGTCATGGTTCACAATTTGGTACATGCCCCAGTCACGGCTTGCCTCGACAATTTGGTTGAGGATCTTTTCATCGTCCTGGATGCTAAAATCAATTGTAGGGCACTCCAGGGTTGTCCCATGTACGGTTGTGATTCCTGGTTGCTCATTCTCTGACCTAATGAACTCCGCCGGGATTTCGTCCTTGGATATTGAAGCAATGTTTTGCACTCTCTCATGCGCATGCATTTCGTATATGTCTTCTGGATATTTCGATGGATTGCCTGAGCAAAACAAATTTGAAAGATGCTGTGACGGTTTTTTTGCGGTGTTTTCTCGGGTCACAAAGTCATAAGCTTGCCATGAAGCACGTATTTATATTTGTGTGGCAGCAAACCTTTCAAACAGAATTTCAGAAAGGTGGTAATGCATGACTGAAAATGTGGGAGGGGGGTGGACGTGGCTCATTGCTTTTCACTAGCTTAATTAGATAGTTTAACTACCCCCTCTCGCACGTTCAAATAAAAAATAAAAATAAAGCTATTTTTATAGCCCCTCTCTCTCCTAATATAACTCTCTTAAAAGGAAAGAAAATGAAATCTATCTTAATGAACATTCCTAATATAACCATAAACTCGAAACTACCCTAGATGTGTTTATTTATTTATTTTTTTTTTTTGTCTGTTAACTTTCAATGGCTATGGATGTAGGCACTGCCATAAAACCAATTGATACTAGTAGGAGTAATCCAACTACAAGCCCATGCCAAGTTCCTTCTCTTCCCAATGTGAGTATAATACCCAACAAGCCCCCTCACTATAACAAATTTTCAAGTATAGTACGTTGACAACACAAATCGGATGACATGGAGCACGTGTGACCTTTGAGCTTCAAACATGGGACAACCTGCTTTGATATGATAAGAAAAGTTGAGGTTCCACAATAAAACCAATTGATAATATGAGAAGTAGGCTAACTACTTATAAACCTCTACAAAAATCCCTTCTTTTTCCAATGTAAGATTAATACCCTCAACATTATAGAACCAATACCTTTTGGGGTGAACTTATAGAACCAATTTAAGTTCAAAGTTGAGTTTAACAATAGCGGCCAAAACTTCATGCCAACTTATAACAACTAAACCTAATCCATCACACGACTAACAACCCAAAAATTCATGTCCAAATCTCGTTAATGATCTAAAACAATAGCAACGAAATCTTACTTTCAATTTTTCAACAAATTCAAGCATGATAAGTCAGACATGTATAGGGTTGTTCTATGAAGGTATTTCCCATATAACTTTATCTGAGAGATATTTAATGTCGTTTGTTCTAAATTTTATTATTCACAAAATATGACACCACTAGAAATCTAATTGTAATAAAAATAAAATAAGCGAACATGTTATTGATAATAATAAAAGAACAATTAAAAGATTTTAGAACAGAATTATTATTTTTTCAGCGATACTATTTCCCTCTATTTGGATGACGATGAAGGAAGTAAGCTTGACATTCTGACAACAGCAAAAAGTGTCCCCAGTTTTCATGGGCCCAATTAGGCGGATTAAAAAAACGCGCCAATGGAAAAGCAATCACTAGCCAGGGTTGGGGACCTGGGGTTGATCTTGAAGCTAGCTCTGGTCACAACACAACCGGCGTACAAACTTTGATCTATGACAACTAGAACGAAAAGCCTTTAAAGCTTTGCCAAATTATATATATTGTTAATAATCTAAGTCATGTCAAAACCATGCATCAAAATTAGGGTTGAAAAAAAAATACCGAAAATCTCAAACTATACTGAAATCAAACCGAAAAAATATCGAATAAAAAATACCGAAAATTTTGGTACCGAAACTAAACCAATTCCGAATTGTTTGGTATGAGATTCGATGTGACACTTTGAAATAATTCGTTATCCTCAAACCAAACTTTACTAATATTATATATATATATATATGTATGTATATGTATATGTGTGTGTGCGTGTGTTGGAATGTGTAATGACTACTATTATATTATTAAAATAATTAAAGTATGGTGTGGTGTTGACAAAAATTGTATCAAACACATGGGATGGATGGGTCTCTCAACAATCCATAAACCACCTAACCCTTTATCTCTCACTTATTTTCTAGAGTAATATTATTCATATCATGTTTTTATACCATATTTTTATACCATCTTAGGTGGCATCTGATGTGGATAGCCACATTATTTGAAAAATTTGCAAAACCTAAGGAAATGAAGGAGAAAGACTTCTTATATACCATAATTATCATTTAATTAACCATTTTTTTAATTATTAGTTTATTAAATAATGAACTAAATTAAAAAAACTGATTAATTCAATTGATGTGGTTGTCCACATCAAATGCCATATAAGGTGATATGAAAATGTAGTACAAAAATATGATATGAATATCATTACTCTATTTTCTATCTCATCTCTCTCGTATTCTCTCTCTCTCTCTCTCTCACCCTGTACAACCTAGAAACCACCCCTACTCACTCCAAAATCGAAACTACCTTTCCTTCCACTGAATCCAAAACCGAGTCGACACATCCCTTCTCACTCTCTCTCATTTCATTTTGCCTTTCTCATCTGCCTTCACTTAGCCTCAAACTCTCTCTTTTTCTCGGATTCAAAGCTCAGCAGCCACCCACCTTCTAACAATCTCACTCCAACAAACTGTCTCCACTCTGGCCGCCACCACACCTCACGGCTTCATCCCCACCTCCGATTCTCTCCAGTGATTCTCTGTGTGTATGGGATTTCGAATTAAGGTTAAGGTTTTGAATTGGGGGCTTGGGTCAGGAGGAGGACTTAGGTCTCTCTTTTCACTTTGTCTCCTCTCTACCAAAAATCTTCACTGATTCACTATCACTATGTCCTTGATTTCAATTTGGATTTTTAATGCAGGTTCGGATGATTTCAATTTCAATTTAGATGATTTGGATTCTGATACAGGTTTGGTTTCAGGAAATTCCGAAATACTGAAAATATTTCAAGAATCCCGAAATTTCGGTTTGAGAGCGGTCATGAGATTTTCGTCTTGAAAATTTTCGGTTCGGGATTTGATATGCCATTTTTGGTTCAGTATCCCATATCGAACCAACCCTAATCAAAATAGAAGAATAAATCCACAGCTGCTAAACTTGAATCGAACAAAATTATTGGATATATTGCTTGAAAAGATAAGATGGTTTACATTTTTCTTTAGAAAACAAAACTAAAATCAATAAATAGAATACTTAAAAAAAAAAAAAATGATCTTCGTTTCCAAACGGAAATAGAAGATAGAATAGTAGCAATTAGTACCTTTTCCAAAGGAGGACTGGTGAAAGACACGAGATTTAAGTATCAATGTTGAGAAGCCTTTTGCTGGCTATTCAGAAGTTTTTCCTTGAATGAATCATGCACGAATTGATGTAATTGACAGAGGGACCAGGATATGCACCGGAATCAAATTAAAGAGATTGAAAAATGTGTAACGATTTCTTAATACTCGTTTAAAAACTGATATGGCTTCTTAGTTAATTATGTCTCAACGTTATCAGTTAGTACTTACGTATTATTGTTTTAAAAGCTGAAATGGCTACTTAATTAAGAAGGTTAAAAATTTTAATACAATGTTGCTAGTATTAATCTAAAGCGATTTATGTCTTTTGTTAAATTAATATCTAGATAGTAATATTTTTTTTCATGCATGTATTATATGTGCTATATATCGTTTTTGTCAAATTATGGTTATCTATTTTTTTTTTAAAAAGCAAAATATTCTACTTGGACGTGCAACTAGGTCACGTTTATCAACGGTTTCAAGAATGGAATTGATATTATTATTGAATGAAATCAACTAGGGTACATATCTTGGTAATACCTCTCTATTAACATTGAGGGTTCTTCAAACCAAACAAGTGAGTCACCACTAGATAAAGTCGACTTGACAAGGCGATGAGAAAATGTGAAATGATAATTAAATTGTTCCGGTATATTATGGGATAAACACAACTTCCATTTGAAAATGATATTGAGACTGCACTACTAGAAAACAGGCTAGACCACACCGTTCCCATTGGTTTCCATTGATTTCATTGCACGCCGTTTTCGGTGTCAAGACCTAGCAGTCTCTAATGCCACAATCGCCACCGTTTACAAGTTGGTGGTAGAAATTTTAAATTATTTAATAGAGTCAACTCCTAATTAATTTAATCTTGATGTGACTATGTCAGAAAAGATGCTCTTTGTCATCGGTGTCCAAAATCCAAATTACATTTTTTAAAATGGGTGCCAACTTGAGCACCTAAATTCTGAGTTCAAATTTATAATTTATGTTTTTAGAGATTACAAATCTTGGATAATAATTTGAAACCTTGGTTAGTTTTAATTGTTTCCATCCAAGAAAATGAGTACTGCCACATAATTCATAATCAACACCGGCACCGCATAACAAAAACACAAAAAAAAAAAAAAAAATTGATTTCAGGACAAATTAAAATGGAAGATTAATACAATAAGTTCAGTAAAAGTAGAAATGGAAATTTATCTTAGTAATTTCATGTGATTTGAGAGAGAAAAAATAAAAAAAAAAATCCTTACAGAAAGTGTTTTGTTTCAACACTTTCTAGGCTTCTCCCAGTTTTTGTGAACCAATATCTTGTGGGACTTTGGACCTTTGGTTACTTCGCAAACTCTCTATACAAACAACAAAGAGAACAAGATTTAGTTGTTAAAAAAATTAGAGAGGGAGAGAACTAACTTAATGAATTAATTACCTGAGTTTGATTCACCATCATGCACATCTCATATAGACAACCAACCCCTTGTACAACTTCAACTTATCTACTGTCAACTTCTATGTAATCCAATAGAACAAAATTAAGATATAAGAAATCAGAAAAAGAGTCCACTCACCAAACCAATCTTCTAGTCTCAGACGCCCTAGTATGTTACACATCTACATGCACCAGCTTCCAAACTTCATCGCATGACACCAGCCTCCGAGCTGTGAACCTTCAGCACAAATAGAAATAGAAAGTTACACTACTTCATTTAACTATTTGCGCGACGAACAAAAGTTGGTCGTGCCAAGTGTCATACAGTTGCACAAAATTTATAGGAACGAATGTGTTCATCGCACAAAATACTTGGAGAAAAACATGGGACAACTAGTATTCGTCTCTCGAAACTTTGCATGACGAAAATTTACAGTAGCGGGATGAAACCTTGTTAGTCGCTATAATATAATATTGCGAGATGAAGCTATTCGTTGCGCAAAAATAATTTTTTTTAAATTTCATTTTTTATTTTGTAATAAAATTAAATTGCAATTAAAAAAATGTAATGAAGAGAAAAATAATTTTTTGACAAAAAAAAAAAAGAAGAGAAAAATAATTTATTTAAATAAATATAAATGTATGTACAAGGAAAATGTTTAAAAAGTAAAGGAGTACAAAACTAAGAAAATAATGCGGCATAATCAACATGGTCGTCATTTGGAGGCGGCTAGAAGGTCTCGAGGTTGGGGACGGGCTCAGAGGTTGAAGGGGCAGAGTTGTGGGCATGCTTGGGTTGGAGGGGCTCGGATGTCGACGGTGGATGAAGATCCGGGAGACGAATGCCAAATTGACTGTGGGCCTATACAATCTATGACATTTGGCTCTTATACGAGGCCAGCTTAGTCTTAAGGTTGCCCACCTCTGTTGTCAAAGTTGTCACCTGACTCTTTGACTGCGAATATGAAGAGGCTCTAGGTTCCCGTCGTTGAGCATTCCTCATCCCTTACAATACGTCCCTAACCTCCATCTAAGATTCTGATCCAAGGTCTCTGTAACGATCTAAAACCCTGCATCCTCTGGGAGATTCAAAGACTGGAGTGGAGTGTCAGGAGGAAGCTGGGAGGTGGACTCTTGAAGAACCAATTGCCTCTTCTCCATCATCGTCTCTTGTGTAAGATAACATGAAAATATTAATAATAACATTCAAATAATAATCATGATACTTGAATGCGTAAGATAGTAATTACAATTGAAGAATACTTACATGAAGTGACTCGGCCAACTCATCCTGAGGTCGAATATAAACGTCGCTAAAGACATCGTTGCCGGGAAATTTAAACCCCCCTGAATAGAACAAGATATGAAAATTGTTAGTACGAAAAAAAAAATATTATTGACATATTGAAAATTTAATATGAAAAAATTTATTATTATCTGCCGCTGTGCCTCCATCCTATATGAGAAGGGCCTCAAACCGGAACGGTGGAGAAAAGTCTTCTTCTCCTGATTGCTCTTGTTGGCTTTCGCCTTCTTCTGTTATACAAAAGACAAACGTATTAGTTCTAATTTAAATGAAATATAAAAAAATCAATAAACATTAGTAAGAAACGTATAATACTTTTAAACTTAATATAAAAAACGTACCACATAGCTGGGCTCCTGAAAATGACTGCAGAGCCATACCCAATTATCTTCTCGATCCTCAAACTCCTTTGGGTAACCCTCCTCAAGAGCGACCTGCGAATCATCAAATGTCTCAAAATATTGGTGCAGGTCGCTCTTCCACTGCTTGTACTGTTTAGCGAAGAGACTGTTGACATACTCCAACATATCGTCATTGATGTCGTCGAAATTGTAGTTTGTCTGCAATGTAACCACATACATTAAGTAATATAAATATATAAAATTTCAAGGAAAAACAATTAAAAGGTAGGATACTTACCGACAACTTTGTGCCCACCTTCATCCCCACCTTGTCCGACATCGCCTTCCAAGACTTCCATTGCATAGGGAAAAGGTCCAAACGACATGACCATTGTCGTGGGCCAATGCGCTATGTTGCTTCGTTGTTGGTGCAGCCTGATGCCGATTGTTGTATCTGATCCTGATATGTCCGTTGGTCACCTGGGTAACCTTCGCCATCTTCAACTGGCAACAAGGTCCGGGTATTTTTCTTTGCTGCAAAAAAAAAAAAAAAAAATTCAAACAAACGCAACAAATAAAACTAAAATTCCAGCAAAACCTCCCCTAAAATTATAACAATTCCCAAACCCTGGACATTGTAATGAATAATATATGATATCCGACAACAATCACAACAGTTGAATAAGCCAAATTTGGACTAAACGCACAATTGCATTATGTAACAATTTTGATTGAAAGAAATCCCGATCACTTAACCTTTATACTAGCACACTACCCTAATTAACGATGCATGTAAACAATCTAACAATTTCACGTGTCATATATAGTGTGACAAAAGAAACTTATCACACATACAGATAACGCATCATTTTTTTGTGGGATCTTAGTTGTTCTATTCTGAGATGTCATTTTGAACCTCAACTCATTACATACAGGGCATTTATCCAATGATTTATTCTCTTTGTAGAATAAAATACAATTATTTTTGCAAGCGTGAATTTTTCATAACCCAATCCAAGACCATTCAACACCTTTTGTCTTTCGGCAAACAATTGAAAACCCCCACAACCGAAACCTAATTCTTCAACCATAAACTACACGCCATAATAGAGTATTCCCAAACTGTCCAAATAATGGGGCAATTCAAGAATTAATTGGACCGCAGTTATGTTTTCGCATCCATCCGCAAAATCCAACTAATCCTCGAACGGGAAACTAAGTTTTACTAAAAATAAAAAACAAGTACGAAGTTAATTAACATCACAACACATATTTGTACGTCACGTACAAATTTAACAACATAATATCAATATAATTTCACAACACAATATAAACAAAACAAACTAAGTTCAACATAATTTAATTAATTTTATATTTTTTTAAAATAAAACAAACAAAATACATTCTCAATCGTTCTCCACCAATTGCTAATCACACACAATATCCTTATAGACAACGAAATTAATGGCGTTAGTATGAATTTACATTAATACTTTTAACCTAACGACAAAAAACGTTTACCAGACACACCGAGATAGCTCAATCAACCTAGAAAAGCAGATTGAGAGAGTATTAGATGATGAAATTGAGAGAAAATGGAAATGACAGATGCCAGATTGAGCAAAATCAGCAGGATTAGTGCAGAGGCACAATCTACAATTTTTTTTGCAATTTGTCTATGCACATAGTTGAATCCAGATTAAAAAGTTCACTTTTGGACGAATGATTTTGTGCGACGAACAAGATCTTCGTCGAGCAAATGTCCTTTATGTGACTAACATGGCTTTCGTTGCGCAAATGTTATTTGCACGACAAAAAAAGAAACATTCGTCGCGCAAGTTTACCATTTTTTTTAATTTTATTTCCTTTACTTTATAATTTATTCTTTTCAACAAATTGCGCAACAAAAACATGTCTCATCGGGCAATGCATATTTTAATTTTTTTTTATTTTTTATGTTTTTCAGTTTTATTTGACACACCCCGATCGAGATCAGGGCATGCTGGCCGTCACGTGGAAGTGACGTAACCATGTGCACAGTGCGGAAGCTAATAAAATAATAATAAAAATAGTACGAATAAATAAAAAGAACCATCTTTACACAAAGTAATAACAAACATGTGCAAGCGTAAGTGTAAACACAAAGTTCAGAGCATGACGACCTAATGCAGTCCGGGAGAAATCGACACACCAAAAGCACACTCGAAGGTGGTCCTACACTGGTGATAGTTTGTCAGATATGCCGGGGAAAAATCCTCAGGGAAGCCACCAAACGTGCTAGCCAATTAGAACCTGGAGGGGCGCAAAACAAAAAGTGTGAGTAGGCAAAAACAAAGCTTTTCAAAAACCATTTCATAAACAAGATTCTAACCCCTCGCCGTAAAACCTGTATACTTCCCAGAAAATATAATATACATATATATAAATCATGGTCGGAAATATGCCAGGTCAAGTGTCTCTAAATAGAATGCAAGTGCTCAGGAATATCAAATCAATGCCATGTAATCTATCAACCGGAGTCACCTAACGTGACGTGTACGGCTGAATCTAGAGCTTAAATCTCCATCTCACTAGCTATACCTGCACACGAGTCGAAACCACCTAAAGTGGTCTGTACAACAGGACTGGGTGTAATATAAGTACGCTCAAGTGTTACGATCATGTGAAGGCTGGGCGAATAATCGCGGGTCACCTACGATCGGAACCACCTAAAGTGGTATGTACGACAGGACTGTCCACCTAACTTGGATCCAAGATGAGTGTGTGGTGCGGGAGGTAAACATCACATGAAGGACTGTGCCCAACTCTGGGCGGGAGCACTAACACCGGGGGTGCAGGTTATGAGCTCTCTATGCATCTCAAATCACTACTAAACGTAAACATAAATCATACTCACTTGGCACTTACCTGTGCGTCCGCCGCACCAAACATACACACATATATATATATATATATATATATATGCAACTAACAATGCATAAACAAACGGCAATATAATGCATGGCATATAAACGAATAAACGTTTCATATCACTTTCTGGGAAAAGTATAAGTATATAGGTATTTATGGAAAACCAAAAGCTCACTCACTGGTATGTAGAAGGGTCATAACCCCCTTGCCTCGAGTGACCACGCTTGTCCTCGGGATAGGTCTCACCTATATGCGAAACAACTATAAAAACGTTAATTTTAAAGCACATAACCAACCTTAAGAAATAACTTCTCATACAATGCTCAAATGGGGTGTATGGATACACCAATGTGATCTACTCAACCTCAAGAACATCCTCATATTTTTAGAAAAAAATTTCACCGTCGCACGTGCCCCCACGCGCAGGCAGGTGCCTGGCACGCTGACGGCGTCAGTTAACGCCGTCATGAATATTTCGTTAACTTTAACGTATTCCGTTAACGCCGTTAGAAATATTCCGTCCAAACTGACCGAATATTCCGTCGTCTTCTCCGGCGAGGCTTCGGCGCCGTCGCCAGCGCCGAAAAATCGGGAAAACTTCAAATCGTCCTATCTTCTTCGTTTTTCAACCAAATTTCACAAACTTGGTACCAAATTGAAGCTTACAACAAGAGGAACAAGTTCATACAACTTTCAAGTGCTAAAATCCACAAAATCTCGCCAGGAAAACACCACCAACTCCGGCCAACCTCGAAACTCACGATCCCGACGTCCAAAACCTTCAAACGAACCACCCCGAGCCTCCTAAGGACCTCACCAAGTTTCCTACAAGCCTAAAATTCCCAAAAACATAAGAATTTACATGTACATGAATAGTGACAAAAATCGGGTATCCCGAGTTCGACGTGAAAACGAAGGTATCCTTACCTGAAATGGGTATGGTTGAACTTCTACGGACCTCACGAGCATGAATATGTACTTTGTTTCTTCGATCTATGAAGATTACAAGGGTTTTGGGGTATGTCCGTACAAATGGGATAGAAAATGGGAAGGGAAATGGCACGGGACAGGGTGCAGGGACAGGGAAGGGTGAAGGAAAAGTGTAGGGAAATGCGTGTGGTCCACAACCAGCCACACCAAGCTCAAAACAACAACACAACGTAAAAATCACACTAGGGGCAAAATCCTCTTTTCACGCGTACGTTTTAAAAATTTTCAGAACGGGTTGTCACAACCTACCCACCTTATAAGAATTTCGTCCCGAAATTCAAAACAACCATACAACAAACCCCTAGTGATCAAAGAACAACCGAGGATACAAATCTCTCATCCGATCTTCAGTTTCCCAAGTAGCCTCCTCCACAGAATGATTCCTCCATAAAATTTTCACCAAGTTCACTGTCTTGTTCCTTAGAACCTTTTCCTTCCAATCTAGAATCGTCACTGGTTCCTCATCATAAGTTAAATCCGGATTGATTTCCAAAGGTTGATGAGGTATCACATGAGACGGATCAGCAACATAATGTTGAAGCTTGGACACGTGAAAAACGTTATGTACTCTAGCCAACTCCGGAGGCAACTCCAGTCTGTAAGCTACCTCACCAACTCGCTCAGTGACCGTATGGTCTGATACACTTGGGACTCAATTTACCTTTCTTTCCAAACCGTACAACGCCTCTCCATGGTGAAAGCTTCAGAAATACCCAATCGCCAACCTCATACACTTTGTCAGTAGCATGTCGATTTGCTAAACTCTTCTGCCTATCCTGGGCTGCCTTCAGATTAAACTTAATTACTTAAACATTTTAAGTAGTCTCCTCAACAATCTCCGAGCCCACCAAAACTCTTTCTTCGACCTCTGACCAACACAACGGTGTGCGACAAGATCTGCCATACAATGCCTCAAATGGTGCCATGCCGATACTCGAATGAAAGCTGTTGTTGTAGGCAAATTCCATTAAATCCAACCGCTTGTGCCAAACATCACCAAACTGTAACACCGAAGCTCGCAACATATCCTCCAAAGTCTGAATGGTTCTTTCTGACTGTCCGTCCGTCTAAGGATGATACGCCGTACTATAAAGTAGCCTTATACCCAAAGCTTCTTGAAACGCCACCCAAAACTTAGATGTAAATCTTGGATCACGATCTGAGACAATACTCACAGGGACACCATGGTACTTCACGATCTTTGAAATGAACAACTCCGCTAATCGGCCCAAAGAATACTTCTCCCACACTGGAATAAAATGTGCTGACTTAGTAAGCCGATCAACAATCACCCAAATGCCGTCAAAACCATTATGTGTACGCGGAAGCTTGTACACAAAATCCATAGTAATGTTTTCCCATTTCCACTCTGGAACGGGAAGCGACTGCAATAACCCAAACGGTTTCTTCCTTTCTGCCTTAACTTGCTGACAAACGACACACCTACTCACATACTCAGATATCTCCCTTTTCATACCCGGCCAATAATAAAATGGTCGAATGGTATGATACATTTTAGTAGCTCATGGATGCATAGCATAAGCCAAGATATGTGCTTCATCGAGAATTGCTTTCTTTAATTCCAAATTATTAAGCACGAACATCCTACCCTCCTGCATTAACATGCCATCCGAATCATGAACTCTGAGGTCTCTTCTCCTCCCTCGATCTCAAGCTTGAATCAATTCTTGAGTTTCTCTATCAGTTACCTGAGCTTCAAGCACCCGATCAACTAAAATTGGTCTAACTTGAAAATTAGCAAGTAAAGCCACCTCTCGATCTTCCGCCTCTAACTTCACTCCCGTAGATCATAAGTCTGCCAGGAGAGGAATACGACTAGCGTACAACGCATTAATACGGCCCTGAGACTTCATGCTAAATGCATTAGCCACAATGTTTGCACGACCAGGGTGATAATCAATCGTGCAGTCATAATTATTGAGCATCTCCATCCACCTCCGCTGACGAAGATTAAGATCTTTCTGCGTAAAAAGATACTGAAGACTCTTCTGATCTATAAAGATCTTACATTTCTGTCCATAAAGGTAGTGTCTCCACAACTTCAATGCAAAAATAATGGCGGCTAACTCCAAATCTTGTGTAGGGTAATTCAATTCATGAGGTTTCAGTTGTCACGAAGCATAAGCAATCACCCTACCATGCTGCATCAACACACATCCCAGACCATTCAAAGAAGCATCACTATAGACCTCAAAATCACCACTATCGTCCAGGAGTGCCAAAACAGGTGCATGAGTGAGACAATACTTCAACTGCTAGAAACTCTGCTCACACTTATCATCCCACTCAAATTTAACGTCTTTCCTCGTTAACCTTGTCAGTGGTAAAACAATCACAGAAAAATCCTTAACAAACCGTCGATAATACCCTGCTAAACCAAGGAAGCTCCTCACCTTAGTGATGGTTCGCAGTTGTTCCCATTTCTCCACAGCTACCACCTTTTGAGGATCCACCAGGATACCCTGAGCTGAAATGACGTGGCCTAAAAATGCGACTTGGTCTAACCAAAGCTGGCACTTGCTAAACTTTAGCATACAATTAGTGATCCCTCAACCTTTTCAACACTAAAGTAAGATGTCGAACATGTTCCGCTTTAGATTTAGAATACACCAGAATGTCGTCGATGAAAACAATAACAAACCTATCCACATACGGCTGGAACACCCGGTTCATCAAATCCATAAATGCAGCTGGTGCGTTCGTCAATCCGAATGGCATAACCAGAAACTCGTAATGACCATGACGAGTTATGAATGCCGTCTTAGGAACGTCATCCCTACTAATCTTCACCTGATAATATCCAGACCTCAAGTCAATCTTGGAGAATACATAAGCACCTCGAAGTTGATCAAACAAATCATCAATACGCGGCAATGGATAACGGTTTTTAATCGTTACCCGATTCAATTGCCTATAATCAATACATAGCCTCAAAGTTCCGTCTTTCTTTCTCACAAACAACACTGGAGCTCCCCAAGGTGAAGTACTAGGCTAAATAAAACCCTTATCCACTAATTTTTGCAGCTGAACTTTCAATTCCCTTAACTCAGCGGGAGCCATACGATAAGGAGTCAAGGAATAGGATTAGTACCTGGAAACAACTCAATGGTGAACTCCATGTCTCGGTCTGGCGGCAAACCAGGTAAATCCTCAGGGAAAACATCAGGAAAATGTCTGACTACCCTCACATCCTCTACTTTACTAGGAGCAGCCTCATCCAACACCACATGAGCTAAGTACCCCTGGCAACCTTTAGATAACAACCTTTTTGCCCGTACGGCCGAAATAACGCCATGTCTCACCCCACTCTGCTCACCCACAAAAGTAACCACAGGTAATCTAGGACGATGGAACGTAACTATTTTCCCGTAACAATCAATATTGGCGCGATTGAAATGCAACCAATCCGTGCCCAGAATCACATCAAAGTCAACAATATCCAATGGGATAAGATCAGCTGGCATAACAACATCCTCCAATATCACTAGACATCCTGGGTACACATGATCTACAATACATCTCTCCCCTCTAGGCATAGCAAACTCTAAATCATACCCTAGAGGTGTGGGGCGAGGTTGCGTCACTTGAGCAAAAGTATGAGAAATCACAGAATGTGTAGAACCACAATCAATTAATACTCTAGCAAAATAACCAAGGATATTTAACGTACCCATGATCAAATCTGGATTGTTTTGAGCGTCATGCAGCGAAATGTTATGAATACGCCCCTAGGTCTGCTGTCATCCACCTCGACCTCTGCTAGTCTGGCCACCATGACTCTGAGTGCCACGCCCCTGACTGGGCTGACCAGACTGCCTCGAAGACCCCGTACTACTCATAGCAATCTCTCCCTGCTGAATCTGTCTTCCCTGAAACCACTGAGACCCACCTGCTGGGACTGGAGGATACGGCATATAAGCACTAGAATACTAGGGATGACCACCTTGAGAATATGGATCCTGGGGATATTGATACTGTCCCGGGGCATGAGGAACAGCATCGCCCTGATAGTAATAGGCACCACCTCGACCTGTCTGCCCATAACTACCTGGGGCAAGAATCTGCTGAATCGGTACAGGTGGTGGAAAGAAAGTCTGTTGAGGCTTCTGCTGCTGACTCTGGGGACAAGTTGCAGCACGATGTCCCATCTGCCCACAAGTAAAGCAACCACTGCTGCCTCGCCTACACTCACCAAAATGTCGATTATTGCATCCGCGGCAAACTGGGGCTCTACCTCTACTAGTATCACCCTGTCTTTGGCCTCTAGCACCACCAGCAAACCTACCACCACGTCCTTGACCAGTGGTGCTAAAACCACCGCTAGAAGAGCTAGAACTAGTGCCACCCCTCTTGAAGTTCTGTGTCCTACGAGGTTCGAGCGACGCCTGACCTTTACCCTTATCATCCTTCCTCTGATTACCGTCTTTCTCTTCTTCCTCGCTCTAGCTCGGCATATTTTCTGAATCCTCAATTCTCAGCAGAATCTCATAAAACTCCTGGTAGGTATCACAATGGGTAGTGGTCACCATCGAACACCACTTCTTCTTAGTGCCTAAACGGAAACGACGAAGCATCTCCGCTGGATTGCCAGCAACATCTGGATGATAGCGAGACAAATCTGTGAACCTCCGGTAGTACTCATTTGCTGTCAACTTCCCCTGTCTCAACTCAGTGAATTCCTGCTTCTTTCGATCAATATACTCATGAGGCACAAACCTTCTCCTGAACAACTCTCGGAATACATCCCAATCAGTCTTCTCAGTTGGAGTCAAACGACGAAGTTCCTTCTCCCACCAGGATGTAGAATCCTTACCCAAAAACCACGATGTCGTCTCTACCCACTTCTCGACAGGGAGATTCCCCTGATTATGCAAAACACGAAAAATCTTCTCAATATGCTCTAGCCACCACTCCGCGCCCTTATAACCCTCGTTACCCTCGAACTTATCCAACTTCAAATTATACATAGTCTCCAGAGGAGTCCTCTAGGGAGGGCGGATCGTCGAATGAATAGTTGTAGCAATAGCTTCCCCCACCTGAGCTATATCGGGGAAACTAGGCTCAGCAAAGCGACGTGGTTCCCGACGAGGTGGCATAATTTTGACAGAAGACACCAAAATCATTAGAATACTCACAAAAGTACAGGGCTGCCAAACCTAGGCTCTGATACCAAACTGACACACCCCGATAGAGATCTGGCCGTCACATGGAAGTGACGTAACTATGTGCACAGTGCGGAAGCTAATAAAATAATAATAAAAATAATACGAATAAATAAAAAGAACCAACTTTACACAAAGTAATAACAAACATGTGCAAGCGTAAGTGTAAACACAAAATTTAGAGCACGACGACCTAATGCAGTCTGGGAGAAAATGACACAACAAAAGCACACCCGAAGGTGGTCCTACACTGGTGATAGTCTGTCAGATATGCCGGGGAAAAATCCTTAGGGAAGCCACCAAACGTGCTAGCCAACTAGAACCTGGAGGGGCGCAAAACAAAAAGTGTGAGTGGGCAAAAACAAAGCTTTTCAAAAACCATTTCATAAACAAGATTCTAACCCCTCGCCGTAAAACCTGTATACTTCCCAGAAAATATAATATACATATATATAAATCATGTTCGGAAATATGCCATGTCAAATGTCTCTAAATAGAATGCAAGTGCTCAGGAATATCAAATCAATGCCATGTAATCTGTCAACCGGAGTCACCTAAAGTGACGTGTACGGCTGAATCTAGAGCTCAAATCTCCATCTCACTAGCTATACCTGCACACGAGTCGGAACCACCTAAAGTGGTCTGTATGACAGGACTGTGCGTAATATAAGTACGCTCAAGTGCTACGATCATGTGAAGGCTGGGCGAATAATCGCGGGTCACCTACGAGTCGGAACCACCTAAAGTGGTCTGTACGACAGGACTGTGCACCTAACTTGGATCCAAGATGAGCGTGTGGTGCGGGAGGTGAACATCACATGAAGGACTGTGCCCAACTCTGGGCGGGTGCACTAACACCGGGGGTGCAGGTTATGAGCTCTCTATGCATCTCAAATCACTACTAAACGTAAACATAAATCATACTCACCTGGCACTGGCTTGTGTGTCCGCCGTACCAAACATACATATATATATATATATATGCAACTAACAATGCATAAACAAACGGCAATATAATGCATGGCATATAAACGAATAAACATTTCATATCACTTTCTGGGAAAAGTATAAGTATCTAGGTATATACGGAAAACCAAAAGCCCACTCACTGGTATGTAGAAGGGTCATAACCCCCTTGCCTCGAGTGACCACGCTCGTCCTCGGGATAGGTCTCACCTATATGTGAAACAACTATAAAAACGTTAATTTTAAAGCACATAACCAACCTTAAGAAATAACTTCTCATACAATGCTCAAATGGGGTGTATGAATACACCAACATGATCTACTCAACCTCAGGAACATCCCCATATTTCTAGAAAAAAATTTCATCGTCGTACGCGCCCCCACGCGCAGGCATGTGCCTGGCACGCTAACGACGTCAGTTAACGCCGTCAGGAATATTTCGTTAACTTTAACGGATTCCGTTAACGCAGTTAGGAATATTTCGTCCAAACTGACGGAATATTCCGTTGTCTTCTCCGGCGAGGCTCTGGCGCCGTCGCCCGTGCCGGAAAATCGGGAAAACTTCAAATCGTCGTATCTTCTTCGTTTTTCAACCAAATTTCACAAAATTGGTACCAAATTGAAGCTTACAACGAGAGGAACAAGTTCATACCACTTTCAAGTGCTAAAATCCACAAAATCGCGTCTAGAAAACACCACCAACTCCAGCCAACCTCGAAACTCACGATCCCGACGTCCAAAACCTTCAAACGAACCACCCCGAGCCTCCTAAGGACCTTACCAAGCTTCCTACAAGCTTGAAATTCCCAAAAACATAAGAATTTATGTGTGCATGAACAGTGAAAAAAATCAGGTATCCCAAGTTCGACGTGAAAACGAAGGTATCCTTACCTGAAATGGGTATGGTTGAACTTTTACGGACCTCACGAGCATATATATGTACTTTGTTTCTTCGATCTATGAAGATTACAAGGGTTTTGGGGTATGTCCGTACAAATGGGATAGAAATTGGGAAGGGAAATGGCACGGGAGAGGGTGCAAGGACAGGGAAGGGTGAAGGAAAAGTGTAGGGAAATGTGTGTCGCCCACAACCAGCCATACCAAGCTCAAAACAACCACACAACGTAAAAATCACACTAGGGGCAAAATCATCTTTTCACACATACGTTTTAAAAATTTTCGGAACGGGCTGTCACATTATTTTTATGTAATGTACATTTTTATTTTATTATAAATAAAAAAGTCAAACCTAGTTAAACATTAAATTAATTAACAAAACTAATTTACTATACCAAATAGATATTATAATTAATGCAAATATTAATCATCTAAATAACATAAATTTATTAATTAAATTAAATATAAAGTCCACAAATTCTTTTTTTTTTTTTTTTTTTTTAAATAAAAGCAACCCTTCTCAACTTCAATCCTCCCTCGCCTACAACACATCAGACTTCCACTGCCAAAAACTCTACTTGAAAAGCCCATCTACATAAGTCTGTTGCTTCTCATCGGTTTCATCAACATCTCAATGAACCTACAGTAATGCCGATAACAATAAATTAATAATTACAAAAATATTACGTTTTAACAAAAATAATTGTTCATTATTTTACTACAAACTTACCGATAACTCCCTCAGCATAGACTTCTTCAACTCCTCAGGGACCTTTTTCCAAGACTCAAACTCGGTATAACAATCCTTCCGCACCAAATTCCCAATGTCATACCTAAATTCGTAGTACGCCTCAGCCATATTTTTGCCTTCAAAGTATGGCACTTGCTTCCATCGATGCTTCTCTAATCGCATGACGAGTTTCTTTTTCCTAGAACCTTCTCCAGAATCAATCATTCTTTCCAAACAATTTTTTTTTTTTTTAAAAACTAGGGTTCTGAAACTGTGTTTATATAGCACAAGGATCCCTTTCTGCGACGAAGATATTCTTCGCGCAAATTGCATGTTCGTCATGCAAAACGCTACATAAATATGCAATAAATATTCATTCTCTGTCTTACGCGATCGAGTAGCGTTGCGCAATATATTACGCAACGAGTGGAATGATTATAATTATAAAGTTTACATAAGCATAGATGTAAACTTTATAATTACAAACAAATATTCAGTTAAATACTTTTTCTAAAAATATTTAATACTTTAAATATTTATTCTATGAATAATTAATGCATTAATCCATACAATTATTTTGAGCATAAGTACGAAGATTTAAAACACATACAAACCGAGAATAGGGTGTTTACATTAGGCCTCAATAAAAAAACAAACAGGGATTAAAACCTAATTAAGTCCAAATACATAACTTATAAAAATAAAAAAAAATATAAAAATAAAAAAAATAAAAACCTTAAATTTAAATATTATCATACAAAACATAAATTTAAAAGTACTATTTTGATGGTCCTGGTCCATTCCGCAAGACTTCATACGCCACCGATTGTAACCTCCCTCCAACGTATCCTTCACTAACTTCATCAACTGTTCGTTCGTATCATCATCAAGAGTATACTTACACTGTTACACATATATGCAAATAATTAATTCCAACATGTGATAAAAAATTTCACAAAATTACTTATTGATCCATCAACAATATATGTACTAATAATTCTTCCATCACCGCCTTCTTTGCATTTTCGGGCACATCTTTCCAAGAATGCCACTCAGCAGTAGGACAATTGCTCTGATCCTTGTTTTTATCCTCATGTGCGAACTGAAAATGTTGCCTCAAATCATTTGGGTCAGCGTCGGTCATGCTCTGATCCTTGTTTTTATCCTCCATCTCACCACAAACAAAATTAGAATGGAAATGTGAAGAATAAGAACAACAGAAGCGCATATTTTTAGGAAGGTTAAGGCCTTTGCAAATAAGTACGGTATTGATTCCTCTGATTCACATGCAGTGAATGGTCAAAACTAATAGGAACTTGCGGAACGAATACTTGGTCGAGCAAATGTCCCATTTTCGTCACGCAAATGGTTCGCGCCAAAAAAAATTACCCCGCGTTTTCTTTCTAACTTTACGAGACAACAACAAATATTTGTAACGAAAATTTTTTTTTCCTATCCTGTCCATTTTGAGCAACGAAACATGGTTTCCGTTGCGCAAGCACGTCTTATGTTAATAATTTAGAAAAATATATATAATGGAGATTGCATCTCAACTAGTTCATCTCCTAGTCCTAACAACTCCTAATCCCCAACAAATCGGATCCAAAACGACAAGTTCTAATGTTTGATTAAGAGAAGGAACGGTGGTGGGGAAGAAAATGGGAGAAAAGGAAGTAGATGTAGAAAGTTGATGGGAATATGGAAAGTATGGGGTTGAAAGAAAGGAGCTTCAAGGTTGAGATTGAAAGCAAAATCGGATCTGAAAAAGAGGAATGGGAAAGAGCTCTCGGAAAGAGAGAGAGAGAGAGAGAAAGAGAAAAGCTCCCACAAAAGGAGAGAAGAGCTCTCACAAACGAAGAGAAAAACTCTCACCAACTCTTATGTAATCCAAAATAAAACAAAAGGGGGGGGGGGAGTGAGAGTCTTGAGGAAAAACACAAGAAGAAGAGGAAAAAAAAGGAAGAGAGATGTCGATGGTGAAAACAAAGAGAGAAAGAGGAAAGTAAGAGAGAGAGAGAGAGATAGTGTGTGTCGGAAAAAACAAAGGAGAAAAAGGAAAATGAAGAGAGAGAGTTAGTTGATTGGCTTTTGGCACAATATAATGACAATTAAAAAACTTAATAATTATTATTTTGACATTAAAAGAAGGAAAGTATTATTGGCACTCCAAAAATCTTATTCTACACTCCTCACAAGTGTATTTTTCTTTCTAAATATAGAAAGTTTGGAGTGTAGAATGAGAAATTTGGAGTGCCAATAACAATTCCCTAAAAGAAAGGAAAACTAATAAAAATGGTTTAAAAACTTTGAGTTTTAACGATAAGGACAAAATAAAAGGTAAAGTGAATAGTACCATGATTGACTTTTTATTGTAAAAATGTGGTTTTTCATTAAAGTAAATAGTACCGAGAGCTTTTCGTTAAAGTTCTCAAAGTAATTATTATTTTGCATTAAAAAGCAAAATAATGAATACAAATTTGAAGAATGACACTATACATCGGTGTCGGAAAGCTTAAAGGACACCAAATATACACAACGGTACAATCCTGGTTTCAAAAGACATTGATAACGAATGGTGTCTCCAAAACAATGTCATGTTGCCTGTTTTCTAGTAGTGGTGTATATCTGCTAGAAAACAAATGATATGTAAAAGTAAGAATACACATACTTTTAAGTAAGATTTATACGCTTCAACTACCATGATGAAAAAAGAACTACCATGATGAAGACGGACAGAAAATTTCTATAATTTAAAAAGAGTTTTACCACTTAATACTACGGTCTAGTGGTATTCCTTTTCAGTCTTCACTTGTAAGTGAGAGGTCTTAGATTCGATTATCGCTACATGCAAATCTTAACAACATTATTCCTAGCTTATTGAGAGGTTTAGCCAACTCTCCTAACTTTTAAGGTAGATAATATCGTTTGCAAAAAAAAAAAAAAAAAAACAAACAAAAAAAAAAGGGACACTTTGGATGCAGTCCCTAACTATCAATGTTCTTTGACTAAAACCTTTGTGATTTTTAGTTTTTGATCGAAGTCCCTAACATTAATGTAATAATGTATTTATTTTATTTTTAAACTAAAAATGAAATTTGTAACTATTTATATTAATGAGATTTTAAATAAAACCCATAATTTATGGGATTAAAAATATTAAAGATAAATTATATTCTCCAATATATTATGTGTATACATGGGTACGTTCATAAAAACCTAACCAAAAAATTATTTTACCAATACATGGGTACATTTTTCAAAAACACAAAAAAAAAAAAAAAAAAAGATATTAGGCTTAATAATTATTAAGCATTTCATATAAAAAAAATAGAATATATAAAAAAAACAAGGGATAATTTGATATAGATCCAATTTTGTGAGTCATTACTATAATTAGTCCACTGCATTGAAATAGGTCCAATAATTGATATTCCACGTAAGCTTATTTATAATTTGTACCATATTTATCCCTTAGACTTATAAATTGTAGTAAATATTCAAAATTTCTTAATTATATGATTATTTGTGGTTTATCTAATCCCTTAATTGTAGGATTAGTTATAGCAATAAAATCTCAACCCCCAGTCTGTTTTATCCCTCCTTTTTTTCCCTTCTTCTAAACAATTCCCTTTGTTAGATCATGGAATCAATCATCCTCTTTCTTCTCTCATCTTTCATGGGTGATATTTTGTGTTCCTCCCTCCAAATTCCTTCATGACAATTTCAGTTTTTACATAGCTTTCACAATTTTTTTACATATTCGTTCGGCAATACAGTATCAATTGCAAGCAATAATACAGTATCATGCATTTATATTTGCTCTATTATATTTTTGTGCGTATCATAAGGGTAAACTGAAACTTAGTATTTGTTCCTTTTTTTTGTTTAGTATTTGTTCCTTTAATGGAGGTATATTATATCATATTTCTATTCTAATGTTCTGCCATGAAGGTTCAGCATTTTTCTTCCTATACAATAGGTAGTTTATTTTTATTTTGTTGGTAGATTATATCTATTTTGTAGGTATAAAGCATTTTTCTTCCTATACAATAGGTAGTTTATTTTTGTTTTGCAGTAGATTACATATGTTTTGTTGGTATAAAGTATTTTTCTTCCTATACAATAGGTAGATACTAAATTATATCGGTTTTGTAGGTAAACATCATTAGGTGGTTACTAGATAATATTTTAGTTAGTATTTAAATATTCAAAATTAAAAACTGAATAAATGATACAAAAATTAAAGAATTTAAATATTTTTATCTAAAAGGGCAGAATTGGTATAAAAATATGTAATTGGATAACTGGACTTAGTTAAAAAACTACCTATGTTTTTGGACTTAGATTGAAAAGCCCCAAAAAACAAAGGGTACATTTTATATTTAAAAAATGGTACATTTTCATATAAAAAAAAATAGTATATTTAAGAATGGGTACATATCATTTTTATATAAAAATTTAATGGGTACAAACTTATTCTAATTTTAATTTTTATATTTTGAAAATGTTTGAATTGAAATTAATTAGGAGTTTAATAAGAGTGTGAGTATTAAAACTCTAAATCAATTACTAATTTTTACTATAAAAATTATGTAACTTACATGTAATTCATTAATATATTAATGCTAAGGACTTTGATCAAGATCTAAAAACTAATAAGATCTTAGTCAATGAACATTAGAAACTAGGGACCGGATACTAAATTTTTCTAAAAGTATTATATGAAAAAAATAAAACACTTATCGAGAGTTCTTCTATTAGTTTGTGCTTCGCATTGCGGGGGATGTAGTTCCATTTGTGGATAGACATACGACAATTAGTAGGAATGAGTACACCTATCAAGGATTCAACAATGCCTGAACTTAAGGGGGTGCCAGACGCCCACGTAGTTTGTCATATTCAATCCTTACTCGTGGATTAGAATGAGTGTTATGCCTAGGCATCTATTTGAAAAAAAGAAAAAAAAAGTTGGACTTTTATAGATATACCTCCTATGTTTAGAACACAACAAATTATAATATAGCAAAAGTTATAATATTATAACAGCAATTTTTCGTCAACCCTTAAAAACGTTCCCCTCTTGGTACCCAAACCCGTCCCCCTCCGCCTCCCCACCTTACCCTTCCCCAAACTCGACCCCGTCCCCATCTCCCTTCCCACCCACCCACTCCTAGTTGTACCGAACCAAACCCAAACCCATCCCCCTCTCCTTCCCCGTTCTTACCGAGGAAAGTGAGAGTGAAGTTTGTAATGAATTGCGGAAATGGAGGGCTCTCAGTGATATAGAGGAAGCAGGGTTTACCCAACGGAGCTTCCATCAGATAAACACTTATATGTGTTTACACGTGTCTGTTTGTGTCTCCGTCGGGTAAATAAAAGCATTAAAAACCGGGAAGTGAAATGTTTTGGCATGAAAATAAACTTGATTGAGGGAAAAGATCAATAGCGTCGGGCAAATCAAATTTTGGAGGGACGTTTGATTTTCTGGAAAACAAAAGGGAGGAATTTTGAAGTTTTGCCCGATGGAAAAAATGGGGTTAGAGGACGGAAGAAGTAAAGTTCGTCCTATGGATTTCTGTTCCGTTGCCTAATTAAATTAATAATTTTAAGTAAAAAACTCAAATTTTGTATCCATTATTGTAATAGTTAATCAATAATCGATGTTTAAGATCAGGTACATTGAACGTGTCTTTCAACCCTCAAATAGCATATTTTGTAAAAACAACCGAAAGGAGTAATTTAGTCATTTGATCTTGACGCTAAGTTTGTAACAGTCCAACATTTTGAACTGATCTCTAGTCCATTTAAGTTTATTTGTCATGATTTTCGACGTATACGATCTCTTTCTTTGTTCAAACAAGTTTGGCAGTCGAATCACCGAAAACATGTTCGTGGAGTTTGACTCCCCACAATTCAATTGATTCAAACAACACTTAGTGTTGTCATCATTGACACTATTAGGTGTATTGTATCATTTTGTTCTAATCCCTATCGTAAGTATTTTTATTTCATGATCGGGTCCCTTTTTTTTGGAATCATTGAATAATTTTGTCATGTTACCTAATGTCGAAATATATTTTTTGTCCAATTTTTGGCTTATACAATCTCATTGTTTATGTGAACAATATTGAAGATTTGATTGTCACAATTAATTTTCGAAGACAAAAAATCAAATATGAATTTGGAAATGTTAAATAAGGCTGTGTACTTCAACGACGGAATCTCCGTCAGGCAAGTTATACGAATACGTACTCAAAAAATACCCTAAACCCTAAGAGTAATGGGATTATTCCGACGAATATTTTGCCGAGTAAATTCTTCTTAACAGACGAAACATGTTCCGCTGCATAAACATATTTTTTATCTAAATATTTACATTAAGTTTATTATAGAAATTAATGATAAACTCTTAATCACTGTCGATATACTCATGTGCTTCCTTTGTGTCCTTCTCAATGTCGCTTTCACTGCTTGAGTCATCATTGCTTTCTTATACCAAGGAATTCTGCTACATGTACAATTTCTTGCTATGTTCATCGCAAACCCTAAACACATACTAGTGCACTCTCGAACTATCCGATTTTATTATACAAATCTAATCAACACAATTAACTTCATATAAACGGTTCTGAAATTTTAAGATATTTCACACCACAAATTCCTACACTCATGCTGGACAAATTAAATTCCCCTAATCTACATACACTAGTAGGAAAAACTATTTGCATAACAGATGTTTGGGCAACAAAGCAATATTCGTCGCTCAATAGTGTTTGCATGACGCACAAATTTGTTGTGCAATAGTGTTTGCATGATGGAAAAAAGATATTCATTGCGCAAAGTTAGTAAGAAAACTGCGGGTAATTTTTTTTTGTGCAAAAAGATCGTGCGACAAAGTTTTGCCCCGGAAACTGTTTGTGACACAGGCTTCGTCACGCAAAGGCCGTGCTGATGTTTGCATGACAAAGGTTGCGTCGCGCAAAGCTCCTAATCTTCCTATAAATATGCGCTTCTGCTCTCTTTAATTTTCGCAATTCATTTCAGAAATGCAAAGAAGCCAGAATTCTTTTCACTGAATTATTATTCCAATTTTTGTTTGATTTTTTGTACGCAATGGTAGACTCTGTTGGTCATTCTTCTACTAATAGTCGCTACCGAATCTGTAATGCACAATTAGTAGGATATGGTGAACAAGGTTAGAGGCAACGTCGTGGTATTGGTGTGCGACAAATGCGGAGTGAATTGGGAGTCTTGGAGAGACGTCCCGAGGACATAAAAACAGTCATGATCGATGCATTAGCAGTACGTGTAAATTATTAATTTGTTAAATAATAATTTAGTTCCTTAGATAAAATATAATAGTGATGTGTATAATTTATTTATTTTTGCATATCAGTCTGATTGGGACATTGACAAAAGTAACGCAAATCTAATGAAGTGCATTGACGTTGTGTTCAAGTATCGTTTTCGAGAGTTGAAGTTTAATGTTCAACGTGACGCAGAGCGACACGAAGTGGCTGGACCAGAGGAAGATTAGAATAGTTTTTTTTATTAGTCTATTTATGGTTAATTAAATAATGACACTGAATTATTAATAATTTGGAAGAATAAATTTATATGGACTGTATTTATTTTGTTTTGTCTCGAGAATAGATTTTCAAAATACTATAATATTGACATTAGTATTTTGAGGAACTATTTTTGAGATGGAATAACATAAATAATTTCAATTGTTGCGCAAGATTTTACTCAACAAAACTTTTGTCACAGAAACCATTGATGGACGACATTTCGTTGCGCAAAACACTGTAAAAATGTCCGTTAGTGTTTAATTTTTGGGTTAGAGCATTTAGTGCATGGTAATCCACAAAACACTTGCACAACCAATGCTTTGTCGCACAAAGTCCAGTCAATTTTTGTTCCAGAGCATTCAGTGCATGTGAATAAAAGGAATCGGTACTGTATTTAGTGCAGAGGTTTGTGCGACAAAGGCTTCGTCGCGTAAAGTGCCTAACATTCCTATAAATATGCGCTTCAACTCTCCTTATTCTTCACAATTCTCTTCATGCTCGAATGGAGGATAAAAATCAGGAGTATAGCATGCACCCGGGGCCTAATATGTGGAGTTTGCATATGTGATTAATGCAGCAATGCGAGCTAATTGTCCTACTGCTGAGTGGCGGTCTTAGAAATATGTGCCCGAGAATGCAAAAAAGGCGGTGATGGATCAATTATTAGTAAGTGTGACAAAAGTAGAAAATATATAGTTTTGTTAAATTTTTTGTTATATATTGGAATTAATTATTTGCATATATGTGTAACAGTGTAACTATACTCTTGACGAAATGGACAAAGAGTTAATGAAGTTGATGGAGGAGGCGTTGAAAGGGGGTTATAAGCGATGGCGTTATGCCATCGAGCAGAATGGATGACCATTGAAACAATAGTTTTAAATTTATGTTTTTTAGGACAATATTTAATTTTAAGGTCTTTTTATTGGTTATGTATTGGACTTAATTAGGGTTTAATTCATGTTTTGTTGTTTAAATAATTGCATGGAATATTAATTCAATTTACTTAAGTTTTAAATTATTTTTAGAATAAATATTATAACTGAATATTTGTTTGTAATTATGAAGTTTACGTAAATATAGATACTAAAGATCTATGTTTACATAAACTTCATAATTAGAATCCATAAAGTTCGTTGCGCAAAATTTTTAGCGACAATAGTTTCGTCGCGCAAAGGGCGAAATAAACGCAGATAACCTTACTGTCGTATTTCGAATCTATATGTTTTGCACGACGAAGGTAAAACCTTGCGCGACAAAGCCTTTGTCGTGCAAAGGTCGTTCAGTTTTTAGGTTAGAGCATTCAGTGCATGTGAATCAAATGAATCAAAACCGTATTTACTGCAGATGTTTGTGCGACAAAGCTTCGTCGCACAAAGCCTCTGACCTTCCTATAAATATGCGCTTTTGCTCTCCTTCTTCTTCAGAATGCATTTTGGAGACGCTTTACAATTTTGCAAATTATAATCAATTTGTTTTTTGATTGTTGGTGGGATGGCCGGCGGTGGTGCACGTTTGTCAAAGACAATAGATGGCAAAGGTTCCGAAAAAGGTTTATGTTTTAAATTTGCAGTTTGTATAAAGTTTCTATTTAGCTTTAATATTATGAATATATATTTTGTTGATGTCCGACACACTTATGGTGGGAGCCGTTACCGTGACGAATTAATAGGGGTGGTGAAGTCAAATAAGCGCGATAGCTTTTGGTCCGGTGTTGGAGCATTAGTTCGTGTCGAATGTGTTGTGGATTGGGAGTCTTGGAGAGCCATCCCCGAGGAGCTGAAGATGCACATGATTGATGAGTTAGTTGTATGTGTTAAGTTATTAGTTAAATAATAATTATGTTTGTTAAATTTAATATAATAGGGAGATTTTAATTTATATTTTTCGCATGACAGCCTAATTGGGACATTGCCAAAAGTAACCCAAATGTGATGAAGGCAATCAACAACATGTTCAAGTCTCATTTCCGGGAGTGAAAGTTTGATAATCAACGTGTGACAGTGTAAACACGAAATGTTGAAATTTCGATGTCTACAGACAGAACTATAGCGAGAACCAGAACTACCAACGAAAGAGTAGAATAGTGTTTTTTATTCTAAATTTAGTGCTTATTTAATAATGAGATATGAATTAGAAGTATTTTATTTTGAACGGTTTACTTAAACATGTACTTAATGTTTTTTTAAATAAATTTAATGCATTTTAATAAATATTTATATTATTTAATTATGCACAAATGGTTTAATGAAATAAGTTTTTGATTTATTAAGTATTTATGTGGTTTGAAAAAAAATTGGAGACTGAATGGAAAAATTCAATTTTTTTTTTTAAAACAAATTATTATTATTTAAAAAAAAAAAAAAAAACTGGTAATGCGTGACGAACAATGGTCCGTCGCGCAAAGTGGTATAAAAGCCGCGACAAATAGTGGTTGGATGGCACCAAATGTGGAAGCAGCATGTTTTGCGTGACAGTGTTTTCATCTCGCAAAGTCTTATAACAAACGCAGGAAATAGTGGTTGGATGGCACCAAAAGTGGTAGCAACATGTTTTGCTCGACGGTGCTTTTGTCACGCAAAGTCTTTTCACTTTACTGATTTTAACCATAATGCAGGATGGCAAAAGCTGCAAAACAATTGCAGCAGCTGCCTTCATGCTAGAATTTCCAACAACATTCAATGCGTTGTTGCCGTTAATTTTGGAGGTTATTTTCTTAACTAACTTATTTAATTTCCAATTATTTAAATTGTGTTGTATGTAGTGTATACTTGTTGTGAGTTTATGAATTTGTATGCAATCATTTTTGTTTGAATGTACAAAAAAATGGTTTGCAATGTTCATATAAGCTTAGTTTCTCGTTTGAGAATTGGTTAGATTTTGCGAATGGATGCGAAAGTATGACAGTTGTCCAATTAATTCTTAAATTGTCCCAAAATTTTTGGACATTTTGAGAATGCATAGTTACATATTGTAGTTTGCGGTTCACGCATTAGAGTTTGAACGTGGGAAGTTTGGTAGAATCTCTTTGCGTTCTTCGGGTGCATCGTAATTTTTTGTATCTACGTCGTGCACTTGAAGAACTATAGGGATATGTTGTCGTAGTTTTCCCACATTCGAACTCTAATGCTTTGGAACCGTAAATTATAGCAGATAACTATGCATTCTCGAATGAGATAGGACCCATACCGAAGGCATAAGGTGGCATGTCATAAATGAAGTTGTTGTAACCCTTGTAAATTTTTTATGTTTGCAGGTGATATGGAAAAACAGTGGATACATAATCCTAACAGATGTGTTAATGATTATTTGGATGAAATAAATTAGTTCATTGATTTTGCAATTGCAAACAACTGGGGTTCAACTCAAATTCGATGTCCTTGTAGAAAGTGTAACAACTCAATGACTGAATATTTTGAAACTGTTCGATACCATTTAGTCAAAAATGGGATGATGGAGGCTTATACTACGTGGAATCATCATGGAGCACAAATACAACATGCTTCATTGTCACATAGTACCCGCACAGTAGAGACAGTTGAATATGTTGTGGACCTAAATGAACAAATTGTGGACATTATCAATGATGCTTTTCCAAATGCTAGTTCAAATATGAATGAGGAAGTAGAAGTCGATGTCCCCCCACCATGAACAGTGAAGCATTTGAAAAATATGAAAAAGTATTAAAAAGTGCCAAGCAAGAGTTATACCCTGGTTGCGAAGGATTTTTAGTGCTCATGTCCATTGTTGAGTTGATGCATGGCAAAATAAAGTTTTGTATGTCGAACTAGTGTTTTGATTACTTTTTGGGGGTTTTCAAGATGATGCTTCCAAAGGACAATTGCTTGCCTACTGATCATAAAAGTGCGAAGAAGGTGCTAAGTGGTCTTGGATTAGGATATGAAAAAATTCACGCGTGTAAAAATAATTGCATTTTACTTTACAAAAAGAATAAAGCGTTGGATAAATGCCCTGTATGTGATGAGTCGCAGTGTAAAATGACCTCTCAGAATAGAACAACGAAGACAGCTTTCTTCAACAGCACAAAGCTTCGGCCAAGACCCAGAGAATGATCCAAAGATGAAATTTTGGCTCAGATGAATCGTTTGGATTTTGCTTCGTGGGGCAAATATGTAAATAGGACAAGACCAGACACGCATCTGAACTAGACACACAAGACGAGGTTGTTCAAGCTCCCGTACTGGTCCAAATTAAAATTGAGACACAACATTGATGTAATGCATGTTGAGAAAAATGTGTTTGATACACTGATTGGAACTCTACTGGACATCACGGAAAAAACAAAGGACACAATAAAAGCTCAGATCAATCTGGAAAAAATGGGCATTAAGCCAAGTTTATGGATGACGAGGGACGGAGACATAGCCAGAAAGAATCTTGCATCGTTTTCGGTGAAACCTGATAAGAGGAAAGAGTTTTTGGAGTTTCTATCTTCTGTACAGATTCCGGATGGGTATGCTTCAAACATCGGCCGTTGCACAAACGTAGATGGAGGCAAATTTTAAGGCCTCAAGAGTCATGATTGTCATGTAATACTTCAATGCCTTCTCCTAGTGGGAATTTGACACCTCTTGCCTGAAGATGTGGTGAAGCCGATTATGGTCTTGGCAAGATATTTTTCTCAATTAACTGCAAGATCTTTGTGCAAGTTTGATGTTAAACAGTTATGCGACGATATTATTGAAGCTATGCAAGTTTGAACAAATATTTCCTCCAACTTTCTTCACAAGCATGATCTATGTCATGATTCACTTGTCAGATGTGGCACTTCTAGTCGGACCCGTCAACTATCAATGGATGTATCTGATAGAAAGGTATACAATTGCCATAATTTCTTTAGTTCGTGATGTATTTACAATTTGACAAATTTCACACGTTATTTTGTTTATTAATGAAGATTACTGGGTGAGTTAAAAAATAGTATACAGTACAGGGCAAAATACCATGCAATAGTTGAAAATTTTGAGTTCAATTATCTAATGGGGACATTTTTATTTTTTTAGTATAGGACATTAGAGTAATATGACAGGAACACAACACACTATCACTTTAATTTATAATTTTTTAGTACAGAACATTAAAGTAATACGACAAGAACACAACACACTATCACTTTAATTTATAATTTTTTAGTACAGAACATTAAAGTAATACAACAAGAACACAACACACTATCACTTTCATTTTTTAATTTTTTGTGATTACTTAACATACCATTATCATCGACAGAAAAAAAATGCCAAACCATTATCATCGACAGAAAAAAAATGCCAAACACACTATCACTTTCATTTTTATTTTTTTAGTACAGGACATTAAAGTAATACAATAGGAACACAACACACTATCACTTTAATTTATAATTTTTTAGTATAGAACATTAAAGTAATACGACAAGAACACAACACATTATCACTTTTATTTTTTAATTTTTTGTGATTACTTAACATACCATTATCATCGACAGAAAAAAAAATGCCAAACCATTATCAACGACAGGTGCACAGAGGCTTTTGCTTCCAAGCCTGGCTTTATGAAAAGGAAAAGGATCATTTTCGGATCTCTTCCATCAAATCTTTCCTATTAATCAATCATTTCTAATGGTTAAAATTATTATAACTTTTAAAGAGATTTCTTATTTTTAGCTGTTGGATCAGATTTTAATGGTCCAAATTGATTGATAGAGAGGATTTGGTTGAAGGAATCCGAAAAGGATCCCTTTTCCTTTGAAAAAAAATAATATTAGCAAAAATATGAAGATGTCATTTTCACTATCCTAAAAAAATATCATCTTGTACTCCTTAGTACTGTTAAAGTGAAGATAAAAAAGTTAAACTAATTTTTAGAGTAGGCGGTGGATTCCTATGATGAGTAACAATTTAAAAGTAATTTTTTTCCTAAGAAAAAAAAAAACAAATGAGTAAAATGAAAAAAATATTCTTTTATTCTAATGGGCCACTCTTATTCCTTCGGTTATCACATAGATGTAACATTGCTAACACCTCTCCTTTTTACAATATTGGAGTGAATGCGAAAGTGATTAAACATTAACTATTTTCAATTTGATGGGGTACAGGGAAGCTAACGAGGAGTATGCTAAGCACAAGGTGGTGGACAAGTTGTTCTAGATGCTATCTTTAGGGTTGGGGCTTGAAGGACAGGAGTTAAAGAAGGCTGCGGGTGGTGATAACTTGGAGTACCTTCTCAAAATTAACTACTACCCACCATGTCCTCGCCCGGATTTTGCCCTTGGAGTGGTGGCTCATACCGACATGTCAACTGTCACCATTCTCGTCCCCAACGATGTTCAAGGCCTCCAAGCCTGCAGAGATGGCCAGTGGCACGACATTAAGTACATCCCTAATGACCTTGTCATTCACATTCGTTATCAGATGAAGGTACGTTTATATAAACTATTTAATAGGAACCCACGTAATTATAACATCCCTAATGCTCTTCAGTCCATCAACTAATCTCATGGTCTAGTGGTATTCTTTCATTTATAAGTGAGAAGTTTTAAACTCACGGTCTAGTGGTATTGCTAGCTTATTATGAGTCTAAGTTTATCATTTCCCCCTTAGTGTAAATAATATTGTTTGCTAAAAAAAAAAAAAAACCAAACAAACAAGCAAACTCTTAACAAGTTTTAGACTTTTATAACGATTGTTATTTACCCTTCAAAAATCTCAAATTATAAACTCTAAATTTATAAAAACCCAAATAAAATTTGTATTTTTACACAGCAATGCATATACATGAATTGTTGGAACCAAATCTACTCACCTCCGTGAGCAGCGGTGGGGCACAAATCCTTGTAAAACTGAGCAACCTGAAAAACAGTAAAACAACCGTGAGCAAGCCTTAGGCTAGGGGGAGGGGGTGTGCCGGCCAAAGGCTCTCTAATGGTCCAATTAGTGAATGATTTTAGACTCAAGCAGTGGGTAAGAGAATTCAAGTCTATAGATTGCGTTACCGTAGGTGAACCTTAGACAGGTGTATTTAAACTGTGGGAGATAGACCTTTTTAGGATGCAATCCTTGTTTTAAGCCAGGAGAATCCTAGAGGATATCTAGTAAGTAGATATTGCATTCTCTTAGACTCCTCCTAGTGTCCATATTTGGATTGTACGGACTCTAAATCGTAAGGACCCTAAGACTTACAGGATGTGATTGTGTCCATATCTGGATCAGGCCATGTGTCTTGCTGAACAAGTACGGTCATCCGGTGGAGTCGCAAAGACTCCGCCTAGTGTCTTGCAGTAAAGTGATGGTGGCACCCTTCTCCGTCTAATACAACTCCACTTAGAGTTGGTGAGTCCATGACCGGACTTATGAGGTAACAGTATGCTGATCAACCTTACTTCGGCCCTGGAAAATCATGGTCCCATAATTTCCCCTAACTATCCGTTTGAGAGGAAACCCATTCCCCTTGACGATGGATTGTTACCAGAGACCATACCTTTTGGAGTAAGCTAGAATACGTACTGTTTAGTCTTCATGAATGTGAGGTGACCTCTAACACTGATGTGGCATCATTTTGAATTCAGACGTGTACGTTCGTGTAACATGCCATAAAGTTCGTAATGATGAAATGTCACGTTTGATGCTTGTGCACGAGAAACGAGAAATGTTCTCTGATATTCTTTGTTTATCCCCTAGCTATCAGATCTATTGATCCCAAGACAAGTTGATCTGAATTCAATGGTTAGATGATTCCACCAAATGATGCCTATATATCCTCGAATCTTACTTTTCCACTCCACTACAAACTTTCCTTGTCAAAAAAAAAAAAAAAAAAAAAAAAAACTCCAACTTTTTATATGTACTTATTTCAAAATTTTTCCTTTCTTTTGAATCTTTTCTCATGTGTTTTTAAAGCAAGAAGTCCAAACCAATTAAGCTCTCCCCCTATAATCTTCATTTGACAAGAGTTCATAATCGAGAAGAAGGTGAGTCTTTCATTGAAGAGCACCTTGATATTTTGGACGACTGTAACGCCTGGTGAAAACCTAGTCATGATATCTACGCTGATCTGCACCGTCGTCTGATCCTCGAGATTGACAAGTTGATCAAAGTAGGCTTCATTTGAGAGGTGTAATATCCTAAATGGATTTCCAACATCGTCATTTTTCCTTAAGAAATCTTGACAAATACGTGTTTGCGTAGATTTCTATGACCTCAACGATGCTTGCTTGAATGACGACTTTCCCTTGCTATTCATCAAAATCTTGGTGGACGCAACCACTGGCTATAAGGCACTATCATTCATGGACAGCTCCTCAGGTACAATCAAATCCGCATGGCTCCCGAAGATGAGGAATTAATAGCCTTCTGCACTCCAGTAGGTATTTATTGCTACAAGGTAATGCCCTTTGACTTGAAGAACGCCGGAGCTACATATCAATGCACAATGCAAAGGATCTTCAATGACATGTTGCACAAAAATGTAGCATGTTACATAGACGATGCAGTTGTCAAGACCAAGAAGAGATCCAATCACTTGAAGGATTTACGAATGGTGTTCGACAAACTACAACACTACAACCTCAAAATGAACCTGTTGAAGTATACATTTGCCATCACTTCTAGGAAGTTACTTGGCTTCATTGACAAACACCATGGCATTGAAGTAGACCAATCAAATATTAAAGCTATTCAAAGCATGTCTGAGCTAAAGAATCTACACGAGCTAAAATGTCTACAATGACGGCTAGCCTTCATTACGCGCTTCATCTCTAACCTTGCTGGACGCTGTCAACCCTTCAGTCGACATGGGATGATACATGCTGAAAGACGCTTCATCCATATGGGATGATACATGCCGCAAGGCATTTGAAAACATAAAAAGATACCTGGCAAGCCTATCTGTCTTAGGAGCTCCTATGCCTGGAAAACCTCTCATCTTATACGTTGTTGTACAAAATGGTTCATTGGAGCACTCTTAGCACAAGAAAATGAAGACCAAAAGGAAAGAGCACTCACTAATGCCGAGCTCAACTACTCACCAATCGAGAAGATGTGCTTTGCCTTAGTCTTTGCTGTTCAAAAGCTTAAACATTACATGCATGCTTACACCATCCACCTGATTGCCAAAGCTGACCCGGTCAAATACATCATGTCCAAGCCAGTTTTGACAGGGCGACTAGCAAAATGGACGTTGCTCCTTAATCAATACTAGATTATCTACGTTCCAGCTAAAGCTGTCAAGGGACAAGTGCTAGCAGACTTTTTTTTATCAATCATCCAATCCTAGCCGATTGGAAAATCTCAGACGATTTGGCTAAAGAAGAGGTGTTCCACGTCGACATCTTCCCGACATAGACAATGTTCTTCAACGGATCCGCACGAGCAGATGGAGCTGGGGCAGGAATAGTATTCATGTCACCACAAAGATAAATACTACCTTATTCTTTCCGACTAAGCTAGCTGTGCTCTAACAACGTTGCTGAGTACCAAGTGCTAATTATTGGACTCCAAATGACGATTAACATGGAAATCACAACGCTAGAAGTGTATAGCGACTCCAAGCTCATAATCAATCAACTCTTAACTGAATATGAAGTGAGGAAAGATGATCTTATCCCGTACTTCCGGCTAGCAACTCAACAACTACTAAAGTTTGAGGCTGTGACGCTAGAACATATGCCAAGAAAATCAAATCAAATAGCAGACACTCTCACTAACTTAGCCTCAAGTATGGCGCTAGGAGAAGACGAAGTTGCAGACATGCCAGTTTGCCAAAGATGGGTGATCCTGCTCATCACTGAAATGCTACTAGATGATACAAACGTCACCTCAGTACTTCCAGTTGACACTGAAGAGTGGAGATAGCCGTTGATTGACTACGTGGAGCATGAAAAGCTTCTAGACGATCCTAGACACCGCTCTGAAATACGTTGATGCGTGCCCTGCTTCCTCTACTACAAAGAAACACTCTACCGACGCTCTTTTGAAGGAGTACTTCTAAGATGCTTAGGTAAGGAATAGGCCAATCAAGCCATGGAAGAAGCACACTCAGGCGTATGCGGAGCACATCAATCTGGACTAAAGCTACACTTCTAGCTCAAAAGAATGGGCTATTACTGGCTAAGCATGGTAAAGGATTGCCTAGAGCACGCCAAAAGGTACCAAGCCTGCCAAATCCACGCTAATTGCATACATCAACCGCCCAAGCCATTAGACCCTACGGTTGCTTCATGGCCATTTAGGGATGGCAACGGCTCGGTTTGGGGACGGAAATGCTATACCCATCCCCATAACCATGAAAATTAACCATATCCATAACCGCAAAATAACCATCGGGGATTATCCATAACCATACCCACTAGGTAACGGATTTTCTATCGGTTAACGGATAGCCATCTTCATCAAAAATTATATTCATCCAATTGGCGAACAATAATTTAGTGAATATTAATTTTGTCATTAAATAGCCATGTCTAATAATATTAAAATAAAAAACATAACAATAAATAAATTTTGTAGGGTATAAATATAAGAACATTGAATAAAACATTAATGATGTGATCTGTTGATATCTCCCATAAGCATTATGTTTGATGCATAATGAATATAGTATAGCGTTTGACGTATAAAGAATATAGTATAGGGTTCATTGAATACTATTATATTTTTTGAGTGAAATACTATTATATTATACATTATGCGGTGAATAATGAATATGGTAATGATGGTATAGCTTCACTCAAATACAATATATATATATATATATATATATATATATATATATGTTACAAAAACTATTATATTATATATTATATATTATGCAGTTCGGATTTAGGGACGGATACGGATTGGTGACCTTTATAACCATATCCAAAACCATAACTGATTAAAGTTCACGGTTTTCCCCATATCCATAATATGACCAAATTTTCATATCCAAATCCGCTCCATTCGGGTGGTTATCCACAATTATTGGGTTTAACGGTTTGAATTGCCATCTCTATGGCCATTTAATGCATGGGGATTGGACCTTGTGGGACCAATCGCACCAAAATCATCTGCCGGAGAGGCCTACATCCTAGCCGCAATGGTTTACTTCTGCAAGTAAGCTGAAGTCGTACCTCTAAGGGAAGTCAAGAAGGAAACTGTCGTCCGCTTCATCAAGGAGCATATCATCTACCAATATAGTGTGCCTCGCTACATCATCACTGACAATGGAAAACAATTCTCCAACCGACTCGTGGATGACCTTTGCGACAAATACAAGTTCAAGCAGCACAAGTCTTCTATGTATCATGCTTCGACCAACGGTCATGCAGAAGCATTCAACAAAACGCTGTCAACAACATTTGGAATGCTACCAAATCCCCACATTAAAGAGGCTCGAAGCTCAACAACATTTAGAATGCTACCAAGCACAGCTATCCAAGGCATTCAACAATTAGGTCCACCCAAGGTCTTTCCAAACTAGAGATCTTGTCTTAGCATTACGAAGGCCCATCATCACAACTCACAAGACAAAAAGCAAGTTCACATCAAAGTGGGATGGACCTTACATAATATAAGAAGTCTACATCAATGGCGCCTACTCAATCGTGGCAGAAAACGACTTGAAGATTGGCCCCATCAACGGTAGATTCTTGAAGCGCTTCTACTTCTGAGCGGCACAATGCTCCTTGCCTGCACGAGCCAAAACTGCAAATGACACAACGCTCATCACTTGCATGAGTCTAAATTGCAAACGACACCAATTGACACACAACGCTCCTTGTTTGCACAAGCTTAAAAGGTGACACCCAACGCTCTTGGCCCTCAAGAGCATAAACTATGTAAGACAAAACACAAAAAAAAAAAAAAAAAAAAAAAAAAAAAAAAAAAAGAAATCACCATCATAAATCACCATTAAAATTGCCAACATCCATCACTCATTTGAACTACGTCATGACTTTATCCCTCCTGAACCAAGGGTACGTAGGCAACTTGAAACTTCAAAACTTCAAGTACAGTTACATCAACAACAAGACACAAACACTTTGAAGAATAAAGAGCAAATTCAAATATGAATACATTATTTCTTTAAAGAAAAAAAAAATTTGCTACAAAGCCTTATTACAAAAATGAGCAAAAGTAAAGAAGGCTTAAAGCATAAAAATGGAAGACATTCTTGAAAGCTATGTCTCTAAAACTATGGCGACGATTTTCAAGCAAACCTTCCAAAGTCTTCAAAGTCTTTACATTAGTAAAAGACAGGATTGGCACTTCCATAACCGCACCCTTCTCTTGCTCTAGGCGTAAAATCTCCTCTTGATGCTGGGAAAGTGTAGCTTCTTGCTCCGAGAGAACACCTTGAAGTCGAGACGCTTTGGTTTCCAACTGCTCTCGCTCACGTGCCAATGCTTCTAGCCATCCCTAGATAGAAGCCAAAGAAGTCCCTATGACTTGATAACCTTTTGAAGTAGCTTGCTGAAAAGACCGAACTTAGGCAATTGATAAGTCTATTGCCGTAAGTTGTTGAGCTCTAATCTCTGGACTCAATTTTTGCAAGGAAATAGCATGCAAGGAAGAATACTCAGTTGATGTAGCCATAAGTACGGCAATCTTGACTTTCAAGAGTGAGGAATCAACGTTAAGATTGTCAATCGCATAAACAAGCTTTGACAAGACCTCTTCGAGCAAAGCAAGGTCCTCTAATGGGCACTTGAAAATCCTCTTCTCAATATGGCTTTTAAGATCCATGGCCATGCGAAGTTTGATGCGATGGATAAAATGCTCAGTGCCATTAAAGTTCGGTCTTCTCAGAAAGATCTCAGAGTTAGCTGGCAAAGGAGTTGGACACATGACAGGCTTCTGCGTCCCTTCACTTACACACGGCAAGGTTGGGCAATTTGGCAGATTCCAAGCAAGCTCTACATTGGGTGGGTCCTCAATCTCCTAATTTGTAGGTGGACTGCTTCCAAACAACATCTCCGTAAAGTAATGAGCGCCCATATTCGCCAAGTCAAATTGAGGAGGACTACACACTTTCTTCTTCTTATGATGAAAATTGGCATGATTGTCGTCCAAAACACCTTTACACGGTCGCTTGTTCAAAACTTGTTGACGCTGCTGCATAACAAGTTCATCTTTGTGCGAATCAACTTCGTCACCCACCTTTTCAGAAGCATCCAATTGTTGAGAAGGCAAGCACGGACATTGATGAGCTAAAACCCTAGGTCCATCTTGAAAATACGCTACACTCGCAAAATCAAGAGGTGCCAGCTACACAGAAATCGAAGAACAACCCTATCTTGGCGTATTATTGCGTGAATGAGAAGAATTGGTACCATTTACTGTACCCAAGTCGTCACAGTCCACTTTTGACCACTGACCTACGTAGGTACGGGTCATTGGATTGCTCTTAAACTCATCTTTGGCAAGCAAAGTAATAGAAGCATTTGTACATGCACGGGTACAAGACTCCTAATGCATATGCACAGCTTGCAAGGATTTCGGCTGCATATTTTCCTTCAGCTTGCCTAGCATATGTTAGACAAAACCAAATTACCTGCTGAAACGATAAGGGCTATATGGCTGAATGATGCATCAGTCTCCTTACCATAAAGAAATATACCCAGAGCAAAGACTCGTAAGATAAGACAAGTCAGAGGAACAAAGTTACGAGTCATCTACAAGACCTTGCCGCCCCAAGCCAACTCTCACTAGGTGGTCCATCCTCAAGCCATCATAACTTCTAAACAGCGTTTGCGCTTGTGAATCATCAAGACTCTTCGCGGAAAAACGCCAGAATACTTCGTCATCAAAGGCCCTGGCTTAACTGAAGTTGGTAAGAATGCCTTGGCTTGTCTAAAGTCAATGAAGAAAAATGAATGCCAAAGTACTTACCCAACCAACCCTACATATAGTGGTAAGGAAGTACCGCGGCATGATCTTTGATGCTTGCCGAGTTCGAAACAACACTCAGGCCATTGTAAATATTGGCTAAAACTGGAATAGCAAGGCCAAAAGATTCGCCTACAGCCATCTTGCTAGCAACTTTGAAGACTCCATAATGGATAAAGTTGACGTCGTATTTGGGGAAAACAAACTTACAAAGCCAATAAGCTAAGAAAACGGCTAGGTAAGATTCTTTCAAATGCTCTAACGCTATGCCAAGATCCTCAAATGCTCTCATCTTAGCAATGATACGGCATCTAGCTGGACCAATGGCACCTGACTAATCTAAGTCTTCCTTTAGCTTAGTTGTCTTATTGCGGCCATTTTTCTTCGAATGCCTTTTGTACTTTATAGCATCCCAGTGCCAAAATCGGTTCCATGAAAAAATCTTCACGCTTGACTTACCCTTAGCCTTCTAGGAAAGCTTATGGTACGCCCAAAACAAATAGCGGCAACTCACAAGCAATCCTTGGTTGTTGTGATGAGAAAACTCCTCCACGCTAGGACCAACCTCTTTATAAAATTTCCCCTGGATCAACAAACCTCTTATCTTGTAAAGATCCTAAAGTGAAATCGACATCTCCCCTTGAGCTGTGCGAAGTGTGTTGGTTACTGAACACGAATTCTTGAAGAACGCATGAATGACGGAAGGATGACAATTGTAGCTAAACAAATATGCGTACACAGTGTGATAAAGGCCCACGTTGGTAAGCATATCTTTGGATAAGCTCAAGACATCTTTAGGCCACTCTCATTAAAACTCAACATAGGTGGCTTCTCCAGTAGTTGACAAGGCGCCACTTCAAGTCATAGCTCCGCTATGGATACGATCACCAAGAATCCTTGATGTACACACCTTTTTCTTCGGAGTTGGTTGATCAAAATCCATCACCTCCTAAGACACTTCAGAAGACCACGACTTGATGTGCATCAGGTTATCTTTAGTAGGAAGAACAAGCGCCTTAGGGCCAGTTAACATAATGCAAAGCTTCAATGTAGTTCCTCTGTCTTGCGGATTGCCTTCCTTCGCAAGAATGGTGATGGTATTGTTCATAAAGTACTTGAAAGATACCATGGTTGCAACGAAAACAAATAAGGCAACATAAGCATAGGGGCACGGCAAGAAAAAAATGTTTTTTTATTTCGCCAAAACAAAAGTCATGCAAGACGAACCATGTGAATGTTGAAGGATAATGATAATGAAGTCACGATGATAAAAGAAAATTAGCCACAAGCTTGATCAATCACAGCAAAGACGACAATTACAAGATGTTCTTTCACAGCACACTATAGTGGCAAAGAAAACCAAAACGCTACGTAATCGCACCACGCAACCCTGCAATGATTATGCAAGCAGTTTCTTGCACTGCACGACGAAGAAGGCAACTACAAGTTGGTCCTTTGAAGTGTGTTATAGTAGCAAAGAAAACCAAAATGCTATGCAATTGCACTATGCAACCCGCAGCGATTACGCAAGCAATTTCTTGCACTGTACGACAACGTCACTACCTAGGAAAGTTGTGACCAAAAAGCACTACACAACGTAAAAATGCTATAGTCTTTTGTACAAACCCACATAGTTAAAGTGACGCACTGCAACAAGTTCCAAGCAGTGGTAAGAAGCATGACAACGTCACCACCAAGGAAAGTTGTGACCAAAAGGCACTACACAGCATAAACTTGCTACAGTCTTTTGCAGAACCCCACATACTAAAAGTGACGCATTGCAACAAGCTCCAAGCTGCAAAAAGGGCACAGCAGTAGCAAACCCACGACAAAAGCTTCAAGGTAGTCCATGACAAGCAATTGTGTGTGAAAAAAATGCACACCCAATTGTCCTATAAATAGGGATATATTGCTTCCTAATGCTATGAGGGAAATATATACCCAAATAGAAAAGGGAAAGTCAAAACAAGGAAGCACATTCCCACCAAAATAAGGAATCAATTTCCAAGCAAAAAAGAAAAAAAAAGGGCAAGTTTCAGCCAATCTGCACAGGCAGGACATTTTTGGTAATAATTTAACTTTTCGGAAGAGTTTTGATGCAGGGCTAATTGCAGAAGGAAGCTAAGTGGCTGAGGATCATTGTGTCCAAATTTCATAATTTTCCCTAAAGCCAAACTTTCTAGTTTTCAAAATCATTCCCGCAGAAGTTGCTTTCCCATCCAGATTACGCAGCTATAGGACAATGCAAAGTTGAAGGCCTTCCCGATTTTTTCTAGTGGCATGTGGTATATGCCTGAAAATATAAGGGATAAAGCTATGTTTCTCCTATTTTTACAGAATTTTTCAAAAGGGAAATCAACCTCAAACTAGGCGTGCAAGTTAGATGACATGTTTCCCAAAACAAAACAAAAACGGAAAGGAGAAATACCTCTTTGCCATGGGGAATCAAAAGGGGTAAGAAAAATGCTCCTCCTTGCTATAAGAAATCAAAAAAAGGAAAGGAAAAAAAAAATCCTTTCTTGCCATGGAAATCAAAATAAGAAACACAAAAAAAAAAAAAAAAAAAAAAATAAGGGGAAGAAAAATTTTCCCCTTGCCGTGGGGATCAAAAAAGAAAGGAAGAAAAATTGTCCTCCTTGCCACAGGGAAGAAAAGAAAAAAGGGAAAGTGAAAAATGCAAATCCTACACACCCAAGGATAAGCATTACATATTTCCAAAACCTTGAAGGAAATCACAAAAGCTTTCCAACACTTTGAAGGAAGTCACATTCGTTACCAAAATTGAAGGGGATTCTTATTGAAGGAAGGAAAACATTTTTTCCTGCAACCACAGAAAAAAAATTCAAAATGTGCCGCATGTATTTTGTCACAATTATGGAAAGTCAATACACACATGAAGTAGGTGCCGATTTATCCATTTTCAAAAATTTCTTTCAAGATCAAGCCTCTACGGCCCTTGAAGAAACAATGTCATTTCGTTCAGGAAATACGCCTCATCGGCCCTTGACAAAATTCATCACCTCTATTTAAGACCAAGCCTCAACGGCCCTTCAAGAAATGTTTCGTTCAAGAAATACACCTCAACGGCCCTTGACGAAATTCATTATTGCAATTCAAGAAATATGCCTCTACGGCCCTTGAAGAAGCAAGCTAATTCAAGATCAAGTCCACCCTTGAGTTAGAACATTCACATGGCAGGACTTCAAAACACATTTTCTAAATGTGACAAGCACATTCCTACAACGCGCCTTGAAGTGGGTGTTGGAAATATGCCCTAAAGCCAATCATATGATGATACTTTACGGACATTTCACATGTTAAACTAATCTAGTTTAATATAAAGGGCAAAGATTATTGTTTAAAGTTGTCCCGTATAAATGTTATATGCTTAAACGATAAGTCCAAGAAATATGTAATTGGGAGAATCTGATCTAAAGAACTTAGATTCATGAGACCATTCTCTTTCGTATACATATCCTAAATGTTCCTGATTATAGGATTGCCAATTGAGTGTTGACAGTCCGTTAAGATCAGTACGTGCTATTGATACATAGATTTATACGCACACAAATTAAACCCTCTTTTCGTCAAATTGTAGTATATGTATAAGTAGGGATCGTTCTGGACCGGGGATTAGGAGGGATTGTTAATCACTTGGATTTGACTCAAAAAAACGTAAAAACACAAAATAAATGTATTTCTAACTAATCTAACACTTTAAAATAAATGGGGGATTGGTTTTGGACGAAATTAAACTAAAATAGAAACTTGGAAACAAAACAGATTGTACAAACGAAATTGATGGAATAGAATGAAGAAAAACTAGTTAGAGGGTTCCTTATCCACACATGAACATAAGCATATAATTTGACTCCCAGTTATGACTTCAACACACGATGAATGACAATGCTCCAAGTTAATTAGGTCCGCTTAAATTAACCGTCAGATTTCCCTAGATTCATTGGATTGAATGGGATACGCATTACAACCAAATTATTCCTAATCAAAGTCTCTCACATGGAATACGCATGATAGAGACATTCAACAAAGATCATTAAGTTCAACGGAAATCATAAACATTGACTAGGCATTCATAACTATGGAATACGCATGTTAATCCAGCCTAGGGTTTACTAAACACAATCGTGACTAGCGATTTTTACTACTCATGAATATAAGTTCATAACGATTAGGTGAAATTCCCTTATATCCTAGCATCAAGTCTTAGGCATGCAAATTAAGTGTCAACCCTCAACCCACATACATAAACAAGTTCTTAATCAAAACAGAAAAGTAACCCACATCTAAAGTTCATGAATTCGTAACTGGAGTAAATCAAATCATAACCAACATATGTCCATGGCTTCAAATTCGCCTCTAACTAAAAAGAAATTAGTTTCACATGTTTAACATAATTGAATAACAAGTTAAATTAAACATGAAAACAGAAACAAGAAAAGAAAGAACAAATGGATGGAAAGTTAGCTACGGGGTTCATCTCCACATATGTTATACTTGCATAAAAAAATGATTTCCAATTGCATTTCAACAAATCATTAATTCTCAACGCCCCGGGTCAATTAGGTCCGCTTAAATTAACCGTCAAGTTTTCCTTAAGTTAATGAATTGGATGGGTTAGCGCAACGCAATTCACAGCATTCTCCAAAAGTCCTTTACGTGAAAAGCACAATAAAGATACAATCAAAGATCATTAAGCATCATGAAAACTTTAAGTGTTGACGAGGCATTCGTTACTATGGAATACGCATGAAACTTATGCCAAGAATTTATTTAACGCGATTGTTTATAAGCAACCTCCACTACTTGTGAATATAAGTTCGTAACTATTAGGTGAAACTCACTTATATTCTAGCGTCATATTGATGCATGAAAATTAAGCGCGCATTCTTAATAAACATTCATAAATAAGTTATCAATCAAACGGTTAAACAAATTGAACCACAACTTATGAAACGCAATTAGAATTAATCAAATCAAAATGCAAGCATAAACATATATTTCGAATCACCCCCTAGCTAAAGGGGGTTTAGTTTATTATAACTTTGAAATCAAAGAAATACCTAAACATTCCAACAACTCAAACTTGAATTGTATGAACGTTTAGGCACTCTTCTCTTCCATTCCTCATACGTACAAACAAAGAGAATTGAATTTAAACATTGAAATCAAAGAAACACCTAAACATTCCAACAACTCAAACTTGAATTGTATGAACGTTTAGGCACTCTTCTCTTCCTCGTTGTTGTAGCACAAGGTCTAAGGATAGTTTGATGGTGTGAATGGTTTGGGGAGTGGTGTTTGGATTAATAGGGAAATGGAAAAATGGTGTTTGGATTATAGGGGAGACTCACGGCAAAGGGAAGATTGGATGTGTTGTGGTATGTACAATGGAATGGAAGTGTTGTGTGTGAGATGTGAATGAAAATGAGATGTGAATGAATGAATGAATGCAAGGGTATTTATAGGAGTAGTGGAGGGAACATATGGCTATGTCATTTGTAGGTGAAGTAAGTGGAGGTTGTAGGTGAAGTAGGTGGATGTTGTAGGTGAAGTAGGTGGATGTTGTAGGTGAAGTACATGTGTTTTAAATGGTTGAAATGTGTAGATGATTATGAATGATAAGTGATAAGTGTATGATATGTTAAGTGATAAGTGAATGATTATGATAAGTGATAAATGAATGTATGATATGATAAGTGGTGAATGATATGTGGTCATGATAAGTGATAAGTGGTGATGATTTGTATGGAGCATGTGAATTAACTAATGAAGGAAATGCATGTGCAATGACAATGTGTTAGAATGGATGTGTGTTATGCATGGCATGATTGGGATTAGGAAAGGTTTTAAATGTCCTAAAACTAAAGAGAACAAGGTTCCAACACTTTGGTCTTCAATTAGGTCTTCAATTTCGTCCAACACTTTGGCGCCAAGCATAAGCTATCCATCCTTAGCCCAAAAGTGCTCCAAAAGTCTCCAAAATGCATCTTTTTGCTCCTTTAGCCCTTTGGACCTATAAACACACGAAAATAGCTTAAAGTACTAAAATAACTAAAGAAACATAACGTAAATGCACGAGAACAAGCCATTTAAGTCGCATGAATATGCTCCTATCAGCTATGTCTTCTCTTAGAGAGAGTGATTAGTCTCAAGTCATTGTGTATCTGACACCAAGATAAGCATGCAGGTGCTCAACAAAGAATGAGTCCATTGAACGTGATCAACAAGGAGTTCTCATACTCATGTCACATGAAAACTCATGGTTGGGATAATGCAAAGTAATCTTTTGACCTGAGGCATCATAATTATCTTATGGTTAGGTCCTTGATATTTGACTATGTCAAAGTCACTCTGCCAAAGTGTGTCCACGACATACTTGGGGTTAAGCCACTTAGCCATGGAGGCAAGTTAATGCACAACAAGGGATCTCTAACCTTCAAACCGTTTGAGGGAGAATTCTCTATGATATGATTAAGAATCTCTGGCCAGAGTATGAATGAGATTTAGGAAGTCGTTCTAAATCATGTTCAAGGTAATCTTATAAATAAGAGAATCACATTGGATAGTACACATGAATAAACTATCAAACCAAACAATGTGGTCAAGAGTATTGTATTAGAGAAAGATCGTATTGCATTGTAATCCCAAATTGAATAGGTTCTCCACCTTTTCTGGTTAGCTTGGGTAGCCATGACATACTACTAGGTGTCACTCATGGTTTATGGAAGCCCTAAAGGTGTATAATCACTAAAGGGAGAATTGAAAGTAAAATCATTTGATGTGTATAACACAATTGAAATAAGTTTCAAGAGAGATAGTGGGAGTTTAAGGGACCATGGCTATTGTAGTCAATGGAGAAGTCAAATGAAGAAGGCGAAATAACTCCAAGGGAACAAACTTTCTTTAAGAAAGGATGGACTTTGGAAGGGGTATTTACAAGAAATGTCTTGCAAGTATCAAGAACACACCTTTCAAAGGTGTTGTAAATTATTCTTGAATAGTTCAAAATAGTTGGTTCTTCTACTTGAATGCTTGATTCCGTATTAGTAACTATGTTTTACAATCATTGTAAAAGTGTGGCTAATAAGAAGTAGAAGATTAATGAGAGAAGAGAAAGTACTTCACATTTGGAACGTAAATAAAATATAGATCTCTGCGAAAGCAGATAATACTTACTTCCTCATATGAACTACCAAAGAAATTGGAAAAACAAAGATTGTCTTTACATTCCAAATTGAATAAGGAACTTAATTCCGACACAATAATTTTAAGAGATGGATGAATGTTTTGTTTGACAAAATATTGTTCTTTATTAATGAATGATTGGATTATTGTAATCTGATTGATTGTCTTTATAATAGAGATGATGTGGTAGTGTTAACTATTTAGAATATAATGATGCTTAAAACCCAAAAGGTTGCAAGGTAGTGACTAATCCCACTGAGTTGTGACACCTCTAAAACATAAATTACAAGTTGGTCGTAGATGGATGCTTTGGATCATTAGATCCAGATCCAATGCCTTCTTGTTAAAATTGTATAGAGGCAAAATGTTCGAATCTTTATTTTTTTGTACAGAAGAAAGAATCACAAAGTTGTTGAGGTTAATTCTCTTAGATGTTAGTGGCACTTGTCCACAACATAATACTACTCATGTTGTATGAATTCGCAGAATATCACTCTCGGTTGGACTATCGTTTATTTTGAATAAACACAAGTCCGAATATTTTGCAAAAGGTTTCAAACAATTCAAGAATGTAAGTTGATGAGTAAGACGTCTAAAGTATTTACCTCCTTAGATTTTATCCAAGGAAAAATAACACTTTAGAAGAGTTTCCTTGAAAGATATCAAGGAAAGTAGCATCATAAGATAATGGTTTTCTCCATTGGGAGAAGAACAAACTCGAATAAGATGTAGTTCGTAGGATGTTATCAATTACCCATATATAGGATATATAGTTCTATGACAATATGATTGTCAATTAGAAGGTCTTGCAAACTTGTCATGACTCCATATGATGTAGTTGGAAAGAAAGACAAGTCTTAATCGTGTTAAGATTTGGGGTTGTGTGCTAATAAGCAATATTTGTTTGAGAACAATCTTGTGGGATATCCTTAAATTAACCTTTGGACATCACTTCTATAAACCTACTAACAAAGTTATTTGTTGGGTAGTTCATTGTAATCCTACAATAGGATTTACCTAAGATAGAGCAAATGAACAAAAAATAGAACTCAAAGAATGGGTTCTTTGAGAGACAGGATGATTATCAACAAATATAAAAATCTAGTTCCTACACCACTAGCTCCAAGGTAGTCGAGAATGATCTATAAACTGTCTCAGTTGAATGGTTTGAACTTTATGACTATGTCATAGAGTTACGCCTCTTAATTCAAAAGAAATAAGAATGAAAATCCTTATGACTACATTGAGTGTATATACGACATATACTGAAGGAAATGGTATAGTACCATTTGACCCGAAATAGTGAAACCTTCATAACTAATTGGTAGCTTAAGGTGACTACAATCAACGAGATTGGTTGACTTGGAAGAAACCATCTTTGATGTGGTCTTGGTTTCTGTTAATTTGAAGATTGCTAGCTACAACTAAATGGTGATTCAATGTTTGGACATAATATGGATTTACGAAACCATTATCAAGATAATCATGATAATATATGTCTAAGACTAGGAATCACAAAACGTGTAAGTTGTAGAGATCCATCCATCATGAATCTTAGCAAGCTAGTGGAAGCTATAAGAGTCTTATGAGAGAAAGATCAAATCGTTTAATTTCTCATAAAGATGTAAATGAACCTTTTGTTTACTAGGTTTACAAAAGATTAGTGGGAGTGAATCATATTCCTAAATTTGAACATATTTATGATATATTAATTTTGGAAATGAAAGGAATTCTTCTTCGTTAAAGTTATGACTTTAAACATTCTATAATGATGGAATGTATATGGGAGACATAGTCTATATACATGGGATGGAAATCTATAATGATAGATTTCAAGATATAATTGGATTATCTCAATCCCTATTGATAGACAATAGATGTAGGAAGTTTTTCGAATGATAAACTTCAAAGGAAAGGACAATTCCAATCAGACTAGGAAATTGCTCTTTTAAAAGGGAATGTCCCTTTTGTCTCCCAAAGAAACATAATGCGTAAATAGAATCCCTTATGCATATGTAGAAAGGTGATTTACGTATTTCATATTGTATGAAAAATGTTGTTATGAGTTGTACCAAGATCGATACAAGACGATATCAGTGCAAGCCCAGGATCAGAACCATAGCAACTGTCAAGTGAGTCATTAAGTATTTAAGAAATACTAAAGGATATATTCCTCAAGAATGAGGAAGAATTAGAGTAATGCAATGGAAGCATAAATGTATTAGATTATGAATCTAATATCGTATCCATCGTTGGATGTCTCTTCATTCTGAATGAGGAGATAATTAGATATCTCTTTATTATGACTAAAGAGATATTTGGGTGGAAATGTTATAAATAATGACTTTAGTGTGTTCCATCATGCATGCAAAATATATCGCCATATAAAAGCTTACAACAATGTTGTTTGGATGGGAAAGTTCATCTATGAACTCTCCATTCAGTTCCAACCAGAAAGTGTCTCTAGTGTACCCACACTACGACACTAATGGGGCGATAGCTCAAGCCAGGGAATCAAGGTCTCATCAAGATCCGAACTCAAATAAGAGATTGAACCACATGATTGAGAATCATGTATAATGGTGATGTCGTTATTCTTAAGGTTGTTTCTAAGGATAACATATAGATATCCATTGTCTAGGCCTATTACTCAGCCATTTTTGAAATGAATTCAGAAAAGGTATCATCACTGATGATTAAGCTAATTGGCTCTAGTACAAGTGGGAGATTGTTGGAAATCTACCCTAAAGCCAATCATATGATGATACTTTACGGACATTTCACATGTTAAACTAATCTAGTTTAATATAAAGGGCAAAGATTATTGTTTAAAGTCGTCTCATATAAATGTTATATGCTTAAACGATAAGTCTAAGGAATATGTAATTGGGAGAATGTGATCTAAAGAAGTTAGATTCATGAAACCATCTTCTTTCGTATACATATCCTAAACGTTCATGATCATAGGATTGCCAATTGGGCATTGAAAGTCCGTTAATATCAGTACGTGCTATGTCTTCTGTTAGAGAGAGTGACTGGCCTCGAGTCATTGGTGTGATTGGCACCAAGACAAGCATATATGTGCTCAATAGATAATGAGTCTACTGAACGTGATCAACAAGGAGTTCTCATACTCATGTCACATGAAAACTCATGGTTGAGATAATGCAAAGTAGTCATTTGACCTGAGTCATCATAGTAGTCTTATGGTTAGGTCCTTAATCTTTAACTATGTCAAAGTCACTCCGTCAAAGAGTGTCCACAACATAGTTAGGGTTAAGCCACTTAGCCATGGAGGCAAGTGAATGCACAACAATGGATCTCTAACCTTCAAATCGTTTGAGGGAGAATTATGTATGATATGATTAAGAATCTCTGGCTAGAGTATGAATGAGATTTAGGAAGTCGTTCCAAATCATGTTCAAGGTAATCATATAAGTAAGAGAATCACATTGGATAGTAGACATGAATAAACTATCAAACCAAACAATGTGGTCAAGAGTATTGTATTAGAGAAAGACCGTGTTGCATTGTAATCCCAAACTAAATAGGTTCTCCACCTCTTCTGATTAGCTTGGGTAGCCATGACATACCGCTAGGATTAATTAATATGTTAATTAATCAAACGAATAAGTTCGTTTTAGCTTTTAAGTAAGTAGTGGACCTCAACGCCCATTGGGCTTAGAACCGTCAAGCCCATTAACTTAAGTTGTATGACAACTTAATGACTAAAGACTCAAAAGGGCCTAAACAGCCCAAAGCCTTTAGAAGGTCGGCCATATCATGAATGAAAATTTTTGGTTCTTTTTGTCACTTAAGTGAAGTGACTATATAAAGGACTTTATAGCCAAAATTCATTAGGGTTCTTTCTTGGGGAAATTGGAGAGAACAAAAGCTCTCTTTTTGTCTCTAGGAGGCCGGCCCCCTTGGAGGGGATTTACTAGTGTCAATGCTCCTCCAAGGTTGCTCATCTCTTCTTCAAGTCCCTCCTTGGTATGGAAACTTAGATGTTCCCTTTCTTGGGAACTTGGAGAATCCATTCAACCATCGTCCTCCAACAAATCCATAGAGCTAAGAAGTAAGGAATAAAGGCTCTCTCTTTTGGGTGATTAGCCTTTGCTTATGCAAAGAGGTGCTTCAAAGGTGTAAAAGTTTCTCGACTCTTTTCTTTAAGATTTGAGTTAAGTCTTGGTTCACCACAACTTCTAAGCCTTGAATTTCATGGGTAAAGTTTTATTTTTAAGTGCATACAAGCATGATTCCACCTTTAATTATTAATTGCATGCATAGATGTTGTTCAAATAAACTAGTTTTCACAAATTATTTCTTCATTGGGGGCATTTGTAGACATGTGAATTTCGTTGCATACAAAAGGTGCATCACAAAACTCCACGTGGCATATGACTCATCACAAATGGACAAGTCGTTAATGACCTGTGGCATAAATCAAGTAAAGGAAGTATAAAATCTTCCCAAAAAAGGGCACAAGGGAGAAACACCCTTTAAATTCAGGGAAAAGGTCTAGATTGGTCCTAAAACCAGAAAGAAAGTTAAGGCATCTTCATAAAACAAGCAAAAATTGAAGATTGCTCACAAAATAGGCAACAAGGCCTCATAATTTTGGCCAAGGGAGTAAAGTGGCTGAAATTAACACAAAACATGCCTAAGGTCTAGATTGGTCCTAAAACCAGAAAGAAAGTTAAGGCATCTTCATAAAACAAGCAAAAATTGAATATTGCTCACAAAATAGGCAACAAGACCTCATAATTTCGGCCAAAGGAGTAAAGTGGCTGAAATTAACACAAAACATGCCTAAATTCTCACGAATCAAGACACAAATAAAGGCCAAATCCACCTAAAGGCAAGCATTGAGAAACCTATAAATACAAGGTTTTCCTACAAGCATAGGGGTCGGAAAATTCTTGCATTAAGAAGAACATCTGCTAAATCTTTGAAGATTAATACACTACCAAAGTTCTCTTCGAAGAACATTCAATCAAAGCTGAAGCTTTCTCTAGACCAAAGCCGAAGCACTCATCTTGAAGAATCAATAAGCACTCGTGCCAATTCCTTCAAGACTTTGTTGCAAGCTCATAAACTTGCAACGATGTTTAATTCAAGATCAAGTTGCCAAGACCCTTGAATCAACAAAATCCTACATCAACATCATCTTTGCCACATCTTTGAAGCAAAGGCCATCTATTGTTTTCAAGCTTAAAACTTGAAGCAATCGTTCAATCGTTCACCCGAGATCAAGTCATTGCGACCCTTGAATCAACAATCAACCATCTACATCAAATTTGAAGACTAAATCAGAGGAAAATTGTAAACAGAGATTGTAACCCTACAAATTCAAATCCATACAAATCTACTTTGTACACGTGTTCTCATTTCATTCGATACAGAATTTTCGTGTTTACAGATGACCATTATTATTTTGCGGCTATATCTAGTATGGCTTGGGAGACATACATTCAAAACATCCCCTATCATGACAAGGATTGGTTCAAAGACATACTAATTGTTAACGGAGCCTAGGAAGGAGATATTAGCGGACTATAGATCCGGCTTCGTCCTCTGACCGTTTATCGCAATTGGAAATTATTGTTCTCCACTAAGAACTTGGACAACCGTGGGAAAGATATAGACACATTTCATTATTCAAGATTCCCTATAAAAAAGCTAGAGTGGGTTAATGCTCGTAGTGCTCATAAAAGGACTCGTTCCTTTAAATTAGCATGGACCTTGTCACTTGTCCTAAATAAGTGGAAGCATCCTAATAGTTCTTCTTCTCACTCATTGGTTGCGACTCCTCAGCCCCAACTACTGATTAGGAACATCCACTCTAAAGGTCTTGGATAAGAGGAAGAGACCCCTATTCAAAGAAATAGACGGGTTACTATTTTGGTGCCACAAACTTTTACTGTATTTGCCTTTCTATCTATAGCAAATGAGGCATCTGCTTCACCTCCTATCCATTTATCTGTGGTGTTGCCCCGATCGTCAAAGTCAGAACCTACTGTCTTTCTTTGGTTCTTCCAGTAAGTTTTATATTCATGCCATACGAAATCGATTTGCCTTCCATTTCCTCGATGTCAACCTTCGTCCATCCCTTGTAAGTGCTTATATATGAACCTTCCTGCTAGTATGGCCCTCCGTCGATTTCCCCATCGTGGTCCAAGGGAATAGCTCGTCTTTCCTTTGTGATCCAGCTTTTAGTTGATTGAGTTGTTCTGCCTTCTGATGTCAATGGTCTTTAAAACACATATTATGCTCGGGCGCTACTTAAGGTCGCAATTACCACTACCAATTTCAAGGTAGCTTACACTTCTCTTAAAGGTGTCATGATGTGGTGCTACGGGAGTTAATGAGGTACCTGAATTTCTCTCCTTTATTTCTTTTTGTTGATATATGCCTCTTGTATTAGGTTAATGTGTGGACGGAGGTCGCCCTATTCTAACAAGTAAAACGGATCCAAAACCTTAATGGATTACAAATAGAGACATAACAACGATTGTTATCCCAATCATAAGAACTTAAAGAATGCGTATACCAGGCAACAAGTGTTGAATACCACTCATGATGAAGAGATAATTCGGTAGATTGATCTAGCTACTGTTAAGGAGGTAAAGGCCAAGGATTACAAGGAAAATTTTTAGAAGGTTAGAGACGAGCTGAGGTAAAAGAGGCAAGCCAAGGTAGAGGCGGACCAGGCTCTTATTGTCTTGAAAGGAGAGTCGGAGCGTGTGTTAGCTTCAAAATAAAATGTTTGGGCTAAAAAGCAAGAAGCTCATAAAAAAAAGAGGTCGAACATCTATGCCAAGAGGTCGATCACAACGATAACAAGCCCATCGTGAACCTTTAGTAGCTTACTAACAGGTATTCCTATTAGATGTATGCATTCCAAAAAAATCATAACAGGTTACTTGAAGAGGGGTTCGACATCAGACTCCTTACCGATTACGCCTAGAAAGATCACCCTAAGGGTTGAAGCGTCTTCAAAATCTATGAGGAGATCAAACACATAGACTTTCCTCATCCGCAACATTTGTTGGATGAGATGTCAGATTTAGAGGCGAAGCAAAAGGAATGTGATCTTGAAGGTAATCCGGCACCTAATGCCTCTGGTGAATCCTCTACTCCATTTAAGGGAAAAGATGTCCCGAAAGAGGATTAATTTGCACTTGCTTCTGAGTAGGAAGGGAGAATGTCCCTTTCGCAAACTTTTTGTCGTAATACTAAGCTTTTTCTTTCATTTCTTTCTATACTTGGGGAGAAAATCTTAATCCAATAAATTTCTCTAAAGTAAACGAACTTTATTTGAGAAATAAGTGGCGGAGCGGATACAAGTATAGGTTTGGGACATAGCTCATCAACTCCTCTTGGAAACATTGATTCAGGGAACATTGCCTCCCAAGATTTGTATTCATAAAGTATTCTCATCGTGATATCTGGAATACCACATTATTCTGGTATTAGGAATTCGACGACATTAAACCCATGAGAAAACTCTTTCTTCTACACTTATTGAAATACATTCATCAGATATAAAAGGTCCAAATCGTGCATAATAGCATCGTAGAAGCAGAGGTCGATTACCTCAAAACTTGCAACGTGGTGCCAGAATGAGTTTTCCCTGGTCCATATTGCGTGTTTATTTCTAGTGAATCTTCCACAAAAGTTCTTTGGATACATGGTCATCAACATGTGAGTCGAAAATGCTTTTTGAATCCTTTTGTTAGACCCTATGCATGAGCGTTTCTGATCAGGCTACTTTAGTTGGCTTAACCAAAGCATTTTCACTTACTGGAGCTCCATTGGAATAAAATTCCTCTTGGGGATTGCCTAATCTAAATGCCCCATTCAAATCTACTAACACTTGGTGTTGCAGAGCTTACTTGACTTAGTAAGTTAGTCTGGGATAGAAGTAGTCGTACTTGGGGTCGAATTTCAGAGCCACCCTCAGATAAGTTCCAAATCGCCCTTTCGACTATTCCCTTGAATGTGTAGGGCCCGGGTTTGGAATGTTATAACCCACAACCTTGCTGGTTGCATAAACATTTCGGAGACCGGATGGTGCATTAAACTTCTAGGTTAAGGTGCAATGTTCCCGTGCCCGTAGCCTACCAGTTGTTACCACACTTATTCATGTTTGAGTCTAACAAGCTGCTAGCCATTCTAGATGGATTGGGCTAAAGAAAGCTCCTCTGACAGTGTAACTTTGAATGTTTTTAGACTTGTATTCATGTGAAGTTTTCAAAGTTTGGGCCCTATTTTTGAACGAGTAGGGTACTCCCTGCATCATCGAAAAAATAAAGAAACAAATATGTATTTAAGACAAACAAATGTTCTTTATTCATGATCAAAGTAAAATTGATTGACAAAAGGGGTGTGATTGAATCCGAGAAGGATTGCCTACATATTTCTGAGATGGAAAATCAAATCACTGATGTAGTTCTAAAGAAAATATGATGTATGTAAAAGTTTACATCAGGGATCACTTTTGACGATAAGCCTATGATGGGGCGTTTGGAGATAATTTCTCCATGGACTTATCTTTGCACAAACAGCGGCGTTGCGATTGGGTTCGAAGAGGACTGCCTATATATCTCAGGAAGGGAATCAAATTACATGTATTTCGTATGAGATTTACTTTGTTTTAGGTCACTTAGAAAGACCTGTAAAGGTTTTGATTTTCTTTCATCAACAAGGGTTTCATCCGTCGGCACAAGTCCTTCAGTTTCTCTGTCATTGAACCTTTTTTTGGTTGGCATCAATTTGGAGTAGCGAGACGGGTCTTTAAAGGGGACTTTTCCCATGGCATGTAACCATTCTCGACCAAGGATAACGTTGTATAGAGGCAAATTATCCATCACATGGAAAGTCATCAGATGTTCAGATGGTTTTGCTTGAACCATGAAATGTATTGTCCCTATAGTGTTAAGCGGGTTTCCATTAAGCGTTTGGACATTGGACCTTCATAAGTTGATTTCATCTAGGAAGCTAATCATTATAGCTACCTCCTGAAGAGGATGTTGACTTCCGACCCGTTATCGATTAGAACTCTGCCAACCATTGTGTCTTTGATTTGCAGCTTGATGGTGAGAGTGCCATTGGATGGTGGGTAAACAATTTATCGCTTGGTTGAGGGATCTTTCATCCAATGTTTTCCCTAGGTCATTTTCCTTCCCTTTCGCGCTTTCTTGAAATATTATTATCTTCTCCTTATGTGATTAATGCCTGGATGGACTTCATGCCTAGGTATTAGGGAGGCAGTGGTCCTGGAATTTCCCGTAGTCTTATCAATTACGCTGTTGGGAGGGCTTCCTAGATCAACTATTGTGAATTTGTCATTCCTATAGGAGCGCAAACAGTAGAATTTTCAAATCGGATGAAGGTACCTTTTACAGTTTTCATTTTTTCATTTAGCCTGGTGAGCTTCATTGTTTCTCCGACTTGCAGGTTCCTCTTAACTACTTTTACTGATGTGTGTACCTTCAGGACGTTGTCCCAAACCTGGTCGATGAAAGAGGTTTCTTCTCTATTCGGGTATATGGTTTGATCAAACAGCGATCTTCTGGACGTGGTATCCATAGAGCAAAGTGGTCTGGTTGAGAGGCATATAGATTTTCTTTTAATGAAAGCACCAATTGTTGAAACCAAATCTATGCACCTCTGTGAGCGGCGGTTGGGCACAAATTTGAGTAAACCTAAGCAACCTACAAAAGGCTTTTTGATAGTCAAGTTAATGAATAATATTAGAGTCAAGCAGTAGGCAAGAGAATTCAAGAGAGAGACATTTTTATGATAGAATCCTCGTTCTAAGCCGGGAGAATCCTAGAGGATATTAGTGAGTAGATATTGCATCTTCTTAGGAGTTGTGATTACTTGCGGAGCATGCCTATCCCTAGATTGTAGGGACTCTAAGACTTATAGGATTTGATTGTGTCCATATCCAGATCACATCACGTGTCTTGCAAAACAAGTATGGTCATCTGGTGGAGTCGCTAGGACTCCGCCTAGGGTCCCATAGTAGAGTGATGGTGGCACCCTTCTCCCTCTGATACAGCTCCATCCGGAGTTGGTAGTGAGTCCATGATCGAACTCTTGAAATAACAGTATTCGATTCAACCTTACTTTGACCCTGAAAAATCATGGTCCCACATGAGCAGACAAACATATTTAGGTGGTACTGTAAATGAATCATTCCATCGTGTATTACGGTGCTCCTACAGAAAATGGTCCCAAATTTCTGTCACTTCCATGCATTTATCAGCAATAGACCAAACCCCAAACCTCATTTTTTTTTAAAGTCACCTGGAATTAAGCTAAATAAGTCAATTAATTAAGTACCTAATTGAATAATTAATTAATGGTGGTGATATATATAATGAGCAATGGAAAGTACAAGGGTATCCAGCACAGAACCACCGTAAACAAGGACAAGACAAGAATGTCATGGCTAGTATCATTAGAGCCGCAAGCAGGCCACGCTGTAGGTCCTAATTTACAGCTTGTGAACGCCGACAATCCACCAAAGTACAAGACCAAGAAATATGGCTAGTATGTTTACTGTAAGTTCAACAAGCATCCCCGTTTAAACTTTAGTTTTAATGAAAAATGACAAATAAAAGTGTAGTAAATAGTATCAGAAAAAGGTAAAAATGTAATTTTTCGTTAAAAGTGAACAGTCTCAGGAGTATTTTGTTAAAACTCCCATAAATAAATACTATGAAGTGGGTGGTTTTTGTTTATTTTTCTTTAATTTCCTTATTTTGTGTTGGTGAAATTGTGGGTGGTGAGTACCATATTTGTATGAAATAATAATTTGAACTCAAGGTGATGAGAAAAATTGTACTCGATTGTATATGATTATGGAAGTTGAGATTTGTTGTCGGATTCGACATTCTTCTTATCCCTCTCTAACTCACAACCAGTCTATGATCAAATTCTCATTTGGTGTCCAAGATTAAATTTGAATGAATAACCCACTATATTTATTGTATGTTGAACGAACAAATGAAAATTTTGTATCCAATTTAAAGTAAAAGATGAATTACTCATTCAGAAAACTTGTACATTCGACCAGGGCCGTCTATGACATTTCAAGGGCCCTGTGCCAAATTTATAAAAGGAGCCTTTCTTAAGACAATCTTGAAAAGAAAAATTGAACAAAGTATTGATGCTCAAAAGCAATATCGAAACAAACTTTAAAACTCAAACTAATCATCATTAAATGTAAAGAAAGGTACAAAAATAACCATATTATTAAATAATCAACAATTTGTTCAATCTTAAGAAACCAAATAAACAAAACTTAGAAAAGTCTAGCATTGAAATTTCACTTAAAGATACTTCTTCGTGCATTCTTTGCTGCAAAATCATCAATTAACCCTTCATAATCAATTTTGTAAAAAAAACCACTTTCAATCGATATCAAAGCAAGTCCATTTAACCTTTCCTGCAACATAGTTGATCGTAAGTAGGATTTTAATAACTTTAACTTTGAGAAACTTCTTTCCGCAGATGCAACGGTAACAAGTACAGTTAACAAAATTCTGTACGCAATGCTTGCAGTCGGGAAACAAACGCATCCTCTTCAAATAGTTCAATATGTCAATGGATGTCTTCATTTCTTTCGGCAAATGCTCTTGTAAAAGCTTCAACTTTACAAATAATGCATCCCCATCAACATCAAAGAACTCACCTTTCTTAAGAAAGTTTTGAAGACGGTCACAACAATCTTTCAATTTATCATTGTCCATCGAATTCAAACTTTCTGAAGTGAATAAAATCCCAAATATATTATCATATGCTTGATATTCTTCAAACGTTCTCTTCAATGAACCAATAGCTTGATCTATTATATATAAGAAGTAATGAACCCTAAAAGATTCATCAGCTGATTGTTCAGTTGATTGGGATGATTCATCATCATTCTCATCAAAGTGTCTTTTTCTACGAACTTGACGCTTTTCCGGAAACACAGAATCAATTTTCATTTCAATAGCAAGTTTTTTAGCATTAATCATGGCCTCTGTAAACCCAGTTTCTCTGTACTTTTCAAAATAAGCAATCAATCCTTGCATTTGTTCTATAGCAACATCAATATGCATGTTCTTAGATTGCAAGTCTTTGCTAACCTCATTAACAGTAGCCAATACTTCGTACCAAATAGTCATGCCCAATAAAAACTCAAAATTCCCAATTTCATATGTTGCTAAAGATTTAGCTGCACTTCTTGTTACCAAGTCATTGTCACTATCTACTAGTTGGAGTAAAGCCTTTTTTATTTGTACAGGTTGGGAGGCTTTCCCATCGTGTGGCCGACAATGATTTGAGAGTCAGTCTTTTTATATTTTCTTTCAGAATTTGGCATCGTTTTGTAGAATTAACGAACAAGCTGTAAATATGTTGTACTATTCCAAAGAAGTCTTTAGCTTTGCCACAAGAGTTTGCCATATCGCAAAGTGTTCAGTTGAGACTATGGCAACCGCATGAAGTGTACATTGCCCTATGATTTATATCCAAAAGCCTTTTCTGTACCCCTTGGTGTCTCCCTCTCATATTTGATCCATTATCATGTCCTTGTCCTCTCACATCATCAATATCAAGATCAAGAGCTTTTAATACATTTTGTAACTCTTCAAACAATCCTTGTCCGGATGTGTTATTCACATTCAGATACTGCAAAAAAATATTCTTTTACTTTTATTGGAGTACTATTCACATCCACACATCTTAAGATCAAAGTCATCTGTTCTTGGTGGCTAATATCAGGTGTACAATCAAGTATCACAGTAAAATATTTAGCTTCTTTTATTTTCTGAATGATTGCAGCTTTGATTTCACAAGATATCAACAATATCAATTCATTCTGGATGGTATAACTAAGATAATGGTAATGAATCTCATTTTTTTTAAAATCATTGAAGATGTTTCTTTATCAGTGGATCAGATTCAGCCATCATTTGAACAAGGCCCATAAAATTTCCATTGCTTTCTTCATAAAGCGTATCGTTCGTTCCACGAAATGCCAAAGTGTATTTAGCTAGATATTTCACAATGGAAATCAACCTTCGTAGTAACTCCCTCCAATGCTCTTTTTCTTTCTTGATCTGGTCCTGCACAGCTTTGTTAATTGTTTCATTTTTTTCCAATCTAAGACGCAAATCAATCCAAGTGGTTATGTTTGAGATGTGATCAGAACTGATTTCATGCTCTTTAAGCCTCACACTGAGATGTGTCCAATCTTTGTAGCCCTCATTTGCTAATTGACCTTTGAGAGGCCCTTTCTTGAACAATTTGCAACAAAAACAGAACACTTTATCAATATATTTTGAATACACTAGCCAATCTCTATCATGTTTCTCTCCATTGGACAAGTATCGAGTGTAAAAGGCTGCATTAAAACGCCTATTAAACTGATCTTTAGCACCTTTCTCAATTGATAGATCTCTTATAGGACCTTTTTCTGCTAACAAATCAATCCATTTGGGATCAAGACTATCCCAAATTTGAGGATCATAAATGTTTGAGGGAATGGACTCACTCGATTGTCCAATGAAGGCATTAAGAGCATCCTCATAATTATCATTCTCTTCAAGAATGTCATTAATTTCATCATGGCCCAAATCATCAACTAATTTCTCATTGTCAATGTGCTGTTCATTAACTAAATCATCCACTGAACTTTGTGGTTCTTTTTATTTAACAAAAAACCTATCAATAGCTCCTTTTTGAGACTGAGTCAATTGTTCAACCCTTCTTTTTCTTTGTCGCTTCAAGTAGCCAGATGGATATTTTCTAGTAGGTGCCATCTTTTATATCTTAAACAAGGTAACAATTAAATTATAGTAAGCATGAACATGATAGTCCGTGTTGTGACAGCCCGTCCCGAATTATTTGTAACGTTAGTGGGAAAAGATGATTTTGCCCCTAGACGTTAATTAGCATTGTAGGGTGTTTGATTTGTTTTGGTTGGTGGGTTGCCATTTGGACCACACACACACTTATATACACCCATCCCTTTTTCCTCGTGACTCCCTCTCTCTTCTTTCTCTCGAATTTTCTTCCATTTCCCTTGCAAGTGTACGGATGAACTTCAAAACCAACCTTCCACGCACGGATTGATGTCTAGAAGGTAAGATTCGAACTCCTTGCAAGCTCCTGAGGAAAGCCTCGAAAACCCGAGAACCTAGTTTTCATGCACTGTTTATGCACCGGTGATCACGGAGGTTTCATCGAGTTTGAGGTTATAGGGAGCTTTAGAATCTTCTCACGAAGCTCGAGGAATAAGTTTGAAGGATTTTCGACGTCGGGATAGCAAGCTTTAAGGTTGACCGGATTTTGTGAGATTTCTCCAGCGAGATTCTGGCATTTTTGGGGTTTCAAAGTGGTAAGGTTTTATTCTACTCATTGTAAGCTCCATTTTGGTACAAATTTCATAGAATTTGGTTAAGAAATGAAGAAGATATGAAGATTTGAAAATTTTCCCAGTTTCTGGCGACACAGATGGCGGCCGGCGACGGCTCCGGCGAGGATCACCGGAGAAGACAACGAATATTTCGTCAACTCTAACGGAATATTCCTAACGGTAGTTAACAGCGTTACGTTAGTTTTAATGGAATATACTTGCTTTTGGACGGAATATTCCCTAACGCCATTAGGGATTCTGTTCATGTACCAAGCACGTGCCTGCGCGTGGCCGGCGCGTCTGGCCATGCCTTGGCCGATGCGTGGGGGCGCGTGAGACCTCAGAAAATTATTTTTAAAATATGGGGATGTTCGTGAGGTTGAGTAGATCACGTTGGTATATTAAAACGTCTCATTTAAGCATTGTATAAGAAGTTATTACCTAATTTTGGTTATGTGCATTAAATTGACGTTTCTATAGTTGTTTCGCATATAGATAAGACCTATCCTGAGGACGAGCACAGACACGAAGCTCAGGGGCTACGACCCTTCCACATACCAGTGAGTGGGCTTTTGGTTTTCCTTATATACCTATATACTTGAGAGTTTTCCCAGAAAATGAAATTGAATGTTTATATGTTTTAAAATGCCATGCAAAGTGCCTGCTTATTTAATTATGTGTTAGTAGTTGTAAATATTTATGATTGGTGCTGCAGACCTACAGGTACCAAGTAAGTTTATAGATTATGGTTGTGAATTAATGGTTATGTGAGATGAATTGAGAGCTCATAAACCTGCACCCTGGTGTTAGTGCTCCCGCCCAGAGTTAGGGCATAGCCTTTACGTGATCGTTCACCTCCCGCACCACACGCTCACCTTGAATCCAAGGTAGGTGCCAGCCTGTCATACAGATCACACTAGGTGATTCCGACTCGTAGGTGACTCGCACTACGTGATCGTAGCACTTGAGCGTATTTATTTACACCCAGCCTATCGTACAGACCACTTTAGGTGGTTCCAACTCGTGTGCAGGTATAGTTGTTGAGATGTGGATGTGAGCTCTAGATTCAGCCGTACAGGTCATGTCAGGTGACTCCGGCTGATATATCATTTGCATTGATTGACATTACCTAGGTTACTTACATCTTATGTTGAGATAATCGATATGGCATATGTACGAATGTTGTTATTCTAAGCATGATTTCGATATATATATATATATATATATATTCTATTTTTTGGGAAATTATACAGGTTTTATGGAGAGGGGTTAGAACTTTTGGAGAATGAAATGATTTTGAAAAGCTTTGTTTTTGCCCACTCACACTTTCTGTTTTGCGCCCCTCTAGGTGCTAGTTAAAAGCGTTTTGATGGCTCACAAGGACTTAACGATGGTTCTGACAAAACAACACAAATGTAGGATCACCTTTGGGTGTTGTGTAATTAGTATTCGTTCTTCTAGATTGCACTTAGGCTTTCTATGCTCTGAATTTTGTCTATCACTTTTAGTCTCACACTAGTGTGTTACTTTAACTAGCTTTTGGTAGTTTGGTTTTTATTTATTCATACTTTTATTATTATTTTTGCTTCCGCACTGTGCACATGGCTACGTCACCCTTACGTGACGACCAGCACGCCTTGATTTCGGTCGAGGTCAGTGGCGAAGCCACGTGAGGGCAAGGAGTGGCGACTGCCATTCCCCTCGCCGGGAAATAGCACTGGAGATCCGGGTTCGCCACTCCCCTCGCCGGAAAACCCACTGCTTCATCCTCTGTTTTTGTTGCCGACAGTGTTGGGTTATCTGTTCTGTTGCGCAGCAACAGCAGATTAGCTTTTTTTTAAAAAAAAAAAAAATCCAAGCCAAAACAACATCATTTTGGTTTGGTAAAAAAATTTAAATTTTTTTAAGTCAAATGGCGCCGTTTTGGATATTTAAAAAAAAAATTATATAGGGGGGACCGCGTGCGTGTCGCCTTGTCCCCCACCCGTTTCCCCTACTTTCTTCAATCCCTCCCATAACCCATTCACCAATTAGACAGAGAGGTGAGGTCCTGCTGCTCCCAAAATCCCAGCAATAGCCAACCAAGTTGCAACACCAACGGAATGGAAGGGTTTTCAATTTCTATTCCCGTTGGCTACTTGCTGCCATCACAACTCACAAGCCATTCTCTAGCCACTGAGCCGTCAGCTTCCATTCTTTAAAGGTAAATTTTTTAATTCCTATATGTATAATCCCTAACCCTAATTAATTATTTATTACGAATTTTGTTTAATTGGTATAGAATAATATGGTAATGCACTAATATGGTTATTGGTTATTGATTATTGATGTGAATCATATGCTTCTATGATTATTGATATGAAATTATGAAATTATTTTTTAGGGTGAAAATTAAAATTTGAATTCTTGATGATTAGTTGAATTGATTGGTTGTATTCATATGAATATGATTAGTTAAGAGTCTAAGATTTTTTTTTTCTTTCCATTTTACAGTTGCATAATGGAACAATACTATAAGAAACAATGCTTAAATCCTCCTTCATACATTTCAGATAGTCCTTCTCCTTCAAATATTCCGAGTAGTCCTCATCCTCCTTCAAATATTCCAAGAAGTTCTCCTTCAAATATTCCGAGTAGGTCACAACAAAGTGAGGCCACTGAGTTGGATGAAATATTGGCTAATCTTCCTGCAGACCCTGCGCATAGACGTCGAATGCTTGATTATCCACCTAATTATCATGAAGGAATTTGTAGACACTATCTCCAAATTGATCCTTGTCAACCTAGAGACCACATCATGCCAAGAAAGGTTAGTGACAATCAATGTCTTATCATCGGTTGGTTTGATAAGTTCAAGTGGTTGGAGTATAGTATATCAAAAAATGTTGCATTTTGCCGTTATTGTTATCTTTTCAAATGTGATTTTGATCAAATGTATAACACTGGAAGTGATGTCTTCACTGAGATAGAGTTTACAAATTGGAAGAAGGGACCCGAAAATCTTCGAGTCCATAAGGGAGGTGTTGGAAGTCTTCATAATAAGGCTGTACAACAAGCTAGAGATTTGATGACACAAAAACAACACATTGAAACATTTGTGATTAAGCAAACCGATGAAGCTCGCATTAATTATCGTACTTTATTGAGTGCACAAGATGGTTGTTGGGACAAGGTTTGCCTTTTCGTGGCCACAATGAATTGTTGAAATCAAGCAATAAGGGTAATTATTTGGAGCTTATGCAATTTCTTTCCAAGCATAATCAACAAGTTAGAAAGGTTGTGTTAAACAAGGCATAGTTTTAGGTCATATAGTCTCTGAAAACGGTATTGAGGTTGATAAGTCGAAAATAGATCTTGTACGTCACTTACCCTCTCCAACTTCGGTTAGAGAGGTTCGTTCTTTTCTTGGCCATGCAGGATTTTGTCGTACGTTTATCAAGGATTTCTCGAAGGTTGCACAACCTCTTTGCCGTCTCCTACAAAAAGACATGATGTTTGAATTCACCAAGGAGTGCACGGCATCATTCAACCAACTTAAGGAGTTGTTGACCACGGCACCCATCATTGTTCCACCAGATTGGAGTCTACCTTTCGAGCTCATGTGTGATGCGTCCGACTATGCTTTAGGAGCTGTTTTAGGACAAAGAAAGGACAAGAGGCCGCATGTCATCTACTACGCCTCACGGACATTGAACGATGCACAATTGAACTACTCCACTACGGAAAAAGAACTTCTTGCCGTTGTCTTTGCTTTAGATAAATTTCGATCATATCTAATTGGTACTAAAGTAATTGTTTTCACTGATCATGCAGCTCTGCAGTACTTGCTCACTAAAAAGGAGGCCAAGCCACGGCTAATTCGATGGATGTTGCTACTTCAAGAGTTCGACATAGAGATTCGGGACAAGAAGGGAAGTGAAAACGTGGTGGCTGACCACCTAAGCCGAATGGTGCACAATGAAGAAGCCCTACCCATTGCCGAGACATTCCCCGATGAACAATTGCTGTCCATAAAGGTTAGTACACCTTGGTATGCCGATATAGTTAATTTTTTGGTGTCAAAACGTATTCCAAATGAGTTCAATAGGCACCAACGTGACAAACTTAGGCATGATGCACGGTTTTATGTGTGGGATGATCCATACTTATGGAAATTTTGTCCCGATCAGATTATACGTCGTTGTGTGCATGATTCTGAATGTCATTCAATTTTGAGTTTTTGTCATACATATGCATGTGGAGGGCACTTTGGCACACAACGCACGGCCCTCAAAGTGTTACAATGTGGATTTTATTGGCCTAGTATTTTTAAGGATGCTAGAACGTTTTGCTTAACATGTGATAAATGCCAAAGAATGGGTGGTATTAGTGCAAGGGACCAAATGCCGTAGGTTTCTATCCTAAATGTTGAAATTTTTGATGTTTGGGGTATTGATTTTATGGGTCCCTTCCCTTCATCGTATGGTTTCATGTATATTTTGCTTGCGGTTGATTATGTGTCAAAATGGGTGGAAGCCAAGGCCACCCGGACTAATGATTCTAAAGTGGTTGCAGATTTTATTAGAACTAACATTTTTGCAAGGTTTGGAATGCCACGAGTGATCATTAGTGATGGAGGGTCACACTTTTGCAATCGGACCATTGAAGCGTTATTGAGGAAATACCATGTCACCCATAAGGTTTCTACACCTTACCATCCTCAAACGAATGGCCAAGCCGAGGTTTCCAACCTAGAGATCAAGCAAATACTTGAGAAGACCGTTGGGGCAACAAGGAAGGATTGGAGTTTACGGTTAAATGATGCACTTTGGGCGTATCGTACGGCGTACAAAACCCTCATCGGGATGTCCCCTTTTAGACTTGTCTATGGCAAGTCGTGCCATCTTCCCGTGGAGTTGGAGCATAAAGCTCTTTGGGCCGTCAAGAAGTTCAACATGCACTTAGATGAAGCGGGAAGTCTTAGGAAATTCCAATTGAATGAGCTTGATGAAATACGGCACGAGGCGTACGATAATGCACGCATTTACAAGCAAAAGACCAAAGCTTTCCATGACAACATGATCCGTGGGAAATCATTCTCAATTGGGCAGAAAGTGCTATTGTTCAATTCCCGTTTACGTTTGTTTCCCGGTAAGTTACGTTTTAAGTGGATTGGACCATTTGTTATTACTAATGTTTTTGTTCATGGTGCAGTCCAAATCCAAAGCTTGAAAACGGGACAAGAATTCAAGGTGAACGGGCATCGTTTGAAGCCCTATTATGACACCTTTGTGGAGCATGTCGTGGATGACATACCCTTGGAAGCCGTGGGCCCTAGTAAGGAGTGAATGAGGTCTTCGTCCGGCTGTACGACGTTAAAGCAAGCGCTACTTGGGAGGCAACCCATGCATTCAACAAAGAAAGACCGAGAAAGCACTCCAATTCCAGATTTGCGTTCCTAAACTCTTCTCTTTGTTGTTGATTTTGTTTCTGCCATGTTAGGTTGTTAGATGTTGTTTTGTTTGTTGTTTCTTATTTGTGTGAGTCTATGCTTGAAACATTGAGGACAATGTTTGATTTAAGTGTGGGGGGGTAACCAAAGTGTTTTAATGCAAATTCGTAGGGTTTTGTCACCCATAATTTCAAATGTTGTTTCTTGCTGTTTTTAGGTGTTTTTAGGCTGTTTTGGTGTGTTTTAGTATTTGTTGTTCTAAAAATCCGAAAATCCCAGAAAAAATTGAAAAAATTGTTTTGAAAACCCAAAAAGAGTTGTTTTTAAGTTGTTTTTGTGTGTTTGTTTGTGTCTTAGGGTACCTTCCAACACAATGATGAGGATTCGGTTTGTAATTGCATGACTGTTAAAGAGAATGATTAACATGGATGAAAATTTGATTTACTCTTTGTTATGCTTGGTTGTGGTTATAACTTATGACTTCACATGTAATCAAAAAGAAAAAAAAAATCAGTTTTTGTAACATGCTTGAAGGAAAGAACTCAAACAAATGATACAACCTTGTGAGACTTGAGCCTAAACGTTTATTTGGAGAGTTCAAATCTGTGCATTCTTGTTTTCTAAAGTCGTTGCATGATCTCATTATTCTTTGCTTGGTTACTACTTAGAAGGCGTTTCATCATTTAGTTCCAAATACTAGAACTCATGCCAATTTCATTCAAAACATGTTATTGAATTGCATAACACATATTCAAGATGAAGTTAGTAGTTACCACCATAGCCAAAAAGCCATCATTCCATGCATGTGTTTTTGTAGGTTTAACCCCGTTGAGCCTCGTTTAGCCTATGTTGTTTGTTAACCCACATTATCCTCACCTAGCCTAGATTAGGATTATCCATACCCTTGTTCTTAGAACGTAGTTAAGCATGACTCATGATGAATTTCTGTGGATCATGGTATTGCAGAAAGCTAAGTGTGGGGGAAGGATTCTTGATATGGGTATGTGCCAAAACTCATATTGAGGCACGGGTTAGGAGAAAAGAAAAAAAAAAAAAAAAAAAAAAAAAAGAGAAAAATTCGTGCAAAATAGAAAGGAAAAAAGAAAAAGTTGTGAATAGTATGAAAAGGAGTTGGAAGAGCATAAAATGAGCTCTAAGTTGTTGGTTATTGAAGAAAGGGTCCAAAACGTTGCATTTGACCCTAAGTATGCACGTGTATTCCCCTTTGTGTTTAAAGTTATTTTCTGCACTCTAAAGTGAATTCTAAGTATCAAGTTCATTGCTTTGCTTACTATTGTTTTAAGAACGTTTGTTTTATCCTTTACCTTTCTTTGTTAGCCAATACCCCTAGCCCCGTTACAACCCTTGACTTTAATCTTGAGTGTTATGTGTCTCAATTTGTGGAGTCTAAAATTGGTACGAGAATATGGTGTCACTGGTTCTCGCATCTAAGTAGTAACGTTCCATTCATGAGATCATATCTAAACATGTTATTAACTTCGGAAATTGCGTTCTTTGTTATACATATATGTGAGCATTCGTTTTTATATTTACATCAATCTTCTCACATATAATTAAGTGTAGGGTGTGGAGTTAGAAAATCTGAGTGAAAATAGAGTGCATATCTTGTAAGGAATTGAGGAAATTCTCTAAGGCATGTTACTACATTCAAAATCATGTTGTAATTGGTTATTTGTGAACTAATGAGTAGTGACCATGATTAAGTACATGCTTAAGCGTAAAGATGGCTAAAATTTGTGGGAATGATGATTTTTAACATGTCATGTGCATTGGAAATCCCTGAGGCGATTGTTGGAAGGTGTAGGTTGTGTTTTACTTGTTTTACTTCGTTTATTTACTTTGTTTCATTTTGTTTTGCTCGAGGACTAGCAAAAGCTAAGTGTGGGGGAATTTGATAGGAGCATATTTACGCACCTTAGTTTAGCTTGTTTTTGTGCATTTATAGTGTTTTTCCTTAGTAAAGTAGTCTTTTAAGCTAGTTCTATGTGTTTTCAGGTTTTAAGGGCAAAGTATGCAAAATGATGCATTTTGGAGCCTTTTGGAGCAAATTAGAGCTTGGAATGGACATCAAATGCTTGGAGCCAAGAGGATGGACGAAATTGAAGACTTGAAGATGATGATTCCTACTTGAGCAAGGTTTCCTAGTTGAAGTAGGAAAGTCCCTGATGGAAGATGGTTTCCTAGTTGAATTAGGATTCCTAGTTAAAATGGGTTTCCTAGTTGAATTAGGATTCCTAGAAGAACAAAGTTTCCTACTCAAATAAGGTTTCCTACTTGATGAAGGAAAGTCAAAATCCAAATGGTCTCAAGTGAAGCAACAAAGAAGTTTTCCAAGTCCAAGAAGGAAAAGGAGTCCAAGATGAAGAAGGAATGACAAAGACAAGGTTTCCTAATCCTAATAGGCAAAGTTTCCATGTGCAATGTGGAAACCTTATCCTTGTTCTAGAAACCTTATCCTTGTTCTAGAAACCTTATCCTTGTTCTAGAACCCTTATCCTTGTTCTAGAACCCTTATCCATCATTGCCATGAGTTTTCCTTGCATTGGAGGGTTTCTAGAAGCCCTAATCTGCCCTATCCTTTAAGTGCCGCACCTATCCCTTCTAGAAAGCTGATTTCCCTTGCCTTGCAAGGCATTCTAGAAGCCTTATCACCTTATCTCCTTACCTGCCGCACCTAGGAAGCATTATCCCTTTCTATTTCTGATTTCTAAGCCTATTTCCTTGTGGATTTGGGTTATTCAAGTCCATATCTGATTACCCTAGGGTTTTAAGTGCCTATATATACTCATATTAACCCCTAGATCAGATCACCACCTCTCATACACATTCATTAATTCCAGAAATTCGTCCAACCCTCTCCACACCCTTGCCACAGCCACCAAACACCTTTCTCCTTAGTTTTAAGCTTTGACGCACCATCCCCTTCCCCTAAACACTACTACATCCCTCCATGACCATGCATCCATACACCTAAGGCCCTAAACCTGTCCCTAGACCTTTGCCGCACCAAGGAGGAGGAGAAGGAAGCTCGGAAGTTCATGCAATTCGAGTTCGCGTCGCTGGAATTTCTAGGTGTTTCTTTTCCTTTGATTTCAATGTTTATTTTCAATTCTCTTTGTTTTGTGCGTATGAGGAACTAAACCCCCCCTTGGCTAGGGGGGGATTCGAAATACATGTTTATGCTTGCAATATGATTTGATTACTTCTAATTGCATTTCATAAGTTGTGAATTCAATTTACTTATCTATGTGAATTACATTGATTTGTGTGTGTTGGTTGAGAGTGCACGCTTAATTATCATGCATAAATTGGATGCTAGGATATAAGGAAATTTCACCTAATCGTTATGGAATTATATTCACAAGTAGTAAAGGTTGATGATCTCAATCGCGTTAAGTAAATTCTTGGCATAAGTTTCATGCAATCATAGTAACAAGTGCTTCGTCAATGCTTATGGTTTTCATAGAACTTAATGATTCTTGCTTGTATCTCTATTATGCAATCATGTAGGGGACTTGTGGGGAATGTTTTGGGTTGTCGTATGCAATCATCCAATTCAATAACGTTAGGAAAATCTGAAGGTTAATTTAAGCGAACCTAATTAACTTGGGGCGTTGAGAATTCATGAGTTATTGAAAAGCAATTGGAAATCGTTTTATATGCAAGTATAACATGTGTGGAGATGAACCCCTTAGCTAGCTTCCCATCCATTCAACTCCATCAAATTCGTTTTACAATCTGTTCTAATTTAAAAAGTTTGTTTTGTTTTTAAATTCGTCCAAAACCAATCCCCCTTTACTTTGTTGAGTCATAGTAGTTAGAAATCACTTTAGTTTGTGTTTTTAAGTGTCTTAGGTCAAAGTAAAACCAATTTTCGTCCAAAGTTGTGTCTAGTGTTCAAAACTGCCCAGATTGTGTTTTTAAGGCAGTTTTGAGTGTTTTGGTGCTGTTTTGAGTCTTTTGGTTTGTTTTGGTGTTTTAAAGTTTAGTTTTGCATTCTTTGAGTCTAGTATAGTGTTTTAAACTTGTTTTTACGTATTTGAGTCAGTTTCCAAGTGATTAACAATCCCTCCTAATCCCCGGTCCAGAACGATCCCTACTTACATTCTTCACTACAATTGATAAAAAGAGGGTTTAATTTGTGTGCTTATAAATCTCGCATCAGACAGGAGGTGGTAGATTTTCTAGGGATCCTAGAGGCCAGAGACAATGGGACGCTAGTAGAGGAAGAGCTCCATTTTGCCGCAGATGTAATAATCGGCATTTTGGAGAATGTAGGAAAGGCAGCAGTGGATGTTTCACTTGTGGGAAGATGGGACATAGAGCGATAAGTTGTCCTTAGAATGAGCAGATGCCCCAGCAGTCTTTCCTACCACCACCAATGCCGATCTAGCAAGTTCCAGGGTCTAGTGGTTTTAGTCAAATGGGTCGTGGTGGTGCTTACCATTATCAAGTTGACACTGTTCCTTATGCTTTAGGGCAGTATCCGTATTCCCAGTATCCTTATTTCCAAAGTGGGTATCCTCAGTATTCTGGAGGTTATATGTCGTATCCTCAGTATTCTGGAGGTTATATGTCGTATCCTCCCATTCCAGCAGGTAGATCTCAATGGTACCAGGGAGGACAGCCTCAGCAGGGAGAGATTGCTTCTAGTAATGCAGGATCTTCAAGGCATTCTGGTCAGCCTAGTCAGGGGCATAATGTGCAAAGTCGTGTTGGTCAGACTAGCAAAGGTCACAGTGGACGACAGCAGACCCAGGGGCGTATCCACAATATTTCTCTGCAGGATGCTCAGAATAATCCTGACTTGATCATGTGTACGTTAAATATCCTTGGTTATTTTACTAGAGTATTGATTGATTGTGGTGCGACACATTCTGTTATTTCTCATACATTTGCTCAAGTGACGCAACCTTACCCTACACCTCTAAGGTATGATTTAGAGTTTGCTATGCCTAGAGGGGAGAGATGTTATGTTGATTGTGTGTATCCGGGATCTCTAGTAATGGTGGAGGATGTAATTATGCCAGCTAACCTTATCCCGTTAGATATTGTAGAATTTTATGTGATTTTGGGCACAGATTGGTTGCATTATAATCGTGCCAATATAGATTGCTACGAGAAAACAGTTACTTTCCATCGTCCTGGATTACCTGTGGTTACTTTTGTGGGTGAGCAAAGTAGGGTGAGATGTGGCATTATTTCTGTTATGAGAGCAAAAAGGCTATTATCAAAAGGTTGCCAGGGTTTTTTAGCCCATATGGTGTTGAATGGTGTTACTCCTAGTAATGTTGAGGATGTAAGGGTAGTCAGGCATTTTCCTAATGTATTCCCTTATGATTTACCTAGATTGCCGCCAGACTGAGATGTTGAGTTCATTATTGATTTGCTTCCAGGTACAAATCCTATATCCTTAACTCCTTATCGAGTGGCTCCTGCTGAGTTAAGAGAATTGAAAATCCAGTTGCAGGAATTAGTGGATAAAGGTTTTATTCAGCCTAGTACTTCATCCTAGGGAGCTCCAATGTTGTTTGTGAGGAAGAAAGACGGGACTTTGAGGCTATGCATTGATTATCGGCAATTGAATCGGATAACAATTAAAAACCGTTATCCATTGCCGTGTATAGATGATTTGTTTAATCAGCTTCGAGGCACCTGCGTATTTTCTAAGATTGATTTGAGGTCTGGTTATTACCAATTGAAGATTAGTAGTGAGAATGTCCCTAAGACAGCTTTCAGGACTCGTTATGGTCCTTACGAGTTTTTAGGAATGCCATTTGGATTAACGAATGCACCAGCAGCTTTTATGGATTTGATGAATCGAGTATTCCAACCGTATTGGATAGGTTTGTCATTGTCTTTATTAATGATATTCTGGTGTACTCTAAATCTAAAGTAAAGCATGTTCGACATCTTACTTTGGTGTTGAAAAGATTGAGGAAACACCAATTGTATGCTAAGTTTAGCAGGTGCCAATTTTGGTTAGATCAAATGGCATTTTTGGGACATGTCATATCTGCTCAAGGTATTTTGGTGGATCCTCAAAAGGTAGCAGTCGTTGAGAATTGGGAGCAGCCTCGAACCGTCATAGAGGTACGGAGTTTTCTTGGCTTAGCAAGATATTACCGACAGTTTGTAAAGGATTTTTCCATGATTGCTTTACCACTGACGAGGCTAACTAAGAAGGATGTTAAATTTGAGTGGGATGATAATTGTGAGCAGAGTTTCCAGCAATTGAAGTATTGTCTCATTCATGCACCTGTTTTGGCACTCCCAGATGATAGTGGTAAATTCAAAATCTATAGTGATGCTTCCTTGAATAGGTCTGGGTTGTGTGCTGATGCAACATGGTAAGGTGATTGCTTATGTTTCATGACAATAAAAGCCTCATGAGATGAATTACCCTACACATGATTTGAAGTTAGCAGACATTATCTTTGCCTTGAAGTTGTGGAGACATTATCTTTATGGAGAAAAATGTAAGATTTTCACGGATCATAAGAGTCTTTAATATCTCTTCACTCAGAGGGATCTTAATCTTTGATAGTGGAGATGGCTGGAACTGCTTAGTGATTATGATTGCACGATTGATTATCACCCTGGTCGTGCGAATGTGGTAGCTGATGCACTTCGCAAAAAATCTCAAGGTCGTATTAATGCGTTGTACGCTAGTCGTGTTCCTCTTCTGGCAGACTTGAGGTCAACTAGAGTGAGGTTAGGGGTAGAAGATCGAGAGGAAGCCTTACTTGCTAATTTTCAAGTTAGGCCAATTTTAATTGATCGTGTACTTAAAGCCCAGATGGTTGATGAAGAGACCCAGGAAATAATTCAAGCAAGGAATCATGGAAAACAGAAAGACTTCAGAATTCGAGAGAGTGATGGCATGCTTATGCAGGAGAGTGTAATGTATGTGCCGAATAATTTGGAATTAAAGAAAGCAATTCTTGATGAAGCATATATCTCAACTTATGCAATGCATCCAGGAGGTACTAAAATGTATCATACCATTCGACCATTTTATTATTGGCCGAGTATGAAAAGAGAGATAGCTGAGTATGTGAGTAGGTGTGCCATTTGTCAACAGGTTAAAGCTGAAAGGAAGAAGCCGTTTGGGTTATTGCAGCCGCTTCCCGTTCCAGAGTGGAAATGGGAAAATATTACTATGGATTTTGTGTACAAGCTTCCTCGTACACATAATGGTTACAACGGCATTTGGGTGATAGTTGATCGGCTTACTAAGTCAACGCATTTTATTCCAGTGAAGGAAAAGTATTCTTTAAGCCGATTAGCTGAATTATTCATATCGAAGATTGTGAGTACCATGGTGTTCCAGTGAGTCTTGTCTCGAATCGTGACCCTAGATTTACTTCTAAATTTTAGGTGGCTTTTCAAGAAGCTTTGGGTTCGAGATTACTCTGTAGTATGGCATATCATCCTCAGATAGACAAACAATCAGAGAGGACTATTCAGACATTGGAGGATATGTTGAGATCTTCGGTGTTGCAGTTTGGCGACACTTGGCACAAACGGTTAGATTTAATGGAATTTGCCTACAACAACTTTCATTTAAGTATAGTGATAGGAGCATATTTAGGCGACTTAGTTAGCTTTTTTTCTTACATTTAGTGAGTTAGTTTCTATTTATTATAGTGATTTAAGCTATTTTCGTGTGTTTGTAGGTCCATATGGCTAAAGTAGCAAGAAGGTGCATTTTGGAGCAAAATTGGGCTTGGAATGGATAACATATGCTTAGAGCAAAAGGAATGGACAAAATTGAAGACCTAAAGATGTTAGGATTCCTAATTAAAGAAGGATTCCTAATCAAAGAAGGATTCCTAATCAAAGTAGGATTCCTAGTCAAAGAAGGTTTCCTACTTGAAGTAGGAAAGTTAAGCCAAGGTTTCCTATTTTGGTTTGACCTTTCCTAATCCTAAATATCCCTAAGTTCCAGCAACATTGAAGGTGTCTTATGCATTTTAGGACACAAACCAAAGGATTTGGAGTCTTAAAATATTCGTCAAAAACCCAATCCCCTTTATTTAGTTGTTTCAAATATGTCCTAATTAGTGTTTTTGAGTATTTTGAGTCAAAACCAAACCTATTTTCATCCAAATTGAGTCTTAGAGTCTAGTTTGAGTATATTTGGTTGTTTTGTGTTGTTTTGAGTCTTTTGAGTTCGTTTTGAGTCATATAAGTTTAGTTAAGAGTCCTTGAGTTTGTTTAAGTGTGTTTAAGCATAATTCTGTATCTTTGAGTCAGTTTTCATTAGATTAGCAATCTCTCCTAATCCCAGGCCTAGAACGATCCTTACTTATATCTTTACTACAATTGTCAAAAAGAGGGTTTTATTTGAGTGCTAGTATTTATCACATCATATAGGCATGTCACCATTTGAGGCACTGTATGGAAAATCTTGTCGTACACCCTTGTGTTGGTCAGAGGTCCGAGAAAGAGTTTTGCTGGGTCCCAAGATTATAGATGAAACTACTCAGAATGTTCAGGTAATTAAGTCTACCTGAAAACGGCCTAAGATCGACAAAAGAGCTTAACGGACAGGCACGCTACTGACAGGGTGTATAAAGTTGGTGATTAGGTGTTTCTGAAGCTATCACAGTGGAGAGGTGTAGTACGGTTCAGAAAGAAAGGCAAGCTAAGTCCCAGGTTTATCGGACCATATCAGATCACTGAGCGAGTTGGTGAAGTTGCTTGCAGGCTTGAGTTGCCTTCTGAGCTGGCTAAACGGCATAATGTTTTTCATGAGTCTATGCTTCATCGTTACGTTGCGGATCCGTTGCATGTGATACCTCCTCAACCATTGGAAATAAATCCAGATTTGACATATGACGAGGAACCAGTAACGATGTTGGATTGGAAAGAAAAGGTTCTGAGAAATAAGATTGTGAGATTAGTGAAAGTTTTATGGAGGAATCACTCAGTGGAGAAGGCTACTTAGGAAACGAAGGATCGGATGAAAGATTTGTACCCAGCTTGTTTTATGATTATTAGTGGTTTGTTTTGTTGTGTAATTTTGGGGACGAAATTTTCTTAAGGTGGGTAGGTTGTGACAACCCGTTAGTGGGAAAAGACGAATTACCCCTAGACGTTAATTAGCATTGTATGGTGTTTGATTTGTTTTGGTTGATGGGCTACCATTTGGACCACACACACACTCACATACACCCATCCCTTTTTCCTCGTGACTCCCTCTCTCTTCTTTCTCTCGGATTTTCTTCCATTTCCCTTGCAAGTGTACGGACGAACTTCAAAACCAACCTTTCACACATGGATCGACGTCTAGAAGGTAAGGTTTGAACTCCTTGCAAGCTCTTGAGGAAAACCTCGAAAACCCAAAAACCCGAGAACCCAGTTTTCATGCATTGTTCATGCACTTGTGATTGCGGAGGTTTCATCGAGTTTAAGGTTATATGGAGCTTTAGAATCTTCTCACGAAGCTCGGGGAACAAGTTTGAAGGATTTTCAACATCGAGATAGCAAGTTTTAAGGTTGGCCGGATTTTGCGAGATTTCTCCGGCGAGATTCCCACATTTTTTGGGCTTCAAAGTGGTAAGATTTTGTTCTACTCATTGTAAGCTTCATTTTGGTACAAATTTCATGGAATTTGGTTGAGAAATGAAGAAGATATGAAGATTTGAAAATTTTCCCAGTTTCCGGTAACACAGACGGCGGCCGGCGACGGCTTTGGCAAGGATCACCAGAGAAGACAACGAATATTCCGTCAACTCTGACGGAATATTCCCTAACGTCGTTAGAGATTACGTCCGTGTGCCAGGCACGTAACTGCGCGTGGCAGCGCGTCTGGCCGTGCCTTGGCCGGCGCGTGGGGGTGCGTGAGACGTCAGAAAATTATTTTAAAAATATGGGGATGTTCGTGAGGTTGAGTAGATCACGTTGGTATATTCAAACACCTTATTTGAGCATTGTATGATAAGTTATTACCTATTTTTGGTTATGTGCATTAAATTGATGTTTATATAGTTGTTTCGCATATAGGTGAGACTTATCCTGAGGACAAGCGCAGTCACTCGAGGCTCGGGGGCTACGCCCTTCCACATACCAGTAAGTGGACTTTTGGTTTTCCGTATATACCTATATACTTGAGAGTTTTCCCAGAAAATGAAATTGAATGTTTATATGTTTTAAAATGCCATGCAAAGTGCCTGCCTATTTAATTATGCGTTAGTAGTTGCAAATATTTATGATTGGTGTTGCGGACGCACAGGTAAGTGCCAGGTAAGTTTATAGATTATGGTTGTGAATTAGTGATTATGTGAGATGCATTGAGAGCTTATAAACCTGCACCCTGTGTTAATGCTCCCGTCCAGAGTTAGGGCACAGCCGTCACGAGGTCGTTCTCCTCCCGCACCACACGCTCACCTTGAATCCAAGGTAGGTGCCAGCCAGTCGTATAGATCGCATTAGGTGGTTCCGACTCATAAGTGACTTGTAATACTTCGCACAGCCTTCACGTGATCGTAGCACTTGAGCGTATTTATTTACACCCAGCATGTCGTACAGACCACTTTAGGTGGTTCCGACTCGTGTACAAATATAGTTGTTGAGTAGTGGATTTGAGTTCTAGATTCAGCCGTACAGGTCACGTTAGGTGACTCCAGCTGATATATCATTTGCATTGATTGACATTACCTGGGTTACTTACATCTTATGTTGAGATATTCGATATGGCATATTTACGAATGTTGTTATTCTGAGCATGATTTCGATATATATATATATATATATATTCTATTTTCTGGGAAATTATACAGGTAGTACAGAGAGGGGTTAGAACTTTTGGAGAATGAAATGATTTTGAAAAGCTTTGTTTTTGCCTACTCACATTTTTTGTTTTACGCCCCTCCAGGTTTTAGTTAGTGATTTGGTGGCTCACGAGGACTTGACGGTGGTTCTGACAGAACAACACAAATGTAGGATCACCTTTCGGTGTTGTGTAATTAGTATTCGTTCTTCTGGACTGCACTTATGACACACCCTGACCGAGATCAGGGCATGCTGGCCGTCACGTGGGAGTGACGTAACCATGTGCACAGTGTGGAAGCGACGAAATAATAATAAAAATATGAATAAATACAAACCTAGCTATACACAAAGTATATAACATACATGTGCAAGCGTAAGTGTGAAAAACAATGTTCAGAGCACGGAAGACCTAGTGCAGTCCGGGAGAAACAACACTAAATAACCACACCCAAAGGTGGTCCTACACTGGTGATAATCTGTCAAGTATGCCGAGAAATCCTCTGGGGAGCCACCAAAAGTGCTAGCCAAACTAGAACCTGGAGGGACGCAAAACAGAAAGCATGAGTGGGCAAAACAAAGCTTTTCAAAAATCATTTCATAAACAAAGTTCTAACCCCTCGCCGTAAAACCTGTATACTTCCTAGAAAATAGAATATATACGTATATATAAGTCATGCTCAGAAATATGCCATGTCTAATGCCTCCAAATAAAATGCAAGTACTCAGGTAATGCCAATCAATGCCATGTAATTTGTCAGCCAGATTCACCTAACGTGACCTGTACGGTTGAATCTAGAGCTCAAATCTCCAACTCACTAACTATACCTGCACACGAGTCGGAACCACCTAAAGTGATCTGTACGACAGGACTGGGTGTAAATAAACACGCTCAAGTGCTACGATCACGCGAAGACTGGGCGAATAATCGCGGGTCACCTACAAGTCGGAACCACCTAAAGTGGTCTGTACGACAGGACTGTGCACCTAACTTGGTTCCAAGATGAGCGTGTGGTGCGGGAGGTGAACATCACGTGAAGGACTGTGCCATATTCTGGGCAGGAGCACTAACACTGAGGGTGCAGGTTATGAGCTCTCTATGCATCATCGTATCACTACTAAGCACAAACATAAACCATAACTTACCTGGCACTTACCTATGCGTCCGCAGCACCAACGTCTATATATATATATATATATATATATATATATATATATATATAGACACACAACTACTAATGCATAACTAAATATGCAATTGCAATTCATGGCATTTAAAACATATAAACGTTTCATTTCATTTTTTGGGAAAATCATGAGTGTATAAGTATATACGGAAAACCAAAAGCCCACTCACTGGTATGCAGAAGGGTTGTAACCCCCTTACCTCGAGTGACTGCGCTCGTCCTCGGGATAGGTCTCACCTATATTATAAACAACTATAAAAATGTTAATTTTAAAGCACATAACCAACATTATGCAATAACTTCTCATACAATGCTCAAATCGGGTGTGTGAATACACCAACGTGATCTACTTAACCTCACGAACATCCCCAAATTTTTAAAATAATTTTCTGACACCGCACGCGCCCCCACACACCGGCCAAGGCACGGCCACACGCGCCGCCCACGCACAGGCACTTGCTTGGCACACTGACGGCGTCAGTTAACGCCGTCAGGAATATTCCGTTAACTCTGACGTATTCCGTTAACGCCGTTAGGAATATTCCGTCCAAACTGACAAAATATTTCGTCATCTTCTCCGACCAACCTCGGCGCTGTCGCCGGCGCCAGAAAACGAGGAAATTTTCTAAACTTGATATCTCACTTGTTTTTCACCCAAATTTCACGAAATTGGTACCAAAATGAAGCTTACAACAAGAGGAACAAATCCTTACCACTTTCAAGCACTAAAACCAACGGAATCTCGTCGGGAAAACACCACCAACTCTGGCCAAACCTGCAACTCACAATCCCGACATCCAAAACCTTCAAACGAACCACCCCGAGCCTCCCAATGACCTCACCAAGCTTCCTACAAGCTTGAAATTCCCAAAAACCCAAGAATTAACGTGTGCATGAACAGTACCCCAATTTACACCTCTCAGGTTCGACGTGAAAATGAAGGTTCCCTTACCTTAAATGGGTATAGTTGAACTCCTAAGGACCTCACGAGCACAAATATGTAGTTTGTTTCCTCTATCTACCATGTTTTCGAGTGATTAAGTCTTTGTCCGTACATATGGTGAAGAAAAGAGAAAAGAGAGACAGACAGACAGACAGATACGGGACAGGGCAGAGAGAGAGATGAATGAGTGTGGGTGTGTGTGTGGTCCAAAATCAACCAACCAAATTTCAAAAACGACCACACAACGAAACAAACATACTAGGGGCAAAACTGTCATTTCACCCCTACTGTACGAAAAGTCCAGGACGGGCTGTCACAACTTAGGCTTTCTATGCTCTGAATTTTGTCTATCACTTTTAGTCTCACACTAGTGTGTTACTTTAACTAGCTTTTGGTAGTTTGGTTTTTATTTATTCGTACTTTTATTATTATTTTTGCTTCTGCATTGTGCACATGGCTACGTCACCCTAACGTGACAGCCAGCACGCCTTGATTTCTGTCAGGGTGTGTCATGTAATGCGTGTGGGTCTAGTATTTTTTGTGATTGCTCCCTCTTGTTGTGATGATTACTTGATTAATTTCTATGAGTTTTTCCCTGAAAAGTATAAAAGAAAAAAATTCATTATAGATGAGAAATATCTAAATTTTCAAATTCCAACTTCATATACTTAAATTTATAAATTACTTACTTTAATCGAAGTCTACATCACTTTGATCACTTGAATTGTCTTCGTAATTTGAAAATTTCTATTCAATTGGATGAAATTATGAACTAGGGTTTAGTGGTTTGTGGGGGAAAAAGCAATGGAGAGAGAACTCGGACGCAACGGGAGGGATGAGGCGTTAGAGAAAAAAAATGACTATTAAGTCTCTGATTAAACTTTAGCGTGAAAAATAAGGAAAAAAGTGAGATATAGTTTTATAACATATATAATTTCATACGGAATTGATGGGTGTGTGGGATTATAGGCATGTAACCAGTAGCCTTGTGGGCCTAGTCCTATTTATATATATTATATCTATTGTGTTGATTAGATTTTTATATGATATTTTTATATAATATTTTTTTATATATAACTACATTTAATATAAAAATTATTCTGGGGGCCTCTCAAATTTTGGGGTCCTGTGCAAAGGAACCTATCAGACTCCTCCAAAGTCGGCACTCACACACACACACACACTATAAAAAGGAAAAGACCCACTCATAGATCACGTCATCGAGTCGAACCCGTTCAAACTAAAATAGTCGAAGTCATCGATAATAATCGCATCTAGGCATAATATTAGGACCCATTAGTAAAACTCCACTAAAACAATTAAATTTAGGAAAACGGAGTGCGAATTTGGGTTCAGGGCATCGAAATACGCTAAGGAAGATCCCTGGCATATTTTACAAAAAGTCAACGGTTAACACTAAAAGTCAATCGAGACGTCTCGGTAGTCAACTATGTTAAAACTGAAAAGCCAACATGAATATTCCTAAGAATATTCTCAATCCAGAAATGGGCCGACTGGCCCAAAGAATTGGGCTGGTTGGGCTAAAGGTTTAGGCCAAGGATTTTGGACCGAGTTTGGGCTTAAAACCCTTTTCCTTTTTATTTTTTTTTCTTTTTTTTTTTCCTTCTAAACTCAACCATTTGCGATGAAATAAAAGTCAAAAATGAACCTCATGGAGTAAGGGTTTGAAATATACCAATATTAGATGGATTCGTGGCCGAAGTTAGCCGTAAAACGGCCTGCAACCATCAGTGTCCTCGCTGGAAAACTGAAAGGAGTTCCCAAGTTAGTTTTTGTGTTCAACCATCACCAAAAATCCTTAAAGATGATAGGATCGAGAACTAAAACACGATCCAAGAAGCTTTAGGTCAGTTTCAAGGCTCAACATCACCAGAAAACTCGAGAACTCGCCAATGGGAAATATGAACAATGGCGGTGCCACTGTGTAGAGAGAGAAGGGGGAAGAAAGGTCTCTGCCTAGTTTGGAATCGTGACTGGGAAGGTTTTTAAGGTAGTGATCGTTGGTGACGATGCTCGCCGGAATGGCAAGTAGGGCCGGAGGTGGTGCTTCCGATGTTGCAGCAGGGGAAGAGTCCGAGAGAGAGAGAGAGAGAGAGAGAGAGAGAGAGAGAGAGAGCTCGTCGAGAGATTTAGAGAAAGTCTCCGAGCATGGCAGTCACGGTGGCCGTCTCGCCGGAGTGGTGACAGTGTGGTGATGGTAGGGTGGCTCGCCAGAGAATACGGTGAGTGGGTGGACTAGTTGCAGAGAGAAAGAAAGAGGAGTCGGGAGAGAAGTGAGGTCGCATTTGGTACGCGGGGCAGGACGGAACAGAGTGGGACGAAACGTTCCGTCCCACGTTTGGTGGGCCTAAAATGAGTGGAACGCGCTGTTCCACGGAACAAGTTTTGGATGATTTTTAGTTCCACCTCCCCCTGGAACGGATTGTTCCACGTCCGTGGGACAGAAATTTCCAACATTTTAAGACAAAAATACCCCTTGTCTTTTTCAAAATTTACAACATCAAAATCATATAACAAACCCTAAAAACTATGTTTCTTCTTCTCAGCCGTTCCTCTTCACCTCTGCATCTCTCTCCCCTTCGCAACCTTCCTCCTCATCTTCTTCCGTGTAGCTTCTTCACCTCTGTATCTCCCTTCGCAACCTTCCTCCTTGTCCTCTTCTGTGTAGCAGCTCTACATCTCCCCTTCGCAACTCTTCCGTGTGAGCAGCTTTGTGAACCTTCCTCCTCATCCTCTTTCGTAGCATCTTCAGATTTGCATCTCCGTTCCAGGTTCGATCTATTTTTGTGTAGCTCTCGGTCTTTCTTTCTTTGTAAAAAAATTTCTTTGTAATTTGATGGCATTACAGTGAAACCAATTGTTCAAATATTTTTTATTTGTTCTCTGTAATAATCTTAGAAGAATGTATATTGCTACGGTACAACGCTAGTATTAACCGATGATCCTAAAAAAAACTTGAGTATTGGTTAATTTGTACGCTTTAGAAGAATGTCCAACTGTTGTTTAGTCTATATCATGAAATGTTGAGATAAACAAAGTGTGGTGCTTGTAAAATGTGTCACCTTGCTTGGAATACAACTAAATCCTCATTTACAATTAAGGGCTTTATGTGGTTGACATTTCCACTGGCCAGTCATCTTCTTCTTATTATTCTTCTTTATCTCTCTGTTTTTTTCTTTCAATCTGTTTAATTTAGTATTTCAATTTTATCTCTCTGTTTTTTTCTTCAAATCTATTTAATTTAGTTGTTCAAATGTGTTCATAGTATCTATTTTTTTCTTCCCTAATTTGAACGGTTTTGATTCTGATTTTTCTTCTTCTTTTTCTTTTTCTTGTTCTTGCGTGCATTTTGCATAGGAAACTCAGTTAAATAAATGGGGAAATGGGCTTCTTGTTCTTGCGTGATTTTTCTTCCCTAATTTGAGACATTATGTGGCTCTAGACTAAATGGTGACAATACTTCAATTAAATAAATGGGGAAATGGGCTTCTTGTCTCTTGTTTGTTCTTGTTCTTCTGTCTGCTTATGCACAAAGCCTAGTGAGGCCAAAGATTGATACTGTTTTTAAATTTGATCTTGCGAAAAATTGCTTTTCTCATAAGTGCTTTTGAAATTTGAAATTACGAGGAGAAACCCAGTTGCCAGAAAACCATGCTGATTATGTTATATGGGTACGTGGGCTATTTGTGTTGAGTGAAATCACATCCTCCGTGTATCTGGAGATGTGTGAAGTAATAAGTAACACTAAATGAGTGCTTGAACTTTAATCAGTAGAAACTTTGGAAATGCTTAATTTTAGTGGTGTGGCTTAGTGCTTAAGTCCACAAATATATTAATTAACCATGAAATGGACAAATATATATTTTTTTTTGTAGCGTTTTTTGTTTTTTCCTAACCCCATGATCTCTTGTCGACCAATATCTTTTTATCACAGTAATATTGATTAAAATAGTAAATCACTGAAGATTTAAAAGTTGTCTATGTATATGAGGAAGCTATAAAAGAAGAAGGCTTTAGAATCAATTCATAAATTGTATGGAAATACCACTAACTTGGTTATAAAGCCTAATATTTAGTTTTGAATTCTAACCATAAAACTAAGGGGTTGTAACATTCTACAAGAACCATATCTAACTCATCACAAATGAGGTCTCAGGGAAACATGAACATTCATTTGGAAATTTTATGTTTTGCTTTTGCTATAGTTCCATATTACTGTTGCTATATTTATTCATTATTTAGAAATGCTTTTTAGGTTTTGAGAAGTGCATATTTGATGAATCGTAAAACCTTAAACCCCAGGCAGAAGGAACTGAGCTAGATATGTGAATATAAATCTCATGTCAACTTTTTTGTTATGCAATCAGTATCTTGTTTGTTCTCAAAAACTTAAGGTTTGTTATCTATAACAGGCTTATCAAGAGTCAACCAAAGAAAAACAGCGTGCTCAAATTGCTCAAGGTTTCACTCGATCTCCCTTCTATTTTCTTCCTTCCCATTTCTTGTGGAAGTTCTCAAAATTTTATTATCGGTTTTATGTGTTCATAATTCTTTAGATGAATGGAAAAGTGAATAGAATTTGAAGTTTGAGAAAATTTGATATGTTGTTGAGTAGACCATTACCCTTGCAAAAAGTGTGGGACCTTGTTGTCATATTTCTCACTGAGCATGTGAGTTCATGATGATCATATGGCTCAATGGTTTCAGGCTAAGAAAGCAACGTCCATAAACATTATATACTATTACTTCCTTTTAATTTCAATGACTTACTTCATTAGTCTAAACCAAACCCTCCAAGTGAACTATTTTGCATTGTATAGGTTGTTGGGCCTTGCTTTTTATTATACATTATATTATCATTATTACCAAGGCCAAGTATCTAAAATGAATTTAGCGTATGTTGATGCTCCACTCATTCATGTGTTGTGTTTTTTGCATGTGAAGGTATGAATATGAGACTCAATTCTTTGTTCTTTTGAACGTTTGGATTATAATGGCACAAGTCTTTACTATGAATGCACAATTGTTGAGGTATAGACAACAACAAAGGAGACAACGGGAAATAGCTCGTTGAGAGCAGAGGACATTTGTTAGACTTCATGTTAGGAGAGAGGAAATAAATCGTATCACGTGATTGAGTGATACTAACTGTTTGTGGGAGCTACGAATAGATAGGAACGCATTTGCAGTTTTATGTGATTTACTACAAACTCGTGGTGGATTGGTAGATGATGGTCATGTTATAATAGAGGAGCAAGTAGCTACTTTTGTTAACATATTAGCCCACCACAACAAAAATAGGTCAATGCAAGTTAGATTCATTAGGTCCGGTGAAACTATTAGTCGATATGTCCGTAGAGTATTACGTGCATTGCTCAGTTTGCAAGATGTGTTGTTTGCAAAACCAACCCCTATCCCAGAGGATTGCACAGAATCGAGATGGAAATGCTTTAAGGTAATAATCATAGTAAAATCATTAATAACATAATTATTTGTAATTGCTAATTAATATAAGTTTTTCTTTTGTCTAGGGTTGCTTAGGAGCGCTAGATGGAACATACATAGGGGTCACTGTGCCTGATGTCGATAGACCAAGATATAGAACAAGGAAAGGTCATATAACAACTAATGTGTTAGGCGTATGCACACACAACCTCAAATTCGTATATGTGTTATCCGGTTGGGAGGGATCAGCTACTGATTCGAGAGTTCTTGGTAACGCTGTTACTAGAGCTAATGGCCTCAAGGTCCCAACTGGTAAGATAGATAAGCACCTAGTATTTTTCCTTGCCTTTGTTGGCCAACAACTAAAATTTTTCTGGCACCATATAGAGGCACTAGATACCATTTGCAAGAGTGGGAAGACAATTCACGTGCACCTAGGAATCATGAAGAATATTTTAATATGAAACACTCACGTGCTAGGAATGTCATTAAGAGATGTTTTGGCCTCCTCAAACGACGTTGGGCTATCTTACGAAGTCTTTCCCACTATCCAATCAAGATTCAGGGATGAATGATCACCGCATGTAGTTTACTTCATAATTTTATCAGAATGTATATGGTAGTTGATCCTGAGGAAAATGCAAGGCTTGCATTTCATGAATTACCTATAGGGAAGATTTACCAGAAGTATTAGCCTACATTGAAACCGTTGAGTCAAGCCAGATATGGACTCAATGGAGGGATGATCTTGCAAGAGAAATATATGATGAGTGGAGAGGAAGGAGGGCTTGAAAATTGGTTAACATAGTAGTTGTTGTAGTTGTCTTTTATTGAGATGTGGACTCAATGTAGTTGTTGTAATTGGCTTGAAAATTCGTAACATCAAGACTATTGAGATGTTTGTTATTGTAATATGGTAATTGGGAGTTATCTAGATGTTATGGCTTATTTGATATGTTTATTTGTGTTACTAAATTTTATAAGACCTCTGAGGATTTTATGGCTTCTTGCATTCCTATTGTTGTTCTCTTCCACGTAGTTGTACTCAGTCCTACAAACCTAGTGCTAAAACCTCTGAGGTTGATAAACCTAAGCTTTGGGCAAACCCAAATTTATATATGTTTTCTATGAAATTGGTTTTCAATTTGTAAAAGATCTATGCATTTTTAGGGAAATTTGACTCATCTTGGAAGCCTTTCTGCAAAACCCCATTCGTTAATTTGGTGGCTTTCAATTTGTACAGCTAATAAATAATTTTGATTTGGTAATTGATTAGTACAACTAATATAAATTTAATCATTGTCATTTGATTGTGTTTCTAATTTAAAGATTTCAATGGAAACAACAACACATGAATGTGGTTTTCTATTCATTATATCTATGTTTATTTGTGCTACTTATGTAATATATGGCTTCTTTGATAGATTATACGGCCACCTCACGTAATTGGATTGATCATGAGGAGGATGTACTACTTACCATCCTTGAGGAGATGGTTGCTGATGGTGTTAAGTGTGAGACCAGCACTTTTAAGGCTGTACTTTTGTAACGGTTGCCTCCAAGATGAGGGAACAGATTCCTGGCATTAATATAGAGCCGAAGCATATACAAAATAAATTGAAGTGTCTCAAAGAAAAGTATTCGTCTGCATATGACATTATGAATACATCTGGATTTGGTTGGGATGATGACAAAAAATGTATTGTTGTGGATAGTGATGAAATACTACAAGAGTGGGTGAAGGTAAATTTTTTTTCTTATTCTTTATCAATTAGTTGCTTTGAAAGTCTTAACCTTGATTTCTTTGGGTTCTTATTGTAGAAACATCCCAATGCATCTTGCAAACCAAATAAGCCATTCCCGTTGTATCCACGGTTATGTACGGTGTTTGGGAGAGACCGAGTCACGGGTAGCATTGCTGAATCAGCAGCAGATGCAATTGAAAATATGGGTTTGGAAAGTGAGGATTGTGAGACTTCCGAGATGCCTCCGCTTTCACCTACCCCATCTCCTTCTGTTGCTACATCTAGTGCTTCTCAACCTGTTAGGAAGAGGAAGAGGAGTAGGAATGATGGTGATGCAAATATTGTATCTGTTATCAGTGAAGGTTGGAATAAAGCTGTCACTGAAATGAAGAAATTAGGTGAAAGTTTTACTTTTAGAGAAGCAAAAGCTAGACTACCTTCTGAGCTACAGGCCATGAGTCTCCCATATGATGAGGTGTTAAGAATTTCAATGAAGTTAGTGAAAGATACCGATCTGATGGGTATTTGGACCACCTTGGATGACTCACAGAAGCCAGATTTCATTAAAGTGTTTATGGAGAGCCTTTGAGCATTGGGGTTTTAGTATGGGGAACTCTATCAACTTCTAGTGTTTTCCTTATTGCTTTAGCAAGACATTATTTGTTTTTTAAGTCAGGACGAATGTTTGATTTCGGATATTTCATGTTTAAGTTATGCATATTTCATTTTCTTTGTTTAAGTTCTAAATGTTTAAACCCTAAAATGTTAACGATATGCATGATCATTAAACTTATATATTTTTCAACATTTGTTATGTGCTCTTATGTGGTTTGCCTTGTTCCTGCAATGGGGAATATTTAGAGGGGTGTCCTTCTAAACAAGGCCAATTCTAATGTTTGTAGAACCTGAACTCCCTGAACAACAACCCACAATTAAAAGGACCAAAATTAGGGACTAAAAATTGAATTGGGGTGTGGGTTTTGCAATTTGCATAATAAAATTTGATGGGTTTGTGGTGAAAATTCGAATGGAGGTGTAGAAAACGGGAAAAATTACAAATTTTAAAGGGGTTTGCATGTGGAACACAACATATACCTATTAAAATTTGGACCAAGAAAAACAAATAATGGATAATAGTGCTCAAATTTGAACAACTTATAAAAATAAATAAAAAAAAATTAAAAAAAAATTGAGTCATGTCCCATTCCACCCATAAAATTGTACCAAACAACAGACGGAACATGGGTATTTTAGTCATTTTAATCTTTTGGTTCCGTTCCGTCCATGTGCTACCAAATGCAGGACAGAACAACTGTTCTGTTCCGTCCTGCGCGTACCAAACATAACACAAAACATCCGTTCCATCCCGTCTCATCCCGTCCGCGTACCAAACGCTACCTGAGAGGTCCAGGAGATAGGGAAGAAAGGACACGCGATTGGGGGGAAAAGGAGTGGGGAGTCCCATTGGGCAGAAATTCAAGAGAAAATATTAAAATAATAATATAAACATTTCGAAAAATATATAAAATAGTACTTTTTCACAAAAGCAGTTCTTTGATTCGTAGTTCTGTAAAATCTTTATCGTAATTTTGATTTCGATTTCGTTTGTGCTTACACGTTCGTACCGTTGCATATATTGAGAGTGTTATAAAATAATATCGCATATGTGTCACGAAATGACAGTCAACGAAAATCAATAATTTCTATTGTAGGGGCATTTTCATAAATTTACATTTTTTGAATTTATAAAATCGTGAAATTAGGATCTCATCGTCACACAAAAAAGTATATTCTTAATCACTTGAAGTACATTTCATTTCTTAAACTTTTGTAGTTTAGAATGCATAATCTATAAAAGCTTTATTTACATAAGAAAAGAAAGAAAATGAGGAGACAAGATTGATTTGTGCTAAAATAATATTGCACAGGCAAAATCACATCCCAGAACTAATTTTGGGAGAGGTTTTGTTTGTTTGCAAGTAAAACAAGTAGATGTTTTTAACCTTTTACCCTCCAAAACAAGTTCAAGAACGTTCTACTAGTTAGTACAATAATAGTAGGTTGAAGATTACCTCAGTGAAAATGAGGTCCTTGAATTATTTTTCGGTAAAATAAGTCCTTAAAGTCATTAAGAATTGCTAATTTCATCCCTCCTACTATATTAAAAATTATTTTATCCACTTTTTTATCAACTTAAGTCACTTGATACACTTTAAAGTGTAATACCGTCATTTTCTTGCGTATAAGCCCTTAACATTTCATACAGGTTGTGAATCTAAGGTCTAATTTTTACCCTCAAAAGTTAACTCCATACACTATTTCTTTATGTATAATTACTAATCTACCATCTAATGTGTATCACATGCACATACATTGACTTAAGTTGACGGAAAATTGAATATAATAACTTGGAATCTAATATTAGGGATGTAATTAGCATATTTTTATAATTCAATGACTGATTTTCCACACAAAAAAAAAAATTAAGAATTTAACTTTCACTCAGGTAATTATTCAAGAACTAAATTGGTAGTTCACTCATAATAATAATGTTTAAAAGTGGTCCAACGTTAGTTGTGTACAAATCATGTGGTGAAACGTTGGGGAAAATATTTATATTTCGACAAGCAAACCATTTTTGAGGAATGATGTAATCATAAATTTTTAATTTAAATGGACGTGCAGGGCTTTTGTTTTTTTTTTCTTTTTTGATAGACATGAGGCGTGTGGGGATTGCTGCGCTATTTAATTTACGGTGTGCATGCAGTTCATTTCATTTATTAGTGAAATATTTAGGTTTAAATTTGGTTAACGAATCAACTGAATTAAATTATTATAGTTGATTTATTATGTGACTTGAACCTATATCATTATTTTTAGTGTAAATTATATCATTATAATATTTTTTTAAAGTCATGCTACGTTATAACAGTTTGAATACCTGGAAAAAATCATTTATCTCTGTCTTCATCTTTATGTACTTGGAATTTTATGAGTTGTCTATTACAATCCTGGTGTTGAATATTTCAAGAATATATATATATATAGAGGATCTGGTGCTGCATTGTGCAGCATGTGTATGCATGATAAAGGGTGTTGCAGTGCGCAGCAAATGTAATTAGTTGAATGGTTACAACTTTTAGTTAAAAGACATAATGCTTACTCAAATTATATGAGTAGAATTAAAAAAAATATATATAAATAATCAAAATTTATTTTCTGAAAATATTAAATAGAAGACATGTTTTTTGGGTAAACACTATTAAGAAGAGTTGTGTATCTTCAACTAAAATGAAAAGGCTCAGTAAACGGGTACTTTGATGTCTATAAATACATGTTTGTGGCATAATGTTTCATACACAATTTCAAAAATTTATTTCTCCATTCCTTACTCTCTTCTCTCTCCATCACATTCATAGAATTTCTTTCTAGTTATTTCCAAGGGAATATAATTCGGTTTTGCTAATCGAATATTCCATACTTTGTTGTATACTAGAAGTGATTTGCCAAGAACCCTTTAGCAAACTCATTCGAGTAGGGGTAAAAAACACTTTAAGGAAACGATTCAAGTCGTACCTCAAAGTCAATCTTTGGATTATTCTCCATAATTCTACATTTTCATTAACAATCTTAAAGTGTTATTTTCATCATAGGAGAACAAGTCCGATAACATGGCTTTGAAGATTATAAATCAAGATGTCTACAAGCTAGACAAATTTGATGGATCAAACTTCATCGGATGGAAAGACAAAATGCGTTTCATGCTTACTGTTCTAAATGTCATATATGTGTTGGACTCGAAATTGGAGCTTATCGATGATCCAAGTGACAAAGATACGGAAAAAATAGTTGTTGATCGAAAGAAACGTGAAGAAGATGAATTGGTATGTAGATGACACATCTTGGGCACATTGTCTGATCGCTTATATGACCTGTATGCACACATTCAATCTCCGAAAGAAATTTGGGGAGCACTTGAACACAAGTATACAACGGAGAAAAGAGGTACCGATAAATTTTTAATGTTCAAATATTATGAGTTCACTATGTTTGATAACAAACCCATCCTAGACCAAGTTCATGAATTATTGGTCTTGGTCTCAAAGCTTCGTGAACTTAAAATAGTTATTCGGGATCATATGATAGTTGTGGCTATTATGGCAAAATTACCCCAAACATGGAATAATTATAGAAAGAAACTTCTACACATGATGGAAGATATTAGTTTGGAGGATTTGCAAAAGGGTATTGAAATTGAAGAAGAAACTAGAAATCGTGATAAGAATTTTGCAAATCAAGATTTCTCCAAAGTTCACATTGTCGAAGGAAACAAATACAAAAAGAACTTCAAAGTCAAATTTGACAAATGGAAGTTTAAGAAGATCAATTCCAACAACAATCAAAAGAATGCAAATGGTCTGCTACCATTGTGGAAAGAAAGGTCATCACATTCGTGATTGTAGACACAGAAAAGTAAGTGAGGAATATGTCAATAAGACCAATAATGCAAATATGGTGCAAAACTCTGGAATTGATAACATTGTTGCAATGGTATCAATGATGCATATTGGCATGATTACCGAACTGAATATGGCAACAGCAATAAAATCCTTTGATTGGTGGCTCGACTCAGGAACTACTATACATGTGTGCAATGACAAGGCACAATTCATGACATATGAAGCATCAACGAACAATCAAGAGGCTTTAATGGGGAATCATAATTCTACCAAAGTTATAAGAAAATGAACCGTTGAACTTCAGTTTACTTCTGAGAAGAAATTAATGTTGCATAATGTACTGCATGTTCCAGAAATTAGAAAAAATCTTGTGTCTGCAAATTTATTATGTAAGAACTGTACAAAGACTGTTCTAGAGTCCGACAAGTTAATAATGTTGAAAAATGGAATGTTTGTTGGGAAGGGGTACTCTTGTGATGGGATGTTCAAACTAAGTATTAATAATAAAGTGAATTCTTCTGCTTGTATTGTTGAATCTTCCTCTCATTTATGGCATTTACGTTTAGTATATATAAATTTTAGATCTTTAAAATACATGCGCACACTTGGTTTAATTGCTTGTAATGATGATTATAATGATAAATGTGAAACATGTATTCAAGCGAAAATGACTAAGAAACATATTCCAACTACTGAAAGAAATACAAATTTATTAGACTTAATACATTCTGACATATATGAATTTAATGGTGTTTTAACAAGAGGAGGAAAAAGATATTTTATCACATTTATAGATGATTGTTCTAAGTTCACTTATGTTTATTTATTGTGTAATAAAGATGAAGCCTTTGAGTGTTTTAAGCGCTATAAAGCTGAAGTTGAAAACCAAAACGGAAGGAAAATTAAATGCATTCGTTGTGATAGAGGTGGTGAATATTTTTCATATGAATTTGATATTTTTTGTGAAGAGCATAGTGTTATACATCAAAGAACTGCACCATACACCACAACAAAATGGTTTGGCAAAAAGAAAAAATAGGACACTCACCGAAATGATTAATTCTATGATAATTAATGCTAATACTCCAAAATATTTATGGGGTGAAGCATTGTTTATTGCATGCCATATACACAATAGAATTACATCTACAAAGACATATGTGTCACCATATGAAATTTGGAAATGAAGAAAACTAAATTTGTCATATTTGAGAGTATGGGGTTGTGTAGCTTTTTACAAGGCACTGGACCCTAAGAGATCCAAGTTGGGTCCAAGAGGAATTAAAAGCATATTTGTAGGATATGCAGAAAATTCAAAGGCATATAGATTGCTTAATTTAGACTCAAATACAATAGTTGAGTCTAGAGATGTCGAATTTATAGAAAATAAATTCTATAACGATTACTCAATGTCTGGAAAAGAGAATGATCAAACACTTTTCTCTAATCCGGCTAGTAGTCATTCTCAAGGTGAGAAAAGAAAACAATTTGAAACTATTAATGAACCAAGGAAAAGCCAAAGAGTAAGAAAAGAAAAGACTCTAGGCTCTGATTTTATTTCATCTCAATCTATTGTATTTTTAGTTGAAGGAAATAGAACACAGGTTCTAAAAAAATACCCATATTGTTGAATGTTGAAGATGATCCTAAAAGTCTAAGCGAAACAATGACTTTAAGAGATGCAGCTTTCTGGAAAGAGGCTATAGATGATGAATTTGAATCATTGATATCTAATCAGACATGGGTTTTAGTAGACTTGCCTCAAGGATCAAAAGCAATAGGTTGTAAGTGGGTATTTAGAAGAAAATACAATACAGATTGGTCTATTCAGACATTTAAAGCTAGGCTGGTTGCCAAAGGTTTTAAGCAAAAAAAGGGAATAGACTATTTTGATACGTATGAACCAGTAGCTATGCTCACATCAATTAGAATATTGTTTGCATTGACATCTTTATATAATTTGCATGTGCATCAAATGGATGTGAAAACGACTTTTTTAAATGGTGATTTAGATGAAGAAGTCTATATGGAACAACCAGAAGGGTTTGTTCTCCCTAGGAATGAAAAGAAGGTTTGTAAATTAGTAAAGTCATTATATGGATTGAAGCAAGCACCAAAACAATGGCATGAAAAGTTTGATTTTGTCATTTTATCATATGGATTTAGACATAACAGTGTTGATAAATGCATATACTCTAAATTCACAAATGATTATGGTGTTGTTATATGTTTATATGTCGATGACTAGCTAATTTTTGGTACAAACATGAAAGGTGTATCTAAAACTAAAGAGTATCTAAATTCAAAATTTAAGATGAAAGACTTGAATATACTATCTTGGGAATTAAAGTTAGGAAACATAATAGGGGTTACGCTTTGTGTCAGTCACATTACATAGAAAAATTGCTTTTTAAGTTTAAGCATCTACAAATAAAAGAAGCAAATACCCCTTATGACCCTAGTGCAACTTTGCTTAATAATTCTGGTAGGTCCGTTGCACAGCTTGAGTATGCTAGTGTAATCGGAAGTTTAATGTATGCCATGCATTGTACCAGACTAGATATCGCATTTGGAGTAAGCAAACTTTCTAGATACACTAGTCATCCAAGTACTGCTCATTGGAAAGCAATAAATAGAATTTTTGGTTATCTTAAAATAACTATAAACCTGAGTTTAACTTACTATGAGTTTCCAGCAGTACTTGAAAGATATTCAGATGCAAGTTGGATAACAAGTGCTAATGATAATAAGTCTACATCAAGGTGGATTTTTGCAATCACCGGAGGAGCAATATCTTGAGCTTCGAAGAAGCAAACATGTATAGCACATTCAACTATGGAATCTGAATTTATAGCATTAGCGGCAGCAGGTAAAGAAGCGGAATGGATTAGAAATTTGTTATTGGAAATAGAGTTGTGGCCACAACCAATGCCATCCATTTCTTTATACTGTGATAGTAAGGCTACTTTGTCTAGAGCATACAATAAGGTATACAATGGAAAGTCTAGACATATTAGCTTGAGACATGAATATGTCAAGCAATTAATAATTGATGGAGTTATTAATATTGTTTATGTTAAATCAAGTAATAACTTGGCAGATCCGTTAACGAAAGCACTTTCAAGAGTTTTGGTAGTTAGTACATCTAGTGGAATGGGGTTAAAACCCTTTACTGAAAATTAGCCACCGATAATGGTAACCCGACTTTCTCTAGAACATCACTAGTTTAAAAGTTTAATGAGTAATAACAAGTTATTGATAAGTGGTTGTAAAAGCACTAAAAATTAATATATAGCTCATTCCAGGATGATCAGTGCAAGTCTGCTACGTTTAGGAGGATAAGTTTTATCTCTTAATGAGGTTATTTGTAGTTATGTCTATAGTAGCAGGGACATGGGCAGGAACCTCACCTATATGAATATAAGAAGTGGTGTTGCTTCTGCCAAGAGTTGGGTTTTCTCTTGTAAATGTTTATGAAACCAGGATGAAGCACAAGACCATAATAATGTTTAATTAGTTCAGAAATTTCTTTAAGGAAAAAAGATATAATCATGTATGTAGTGATTCCGGTTTTAACATAAGAATAGGTGGTTTAAATTTAGGTCACCATCGCATTCGTTATAACTTTGAATTACTTACACTAATTAAAGGTTTAATTCGAAAGACACCTTTATTAGATGCATGATTATATCGATATGCTTGTGATTAATTTAAAAGAGAAAAGTATTGTAATACCATTTATTATATATTCTTAAAATAGGGAAGAATTGTTGAATATTTCAAGAATATATATATATGATTTGGTGTTGCATTGTGCAGCATGTGTGTGTATGATAAAGGGTGCTACAGTACACAACAAATGTAATTAGTTGAATGGTTACAACTTTTAGTTAAAAGACATGATACTTATTGAAATTGTATGAGTAGAATTAAAAATATATATATATATAAATAATCAAAATTTATTTTCTGAAAATATTAAATAGAAGACATATCTTTTGGGTAAACACTATTAAGAAGAGTTGTGTATCTTCAACTAAAATGAAAGGGCTCGATGAATGGGTACTTTGCTGTCTATAAATACATGTTTGTGACATAATGTTTTATACACAATTTCAGAAATTTATTTCTACATTCCTTACTCTCTTCTCTCTCCATCACATTCATACAATTTCTTTCTAGTTATTTCTAAGAGAGTATAATTCGGTTTTGCTAATCGAATATTCCATACTTTGTTGTATCTTGGAAGTGATTTGCCAAGAACCCTTTAGCAAACTCATTCGAGTGGGGGCAAATAACACTTTAAGAAAACGATTCAAGTCATACCTCAAAGTCAATCTTGGGATTATTCTCCATAATTCTACATTTTCATTAACACCTGGAAACCAAACGAGCTTAAGAAACAAAGAATCAGAATATTTAAACTTGGGACCTTGGATACAAAAGTGTATATTCTTAATCACTTGAGCTACAGTTTCTTTGTTAAACTTTTGTAGTTTGGAACGTATAATCTAATAAAAGCTTTATTTCCAAAAGAAAAGAAAGAAAATGACGAGATAAGTTTGATTTGTACTAAATAATAGGGATGTGATATTCACACATTCTGTGTTAACTTCTCGCACACATTCTTAATTTTCAACCGTTAGATCGAATGAATTAAAAAGAAAATCAAAGGACAAAAATAATAATGCTCAAAAGGTGGTCCAATGTTAGCTGTGTAAAAATCATATTGGGTGGGGAAAATATTTATATTTTCAATTTAAATGAGCCTGTGGAGCTTTGTTTTTTTTAATTTTTTTTATTGTCTCTTTATTTTTTGATACAGACATGAGACGTGTGGGGCTTATCAAAAGAGTCATTCTTCTTTGTTATTTAATAGTTTTATTATGTTTTATTACTAAAATATATAGGTTTAAATCTTGTTGACTAATGGGGCCGAACCAAATAATTATAGTTAATGTATTGTGGTGATCATTTTTAGTGTAAATTCTATCGTTATAAATTTTATTTTTATTTTTATTTTTTTTAAGTCATGCTGCTTTATAACAGTTGAATACAATATTGCAATAAGTGTGAATAGTGTCATAATTTCGGGGGAGACTAATAGCGAAACTTTTGTTGAATTCAAGGACATAAATTGATGGAATTTTTTTTCTAGGACATATTCTAAAGTCGGGTGCAAGCTCAGGGAAGAATTCTCATTTTCACCTTTTTAAATCTTTCTTTACTTATAAAAACAGATGAATACTTGTATTATGTAGAAAGATTTACAATATATGAAGCTATCGATTGAAATGTAAATGTAAATATTGTTGATGTGCAAATGTATTTGTTGGTAAATTCAAGTTGTTAGGATTTAATGTGATGCTTAGTCTATGTGATGATAGAATAGTTGGAAAATAGCATATGTGGTAAAAATAAAAAAAGAATTTAAGCCATAGTGGTGAAGTTTGTTAGTATTTATGCCCAAAATTAAAACTTCCGTCAACTCTCCGTTAATTATTAACATGTGAGCTACACATATTAGGCTAAAATGGAATTCTCTGTCAATTGTTAGCATGTGGGGCTTACATATGAGGATCACTTTATTTTTTTTTGTCTCAAATGTGAGCTTCATGTGCTAACAATTAATGGAGAGTTGACGAAATTTTCAATTTTGAGCCTAAATCCAAATAGACTTCACCACAGGGACTTCAATCCTCAATTTTTTTTTTTTTTTAATCACAGTAGCTATCTTCCAATTATCCTATCACCACATGGACTATACTGTTTTTAATTCAAGTTGTTAGGATTTAATGTGAGCCATTAGATCATAGTCCATGTGGTCTCTTACATTAGATTTCATTGAGTCATAACTCATGACAAGTGTAATCATATCAAAAGATGACTTAAGATTGAACGGCTAGGATGATTTTGTATGATGTGATAGAGTGATAGAGTGATAGAGTGATTTTACATGAAACCGGATGTATACCCCCATGCATCTGTATCGTCACGAGAGGACGGAGATAGATAGATGAGGATATATTTCGTGTCTCTCCCGCACGACTCTGCTACACACTCAAGAAGCACCACGGTGTCATGTTTTCGATCCTACTGAAGACCGCACGGGTTAGGCGAACATGATCCCCGAGGCATAACCACAGAATAAACATCAAAACAATGGCCTGAGCATGCTACTACTTGTATCCCCTTGTCCAAACGGGTACACAATATATCAGGATTCCCAAACCAAACGAGCTGCATATCGTAGCCATGGCATATGCGTATGCTCTCCAAGGGTATTTGCTTTCTCTCATCGCATTGAACTCAGCAATGAAGGTAGAAACAGTACTCAGGCAACCCAGAAATCCAAATTGTATGCCTGTTACAACAATGTCGCAAGTCCTAGTATTCACCTGCAAAAACAAATAGTTCTGCGCGTCAGATTTTCTATTAAAAAGGAAAAAACCGTGGGCATGGATCAAGACAATGTATGACAAAGGTAATGCAGTTGGAAAAACATTGCAAAAGAAAATAGTACAGTTCAAGAATTCCCCAAGAAGCATTAAAAACCTCGACGAGAAAAAAAAAAAAAAAAAAAAACCCAAAATAACAAATTTAGCCGTTTATAATATGACAATTATATGTGAACCGTACGCTTCCTGGACACGAGACAATAACACACGAAAGGTAATGGTGAGGATGAAGTCATGGAGTGGATGTGGACAGAGATCATATCATAAGAGCTTACTGCTTTCTTCACAGTAGACAGGGCTGCCATTACACAAGCAGCAGAAACATTGGCAATTAAAGTACCAAATGGAACCCATTTCAACAAACCCGTCTTTCCTAATCCACGTCCATTAAGCCGGGCTAAGAACCACCGGATCCACACACCAAAAGGTCCAACTATGCAACCCAACCATAGTTGCGCCTCGCTGCTGCTACTGTTAAATTCCTCTCTGAACTGTATTCCACCTATACTCCACAGAGAACTTAGCATCAGCAACAACACTGCTAAAGCTACCAAGTGACGCTTGTAGCTGTCAACCCTCCACCTCCTTCTAGAGCTGGTAATACCACAGACTGAGTTCCTCTCAAGAATCTGCCTAAAACCCTTTGCTGTCTCTACCCCAAAAATGATGGAGTAGGCCACAAGAAACAAACCTGACATCCGTCACATAAAAGAGGATCTCATATTAGTCCTTTGATTTGAGCTACATTGGATTTGTGATTTACCCATGGATAAGTTTCGAATAGGCTCAAAGAAAGAAACCAGCTAGGTTGAAATGAAATTTAAATATCCTGCTTGCCAAAGCGATCTACATGTCTACTGCAGCAATTCTTTAGAATATGACATCTTACCTATCAAAAAGCCGAGCACAGCAAAAACCCAATGTCCTTCAACACTGAGTTCAACCATTTTCTGGTTCCAACCACTGAAAGTTGTAAGGCTTCCCAAGTAACCAGTTGATAATCCGATGACCAAATAATCTGACACATAGGATATATCTCCTTTGAAAACAACACCAAACCACCCCATCAAGAAAGAGCCAACCTACAAAAATGCATTAGAAACAAAAATTTGAGTTGGAACATCATCCAGCATTTTCGGCATCACAACCCTTAAGAAATATGGCATAAAAAAATTTAAAAGATGATGGGAAAAAAGTATGAAAAGAAAGGTCTTAAGAAACTTGATAATACTTCGGTGATCATCGTACTGTGTGCATCACAAGTCCCTCCCAATACTCATAAGTAACAGCTTTACAGAAAACATGTTTATTAACACAACACTACCGAATAAAGGGCATAATCATTTGTGTGTGTGTGTTCGTGTGCATGAGAGAGAGAGAGAGAGACCATATTAGAAGGAAGATCAAGGTAGAGAATGGTTTCGTCGCCTGTTACACCTACAACTCCAGGGCCAAACAATTTTTGCAGAAGATATCTCGTTAAGACCTGCATACTGTAGCATGTCAAATAATCTATTTAACATCTAGGTATCCAGATTTGAAGAAAGATCTAAGAAGATGTATTACAGTGACATATTCAATTTTTTCAAGACAAAACAGAAATATGAACATGCCAGTGCATGATCAAACATTTTTGAGAACATAACTTATATAATTTTAGAGTACAATAGACCGGATACAATTTGTCAGCATACCAATTACACAGATTTTCCACCAAAAAAAAAAAAGAAAAAAAGCAAGAAAAAGTTCGCAATACAATTTGCCAAACGAATACAACAACTGTTGGAAATTCAATACCAACAACAACAGCTATAAACCCAACACATATTAGGACTCAAACAAAATGTACATCGGTATATAGTAAGAAACAGAGTTAACTGTGTTACCCCAAGAATGCCAAAAACTGCTAAATGAGTCATGCATGAACCATATTCGAAGAATTTTGGCAACCTTATTGTATTTTCCTGCATATCAAAAGAAAATAATTTAAGTTACTACCATGATTCAACAAAAAAAAAAAAAAACTCTTAACATGTTATGATCAATGAAAAAGAAAACCAAATCTCCTGTCCATGTTCAAGGATCTCCAACAAAGATAATATACACTATGAAATGTATCAACCGAAAGCTCACTAGCGTTGGGTCCTCGGATATGATCGCATCAGTGGAAAGAGGAGATATGATTTCCTCTGGCAAGGGAGTGACAGGGGAAATTCCTTTGGATGCAACAGGGTCACGACCCCAGAATCCATAGGATTGCAGTTGAACATCCTCTGAAGGAAACAAGCAGACGCTGCCACTCTCACTGTGCCTGTTGCTGTGAAGAGCCCGATCGCCAATATCTCCTGCCTCTGACACACATTCACTTTCATTGTCATCATCTATTTGAGAAGGCTGAACATGTGATAAACTTAAGGACCGCCTCCTTAATGAAGAAGTGGCTCTGCTTGTTCGATCATTGGATACGCTTCGTCTGAGTTCAGTGTCATTAGTCCCACGGTACCCTTCCTCCATAACCACAGCACTTGATTTCTCTTGGAGCGACTTCACAAATAATAACAATAAAATCCGAATGTTGATTATTCAAAGAGCTAAAAATGAGAGGAACAAATGCAGTAGAGAAAATAATGCAATTACTGTGCTACAAGCGTTGAAATGCTACACAAACAAACTCCGTGTGTCAAAATATTCAAAGGATTTGTATACAAACAAACGGCGACAACTCCTTCAGCTTCAATAAGAATAAGCCAAGATCTCAAAAACCGAAAAAAAAAATACATATCAAGTATAATGACAGAACTGCATACATAAGCTCTAGCAGCCATGACATGAGGAAAAAGAAAGAGAAAACCGATTCGTCAATATTTCCACAAAAGCCAACAAAAGAGTACTGTTACACTGCGGAATTTTGTTTAACCACAGAAAAAAAAAAATAATTGCTCAAGCAAATGCAAAGGCCCGCCAACTAAATGAATCATAAAGTAAATTTCAGTGCCAAACAAATCACAGAATGTTTCTCAAAAAAAAGAAGACAAATCATCACAAAATCCCAGCCCGGTCTAACATTGTCATGGATTTCAACCATCCCAATAGCAACGCCTGATGAAGTTAGGATCCTGACACAGTGACATCTGATTATAACTAAGGTCCAAAAGGGACTAAATCTTTTTGATTTATACTAGGTAGCAAATTGAACAAGTTGGGACCCAATAAAAAGTTGTTTCATAACATCAAATTAGAAGCAGTAACTGTTTAATAAGCACTCAAATCTCATTTCTCTAAGGACGTGTCCTCCACTAAAGAACCCAAAACATAAAAAACCAGAAAAGCAAAATGATTACATTTTCATTGGTTGTGAACTGTTAAATTATGCACAAACCAATCAGCAAGCGAAACATTTCAGAACCCGGAATTATAAAACAATCTCATATTCTAATAACACAAGTTTAAGGTGCAAGATAGACGCATTGAAGTAAAATTAATACGAGCTTAAAATAGAAACGAGAAGAAAACGTCAAAACTCAGAGAACTTCGAAGATTAAAATATAGAGAGAAAGGGGAGTTTAAGGTACCATTGATTCTTTGAACGAGGAAAGAGGTGCCCAGAATCTATGAACGCAGAAACGCGAAAGGGCGAGTTTGGTGTTGAATGGCGGCTGTAGAGGTTGAAGGCGGCCGCAATGGGAGGAAGACAGAAAAACAAATTAAGCAGAACAAAAGATGATTGTGGGATTGAAAAGTCGAAGTCGGAAGGTTCTGAGAGAGATGAATGGAGTTTTGGGAGGCAGGGCACGTTTTGGTTTGGCGTTTGCTACGTGAATAAAAGATCGACTTTTGCCTTCATTTTACTATTTCTTCTTTTTATAATTGGTTTGAGTATTTAATTGTCTTGTTAAATAAGTTAATATAAAATATACAATTCAATTCACTTCTTTTCTTGTCTTTTCATTATTTAATTGTCTTTTATATAAATTTAAATTACCTATATGTGTGAGTCTCCTGATTTTTTTTCAGCTAGCGGTCCCTTTAAGAATAACGCTGGACTAACTAAATTTTTCAATCAAATTTTATAAATTAAACAAGTTGGATATTGATGATTTGATTATTATTTAAGTGTTGATTAACGTATTGATTTCATATTAATGAGACATTATTTGGTTTGCAAATTTGATATAAAAATTTGATCTCTCAAACATTATCCCTTCTTTAATGTAAAAATTAAAAAAGATGAACACCCACGGGAGGAAGGCATGTGATGTAATGTAACACTCACAAAAATTCCTCAATTTAAATAAGATGAATGAACACTTGGAAGAATACGGTAAAATGCACGCAACTGAGGGATTTTTTAATAACTATTTCATTACAAATTTATTATATCTCATATAAATAAGTGTCAAACATATGACATAAAAATATTAGTTAAGTAATACATAATCCTTTTATTCATTAAAATACTAAGTGACACAACTTAATTGGACAACAATCGAAAAAAATAAGCAAAATATAACATGTAAAATACATATTCTTTGAGCAGACGATATTATCTACATTAAAAGGAGATGGGGTGGGCTTAACCTCATATTGAACTAACAATAATATTGGTCAAATACCGTAGTACTAAGTAGCAACATGTAAAATACATATTAACATAGCGATAATAACTAATATTTTAAACCGTTGAAAATGGATAAGCATAATTAACACCAGACTCGAGATTATACGGCTACAATAACTCATGGGTACACACTAATAGTAAATTTAATATTATATTAATATTCAGTAAATAGATATTGAAAATGAAATGGTTCTTAAATAGGGGATAGGATTCTCTCCAGATCCTTTTTGTGGGAATTCGGAGAATCGATCAATCGTGTCTATTCATTACATCATGCGGTTAAAAATTATTTAAAATTTAAAATTAAATATAAATAGTATTTAACGAAAATTGACCGCACGATGTACGATGAACAAACACGATTCATTGATCCCCGGATCCCCACAAAGAGAATCTGGAAAGGATCCTTGTCCCTGAAATAGTCCTTAAAATAACCTTTTTTGAATTGTTTTATATATTTATTCTCCTTTTCTGTTTTCTCCGTCTCTTTCACTTCTTGCTATTAGGTTGTAACTGTTTTGTTTAAGGGCTTAGCCTTTGAATCCGAGATTCCCTTTCGGATAATTTAGATAAAATTTAGAGACTTTAATGACAAACTCCCGGTACTGTTCACTTTAACGAAAAACTATATTTTTACACTAAAATATCAATTCTGGTACTTTCATTTTACCTTTTAGTTTGTCCTTATCATTAAAACTCAAAGTTTTTAAGCTCTTTTCATTAGTTTTCTTTAAAATTTAGTATAAATTATCTCATTGTTTTTTTTTTTTTTTTGGTCAAAAGTACTTTTTATTACAAAAAAAACTTTACAATCTGACAAAAGCCCAAGGCTAACATATTAACATCCAAAAAAGGGGCCACAACAGACCAACACATCCCAAAAGCTAAGATACAATTAGGCCCAAAACGCAAAACACAAACGCCGAACCTAGAAACTTCTACCGTCTCCTTCGCCGCCCAAGGTCATCCCAAGCCGTCCAATTCCTCTTGCACAGTCAAGCAATACCTCACCAAATGCCACATCAAACTCCAATCTGCTACTTGTGCACAGCCATACAGTAAGGATAGCCAGCAACCAAAACAAGAGAAGCCAACTGTCGAGATGAATTTCGTGGAGATCCACGAACGACACTGCCGAAAAAGGCAGATAACAAGAAGAAAGTGGTGGTGTTGGAAACACCCGAGCTAGTGAAGCCACTGGAACTCTACACATAATCTCAGTAGGTTGTATGGCTAAAGATCGGAATATGGATGAACACATAGGATAGATACCGTCTGAGAAGGAGAAACCGAACATAACAATATAACAACCAAGGCTAAAAAATAGTAGGAGTAAGGAAAATAGATAAGAAGGAAAGAGAGGGGAGGACGGCAATCGACCCCGGCCGAAGCTAGGGTCCGCGCCACTGGTTTTACTGAAATTTAAAGGCCTCGCACACAAGGGTGAGAAAAACTCTCAAAAAGGGAGAATGACTCTCACTAGAGAGAGAAAAACCCAGGTTTAAAAAAAAATATAATAGTCTCTAATTATCTTATTGTTTATATAAAATATAATGGAGAGCTGATTAGTTCTCTGAAATATCAACGCAATCCAATTGAAGCATCGTCACCTTTGAACAAGAAAAGAAGAGGGCGGCCATCTGCTCCCTATGTGACATTATATGCATTTTTACACCTAGAAAGTAATAATTTCAAAACTTTAGTCCACGTTTGATGTCTATGATTAATAGAACAATGTATGGATCTGTAGAGGATAAGGGCTATATATCAAGAAAGGCAATCGTAGATGGTGGGTTACTCCACCGTTCCATGACGGGAATCGGGGCCATCACAGTTGTGTGGAAGGACAAAACGACTGAAGACAGAGCTCCATCCACAACACTCGTGGAAAGTGGGTTCCTCTACCGTTCCCTAACAGGAATTAGGGCCATCGCAAGTGCAGGGAAGTAAGAGGATGAGAGAAACATGAATAAGGAAGAGGATACGAAAAGTTAAAAGGGTGTCTGCCACCAGCCCTAAGCAGAAGCTAGAAGCCTGCTGCTAGAAAGAGGGTAAAGTTTGGGGTTTCTTCTAGGGTTTGAGAACGAGATAGAGAATAAGTATTTCTTGTGCACAAACATTCACTTGAGGAATAAGTTCAGTTTTGGATAGATCAGAATCAACTGTATATTATTTTCGATTTAAGTCAATCTAAATATCGACAGACCTACTCAGGGGCAAGGGAGTGAATCTCTATGAATGATTTCGGTGTTGGCGCTTTAAAGGTTAGAGTTGCTCTTCATATATTGCCCTCCAATTGTTTCATAAAATGCCTCAAATAGAAGCTTGGGTTGTTGGCCAGTAGGGCAGGCTTGGATTTGCCAGCAACCCACGTGGATGTTATGCGCGCAACACCTATGTTGTTTGCCGCACCCTTCCACTCTTATTATTTTTAGTATACTTGGACAAAACAACGTTGTTTTGGACCAGATTACTTTATAGAAAAAATTAAACAAATTATGTAAGGCATCTTTTACCAAAGAACCATACCAGCATTGGCTTATAACAAAAAGAAAAGAAAAACAGATCCGTATCAAACCCCAAGAATTAAGAAACCCAATTCCAGTTCAAATTGTCAAATCCCAATTCTACCAAGCTCAATCCCTAACAACCAAACTCCTACCACTCCGCTCCGATGATCATTCTAACGACCACCTAAATTCCATCCTTCAAATTCCAAAGTAAGTTCTTCATAACTTATTCAAATTAATTTCTATTTTTTTTTAATGAGTTGGTTCAAAAAAATGTTTCTTTATGAATAATTAAATTTGATGATTGATGTGGATCATAACATATAGTTTTTATTTAGATGAATTGATATGTGTGTTTTAGTGTTTGTGTTGATAAAGTGATGAAAGTTTTTATTTGGATTATTGAATGAGTTAAGTTTTGTGTTGTGATTGGTTTGTATGACTTTATCAAATTTGAGTAATCCATAACAAAATTGGTACACTTCGAATTATACAGTTATGTTACGATATTATAAAAAACAATATACAAATACTACCATGGACTATCCGGGTAGTTCAAATTCAAACGAAAGTGAGTTAGAAAAATTGTGGCTACTATACTGGCGAATCTTGGAACTCGACCTTCGATGTCAGATTATGAGCCTAATATTAGAGATCAAGTCCGAAGAGCTTATCTACAAAAAGAGTATTGTCGGCCTGTACTAAAGCCTTTCCACAAAGACTTTTTTTTGGAGTTCCTCATCTCTTTCATTCCGATTGGTATGATGAGTTTCATTGGCTAGAGTATAGTATCAGCAAGGATGCCGTGTAACCATGTGAGTGCCAATAAATATGATTTATTGATTTCTTGTCAATCAATTAACTTGGTTAACAAGTTAGTTGGTGTTGAGGAAATTATGGAATCTTGTTTTAATTAAGATTTGGAGTCCTTATTTTGTGCAACTAATCAAGAGGCCTTATTTGGTTAGACAAAATATCAATATCAATTAGGACTCTAATGTTATCCTATGATTTGGCAAATCCCCACTAATCAGTTAAAGGCCGGATTAGTGGGAGTATTTTCACTATACATAGGCAGGCCTTGTTTTCACAAAATACATGTTCGATTCTGAGCAAACCCTATTATTGTTGGAGCACTTCTGTTTGCTGAAAGTAGTAGACTCCTTCAAAACCCTGGCAATCATGGCTTTTTCTTCCTCCAGTTTATCTCCCTTTTATGTCAGTTTGGTTTATCGTATTCATGATCCAAATGTCTGGTTGTTCTTATGATTTCAGAAATATCTTAATACGGTACTAGAGCAACACAACAAGCTTAAGTCTGATTAATAGGTAATTTGTTAAATTGAAAATTTGTAGATAAATAATATTACAAAAGCATAATTTGTGTTTATTGTTCGGTTTAATATCTTTTCTAATCAATCATTTGAGACTTCATAAACATGCTTCCGCAATTTTGTATCAAAATTACATAATTATTAAGTTTCGAGCACTGGCGTCAGTGATCATGGTTTGGATTCTTGGCCATAACAACGTTTCTTGCCAAATTAAAATTTTGATTTAATTATGCTTTCAGGTTAAATTCCCTTATATATTTCTTTTTATTTTTGGATTGTGTTACTGGGTTTGATTCATCTGTTTGGGAATGATTAATTCTACATTCTTAGTGTTATCAGTGTGTTTTCAGGGTTTGGCTGGATTCGTGGCAATTGTTTCTTTTAACAATTTTAAAAGTTTGGACAAGATTATATTTGAAGGTTGTGAATTCCTGAGTATTTGTTCTTAAGGATTGTTTTGTTGATTCTTAAGTTGTTGACAAATATTTTATGGATGTTGATGGATTTTGATATCTCCTCTTAACTCTATTGAGGGATGCAGTTGCGTAAATGTGTAATATATGAGGGGTTAGGTATTGTATTTGGCTAATATTTTAATGGTGATCTTGTTTAATTGGTCAAAGGTTGGATTTATACTCTTCTATTGTCGCGATATAAATCTTTTATTGTCTCCCTCAAATTTGCACTCTGATGTTTATTTCCTCCCTTTCATTCAAAACTCGTGCTAAACATTTTCCCTTATATTAACAGATATTAAAAAAGAATTAGAATTTTTTTTAATGCCAAATCTTGCAATTCTGATGGACTTTAGTTATGTTGACAAATTTGACATCACTACTACAAAATCATTTATTAGTGTCGCTATGATAACCGACAAGAAACGTGTATTACTGTTGGATATTAAGCAAAATCCGACAGAAAATGGATGCAATGACTGATATAATAAGCGACATATTTTCCAGTGTCAGGAAAAGAATTTTCCGACAGAAAATATTCTAAAACCAACAGAAATTGTGTTGGATATAACCGCCAGAAATTGTGTCGGATATAACTGATAGAGAATAAATTAAAACCAACAGAAAATAAATTAATAATCAATAAATAAAAGCATTCTCTATCGGATAAAATCGACAGAAAATATATAAAATCGACAGGGAATATATTAATAATAACTAAGAGCTTTCTCTGTCGGATAAAACCATAAGAAAATATATTAATAATAAAAAAAATATGAAAATGACATGAGAGCATTCTCCCTTCTCCTTCTCCTTCTCGTTGAGCATTCTTACCCAACATGCTTGAACCAAATTCTGCAGCTAATGAGCAAACCAGATTGAGCTAATAAGGTGCACCATATTCTTCAATTTTTCAAGACATACTCATGAGAGATTAAGACATCAGCAACGTTCAACATTTAGCAGTATCTCTTCCCTCTTAACACTTCTACAACTAAAAAATAAGGAGGAAAAATGGCGCACTCTGCCAATACGCTTGAACCAAATTCCACATCATCTGTGTTCGCATCATCCTCTTCCTCAGCCTGAAAAAACACGACACTCTTCTAAACACAATTACTGATTGTGAAAATAATTTTGGAGTACTCGAATAAATCACTTTAACGAAAAACTATATTTTTACACTAAAATATCAATTCTGGTACTTTCACTTTACCTTTTATTTTGTCTTTATCATTAAAACTCAAAGTTTTCAAGCTCTTTTCATTGGTTTTCTTTAAAATTTAGTATAAATTATCTTATTGTTTTTTTTTTTGGTCAAAAGTATTTTTTATTACAAAAAAAAAACTTTACAATCTGACAAAAGCCCAAGGCTAACATATTAACATCCAAAAAAAAGGCCACAACAGACCAACACATCCCAAAAGCTAAGATACAGGCCCAAAACGCAAAACACGAACACCGAACCTAGAAACTTCTACCGTCTCCTTCGCCGCCCGAGGTCATCCCAAGCCGTCCAATTCCTCTTGCACAGTCAAGCAATACCTCACCAAATGCCACATCAAACTCCAATCTGCTACTTGTGCACATCCATACAGTAAGGATAGCCAGCAACCAAACAAGAGAAGCCAACTGTCGAGATGAATTTCGTGGAGATCCACGAACGACACTGCCGAAAAAGGCAGAAAACAAGAAGAAAGTGGTGGTGTTGGAAACACCCGAGCCAATGAAGCTACTGGAACTCTACACATAATCTCAGTAGGTTGTATGGCTGAAGATCGAAATATGGATGAACACATAGGATAGATATCGTCTGGGAAGGAGAAACCGGACATAACAGTATAATAACCAAGGCTAAAAAATAGTAGGAGTAAGGAAAATAGATAAGAAGGAAAGAGAGGGGAGGACGGCGATCGACCCCGACCGAAGCTAGGGTCGGCGCCACTGGTTTTACTGAAATTTAGAGGCCTCACACGAATGGGTGAGAAAAACTCTCAAAAAGGGAGAATGACTCTCACTAGAGAGAGAAAAACCCAGGTTTAAAAAATATATATATATATAATAGTCTCTAATTATCTTATTGTTTATATAAAATATAATGGAGAGCTGATTAGTTCTCTGAAATATCACAACAATGAAAATCAGATATTTGAATTATTTTTTTCAATAAAATAAGTCCCTAAATTCATTAAAAATTGTTAATTTCATCCATACTATTATGTTCAAAGCTATTTTATCCAATTTCTCATCAACTTAAATCACTTGACGCACTTTAGAGTGTAATACCGTCATTTTCTCGCCTATAAGCCCTTCACATTTTATATAGATTGGCAATCTAATGTCTAATTTACCCTCCAAAGTTAACTCCACATACTATTTCTTTATGCAAAATTTCTAATCTACCATTCAATGGCCATTACATACAAGTAACGTAACTTAAATTGATGAAAAATTGAATAAGTAGCTTTGAATCTAATATTAGGGATGTAATTGACAAATTTTTATAATTCAATAACTAATTTTTCTGAAAAAAATAATAATTTAGGAATATAATTTTTACTCAAGTGATAGTTCAATGATTAAACTAACAGTTCATCCTATAAAATAATCTATCACTTCATTCTTTTTTGTTTTCTTTACCTTTAATTTTGAGAAGAAAAAAGACCACCACCGAAATAAGAAACATCTTGAAATGTTCATCTTAAGTTGTACACATTTATGTAAAGACGCGTGGAAAGTTTTGATTTTGTTAGATTGAGAGATTCTGGGAACAATATCAATTTGTTGTCACTCATGATGTCCAACATGTGACTCAACCGGTGTCACAAGCGCCATAACAGAAAAGCAAAGAAAATGAGCCATCAATTTTCTACTTTTCTCAGGAACCAATGAACCATCCATCCAACACACAACCGTTGATTACTGGACAGTTGAAACCGCTTTTAATGGTAAGGTGGTAAGGTTTTTAGGTTTCAAAAACAGTCTTTTTTGTAAGAAGTATCAATTATATACTTTTTATAAAGTACTTTAAATGCTTTTTCAAGATCTAATTACATCTTTACTAATGAATTAATTCTAAAAATTATACATATACTAAACGCCTAACTTTCCTGTTAATTCCCTCTGTGTCCTTTTTACTGTTTTTTTGCCAGTGTTATTCCTTTTTTACCCTTCAGTTGTTCTGTAAGTTTAGCTTTTTGTGTATATTATACAGTAAAATACCGTTTTTGTCTCTGCTGTGCGATAGAAATCTCTCTTTCTTCTTGTTGTGTGCTTCCAGCATCTTCCACTTTTCACTTTCCTCCTCTTTCCTTCTCTTTCCGTTTCTCTCATCCTAGAACGGAAGAACGATGGAAAATCAGGGTTATTCCATTTGCTTCCACAGATTTCTCGATCTCTCTTGAGCTCCGGATCCCTAGCCTCCGTATGAAGGTTCGTTTCTCTCTCTCTCTCTCACTTTTTTTTTTTTCAATTCGTGATCGAATTTTCTTTCCAAGAATGTTACATCTGTTGCCTTCGGGAAGAAAGTTTAAACCTAAAAAAGCTTGGTTTTCAGGAAATCGTGAATCCTACAGAATCCTTGGGTTTCCTGGTGAGTTCTTCGGCATATTTGTTTTGGGTTTGGTTTTTGAATTCTCTCTTCATTGTTCAAATTTTTGTGATTTTAAAACCTCTCGGTGGCTACAGATTTCATCGGCTATTTCATCAGTTTTTGGATTCGATGAGGATCGGTTTTTTACCCACGAAATCTAGAGTCTTCTGGTAAGTTTTGTGACTTTCTCCGTGTTGCTGTTTCAAATTTTGTTTTTGTGGTTTTCGATGTTCACATGGATTTTTTGTTTGAATTTTGTATTTGTGATTTTGCGGGTTGTTTTGAATTTACAGATGGCTTTTTCTGGGTTCGGTGAATTTACAGGGGAGAGGGAGAGAGAGGCCTGTTGATTTAAACTCTTTTGCTAAAAGCTTCTAATTCATCCTTTATTTCTTTTTTCATCTGGGCAAAATTTTTGATGGATTTAAAGTGGTTCCACAAAACCTGTAAAGTTGTTCCACAAAACCTGCATAGTGGTTCCACAAAAATCTGCAAAGTGGACGTTATGTTGCTTGCAGCAGTAGATTGTTTTTTTCTATTTAAGTTGTAAGCTTTGTTTTCTATTTGGTAACTGTTGTTTAGTATTGGTTGTTTCAAACTATTTATTACATGTGTATTAACATTTTCTTTCATTTTTAGCTTCTTTTTTTTTTTTTTTTTTTCTGATGATCAAAACTATTTTGTCTGCAGTGACTGCTTCAACCAAAAAACTTTTGCTCATGTGTTAAAGGATGTTGGCATCTGTTATCCAAAACAAACAAGTATGGGATCGCATTTTTTTGTGTGTAAATAGTTGATCCAAACATGAATTATCAAGGTGGAATACTAGGTTAATCATTTTTGTATACTAATAAGGCATTTGATAATGTCTTTTCTGTAAGTTATATAAATTTTGACAGCTTTGTAAATATATTTATTCCATTTTCTGTTTAGTATTTATAACACTTTGCATATTTACATGTTAAAACATAATGTTATAGTTATGTGCGGGTAAAATTTGCTAGTATTTTTACTAAAAGCGGTTTCAACAATTTTAAAAATGCTTTAGTTGTCATTCAAGTATACACGTTATTGGCAATCCAATTGAAGCATCATCACCTTTGAACAAGAAAAGAAAAGGGCGGCCATCTGCTCCCTATGTGACATTATATGCATTTTTACACCTAGGAAGTAATAATTTCAAAACTTTAGTCCACGTTTGATGTCTATGATTAATAGATCAGTGTATGGATATGTAGAGGATAAGGGCTATATATCAAGAAAGGCAAAACTTTGTTCTTTGGCATTCGAGAATTGTAACTGGAGTTGGGAAGCTATGTAACATTGAGGGACAGTTCCCTGATGCTTCAAAAGCAAAACATGATTTGTTATGTTGCCAAAATTTTATGCACATTGCAGTGGTTTTTTCGTCAGAATATTGTACTATAGGGAGAAGTTGCAGCGAGTCCGTCTTCTTTTCTTTTATTATTTTATACAAAGTGACCACACAGAAAAACCTAATAACCCTAAACAGATATTCACCCGCCGCCTCCACCACCGCAAAATTGGTGGAGATGACTAGCGAACAGAAAATCCTAGAGAAACCTCCGTAGAAAACAAAACTCAAACCCATCTTTGTCTCAACGCCGATGAAAAAGAGCCAAATCTGCGGATCAAGATGAGCCATACCCATTCCGGTCGAAGTTTTGGAAGAGTTTGAGTGTAAAGCCCCAAATCAGACGTATGATACCTTGAAATCTGGGGAAAAAACCCAGAGGCATCTGTATCAAAACAATGGCCCGAGCATGCTACTACTTGTATCCCCTTGTCCAAACGGGTACACAATATATCAGGATTCCCAAACCAAACGAGCTGCATATCGTAGCCATGGCATATGCGTATGCTCTCCAAGGGTATTTGCTTTCTCTCATCGCATTGAACTCAGCAATGAAGGTAGAAACAGTACTCAGGCAACCCAGAAATCCAAATTGTATGCCTGTTACAACAATGTCGCAAGTCCTAGTATTCACCTGCACAAACAAATAGTTCTGCGCATCAGATTTTAAAAAGATAAAAACCGTGGGCATGGATCAAGACAATGTACGACAAAGGTAATGCAGTTGGAAAAACATTGCAAAAGAAAATAGTACAGTTCAAGAATTCCCCAAGAAGCATTAAAAACCTCGACGAGAAAAAAAAAAAACCCAAAATAACAAATTTAGCCGTTTATAATATGACAATTATATGTGAACTGTACGCTTGCTGGACACGAGACAATAACACACGAAAGGTAATGGTGAGGATGAAGTCATGGAGTGGATGTGGACAGAGATCATATCATAAGAGCTTACTGCTTTCTTCACAGTAGACAGGGCTGCCATTACACAAGCTGCAGTAACATTGGCAATTAAAGTACCAAATGGAACCCATTTCAACAAACCCGTCGTTCCTAATCCACGTCCATTAAGCCGGGCTAAGAACCACCGGATCCACACACCAAAAGGTCCAACTATGCAACCCAACCATAGTTGCGCCTCGCTGCTGCTACTGTTAAATTCCTCTCTTAACTGTATTCCACCTATACTCCACAGAGAACTTAGCATCAGCAACAACACTGCTAAAGCTACCAAGTGACGCTTGTAGCTGTCAACCCTCCACCTCCTTCTAGAGCTGGTAATACCACAGACTGAGTTCCTCTCAAGAATCTGCCTAAAACCCTTTGCTGTCTCTACCCCAAAAATGATGGAGTAGGCCACAAGAAACAAACCTGACATCCGTCACATAAAAGAGGATCTCGTATTAGTCCAGTGATTTGAGCTACATTGGGTTTGTGATTTACCCATGGATAAGTTTCGAATAGGCTCAAAGAAAGAAACCAGCTAGATTGAAATGAAATTTAAATATCCTGCTTGCCAAAGCGATCTACATGTCTACTGCAGCAATTCTTTAGAATATGACATCTTACCTATCAAAAAGCCGAGCACAGCAAAAACCCAATGTCCTTCAACACTGAGTTCAACCATTTTCTGGTTCCAACCACTGAAAGTTGTAAGGCTTCCCAAGTAACCAGTTGATAATCCGATGACCAAATAATCTGACACATAGGATATATCTCCTTTGAAAACAACACCAAACCACCCCATCAAGAAAGAGCCAACCTACAAAAATGCATTAGAAACAGAAATTTGAGTTGGAACATCATCCAGCATTTTCGGCATCACAACCCTTAAGAAATATGGCATAAAAAAAATTAAAAGATGATGGGAAAAAAGTATGGAAAGAAAGGTCTTAAGAAACTTGATAATACTTCGGTGATCATCGTACTGTGTGCATCACAAGTCCCTCCCAATACTCATAAGTAACAGCTTTACAGAAAACATGTTTATTAACACAACACTACCGAATAAAGGGCATAATCATTTGTGTGTGTGTGTTCGTGTGCATGAGAGAGAGAGAGAGAGAGAGACCATATTAGAAGGAAGATCAAGGTAGAGAATGGTTTCGTCGCCTGTTACACCTACAACTCCAGGGCCAAACAATTTTTGCAGAAGATATCTCGTTAAGACCTGCATACTGTAGCATGCCAAATAATCTATTTAACATCTAGGTATCCAGATTTGAAGAAAGATCTAAGAAGATGTATTACAGTGACATATTCAATTTTTTCAAGACAAAACAGAAATATGAACATGCCAGTGCATGATCAAACATTTTTGAGAACATAACTTATATAATTTTAGAGTACAATAGACCGGATACAATTTGTCAGCATACCAATTACACAGATTTTCCACCAAAAAAAAAAAAAAAAAAAAAAAGCAAGAAAAAGTTCGCAATACAATTTGCCAAACGAATGCAACAACAGCTATAAACCCAACACATATTAGGACTCAAACAAAATGTACATCGGTATATAGTAAGAAACAGAGTTAACTGTGTTACCCCAAGAATGCCAAAAACTGCTAAATGAGTCATGCATGAACCATATTCCAAGAATTTTGGCAACCTTATTGTATTTTCCTGCATATCAAAAGAAAATAATTTAAGTTACTACCATGACTCAACAAAAAAAAAAAAAAAGGAAAAAACTCTTAACATGTTATGATCAATGAAAAAGAAAACCAAATCTCCTGTCCATGTACAAGGATCTCCAACAAAGATAATATACACTATGAAATGTATCAACCGAAAGCTCACTGGCGTTGGGTCCTCGGATATGATCGCATCAGTGGAAAGAGGAGATATGATTTCCTCTGGCAAGGGAGTGACAGGGGAAATTCGTTTGGATGCAACAGGGTCACGACCCCAGAATCCATAGGATTGCAGTTGAACATCCTCTGAAGGAAACAAGCGGACGCTGCCACTCTCACTGTGCCTGTTGCTGTGAAGAGCCCGATCGCCAATATCTCCTGCCTCTGACACACATTCACTTTCATTGTCATCATCTATTTGAGAAGGCTGAACATGTGATAAACTTAAGGACCGCCTGCTTAATGAAGAAGTGGCTCTCCTTGTTCGATCACTGGATACGCTTCGTCTGAGTTCAGTGTCATTAGTCCCACGGTACCCTTCCTCCATAACCACAGCACTTGATTTCTCTTGAAGCGACTTCACAAATAATAACAATAAAATCCGAATGTTGATTATTCAGAGAGCTAAAAATGAGAGGAACAAATGCAGTAGAGAAAATAATGCAATTACTGTGCTACAAGCGTGGAAATGCTATAGTTTGTACTTTGGAAGGAGCCCTAACCACTCCGTGCGTCAAAATAATCAAAAGATTTGTATACAAACAAATAAGCCAAGATCTCAAAACCCGAAAAAAAATAAAATACATATGAAGTATAATGACAGAACTGCATACATAAGCTCTAGCAGCCATGACATGAGGAAAAAGAAAGAGAAAACCGATTCGTCAAGATTTCCACAAAATTCAACACTAATACAACCTATAGCTCTAAATAAATCCATTCAGATCATATTTATTACGTTACGTATTAAGATTATAGAATTATGAATGATGTCACTGATTCTTCTAACGAGAGGAGGTATGCTTTATTTTTCTACTGTCATCAAGTAAGAAGATAGAATAACGCGATTAGACTTAGCTTTTCGTCAACAAAGGAGTACTGTTACACCGCGGAATTTTGTTTAACCACAGAAAAAAAAAAATAATTGCTCAAGCAAATGCAAAGGCCCGCCAACTAAATGAATCATAAAAAAAAAAAAGACAAATCATCACAAAATCCCAGCCCGGTCTAACATTGTCATGGATTTCAACTATCCCAATAGCAGCGCCTGATGAATTTAGGATTCTGACACAGTGACATCTGGTTATAACTAAGGTCCAAAAGGGACTAAATCTTTTTTATTTATTACTACTAGGTAGCAAATTGAACAAGTTGGGACCCAATAAAAAGTTGTTTCATAACATCAAATTAGAAGCAGTAACTGTTTAATAAGCACTCTCATTTCTCTAAGGACGTGTCCTCCACTAAAGAACCAGTAACTGTTTAAAGAACCCAAAACATAAAAAACCAGAAAAGCGAAAAGATTACATTTTCATTGGTTGTGAACTGTTAAGTTATGCACAAACCAATCAGCAAGTGAAACATTTCAGAACCCAGAATTATCAAACAATCTCATATTCTAATAACACAAGTTTAAGGTGCAAGATAGACGCATTGAAGTAAAATTAATACGAGCTTAAAATAGAAACGAGAAGAAAACGTCAAAACTCAGAGAACTTGGAAGATTAAAATATAGAGAGAAAGGGGAGTTTAAGGTACCATTGATTCTTTGAACGCGGAAAGAGGTGCCCAGATTTTTTGAACGCAGAAACGCGAAAGGGCGAGTTTGGTGTTGAATGGCGGCTAGAGAGGTTGAAGGCGGCCGCAATGGGGGGAAGACAGAAAAACAAATTAAGCAGAACAAAAGATGATTGTGGGATTGAAAAGTCGAAGTCGGAAGGTTCTGAGAGAGACGAAGAGAGAGATGAATGGGGTTTTGGCACGGCACGGCAGCTGTTCACACGTTTTGCTTTGGCGTTTGCCACGTGAATAAAGATCGACTTTTGCCTTTATTTTACTATTTCTTCTTTTTATAATTGGTTTGAGTATTTAATTGTCTTGTTAAATAAGTTAATATAAAATATACAATTCAATTCACTTCTTTCCTTGTGTTTTCATTATTTAATTGTCTTTTATATAAATTTAAATTACCTATATGCGTGCGTCTCCTGATTTTTTTTCAACTAGCGGGTTCCTATAAGAGTAACGCTCGACTGATTAAATTTTTAAATCAAAATTTATAAATTAAACGAGTTGGATATTGATGATTTGATTATTATTTAAGTGTTGATTAACGTATTTATTTTATATTAATGAGACATTATTTGGTTTGCAAATTTGATATAAAAATTTGATCTCTCAAACATTATCCCTTCTTTAATGTAAAAATTAAAAAAGATGAACACCCAAGAAGAGAGGAAGGCATGTGATGTAATGTAACACTCACAAAAATTCCTCAATTTAAATAAGATGAAGGAACACTTGGAAGAATAAGGTAAAATGCACGCAATTGAGGGATTTTTTAATAACCATTTCGTTACACTACTTCCAGTTTTTAAACAAATGAAAATTAAGAAGTGAAAACTATTGCTTCATAGTTTTTAATTTTTTTGTTCTAAAAGACATTAGGCGTTAGTCGGGCGGCGGGCTGGGGTCTAACAACAAGGCAAATTTAAGATAATTTATTATATCTCATATAAATAAGTGTCAAACATATGACATAAAAGTATTAGTTAAGTAATACATAATCCTTTTATTAATTAAAATACTATGTGACACAACTTAATTGGATAACAATCGAAAAAAATAAGCAAAATATAACATGTAAAATACATATTCTTTGAGCAGACGATATTATCTACATTAAAAGGAGATGGGGTGGGCTTAACCTCATAATGAACTAACAATAATATTGGTCAAATACCGTAGTACTAAGTAGCAACATGTAAAATACATATTAACATAGCGATAATAACTAATATTTTAAACCGTTGAAAATGGATAAGCATATTTAACACCAGACTCGAGATTACACGGCTATAATAACTCATAGGTACACACTAATAGTAAATTTAATATTATATTAATATTCAGTAAATAGATATTGAAAATGAAATGGTTCTTAAATAGGGGATAGGATTCTCTCCAGATCCTTTTTGTGGGAATTCGGAGAATCAATCAATCGTGTCTATTTATTACATCATGCGGTTAAAAATTATTTAAAATTTAAAATTAAATATAAATAGTATTTAACGAAACAAACACGATTCATTGATCCCCGGATCTCCAAAAAGAGAATCTGGAGAGGATCATTGTCCCTGAAATAGTCCTTAAAATAACCCTTTTTGAATTGTTTTATATATTTATTCTCCTTTTCTGTTTTCTCCGTCTCTTTCACTTCTTGCTATTAGGTTGTAACTGTTTTGTTTAAGGGCTTAGCCTTTGAATCCGAGATTCCCTTTCGGATAATTTAGATAAAATTTAGAGACTTTAATGACAAACTCCCGGTACTGTTAACTTTAACGAAAAACTATATTTTTATACCAAAATATCAATTCTGATACTTTCACTTTACCTTTTATTTTGTCCTTATCATTAAAACTCAAAGTTTTTAAGCTCCTTTCATTAGTTTTCTTTAAAATTTAGTATAAATTATCTTTTTTTTTTTTTTTTTTGGTCAAAAGTACTTTTTATTACAAAAAAAAACTTTACAATCTGACAAAAGTCCAAGGCTAACATATTAACATCCAAAAAAGGGACCACAACAGACCAACACATCCCAACAGCTATGATACAATTAGGCCCAAAACGCAAAACACGAACACCGAACCTAGAAACTTCTACCGTCTCCTTCGCCGCCAGAGGTCATCCCAAGCCGTCTAATTCCTCTTGCAGAGTCAAGCAATACCTCACCAAATGCCACATCAAACACCAATCTGCTACTTGTGCACAGCCATACAGTAAGGATAGCCAGCAACCAAACAAGAGAAGCCAACTATCGAGATGAATTTTGTGGAGATCCACGAACGACACTTACGAAAAAGGCAGATAACAAGAAGAAAGTGGTGGTGTTGGAAACACCTGAGCCAGTGAAGCCACTGGAACTCTACACATAATCTCAGTAGGTTGTATGGCTGAAGATCGGAATATGGATGAACACATAGGATAGATACCGTCTGGGAAGGAGAAACCGGACATAACAGTATAACAACCAAGGCTAAAAAATAGTAGGAGTAAGGAAAACAGATAAGAAGGAAAGAGAGGGGAGGACGGCAATCGACCCCGGTCGAAGCTAGGGTCGGGGCCACTGGTTTTACTGAAATTTAGAGGCCTCACACAAAAGGGTGAGAAAAACTCTCAAAAAGGGAGAATGACTCTCACTAGAGAGAGAAAAACCCAGGTTTAAAAAAAATATAATAGTCTCTAATTATCTTATTGTTTATATAAAATATAATGGAGAGCTGATTAGTTCTCTGAAATATCACCGCAATGAAAATCAGATATTTGAATTATTTTTTTCGATAAAATAAGTTCCTAAATTCATTAAAAATTGTTAATTTCATCCATACTATTATGTTCAAAGCTATTTTATCCAATTTCTCATCAACTTAAATCACTTGACGCACTTTAGAGTGTAATACCGTCATTTTCTCACCTATAAGCCCTTCACATTTTATATAGATTGGCAATCTAATGTCTAATTTACCCTCCAAAGGTAACTCAACATACTATTTCTTTATGCAAAATTTCTAATCTACCATTCAATGGCCATTACATACAAGTAACGTAACTTAAATTGATGAAAATTTGAATAAGGAGCTTCGAATCTAATATCAGGGATGTAATTGACAAATTTTTATAATTCAATAACTAATTTTTCTGAAAAAAATAATAATTTAGGAATCTAATTTTTACTCAAGTGATAATTCAATGACTAAACTAACAGTTCATCCTATAAAATAATCTATCACATCATTCTTTTTTGTTTTCTTTACCTTTAATTTTGAGAAGAAAAAAGACGACCACCAAAATAAGAAACATCTTGAAATGTTCATCTTAAGTTGTACACGTTCATGTAAGGACGCGTGGAAAGTTTTGATTTTGTTAGACTGAGAGATTCTACGAACAATATCAATTTGTCGTCACTCATGATGTCCAATATGCGACTCAACCGGTGTCACAAGCGCCAGAACAGAAGAGCAAAGAAAATGAGCCATCAACTTTCTACTTTTCTCAGGAACCAATGAACCATCCATCCAACACACAACCGTTGATTACTGGACAGTTGAAACCGCTTTTGATGGTAAGGTGGTAAGGTTTTTAGGTTTCAAAAACAGTCTTTTTTGTAAGAAGTATCAATTATATACTTTTTACATAAGTACTTTAAATGCTTTTTTCAGGATCTAATTACACATTTACTAATGAATTAATTCTAAAAATATTTTTACTAAAAGCGGTTTCAACAATTTTAAAAATGCTTTAGTTGTCATTCAAGTACACACGTTATTGGCAATCCAATTGAAGTATCGTCACCTTTGAACAAGAAAAGGAAAGGGGGGCCATCTGCTCCCTATGTGACATTATATGCATTTTCACACCTAGGAAGTAATAATTTCAAAACTTTAGTCCACGTTTGATGTCTATGATTAATAGATCAATGTATGGACATGTAGAGGATACAGGCTATATATCAAGAAAGGAAAAACTTTGTTCTTTGGCATTCGAGAATTGTAATGAGTCCGTCTTCTTTTCTTTTATACAAAGTGACCACACAGAAAAACCTAATAACCCTAAACAGAGATTCACCCGCCGACTCCACCACCGCAAAATTGGTGGAGATAACTAGCGAACAGAAAATCCAAGAGAAACCTCCATAGAACACAAAACTCAAACCCATCTTTGTCTCAACGCCGATGAAAAAGAGCCAAATCTGCAGATCAAGATGAACCATACCCATTCCGGTTGCCACAGTTTTGGTCCTCAACTTAAAACAAACCCACAATAGACATGTGAATGCCTAGAACCAAGCAACAACATAAAAAGGTCAGGTGGTGTAAACACCAATTCGAAAAGATACCAGACCTTTGTACGGGTGACAACATATAGTTGTCTTCGATTGGATAGAAGCACGGATAAAGTAGCGAGTAAGTGTTGAGATGAGATCCATCAAATATGGAGTGGATGGGTGTGAGGGGTTGGATGGTTGATTCGAAGTTTTGGAAGAGTTTGAGTGCAAAGCCCCAAATCAGAGGTATGATACCTTGAAACATGGGGAAAAACCCAGAGACAAATCTCCATCCGCACCACTCGTAGATGGTGGGTTGCTCCACCATTCCATGACGGGAATTGGGGCCATCACAGTTGCGTGGAAGGACAAAACGACTGAAGACAGAGCTCCATCCACAACACTCGTGGAAAGTGGGTTGCTCTACCGTTCCCTAACAGGAATTAGGGCCATCGCGGGTGCAGGGAAGTAAGAGGATGAGAGAAACATGAATAAGGAAGAGGATACGAAAGGTTAAAAGGGTGTCTGCCACCAGCCCTAAGAGCAAGCCCAGCGTGGGCTATAGCTCGGGGGACAGTGGACAGAACAAGGGCCCGAGGGCCTGTGGATCAGCTCCAGCGTGGGATAGCCCGAGCGCAGGTGGAGGCCTGAGCTCCGGGCCCGTGGGGAATTGCCAGCCCGAGAGCCTGAGGCCATGTGACGTCAGCGCTGACGTCAGCTTGGCGTCAGGCAATATTAAATTTTTTTGTGTCAGGAGCGTGCACCCTACTCCCGCGTGGTGGCGCGTCGCTAACACAAAATTAGAAAAAAAAACAAAAAAAAAAAAAAAAAACCTTTGTCAGTTACCGTTGGGAAGCCACATGGCTTCCCACGGTCCGTTAGATCTCAACAGTTATTTAATTTGGACCGTTCGATCTCAACGGTAAAAAAAAATAAAAAAGTCTTATTTAATATCCACCGTTCGATCTGAGATCAACGGTGGATATTAAAATGCTTTATAAATAAAAAAATAAAAGAAAAAATAGTTTTAAAATTAAGAAAAGTTACCGTTGTGACACGTGGCACAATCTGGAGTGTTGGAATTCAAATTTTTTTATATCCAACGGCAGAGATTAATTAATTGAATAAATTTTTTTAAAAAATGGTAAAAAATTCAAAAAAACATCTGAAAAATCTGAAAAATCTGAAAAAAATTGTAAAAGAAATTGTTTTTACTTTTCTATAAATACCTTCTCATTATCATCTACCTTACACAACAATTTCATATTTTCTCAACTACTTTCAATCACATTCATTTCTTTGTCTCAAAGTTTGAATTCCATTTTTTTTCAACAAAATGACCATTGGTGCAGGTACGAATTGGTCGCTTATTGAAGATGTTGCGTTGTGTACTAGTTGGGTTGAAGTTACTCATAGTTCGCTTACGGGTAATGAGATGCAGTTGCGAGAAATGTGGAGTCTTATTCATACCAATTTTCTTGAGAAAATTGGTCGGAAAAGAACCAAAGAATCGATGTCCAGTCGTTGGAAATTACTTAGCCAATCGTTTAGTACGTGGAGAGACGCCTTGGCACAAGCTAGTAGTAATATTCGAAGTGGGGAAAATTACTCGGATCAGGTAACAATATATTATTTATTTGATACCCATAATTTTCATTATAATTATTTGTTTGTATTATTTAGTTGTTACCTACATAATTTATTATTTATTGTTTGTATTATTTATTTGTTACCTACATAATTTATTATTTATGGTTTGTATTATTTATTTGTTACCTACATAATTTATTATTTATTGTTTGTATTATTTATTTTTTACCTACATAATTTATTATTTATTGTTTGTATTATTTATTTGTTACTTTTTTTTATTATAATTATTTATTTGTATTATTTATTTGTTACTTATTTTCATTGTGTAGGAACTTCAAGCACAAGCTTGGTACGCTACCAAAACCAAAAGCAAAAATAAATCATTTAACTGGTGGGAATGTTGGAATATTGTCAAAGATTGTCCTAAATTTAGAGTTGTGCCAGTCGGTCCAGAAGTGCACATGAACAGCACCCCTCTACACTTTACACCCGATCATGTCTCGCATGTTGATGAAGATGATGCAGAGGAAGTGCCCGAAACGCCCCTCCCTGAATAAGCGTCAGGTTCGACCCGTTATCCAATTAGGCCTCAAGGTAAGAAGGCTTCAAAGAGAAAAGGGAGTGCTTCCAAGAACGATTATGCAAAGTTCATGGAAGAACTTACTCGCCAAGGTGAATTGACTTTGGCGAGGGAACTGGCGAAATATGAGGGTGATAAGGCTAGAGATGACGCAAAAGCTGCAGCTATTAAGAGAGAATTTCAGGCTAATGAGAGAGAAAGAGAGCTACTTAGGCAAGAAATGGAACATGTTAGATGACACACCCCGTCCCGAAGGAGGGCATGCTGGCCGTCACGTGAGAGTGACGTAACCATTTGCACAGTACGGAAGCTTTAAAGATACAATTTCTAAGATGAAACACCCAAAGGTGAGTCCTAATTTTTGGCCATTCTGTCAGAACACCGTTGAATTTCCTCGTAGTCACCACACCTTTTCAATTCTTGAACCTGGAGGGGCGCAAAACAAAGTTGAGTGGGTCAGCAAAACGAACTTATTCAAAACCTTCTTTTCTCTTTGAATATACTAACCCCTCGCCGTAAAACAAATATAGTTTCCCAGAAAATAAACATATATACGTATGTATAGATATGCCAGTCATGCTCAAAGATATATCAATCATGCTTGCAATATGCCATTCATGCTCGAGAATATGCCACAACAGAATCTCATAATCAAATGTAAATGCTCAAGCATAATTCACATCAATAACATATAATCTGGCAGCCGGGAGTCACCTAACGTGACATGTACCGCTGCATATAGAGCTCCAATCTCAACTCAACATCTGAATCTGCACACGAGTCGGAACCACCTAACGTGGTCTGTACGACAAGACTGGGTGTAATATATACGCTCTAGTGCTACGATCACGTGAAGACTGTGCGAATAATCGCGGGTCACCTACGAGTCGGAACCACCTAATGTGGTCTGTACGACAAGGCTTGCACCTAACTTGGATCCAAGGCGAGCGTGTGGTGCTGGTGAACATCACGTGAAGGACTGTGCCCTGGCCCTGGGCGGGAGCACTAACACCGGGGGTGCAGATTATGAGCTCTCTAACATCTCAAACTACTACTGAAATACAAACAGGAATACCACTTACCTTGCACTTACCTGTGCGTCCACAGCACCAAATACACATATATAAATGCATGCCACTACTAATGCATGTGATGACAGTATTTCAATCGTATTCCAAACGTATTTCGTACGTATATAAAATGTATTTCAAAGGTAGCTTACCTGGCCTCCTCAGCACCATGCAACAGTATGCATAATTATGGTAATGCACATATTAAAATATGATGCATATATGACAGGATATATAATTCGTATTTCTTTTAAAATACGTTTTCTGGGAAATACGTCAAGCATACGTATATATATATATATACTGAAAAATAACTGCCCACTCACATATCACATCGACGTCTCGTAGGTCCCTGAGCCTCCCCTAGATTGGTTACATTCTTCTTTTGTATAATTTTCACCTATACAAAAAGTAACCAAATTGACGTTATTTAACGCGCATACACCAAACATTCGTCCATAACTTTCTCATACGTTGCTCAATTTGGGTGTATGAATATACCACGGTGATCTACACGACGTCACGAACACGTGACAATTTTCAGAACTCAATTTGGAGCTCTCACGCGCCCCCACGCGCCCTGTTCACGCGCTGCCCACGCGCGCGTCTTCTTCCTCGCGTCGCCGGACTGGTTTCGCCGGAAATAGTGTTTTGCCGGAATTTCTGGGTAAATTTCAAAGTGTCATAACTTCTTCATTTCTTAACCATTTTCGACGTACTATATATCAAAATGAAGGTATTGACGAGACGAACACATCCATACCTGCCTTGACCCCTAACTCGCCGTGGTTTCGCCGGAAAAAGCCCCGACAGCTCCGGCCAAACTTTGAACTTGTCGTTCTCCGTGTTCCTATGTCCATTTTTCACGTAATCTATACCAAAATGAAGCCCTAATCATAATCTACCACGTTGGACTAGTTTTAGGGCCTAAAAACAACGGAATCAAACTTTTCCAAAAATACGAAAATTCGGCCGGACTTACAGTTCGTGATCCCGACGTCCAAATCCTTCAAACGAAGCACTCCGAGCTTCCTTAGGACCTCACCAAGCTTCCTACAAGCTTCAAAATCCCAGAAAACATCAAGTTTTACATGTGCATGAACAGTGCACACGCACAGTGAAATTGAAATCCAGGTTTTCCGAAGTGAAACTCACCTGAAATTGGTACCATCGTGTTCGTGTGGTCTTCAGGAGTACGATGGTGGTCTTAGATCCTTCGTTGGTATAGTTTTGGGGTGGTTTGTGGGTGGTCTGTGTGAGTTCGAAGGAGAGAGAGAGAGAACTCTCAGAGAATGAGAGATTTGTGAGGGAGGAGAGAGAGAGAGACAAGGCACGGGAATGAGGGAGAGATTTGAGGGAGGTGGGATCCTACCCAATCCCTAAATCATCAAGTTACAACATATTTTACGCCCCTTAGTCCCGTTTAAGGGCATTTTCATAACTTCACATCCTCGGAATTAAAATTCTGGGACGGGTTGTGACAACCTTCCCTCCTTATAGAATTTCGTCCCCGAAATTCCAACAACCAACTTAATCATCTAAACTCATACAATAGCTTCGGATAAATCTCTCTCATCCGATTCTCCTTCTCCCACGTAATTTCTTCCACTGAATGCTTTCTTCACAAATTCTTTACCAATTACACTGTCTTAATTCTCAATACATTCTTTTTCCAATCCAAAGTCGTCCTTGGTTCCTCAATCAGTTTAATCCGGATTAATTCTCAACAGTTGCACAGGAACTCTATGTGACGAATCTGCCACCTAGTGAAAATGCATCGAAATATAATACATTATGCACCTTAGCCAATTCTGAAGACATCACCACTTGTATGCAACTTCGTCGATTCCTTTAGAGGTCAAAAACGGTCTGATGTGTTTAAGACTTATTTTGTCTCCTTTCCAAATCTCACTATTTCTTTTCGTGATGAAATTTCTAAAAATGTTGAATCATGAAACACATCATGCTCTTACAAACTCTGGAAGTAAATCAAGCAACTTCACCTACTCTTCGATGATCACATAAAGTCCGAGGTACTTAGGACTTAATTTGCTTTCCTTTCCAAGCCGTATCATTCTTTTCTAAAGTGAAAACTTCAAAATTATAAGATCATCTACGTTAAACACTCGATTAGTGACATGTTCAACTATTAATCTCTTTTGCCATTCCTGGCTACTCTCAGGTTAAACTTAATCACTTGAATACTTTGAGAAGACTCATCCATAGTTTCAGGGCCTACCAAAACTCTTTCGTGATCAAATCTTCTCTATCCAGAAGTATTTCTTCCACAAATCAACAAAAATCGACACATTTCATGGTCCTTATGGCGTTACTTTGGAAACTGTGCAACCAACATACTTAAGAAACTCAACAGTTCCGTAACCCAAATCTCTTCTCCATAAAACATATAAGTACTGTTGCACTGTGGTTGTTACTCAACACTGGAGTAAATGTACTAACTTGGTACATTGATCAACTATCACTTCAAGTTCAATCATAACCATCCTTTTCTCGAACTCAGCAATCTTTTTTTTTTTTTCCTTCTTTCTTTACCTTGGTTAATTCTTAATTTTCTTTGTTAACCATTTGAGTCTTGAGTACAACCTTACTAAAAAGACTTAACTTGAAAATTAACAATTACAACTTCTTCTCAAACTTCCATTCTCAACTTTACTTCAGTTGATTTCCAATCCACAAGAAGACAATCTTGGCAAGTCTGCCAGACATTAATTCTTACTGTAGTCTTCTCACCAAGTGCATTAGCTAGAACAATTTTACGATCACCCTGGTCGTACAATCATGTTCATTAAACAATTCAATCCACCTTCACTGCCTTATATCAAAATCCTTCCAAGTAATGGATATTGGAGACTTTTTGGATTCGTAAAAATCTTGCATTCTTACCAAATATAATGTCTTCATAACTTCACAGCAAGAATGGTAATCATGACTTCCAAATCACCAGTAGGGTAATTCATTTCATAAGGTTCCTTTCGCCGTGAAACGTATGTAATCACCCTAACATTTGCATCAACATGTATTCAATACCATTCAAGAAACATCACTAAAAATTTATGATTACCACTAATCTCTGGGAATACTAAAATACGTGCATGAGTGAGGAAATACTTCAGTTGTTGAATCCTTTGCTCACAATTTCCTTCCCACTCATACATAACCTCTTTTCTCAACAATCTCGTCAATGACAAAGCAATGACTGAAAAATCTTTCACGAACTGTCCATGATAGCTTGCTAAGCTAGGATAACTCCGAATCCCAATCACGATTCGTGATTGTTCTAAATTCTCAATTTCTGCTACCTTTTATGAATTCACTTGAATACCTGAAGCAGATATAACATATCTCAAAAATGCTACTTGATTCATCCACATTGGCATTTGCTAAACTTAGCATACAATCGACGTTCCCTCGATCTTTGCAATACCAATTTAAGATGTTTAGCATACTTTGCTCTAGTCTTATCAATCTTTTCAATAGCAACAATAACAAATCGATTTGGATATCATTGGAATACTTCATTCATCAAATTCATAAAGTAGTAGATGCATTCGTCACTCCGAATGGCATCACCAAAACTTGAAATGACCTTAACGAATCCTGAAAGTTATCATAAGGGCATCCTCACCGATAATCTTCAACTAATAATATCCAGACCTCAAGTCAAACTTAGAAAATATACAACCACCTAGAAGCTGATCAAACAACCATCAATGTGAGGTTACGAATAACGGTTTTCAATTGTTACTCGATTCAACTGCTTATAATCAAAGCACAGCCTTAACGTCCATTTTCTTTCTCACCAATAAACTGGGGTTCCCCCAACGTAATGTACTAGGTTGAATAAAAACCTTTATCAACCAATTTCCAATTCTCTTAGTTCAAAAGGCAACATTCTATAATATATGGTTTGTACCTGGAGACAAATCCATAGTGAACTCTACATCTTTGACTGGCGGCCATCCAGGTAAATTCTCAGGGAAAACGTCTGGTAAATGTTGGACTACTCCCACTTCTTCCACACTACTAGAAGTGACATCTTTTTGCACCACATGAGATAAGTGTCCTTGGCAGCCTTTTGATAATAATCTCTTTGCTCTCACAGCATAAATAACGGCCTGCCTCACTCCACTTTGCATACTTACAAAAGTAATCTCTAGTCATCCAGACCGATGGAAAATAACATATAATCAATTCAACATTCGGCTATAAACATAGCTCATACTCTTTCATTCTAATCAACTCAGCCCTCGGCTGCATATAATTCATAATTAACTCATCATATCATGTTTATAACATAATATGCTCTAGAATAACATCGAAATCCACAATCTAATGAAACAAAAGTAGCTGGCAACAATACATACTCTACTAATACTGAGCACTCTAAATAAGTACGATACTAACATAGGATAACCTATCGGTTTACTTGCTTAACGAATCCACGAATAAGTTATTAATATTACGGTCTGCAGCCCGCAATACTGATAAATCATCGTTGTCTCGATAAGTAAGCAACAACTCTCGAGGGTGCAATATTACTATTTTGCCAAGGAAATACATACACACGTCTCAACCGCGTTTAAATACTACTTTCTAGGCAATAACAATAATAACGTAAAATTTCTACATTATTAACAAATAGACTCTAGCTAAGTCATTAAGAATAATTATCGTACCCCTAATCAAATCCGAATAATTCTGAGTATCTTGCAGTGATGTGTAGTTAACACATCCCTGGACTTGTTGTTGTCTCCCACAACCTCTATTAGTGTAAATACTTCTTTCATGTACACCACGACCTAACTGACCATAATTAATAGATCCAGGAACTTGCTGGATCGGCGCCAGTTGTGGCAAAGAAGACTGCTAGGGCTTCTGTTGGCTTTGGACATAATTTGTAGTTCTATGTCCCATCTATCCACTTGTAAAGCGTCCACTGCTTTCTTGCCCACATTCTCAAAGGTGTCCATTATTGTACCTACAGTACAAAGGTACATTTCTTTTACCAAAATCACCTTGTCTCTGAGATCTGGGATTACCAATACATCTATCACTTCGCCTCTGGTCAATGGCATTAAAACCTTTGCCAAAAGAACTAGAATTAGCTTCACTTCTTTTGAAGCTCTGAATCTTTCTATATTCTTGATATGACGAATCATTAACTTTATCGTCCTCTTTTGATTCCCATTCTTTTATCATTCTTCTTTACTTTCGCTGAACATAATCTCAAAGTCCTTAAGGCTCAACAACATCTTGTATACTCCTGGTAAGAATTACAATGGATAGTGGTCACCCAAAATACCACTGCCTTATGCCACCCAGCCTAAAACAATATAACACTTCAATCAAAATAGCAGCAATATTCGAATGGGACGAGGCAAGTCTGAGAACTTTCTATAATACTCATTGATTGTCAGCTTTCCTTGTCTCACATTTGCAAACTCTTGCTTTCTACCATCATAAGATGCCAAAGGAAATAATTCTTTTCTTTAAACAAATCCTTAAACAATTCTCAATCGACTGTTTCCTTCGGTGACAACGAATTATACTCCTGTTTCCACCAGGATACAAGTTCATAACTCAAACCAGGTAGTCGTCTCAACCCTTCTGTCAAAAGGAAGATTCCTTTGACTTGCATAATCTAAAACATCTTTTCCAATTGGTTAAGCCATCGCTTTGCTCCCTTAGGTCCATCATTTCATAAGGTGATTCAAATTCAACTCATAACCCATCTTAAAATGTCCCTTTTAGATAATATACTGAATCACCAAAATAATAATTTCTCCCAACAACTAAATTAGGGAGACTAAGTTCCTCTAACTACGTGGTTTGCTACGAGGCGGTGTAGTTCTGACAGAATTCACTAGAACTTCTCAAGATGTCCAAGATTGAAACTTAGGCTCTGATACCAACTTGACACACCCCGTCCCGAAGGAGGGCATGCTGGCCGTCACGTGAGAGTGACGTAACCATTTGCACAGTACGGAAGCTTTAAAGATACAATTTCTAAGATGAAACACCCAAAGGTGAGTCCTAATTTTTGGCCATTCTGTCAGAACACCGTTGAATTTCCTCGTAGTCACCACACCTTTTCAATTCTTGAACCTGGAGGGGCGCAAAACAAAGTTGAGTGGGTCAGCAAAACGAACTTATTCAAAACCTTCTTTTCTCTTTGAATATACTAACCCCTCGCCGTAAAACAAATATAGTTTCCCAGAAAATAAACATATATACGTATGTATAGATATGCCAGTCATGCTCAAAGATATATCAATCATGCTTGCAATATGCCATTCATGCTCGAGAATATGCCACAACAGAATCTCATAATCAAATGTAAATGCTCAAGCATAATTCACATCAATAACATATAATCTGGCAGCCGGGAGTCACCTAACGTGACATGTACCGCTGCATATAGAGCTCCAATCTCAACTCAACATCTGAATCTGCACACGAGTCGGAACCACCTAACGTGGTCTGTACGACAAGACTGGGTGTAATATATACGCTCTAGTGCTACGATCACGTGAAGACTGTGCGAATAATCGCGGGTCACCTACGAGTCGGAACCACCTAATGTGGTCTGTACGACAAGGCTTGCACCTAACTTGGATCCAAGGCGAGCGTGTGGTGCTGGTGAACATCACGTGAAGGACTGTGCCCTGGCCCTGGGCGGGAGCACTAACACCGGGGGTGCAGATTATGAGCTCTCTAACATCTCAAACTACTACTGAAATACAAACAGGAATACCACTTACCTTGCACTTACCTGTGCGTCCACAGCACCAAATACACATATATAAATGCATGCCACTACTAATGCATGTGATGACAGTATTTCAATCGTATTCCAAACGTATTTCGTACGTATATAAAATGTATTTCAAAGGTAGCTTACCTGGCCTCCTCAGCACCATGCAACAGTATGCATAATTATGGTAATGCACATATTAAAATATGATGCATATATGACAGGATATATAATTCGTATTTCTTTTAAAATACGTTTTCTGGGAAATACGTCAAGCATACGTATATATATATATATACTGAAAAATAACTGCCCACTCACATATCACATCGACGTCTCGTAGGTCCCTGAGCCTCCCCTAGATTGGTTACATTCTTCTTTTGTATAATTTTCACCTATACAAAAAGTAACCAAATTGACGTTATTTAACGCGCATACACCAAACATTCGTCCATAACTTTCTCATACGTTGCTCAATTTGGGTGTATGAATATACCACGGTGATCTACACGACGTCACGAACACGTGACAATTTTCAGAACTCAATTTGGAGCTCTCACGCGCCCCCACGCGCCCTGTTCACGCGCTGCCCACGCGCGCGTCTTCTTCCTCGCGTCGCCGGACTGGTTTCGCCGGAAATAGTGTTTTGCCGGAATTTCTGGGTAAATTTCAAAGTGTCATAACTTCTTCATTTCTTAACCATTTTCGACGTACTATATATCAAAATGAAGGTATTGACGAGACGAACACATCCATACCTGCCTTGACCCCTAACTCGCCGTGGTTTCGCCGGAAAAAGCCCCGACAGCTCCGGCCAAACTTTGAACTTGTCGTTCTCCGTGTTCCTATGTCCATTTTTCACGTAATCTATACCAAAATGAAGCCCTAATCATAATCTACCACGTTGGACTAGTTTTAGGGCCTAAAAACAACGGAATCAAACTTTTCCAAAAATACGAAAATTCGGCCGGACTTACAGTTCGTGATCCCGACGTCCAAATCCTTCAAACGAAGCACTCCGAGCTTCCTTAGGACCTCACCAAGCTTCCTACAAGCTTCAAAATCCCAGAAAACATCAAGTTTTACATGTGCATGAACAGTGCACACGCACAGTGAAATTGAAATCCAGGTTTTCCGAAGTGAAACTCACCTGAAATTGGTACCATCGTGTTCGTGTGGTCTTCAGGAGTACGATGGTGGTCTTAGATCCTTCGTTGGTATAGTTTTGGGGTGGTTTGTGGGTGGTCTGTGTGAGTTCGAAGGAGAGAGAGAGAACTCTCAGAGAATGAGAGATTTGTGAGGGAGGAGAGAGAGAGAGACAAGGCACGGGAATGAGGGAGAGATTTGAGGGAGGTGGGATCCTACCCAATCCCTAAATCATCAAGTTACAACATATTTTACGCCCCTTAGTCCCGTTTAAGGGCATTTTCATAACTTCACATCCTCGGAATTAAAATTCTGGGACGGGTTGTGACATTAGAGATGAAAGATGGGCTCAACAAGATCGTGAGATTATGAACACACCTTTAGAAGGGAAGTCTTCAAATTCCAAATTTTTTTGGAAGTCAGAGAAAGCAGACGTGGTGCGAAAGAGGCATGCAAGAGAAGCGCTAGCAAGCCAAGGTGGTCCTAGCACCACAAGAGAAGATCATCCTAGCACCACAAATTGGTTAAGTGATGATGAATAGAGTACTTTTTGTAATCGGAGCCCATAATTTTCTAATCACTTTGGGTTGTAATTTATTATTTATTGTTTGTATTATTTATGTTGTTTCCAATTTATTGAATATTTTTTCAAATTAATTTGGTAAGTTATTTATACTAAGAGAATATTTATTGAAATGACAAAAACACACCAAATAAAATTACATAAGCATACAGAATAATTAAAAACTCACTTAAAAAATTACATAAACATACCAAATAATAAAACACACCAAATAAAATAACATAAACATACCAAATTCAAAAAAACACACAAAATGAACTTAATTATCTTCAGCTTGTTTCAATGCCCACTGGTGCTCTATCAAGTCAAGTTGTCAGGCATTGTGCATGTCTGGCATTTGAAATGCAGTATATCGTTGAATGAGCCTTTCATTGTAACGTCCATCCCTTTGTAATGGCTCATGTTGCACGGGCTCATTGGTGGCATCATGAGCACAATATATACGTGTTCTTGAATTGTTCATCGTGTCTGGCTCATATTCATCAATGGCTTCATAATCGTACTCATCTTCTACAATCATGTTGTGAAGAATGATGCACGTCATCATGATGGATCAAAGCGACTCTACATCAAACAATCTGGCAGCACCCCTGATGATCGCCCATCGAACTTGGAGGATACCAAAACAACGCTCCACATCCTTCCTGCACCCTTCTTGACAGCTTGCAAAGTGTTTTTCCTTTGCACTTCGCGGACGTGGCACTGTTTTGACAAATGTTGACCATCGGGGGTAAATGCCGTCAGCTAGGTAGTATGGCCCGTCGTACATACGTCCGTTGACCTTATACGTCACTTTTGGTGCCTTTCCTTGCAGAACATAGTTGAACACTGGGGATCGGGCAGGAACGTTGATGTCATTTTGAGCTCCCAAGACCCCGAAAAAGGCGTGCCAAATCCATGTATCAAAAGATGCCACCGCCTCCAGAATGATACTTTTTGCTCATTTTCTGTCCCCGTAAGCACCTTGCCATGCACTTGGACAATTTTTCCACGTCTAGTGCATACAATCAATGCTTCCAATCATCCCCGGAAAGCCACGCATCTTCGCCTTCTTCAACAGCCGTTCCAAGTCCATGTTTGTAGGTTTGCGGAGGTACTCAGCGATGTAGATAGATTCGATTGCTCCGCAAAACCTCATCAGGGACTCAAGAATGGTTGATTTCCCCATCCTCGTTATCTCATCCACTTGGTCTGCAAATACTCCATATGCAAGCATCCGCAAGGCAGCAGTAATTTTTTGCTCAGGCAGTAAACCCATAGCACCAAAAGCATCTTTCTTTTGCACGAAGTAAGAATCATGGTTGCAAACAGCAATCATGATTTTGTTGAACAAATATCGTTTCATTCTAAAAGGACGTCTAAAGTACGTATCAGGGAATGCACTATTAGGAACAAAATAATCATCCAAGAGTTCCATACCTCGTCGTTGCCTGCTTCTATCAAGGTTTCCAGAACGGCTGGGCCTGCAGATCTTAGCCATACCTTGGACGACTCGACGGAATGTGAGGCTCTGCCCATTCTTACTTCGTCATCTCTCATTTTACGCTCCTCATCCTCTTCCCTCTCATTTCTTGCCCCCTAGTGATTGAACATTGCTTCTGATTCGTTAAACAATTCTTCCTCTTCCTGATTGAATTCCCATATCATCCTTGAGGAAGAAGAAAACATTGTAAGAAAGAAACAGAAACTATGAATAATGATACAGATTTTTGTGAATAAGGAAGCAGGAACTATGAATAATGATAGAGATCTTGAGAAAATTGGTGTGAGATTTGTAAGGATGGATGGTGGATTATATAGAGAATTCATAAAGGATTAGGTTGTACATAATGCCACGTGGCATGCCGTCATTCGTTACAAATCTGATGGAAATTTATCCTCAAAGATTGTGAACAGATTATGACACGTGGCATGCCGTCATTTGTTAAAAATTTGATGGAAATCTATCCTAAAAGATTGTGAACAAATTATGACACGTGGCGCGACGTGATTGGTTAATAATCTTATCAGAAATCCATCACCAATAATTGTATTTTCAGATAATGACACATGGCATAACGAGTACGATTAAAAAATTTATCGGAAATCCATCCCCAATAATTGTCTTTTCGGATTTTATGACAAGTGGCGTAACGACAACGATTAAAAATCTTATCCAAAATTACAAATAAAATTATTTTGTATTATTTAATAATACTTCGGATAATGACATGTGGCGCAACGAGAACGATTAAAAATCTTATCCGATATTACAATTAAAATTATTTTGTATTATTTATAAATAAAAAAAATACTAATATTTTATTGCCTATTGCCAGGGCTATTGAAGTGTAACGGTGGAGATGCAAATTCTATTGTCAGAGCTATTTACTGTTCATTAAGGGCAGTTACTGTTCATTAGGTGGATTGAATAGTGCATTGCCTGGGGAGAGGGCTCCAACGCTGGAGTTGCTCTAAGCAGAAGCTAGAAGCCTGCTGCTGGAGATAGGGTAAAGTTTGGGGTTTCTTCTAGGGTTTGAGAACGAGATAGAGAATAAGTATTTCTTGTGCACAAACATTCACTTGAGGAATAAGTTCGGTTTTGGATAGATCAGAATCAACTGTATATTATTTTCGATTTAAGTCAATCTAAATATCGACAGACCCACTCAGGGGCAAGGGAGTGAATCTCTATGAATGATTTGGGTGATGGCGCTTTAAAGGTTAGAGTTGCTTTTCATATATTGCCCTCCAATTGTTTGATAAAATGCCTCAAATAAAAGCTTGGGTTGTTGGCCAGTAGGGCAGGCTTGGATTTGCCAGCAACCCACGTGGGTGTTATGCGCGCAACACCTATGCTGTTTGCTGCACCCTTCCACTCTTTTTATTTTTAGTATACTTGGACAAAACAATGTTGTTTTGGACCAGATTACTTTATAAAAAAAATTAAACAAATTATATAAGGCATCTTTTACCAAAGAACCATACCAGCATTGGCTTATAACAAAAAGAAAAAAAAAAAGAAAAAAAAAAAAAAAAAAAAAGACAGATCCGCATCAAACCCCAAGAATTAAGAAACCCAATTCCAGTTCAAATTGTCAAATCCCAATTCTCCCAAGCTCAATCCCTAACAACCAAACTCCTACCACTCCACTCTGATGATCATTCTATCAACCACCTATATTCCATCCTTCAAATTCCAAAGTAAGTTCTTCATAACTTATTCAAATTAATTTCTATTTTTTTTTAATGAGTTGGTTCAAAAAAATGTTTCTTTGTGAATAATTAAATTTGATGATTGATGTGGATCATAACGTATGGTTTTTATTTAGATGAATTGATATGTGTGTTTTAGTGTTTGTGTTGATAAAGTGATGAAAGTTTTTATTTGGACTATTGAATGAGTTAAGTTTTGTGTTGTGATTGGTTTGTATGACTTTATCAAATTTGAGTAATCCGTAACAAGAAAAGAAAAGGGCGGCCATCTGCTCCCTATGTGACATTATATGCATCTTTATGTACTTGGAATTTTATGAGTTGTCTATTACAATCCTGGTGTTGAATATTTCAACACCATGTGACATTACCTTGGATACAAAGGTGATGATCCTTCAATTGGATTGCCAATAACGTATCAAATTTGAGTAACCATGTGAGTGCCAATAAATATGATTTATTGATTTATTGTCAATCAATTAACTTGGTTAACAAGTTAGTTGGTGTTGAGAAAATTATGGAATCTTGTTTTAATTAAGATTTGGAGTCCTTATTTTGTGCAACTAATCAAGAGGCCTTATTTGGTTAGACAAAATATCAGTATCAATTAGGACTCTAATGTTATCCTATGATTTGGCAAATCCCCACTAATCAGTTAAAGGCTGGATTAGTGGGAGTATTTTCACTGTACATAGGCAGGCCTTGCTTTCACAAAATACATATTCGATTCTGAGCAAACCCTATTATTGTTGGAGCACTTCTGCTTGCTGAAAGTAGAAGACTCCTTCAAAACCCTGGCAATCATGGCTTCTTCTTCCTCCAGTTTATCTCCCTTTTATGTCAGTTTGGTTTATCGTATTCGTGATCCAAATGTCTTGTTGTTCTTATGATTTCAGAAATATCTTAATACGGTACCAGAGCAACACAACAAGCTTAGGTCTGATTAATAGGTAATTTGTTAAATTGAAAATTTGTAGATAAATAATATTACAAAAGCATAATTTGTGTTTATCGTTCGGTTTGATATCTTTTCTAATCAATCATTTGAGACTTCATAAACATGCTTCCGCAATTTTGTATCAAAATTACATAATATTAAATTTCGAGCACTGGCGTCAGTGATCATGGTTTGGATTCTTGGCCATAACGACTTTTCTTGCCAAATTAAAATTTTGATTTAACTATGCTTTCAGGTTAAATTCCCTTATATATTTCTTTTTATTTCAGGTTAAATTCAATTTGGTTTGTGAATTCCTAACTTTTAATCTCATCTGGGTCTAAGCCTTTAGCTGTTTTTGTTATGAAATAGGTCGTTGATTGCATATTGTTAATTTGATACATTCTGTTTGTGTTAGCTCCAATTTCTTTCTTTAAGAAAACCACTTGGTTGGTTTTAAGTTTTTTGTACTTTTCGTTGTTCTGTTTGCATAGAAACATGTTTTACAAGCTTGGAGACTGATCTAAAATCATTTGGTGGATGTTTTTAATCCCAATTGGAGAAGACTCTTTTTGCTCTAAAGTTTGTTATTTGACAAAGATTGCAAGTATAACATGGTGTTGTGTTGGATTAAGGATAACCTGAATACAGGACAACTATATAATATGGTTCAAAATAATGAAATGTCGCACTCAACTGCCACCACATAAATTCAAATCTAAACTTCTGTTGTAAAATAAAAGGCTAATGTAAATGGACACAGACAGAGGAAACCTATAATGTAGAATTGGCTCTTCTTCTTTGAAATGTATATTGTTTGAGAACTATTATCAATTAACTTATTTTTGTAATTCAACCTATCTATAAACATCTTTGCGTTTTTGTAATTGTATTTATGAAATTAAAACAATTTTGGACATCTTTGGTTTAAATTTGTATAAATGATCTGTGTTGGCAGTTTAGTTCAGTCTTTTGTTATTTTTAATTGTATTATAAAGTTGAAATATGTGCTGGTTGTAGATTTTGTGTTCTGCTATATAGACGATTTTTTTAACTTTTGGTCTCTGACATGGTTTCAATTAAAGACGATTTTTTTTCACAACATAATGTTACACTTGTTGCTGCTGTAGAAGAGTTAATTTCTGGTAGACAGATAATTATAGTGTTGTTCCTAATATGCATAAGGTCGTGGTTATAATATTGTGAGATTTTGTGTCTGCATAAATCCAGTAGTGGTTTTGATAATCAAAAAGTAATCTCTCAACTTATCATCAGGTGCTTAAAGATTTGAATTTTTAAAGTGGTTCCACAAAACCTGTAAAGTGGTTCCACAAAACCTGCAAAGTGGTTCCACAAAAATCTGCAAAGTGGACGTTATATTGCTTGCAGCAGTAGATTGTTCTTTTCTATTTAAGTTGTAAGCTTTGTTTTCTATTTGGTAACTGTTGTTTAGTATTGGTTGTTTCAAACTATTTATTACATGTGTATTAACATTTTCTTTCATTTTTAGCTTTTTTTTTTTTTTTTTTTTTTTTTTTTTTTTTTCTGATGATGATCAAAACTATTTTGTCTGCAGTGACTGCTTCAACAAAAAAACTTTTGCTCATGTGTTAAAGGATGTTGGCATCTGTTATCCAAAACAAACAAGTATGGGATCACATTTTTTTGTGTAAATAGTTGATCCAAACATGAATTATCAAGGTGGAATACTAGGTTAATCATTTTGGTATACTAATAAGGCATTTGATAATGTCTTTTCTGTAAGTTATATAAATTTTGACAGCTTTGTAAATATATTTATTCCATTTTCTGTTTAGTATTTATAACACTTTGCATATTTACATGTTAAAACATACTCTTATAGTTATACCCGCAACAACGTGCGGGTAAAATTTGCTAGTAAAGAAATAAAAAAGGGAAACAAAAAGAGGCGAGAAAATTATGTGAAAGCCTTAATAATTAATACAAGAAAACTGGGTGTTCAAAGAAAATGAAAAATGGGTGTTCAGAGAAAATAACTTCATAAAAAAAATAGGGTAAAGTACAAAAATTTACCTCAACTATTGGCGTTACGACACTTTCATACCTCATCTTTTAAAATTGACAATGTCATACCTCATCTTACGAATTTGTGTCAATGTCATACCTTCCGTTAGATTGATCGTTTATTTCTCAGTTAAATGCTGATGTGTCTTGATCCGGGACCCATTTTTTATTAAAAAATTATTAAAAACTAAAAAAAAATCATTTAATATTTTTTAAATATTAAAATAATAAAAAAAGTTATTTGAAAAAAAAAAAAAAAAAGACCAACATCACAACATCAGTCGTCCCCTTCCCCCCTTCTCTCTCTTCTTCCCATCTTCATCTTCTTCCCCTTTTCTGCAATTGCAACCTAGAAAAAAAAGAAGAGAAAAAAAAAATCAATTTGTTTTCCCCGTTCCCCACCCCCTCTTCTCCCCGCACCCAACCTCTCCACCTTCACACCCACCCTTTGCACCCAACCTCGCACCCATTACCAGCAACCCATAAAAAAAAAAAAAAAAAAAAAAAACAGATTCGAACGAACTGGGTTTTGCTTTTTTGTTTTTGATTTTGTTTTTTGTTTTTGTTTTTTCTTTCTTCCTTTTCTCTTCTTCTTCTTCTTTTTCTTTTGCGCAGGGTGGGTAGGTATTTGGGGGAGGGGGGGGGGGGGGCGACGAGAGTTTCCCTTTTTTTTGTTTTTTCCTTCTTCTTCTTCTTCTTCCTCCTCCTTCGGGTTGGGTTGGGGTTGGTTTTTTTTTTTTTTTTCCGCTTCCTTCTGCTTTCTTCTTCTTATTTTTCTTTTGCAGGTGGGTTTTTTTTTGTTTTTTTTTGGGGGGGGGGGGGGGGTGGGGTGGGGAGAGGACGAAAGTTTCTCAATTTTTTTTTTTTTCCCTTCTTCTTCTTCTTCCTCCTTTGGGTTGGGTTGGGGTTGGTTTTTTTTTTTTTTTATCCTTCTTCTTCTTCCTCCTCCTTCTTTTTGGGTTGCAGGGGGTTGGGTTTGTGGTGGGGGAAGAGGGGACGAACTGGGTTTGGTTTGGGGTTTTTTTTTTTTTTTTTTCCTCTTCTTCTTCCTGGATTGCAGGAAGATGGTGAAGAGAGAGAGGAGGAAGGGACGAAAAGGAGAGGTTTATTTTTTTATATACTTTCTTATTATTATTTTAATATTAAAATAATATTAAATGATTTTTTTGTTTTTAATAATATTTTATTAGTTTTTTAATAAAAAATGTGTCCCGCATCATACCACGTCATCATTTAACTGAAAAAATAAACGACCAAACTAACGGAAGGTATAACATTGACACAATTTCTAAAGATGAGGTATGACATTGTCAATTTTAAAAGATGAGGTATGAAAGTGTCGTGACACCAATAGTTGAGGTAGTTTTTTGTACTTTACCCAAAAAAAAAAATATATTTTTGAAAGTTTAGTAAATTATTTTGGGTGACCAAAGAAATATGTGAGAGTAAATTGAGTATTAAAAAGAAGGGAGTTTTAACAAAATATTCCTAGGTACTATTCACTATCCTTTTATTTGTCATTTTTCATTAAAACTAAAGTTTTTTTTTTTTTTTTTTTTTGTACCTTTCGTTAGTTTTCCTTAAAAACAATAGTGTTCAAGGACTAAAATTGGATGTACACAAAACCTCCCTAAAATAAACATAAAACAATAGGCCCAAACAATAAAAATTCCATGTTCCCTTCAAATTTACAGATTGACTACAACACTATGGAGAAAAAAAAAAAAAATTAAAGTTGCTTCTTATATGTATTTAATACAATTATTATTAGACCGTCAAATTAAAGAATGAAAAATTTGTGCATCAATTCCATGGATGCACCATCTTATTCATCCATACCATACATATTTCATAGTCGAAATTGTTCATTTTCTTAATCATTATCTTCTAAGAATCATTTATGTAATCAATCAAATAAAAAATTGTTTACTTATTTATATGTATCGAACAAATCAAAAGTTTTAATTATTTGAAAGTTTTAGTATCAATGAACAACTTTATGATAAATTGTCTATTTATTTGATACATATAAATTGACTTAACAATATCAAATTTAATGGATTTCTTACATGGATGATATTTGAACAATGATTAAGAAAAAATAACTGTCCTAATTATAAAATATGTAAAAAATTGGGAGTTTTAATGAAAAATGCTTCTCTAAATTTTTTTTCTTAACCAAAAGCACTCCAATAACTATATTTAATAAAAAAATTCCCAAGTTTCATACATCAACCCTAAACCCTAATATTGTTATCATCACCTTAATTTCATTCCATATAATCCTCCTAATTGCACTTATATTCGTACGTACTGTTAGAGCCCTTGAATAATAATTATGATAACAAAAATTATGAGGATAATATATGTATGTATGTATAGGTCTTATAAATGTATTATATTATATATATATATATATTATGTACAAAGTTTTTATGTTGGATTTTGTCCTAGGCAGTAATTAAATAAAGTTACTAAAATGTTTTTGGTTAAGATTTAAAGTTTTGAACCTTCTTTTTATTAGTTTTTCTTAAATATACGTTAACCGCAAACGAATGAACAAGGTAGCGCAGCCATAGGGTGGATGCAATGTTTCTCCATCAAGAATATACTCTCGGACTACGAAACCTCATATGTTTCATTGCATGCATGCATGTTACCCAATAGCTCACTCATCCCTTTTTTTGTCAAAACGAAATGGAGTGAAACCCTACAAACCCACAAAGGAAACTTTAGATGCAAACCAGAATGCAGAAATAGAAAGAAAGAGGATTGCTTTGTGTACCCCAAAAGCCATTCTTTGTTTTCTCTTCCATCATTTCTCCATCATAGTCTTTCGTAATAAAACCCTAAACATGGATTGGAATCGTCAATATTTTTCAAGCTCCCAAAACTAAACATGTCATCGAGTCCAACTCGTTCGAGAGACATTAACATTGACGACGGCACCACACCACCGTACCAGCTCTACTGGTGCTACCACTACAATCGGACGGTGCGGATTGCCTCCAACAGCCCATCAGAGATAGTCTGCCCTCGTTGTTTCGGGCAGTTTCTCTCCGAGTTTGACATGTCGATTAGGCCTAGACTGCTCGTAGACTACACCAGTTTCGATCCATCCCCAGAAGCTCGTCTGCTGGAAGCACTTTCCCTCGTGTTCGACCCGTTCATGGGACCTTTTAACCGTGGATTATTTGACCCAGAGGCTGATCCCGGAGGACGACGCGACCATGAGCATGAGGGCGGGGGAACAGGTATAGGTACGTGCTCTTGAATTTTGAGAGTTAATTTATAGTTGTTCTTACATTATGAATATATATATATATATATATATATATTTCTATCGATGTTATGGATACCGACCAGATATAGCCAACGCCAACAAATTCAATGGTAATCATTAACTATGAAAATCTTGCTCCATCAATAATTTTTTTGACGGCTTAAAATTTTTCGATCTTATGAACATATTTGGCCCAACGAGTCATTCCTTTTTGTTGACAAATTAAAATTTGACACATATGCATCAAGTTCTTTTGTTTTATTGTTTGAATGAAATATTTTGGTACGTGTCAAAGTATGATTAATAATGATTTTTTAGCTCTTACGGTTTAAGAAGCCAAACAGTTTATATGAATTTGCAAGACTTTTCTTTGATATTTGATACATTGCTTTGGAACAGAACCTGAAGTTCGAGATTTGTGGACAAACAGGAGACGGCGGCGGCGGCGCAACCGTAGCTTTGATGGTGGAGAAAACCGGGAACTAGAACCCGAACCCCGTACTCGAAACCGTCCCAGGACTTGGATTATTGTCCGACCCGTCGATGATCCCTCTAATCCCGTGGGACCCATTTCCCAACTACCCGAAAACCCAATGCTGCCTGTTCCACGTGGAGTCGATCTAGGATACTATTTTTTTGGGCCGGGCCTTCAAGGACTGATCGAGGAATTAACTCAAAACGACAGGCCTGGCCCGCCTGCAGTACCCGAATCAGCAATCAAAGCAATACCAACTGTGGAAATAAGCGAGGCCCATTTGATCAACGACTCCTGCTGCCCAGTTTGCATGGAGGATGTTGGCAGTGACTGCTTCAACCAAAAAACTATTTTGTCTGATGATCAAAACTATTTTGTCTGCAGTGACTGCTTCAACCAAAAAACTTTTGCTCATGTGTTAAAGGATGTTGGCATCTGTTATCCAAAACAAACAAGTATGGGATCACATTTTTTTTGTGTGTAAATAGTTGATCCAAACATGAATTATCAAGGTGGAATACTAGGTTAATCATTTTTGTATACTAATAAGGCATTTGATAATGTCTTTTCTGTAAGTTATATAAATTTTGACAGCTTTGTAAATATATTTATTCCATTTTCTGTTTAGTATTTATAACACTTTGCATATTTACATGTTAAAACATACTCTTATAGTTATACCCGCAACAACGTGCGGGTAAAATTTGCTAGTATTTTTACTAAAAGCGGTTTCAACAATTTTAAAAATGCTTTAGTTGTCATTCAAGTATACACGTTATTGGCAATCCAATTGAAGCATCATCACCTTTGAACAAGAAAAGAAAAGGGCGTCCATCTGCTCCCTATGTGACATTATATGCATTTTTACACCTAGGAAGTAATAATTTCAAAACTTTAGTCCACGTTTGATGTCTATGATTAATAGATCAGTGTATGGATATGTAGAGGATAAGGGCTATATATCAAGAAAGGCAAAACTTTGTTCTTTGGCATTCGAGAATTGTAACTAGAGTTGGGAAGCTATGTAATATTGAGGGACAATTCCCTGATGCTTCGAAAGCAAAACATGATTTGTTATGTTGCCAAAATTTTATGCTCATTGTAGTGGTTTTTTCGTCAGAATATTGTACTATAGGGAGATGTTGCAACGAGTCCGTCTTCTTTTCTTTTATTATTTTATACAAAGTGACCACACAGAAAAACCTAATAACCCTAAATAGATATTCACCCGCCGCCTCCACCACCGCAAAATTGGTGGAGATGACTAGCGAACAGAAAATCCTAGAGAAACCTCCGTAGAAAACAAAACTCAAACCCATCTTTGTCTCAACGCCGATGAAAAAGAGCCAAATCTGCAGATCAAGATGAACCATACCCATTCCGGTCGCCATAGTTCCGGTCCTCAACTTAAAACAAACACACATAGGCATGTGAATGCCTAGAACCAAGCAGCAACATAAAAAGGTCAGGTGGTGTAAACACCAATTCGAAGATATACCAGACCTTTTGTAGGGGTGACAACATATAGTTGTCTTTGATTGGATAGAAGCACGGATAAAGTAGCGAAGTAAGTGTTGAGATGAGATCCATCAAATATGGAGTGGATGGGTGTGAGGGGTTTGATGGTTGATTCGAAGTTTTGGAAGAGTTTGAGTGCAAAGCCCCAAATCAGACGTATGATACCTTGAAACATGGGGAAAAAACCCAGAGACAAATCTCCATCCGCACCACTCATAGATGGTGCGTTGCTCCACCGTTCCATGATGGGAATCGGGGCCATCACAGTTGCGTGGAAGGACAAAACGACTGAAGACACAGCTCCATCCACAACACTCGTGGAAAGTGGGTTGCTCTACCGTTCCCTAACAGGAATTAGGGCCATCGCAGGTGAAGAGAAGTAAGAGGATGAGAGAAACATGAATAAGGAAGAGGATACGAAAGGTTAAAAGGGTGTCTGCCACCAGCCCTAAGCAGAAGCTAGAAGCCTGCTGCTGGAGAGAGGGTAGAGTTTGGGGTTTCTTCTAGGGTTTGAGAACGAGATAGAGAATAAGTATTTCTTGTGCACAAACATTCACTTGAGGAATAAGTTCGGTTTTGGATAGATCAGAATCAATTGTATATTATTTTCGATTTAAGTCAATCGAAATATTGACAGACCCACTCAGGGGCAAGGGAGTGAATTTATATGAATGATTTGGGTGATGGCACTTTAAAGGTTAGAGTTGCTTGTCATATATTGCCTTCCAATTGTTTGATAAAATTCCTCAAATAGAAGCTTGGGTTGTTGGCTAGTAGTGTGACATCCCACATCGCCCAGGGGAGTGATCCTTAAATGTATATTCCCATCCCTACCTAGCACGAGGCCTTTTGGGAGCTCACTGGCTTCGGGTTCCGTAGGAACTCCGAAGTTAAGCGAAAAGGGGGCTAGAGCAATCCCATGATGGGTGATCCATTGGGAAGTTGCTCGTGAGTTCCCAAAAACAAAACCGTGAGGGAATGGTAAGCCCAAAGCGGACAATATCATGCTACAGTAGTGGAGTCGGGCTCGGGAAGTGGTGCCGCTCGGGCCGGGATGTGATATATGGTATCAGAGCCTAACCCTGGCCGCGTGTGTGCCGACGAGGACGTCGGGCCCCTAAGGGGGGTGGATTGTGACATCCCACATCGCCCAAGGGAGTGATCCTTAAATGTATATTCCCATCCCTACCTAGCACGAGGCCTTTTGGTAGCTCACTGGCTTCGGGTTTCGTAGGAACTCCGAAGTTAAGCGAGAAGGGGGCTAGAGCAATCCCATGATGGGTGACCCATTGGGAAGTTGCTCGTGAGTTCCCAAAAACAAAACCGTGAGGGAATGGTAAGCCCAAAGCGGACAATATCGTGCTACAGTAGTGGAGTCGGGCCCGGGAAGTAGTCCCGTCCGGCCCGGGATGTGACAAGTAGGGCAGGCTTGGATTTGCCAGCAACCCACGTGGATGTTATGCGCGCAACACCTATGCTGTTTGCCGCACCCTTCCACTCTTTTTATTTTTAGTATACTTGGACAAAACAATGTTGTTTTGGACCAGATTACTTTATAAAAAAAATTAAACAAATTATATAAGGCATCTTTTACCAAAGAACCATACCAGCATTGGCTTATAACAAAAAGAAAAAAAAAAAAAAACAGATCCGCATCAAACCCCAAGAATTAAGAAACCCAATTCCAGTTCAAATTGTCAAATCCCAATTCTACCAAGCTCAATCCCTAACAACCAAACTCCTACTACTCCACTCCGATGATCATTCTAACGACCACCTAAATTTCCTCCTTCAAATTCCAAAGCAAGTTTTTCATAACTTATTCAAATTAATTTCTATTTTTTTTTAATGAGTTGGTTCAAAAAAATGTTTCTTTGTGAATAATTAAATTTGATGATTGATGTGGATCATAACGTATAGTTTTTATCTAGATGAATTGATATGTGTGTTTTAGTGTTTGTGTTGATAAAGTGATGAAAGTTTTTATTTGGACTATTGAATGAGTTAAGTTTTGTGTTGTGATTGGTTTGTATGACTTTATCAAATTTGAGTAATCCATAACAAAATTGGTAGACTTCGAATTATACAGTTATGTTACGATATTATAAAAAATAATGTACAAATACTACCATGGACAATCCGGGTAGTTCAAGTTCAAACGAAAGTGAGTTAGAAAAATTGTGGCTACTATTCTGGCGGATCTTGGAACTCGACCTTCGATGTCAGATTATGAGCCTAATATTAGAGATCAAGTCCGAAGAGCTTATCTACAAAAAGAGTATTGTCGGCCTGTACTAAAGCCTTTCCACAAAGACTTTTTTTTTCCGGAGTTCCCCATCTCTTTCATTCTGATTGGTACGATGAGTTTCATTGGCTAGAGTATAGTATCAACAAGGATGCCGTGTAACCATGTGAGTGCCAATAAATATGATTTATTGATTTCTTGTCAATCAATTAACTTGGTTAACAAGTTAGTTGGTGTTGCGGAAATTATGGAATCTTGTTTTAATTAAGATTTGGAGTCCTTATTTTGTGCAACTAATCAAGAGGCCTTATTTGGTTAGACAAAATATCAATATCAATTAGGACTCTAATGTTATCCTATGATTTGGCAAATCCCCACTAATAAGTTAAAGGCCGGATTAGTGGGAGTATTTTCACTATACATAGGTAGGCCTTGCTTTCACAAAATACATGTTCGATTCTGAGCAAACCCTATTATTGTTGGAGCACTTCTGCTTGCTGAAAGTAGAAGACTCCTTCAAAACCCTGGCAATCATGGCTTCTTCTTCCTCCAGTTTATCTCCCTTTTATGTCAGTTTGGTTTATCGTATTCGTGATCCAAATGTCTTGTTGTTCTTATGATTTCAGAAATATCTTAATACGGTACCAGAGCAACACAACAAGCTTAGGTCTGATTAATAGGTAATTTGTTAAATTGAAAATTTGTAGATAAATAATATTACAAAAGCATAATTTGTGTTTATCGTTTGGTTTGATATCTTTTCTAATCAATCATTTGAGACTTCATAAACATGCTTCCGCAATTTTGTATCAAAATTACATAATAATTAAGTTTTGAGCACTGGCGTCAGTGATCATGGTTTGGATTCTTGGTCATAACGACTTTTCTTGCCAAATTAAAATTTTGATTTCATTATGCTTTCAGGTTAAATTCCCTTATATATTTCTTTTTATTTTTGGATTGCGTTACTGGGTTTGATTCATCTATTTGGGAATGATTAATTCTACATTCTTAGTGTTATCAGTGTGTTTTCATGGTTTGGCTGGATTCGTGGCAATTGTTTCTTTTAACAATTTTAAAAGTTTGGACAGGATTATACTATCTTGGGAATTAAAGTTAGGATTTGAATATACTATCTTGGGAATTAAAGTTAGGAAACATAATAGGGGTTACGCTTTGTGTCAGTCACATTATATAGAAAAATTGCTTCTTAAGTTTAAGCATCTACAAATAAAAGAAGCAAATACCCCTTATGACCCTAGTGCAACTTTGCTTAATAATTCTGGTAGGTCCGTTGCACAGCTTGAGTATGCTAGTATAATTGGAAGTTTAATGTATGTCATGCATTGTACCAGGCCATATATCGCATTTGAAGTAAGCAAACTTTCTAGATACACTAGTCATCCAAGTACTGCTCATTGGAAAACAATAAATAGAATTTTTGGTTATCTTAAAATAACTATAAACCTGAGTTTAACTTACTATGAGTTTCCAGCAGTACTTGAAGGATATTCAGATGCAAGTTGGATAACAAGTGCTAATGATAATAAGTCTACATCAGGGTGGATTTTTGCAATCGCCGGAGGAGCAATATCTTGAGCTTCGAAGAAGCAAACATGTATAACACATTCAACTATGGAATCTGAATTTATAGCATTAGCGGCAGCAGGTAAAGAAGCGGAATGGATTAGAAATTTGTTATTGGAAATAGAGTTGTGGCCACAATCAATGCCATCCATTTCTTTATACTGTGATAGTAAGGCTACTTTGTCTAGAGCATACAATAAGGTATACAATGGAAAGTCTAGACATATTAACTTGAGACATGAATATGTCAAGCAATTAATAATTGATGGAGTTATTAATATTGTTTATGTTAAATCAAATAATAACTTGGCAGATCTGTTAACAAAAACACTTTCAAGAGCTTTGGTAGTTAGTACATCTAATGGAATGGGGTTAAAACCCTATACTGAAAATTAGCCACTGATAATGGTAACCCAACTTTCTCTAGAACATCACTAGTTTAAAAGTTTAATGGGTAATAACAAGTTATTGATAAGTGGTTGTAAAAGCACTAAAAATTAATATATAGCTCATTCCAGGATGATCAGTGCAAGTTTGCTACGTTTAGGCGGATGGGTTTTATCTCTTAATGAGGTTATTTGTAGTTATGTCTATAGTAGCAGGGACATGGGCAGGAACCTCACCTATATGAACATAAGAAATGGTGCTGCTTCTGCCAAAAGTTGGGTTTTCTCTTGTAAATGTTTATGAAACCAGGATGAAGCACAAGGTCAGAATAATGCTTAATTAGTTCAGAAATTTCTTTAAGGAAATAAGATATAATCATGTGTGTAGTGATTCCGGTTTTAACATAAGAATATGTGGTTTAAACTTAGGTCACCATCGCATTCGTTATAACTTTGAATTACTTACACTAATTAGAGGTTTAATTCGAAAGACACCTTTATTATATGCATGATTATATTGGTATGCTTGTGATTAATTTAAAAGAGAGAAGTATTGTAATACCATTTATTATATATTCTTAAAATAGGGAAGGATTGTTGAATATTTCAAGAATTATATATATATATATATATATATATATTTATGATTTGGTGCTGCATTGTGCAGCGTGTGTGTGTATGATAAAGGGTGCTACAGTGCGCAGCAAATGTAATTAGTTGAATGGTTACAACTTTTAGTTAAAATACATGATGCTTACTGAAATTGTATGAGTAGAATTAAAAAAATATATATAAATAATCAAAATTTATTTTCTGAAAATATTAAATAGAAGACATGTCTTTTGGGTAAACACTATTAAGAAGAGTTGTGTATCTTCAACTAAAATGAAAGGGCTCGATGAATGGGTACTTTGCTGTCTATAAATACATGTTTGTGGCATAATGTTTCATACACAATTTCAGAAATTTATTTCTACATTCCTTACCCTCTTCTCTCTCCATCACATTCATACAATTTCTTTCTAGTTATTTCTAAGGGAGTATAATTTGGTTTTGCTAATCGAATATTTCATACTTTGTTGTATCCTGGAAGTGATTTGCCAAGAATCATTTAGCAAACTCATTCGAGTGGGGGCAAATAACACTTTAAGGAAACGATTCAAGTCATACCTCAAAGTCAATCTTCGGATTATTCTCCATAATTCTACATTTTCATTAATGCCTGGAAACCAAACGAGCTTAAGAAGCAAAGAATCGGAATATTTAAACTTAGGACCTTGGATACAAAAGTGTATATTCTTAATCACTTGAGCTACAGTTTCTTTGTTAAACTTTTGTAGTTTGGAACGTATAATCTAATAAAAGTTCCAAAAGAAAAGAAAGAAAATGAGGAGATAAGTTTGATTTGTACTAAATAATAGGGGTGTGATATTCACACATTCCGTGTTAACTTCTCACACACCTTCTTAATTTTCAACTGTTAGATCGAATGAATTAAAAAAAAAAAAAATCAAAGGACAAAAATAATAATGCTTAAAAGGTGGTCCAATGTTAGTTGTGTAAAAATCATATTGGGTGGGGAAAATATTTATATTTTCAATTTAAATAAGCCTGTGGAGCTTTGTTTTCTTTTAATTTTTTTATTGTCTCTTTATTTTTTGATACAGACATGAGACGTGTGGGGCTTATCAAAAGAGTCATTCTTCTTTGTTATTTAATTCACAGTCTAGTTGTATTATGTTTTATTACTAAAATATATAGGTTTAAATCTTGTTGACTAAAGGGGCCGAACCAAATAATTATAGTTAATGTATTGTGGTGATCATTTTTAGTGTAAATTCTATGGTTATAATTTTTATCTTTATTTTTTTTAAGTCATGCTGCTTTATAACAGTTGAATACAATATTGCAATAAGTGCGAATAGTGTCATAATTTCGGGGGAGACTAATAGCGAAACTTTTGTTGAATTCAAGGACATAAATTGATGGAATTTTTGTTCTAGGACATATTCTAAAGTCGGGTGCAAGCTCAGGGAAGAATTCTCATTTTCACCTTTTTAAATCTTTCTTTGCTTATAAAAACAGATGAATACTTGTATTATGTAGAAAGATTTACAATATATGAAGCTATGGATTGAAATGTAAATGTAAATATTGTTGATGTGCAAATGTATTTGTTGGTAAATTCAAGTTGTTAGGATTCAATGTGAGCCATTGGACCATAGTCCTTTTAGTCTCTTAGATTAGATTTCATTGAGTCATTACTCATGACAAGTGTAATTATCTCATAAAGTAGCTTAAGAGTGAATAGCTAGGATGATTTTGTATGATGTGATAGAGTGAGAGAGTGTGGTGCTCCTCCTCTAACGGTAACATATTCTTTGCATGCATATTGGATTATTAGTCTATGTGGTAATAGAATAGTTGGAAGATAGCACATGTGGTAAAAAAAAAGAAAAAGAATTTAAGCCATAGTGGTGAAGTTTGTTAGTATTTATGCCCAAAATTAAAACTTCCGTCAACTCTCCGTTAATTATTAACATGTGAGCTACACATATTAGGCTAAAATGGAATTCTATGTCAATTGTTAGCATGTGGGGCTTACATATGAGGATAACTTTATTTTTTTAGTCTCAAATGTGAGCTTCATGTACTAACAATTAACGGAGAGTTGACGAAATTTTCAATTTTGAGCCTAAATCCATATAGACTTCACCACAAGGGCTTAAATCCTCAATTTTTTATTTTTAATCACAGTAACTATCTTCCAATTATCCTATCACCACATGGAATATACTGTTTTTAATTTAAGTTGTTAGGATTTAATGTGAGCCATTAGATCATAGTCCATGTGGTCTCTTACATTAGATTTCATTGAGTCATAACTCATGACAAGTGTAATTATATCAAAAGATGACTTAAGATTGAACGGCTAGGATGATTTTGTATGATGTGATAGAGTGATAGAGTGATTTTACATGAAACCGGATGTATACCCCCATGCATCTGTATCGTCACGAGAGGACGGAGATAGATAGATGAGGATATATTTCGTGTCTCTCCCGCACGACTCTGCTACACACTCAAGAAGCACCACGGTGTCATGTTTTCGATCCTGCTGAAGACCGCACGGGTTAGGCGAACATGATCCCCGAGGCATAACCACAGAATAAACATCAAAACAATGGCCTGAGCATGCTACTACTTGTATGCCCTTGTCCAAACGGGTACACAATATATCAGGATTCCCAAACCAAACGAGCTGCATATCGTAGCCATGGCATATGCGTATGCTCTCCAAGGGTATTTGCTTTCTCTCATCGCATTGAACTCAGCAATGAAGGTAGAAACAGTACTCAGGCAACCCAGAAATCCAAATTGTATGCCTGTTACAACAATGTCGCAAGTCCTAGTATTCACCTGCACAAACAAATAGTTCTGCGCGTCAGATTTTCTATTAAAAAGGAAAAAACCGTGGGCATGGATCAAGACAATGTATGAAAAAGGTAATGCAGTTGGAAAAACATTGCAAAAGAAAATAGTACAGTTCAAGAATTCCCCAAGAAGCATTAAAAACCTCGACGAGAAAAAAAAAACCCAAAATAACAAATTTAGCCGTTTTTAATATGACAATTATATGTGAACTGTACGCTTGCTGGACACGAGACAATAACACACGAAAGGTAATGGTGAGGATGAAGTCATGGAGTGGATGTGGACAGAGATCATAAGAGCTTACTGCTTTCTTCACAGTAGACAGGGCTGCCATTACACAAGCTGCAGAAACATTGGCAATTAAAGTACCAAATGGAACCCATTTCAACAAACCCGTCTTTCCTAATCCACGTCCATTAAGCCGGGCTAAGAACCACCGGATCCACACACCAAAAGGTCCAACTATGCAACCCAACCATAGTTGCGCCTCGCTGCTGCTACTGTTAAATTCCTCTCTGAACTGTATTCCACCTATACTCCACAGAGAACTTAGCATCAGCAACAACACTGCTAAAGCTACCAAGTGACGCTTGTAGCTGTCAACCCTCCACCTCCTTCTAGAGCTGGTAATACCACAGACTGAGTTCCTCTCAAGAATCTGCCTAAAACCCTTTGCTGTCTCTACCCCAAAAATGATGGAGTAGGCCACAAGAAACAAACCTGACATCCGTCACATAAAAGAGGATCTCATATTAGTCCAGTGATTTGAGCTACATTGGGTTTGTGATTTACCCATGGATAAGTTTCGAATAGGCTCAAAGAAAGAAACCAGCTAGATTGAAATGAAATTTAAATATCCTGCTTGCCAAAGCGATCTACATGTCTACTGCAGCAATTCTTTAGAATATGACATCTTACCTATCAAAAAGCCGAGCACAGCAAAAACCCAATGTCCTTCAACACTGAGTTCAACCATTTTCTGGTTCCAACCACTGAAAGTTGTAAGGCTTCCCAAGTAACCAGTTGATAATCCGATGACCAAATAATCTGACACATAGGATATATCTCCTTTGAAAACAACACCAAACCACCCCATCAAGAAAGAGCCAACCTACAAAAATGCATTAGAAACAAAAATTTGAGTTGCAACATCATCCAGCATTTTTGGCATCACAACCCTTAAGAAATATGGCATAAAAAAAATTAAAAGATGATGGGAAAAAAGTATGGAAAGAAAGGTCTTAAGAAACTTGATAATACTTCGGTGATCATCGTACTGTGTGCATCACAAGTCCCTCCCAATACTCATAAGTAACAGCTTTACAGAAAACATGTTTATTAACACAACACTACCGAATAAAGGGCATAATCATTTGTGTGTGTGTGTTCGTGTGCATGAGAGAGAGAGAGAGAGAGAGAGACCATATTAGAAGGAAGATCAAGGTAGAGAATGGTTTCGTCGCCTGTTACACCTACAACTCCAGGGCCAAACAATTTTTGCAGAAGATATCTCGTTAAGACCTGCATACTGTAGCATGTCAAATAATCTATTTAACATCTAGGTATCCAGATTTGAAGAAAGATATAAGAAGATGTATTACAGTGACATATTCAATTTTTTCAAGACAAACAGAAATATGAACATGCCAGTGCATGATCAAACATTTTTGAGAACATAACTTATATAATTTTAGAGTACAATAGACCGGATACAATTTGTCAGCATACCAATTACACAGATTTTCCACCCAAAAAAAAAAAAAAAAAAAAAAAAAAAAAGAGATGCAAGAAAAGGTTCGCAATACAATTTGCCAAACGAATGCAACAACAGCTATAAACCCAACACATATTAGGACTCAAACAAAATGTACATCGGTATATAGTAAGAAACAGAGTTAACTGTGTTACCCCAAGAATGCCAAAAACTGCTAAATGAGTCATGCATGAACCATATTCGAAGAATTTTGGCAACCTTATTGTATTTTCCTGCATATCAAAAGAAAATAATTTAAGATACTACCATGATTCAACAAAAAAAAAAAAGAAGAAAAAACTCTTAACATGTTATGATCAATGAAAAAGAAAACCAAATCTCCTGTCCATGTTCAAGGATCTCCAACAAAGATAATATACACTATGAAATGTATCAACCGAAAGCTCACTGGCGTTGGGTCCTCGGATATGATCGCATCAGTGGAAAGAGGAGATATGATTTCCTCTGGCAAGGGAGTGACAGGGGAAATTCCTTTGGATGCAACAGGGTCACGACCCCAGAATCCATAGGATTGCAGTTGAACATCCTCTGAAGGAAACAAGCAGACGCTGCCACTCTCACTGTGCCTGTTGCTGTGAAGAGCCCGATCGCCAATATCTCCTGCCTCTGACACACATTCGCTTTCATTGTCATCATCTATTTGAGAAGGCTGAACAGGTGATAAACTTAAGGACCGCCTCCTTAATGAAGAAGTGGCTCTGCTTGTTCGATCATTGGATACGCTTCGTCTGAGTTTAGTGTCATTAGTCCCACTGTACCCTTCCTCCATAACCACAGCACTTGATTTCTCTTGAAGCGACTTCACAAATAATAACAATAAAATCCGAATGTTGATTATTCAGAGGGCTAAAAATGAGAGGAACAAATGCAGTAGAGAAAATAATGCAATTACTGTGCTACAAGCGTTGAAATGCTATAGTTTGTACTTTGGAAGGAGCCCTAACCTGTCAAAATAATCAAAGGATATGTATACAAACAAACGGCGACAACTCCTTCAGCTTCAATAAGGATAAGCCAAGATCTCAAAAACCGAAAAAAAAAAATACATATGAAGTATAATGACAGAACTGCATACACCAGCTCTAGCAGCCATGACATGAGGAAAAAGAAAGAAAACCGATTCGTCAAGATTTCCACAAAATTCAACACTAATACAACCTATAGCTCTAAATAAATCCATTCAGATAATATTTATTACGTTACGTATTAAGATTATAGAATTATGAATGAAGTCACCAAGTAACGAGAGGAGGTACGCTTTATTTTTCTATTGTCATCAAGTAAGAAGATAGAATAACGCGATTAGACTTAGCTTTTCGTCAACAAAAGAGTACTGTTACACTGCGGAATTTTGTTTAACCACAGAATATAGAGAGAAAGGGGAGTTTAAGGTACCATTGATTCTTTGAACGCGGAAAGAGGTGCCCAGAATCTTTGAACGCAGAACGCAGAAAAACAAATTAAGCAGAACAAAAGATGATTGTGGTATTGAAAAGTGGAAGTCGGAAGGTTCTGAGAGAGACGGAGAGAGAGATGAATGGAGTTTTGGGAGGCAGGGCACGGCACGGCTGCTGTTCACACGTTTTGGTTTGGCGTTTGCTACGTGAATAACAGATCGACTTTTGGCCTTTATTTTACTATTTCTTCTTTTTTTCAACTAGCGGGTCCCTTTAAGAGTAATACTCGACTGACTAAATTTTTAAATCAAATTTTATAAATTTAACGAGTTGGATATTAATGATTTAATTATTATTTAAGTGTTGATTAACGTATTAATTTCATATTAATGAGACATTATTTGGTTTGCAAATTTGATATAAAAATTTGATCTCTCAAACATTATCCCTTCTTTAATGTAAAAATTAAAAAAGATGAACACCCACGAGAGGAAGGCATGTGATGTAATGTAACACTCACAAAAATTCCTCAATTTAAATAAGATGAAGGAACACTTGGAAGAATAAGATAAAATGCACGCAACTGAGGGATTTTTTAATAACCATTTCGTTACACTACTTCCAGTTTTTAAACAAATGAAAATTAAGAAGTGAAAACTATTGCTTCATAGTTTTTAATTTTTTTGTTCTAAAAGATATTAGGCGCTAGTCGGGCGGTGGGCTGGAGTCTAACAACAAGGCAAATTTAAGATAATTTATTATATCTCATATAAATAAGTGTCAAACATATGACATAAAAGTATTAGTTAAGTAATACATAATCCTTTTATTAATTAAAATACTAAGTGACACAACTTAATTGGACAACAATCGAAAAAAATAAGCAAAATATAACATGTAAAATACATATTCTTTGAGCAGACGATATTATCTACATTAAAAGGAGATGGGGTGGGCTTAACCTCATAATGAACTAACAATAATATTGGTCAAATACAGTAGTACTAAGTAGCAACATGTAAAATACATATTAACATAGCGATAATAACTAATATTTTAAACAGTTGAAAATGGATAAGCATATTTAACACCAGACTCGAGATTACACGACTACAATAACTCATGGGTACACACTAATAGTAAATTTAATATTATATTAATATTCAGTAAATAGATATTGAAAATGAAATAGTTCTTAAATAGGGGATAGGATTCTCTCCAGATCCTTTTTGTGGGAATTCGGAGAATCAATCAATCGTGTCTATTCATTACATCATGCGGTTAAAAATTATTAAAATTAAAAATTAAATATAAATAGTATTTAACGAAAATTGACCGCACGATGTACGATGAACAAACACGATTCATTGATCCCCGGATCCCCACAAAGAGAATCTGGAGAGGATCCTTGTCCCTGAAATAATCCTTAAAATAACCCTTTTTGAATTGTTTTATATATTTATTCTCCTTTTTTGTTTTCTCTGTCTCTTTCACTTCTTGCTATTAGGTTGTAACTGTTTTGTTTAAGGGCTTAGCCTTTGAATCTGAGATTCCCTTTCGGATAATTTAGATAAAATTTAGAGACTTTAATGACAAACTCTCAATACTGTTCACTTTAACGAAAAACTATATTTTTACACTAAAATATCAATTCTGGTACTTTCACTTTACCTTTTATTTTGTCCTTATCATTAAAACTCAAAGTTTTCAAACTCTTTTCATTAGTTTTCTTTAAAATTTAGTATAAATTATCTTATTGTTTTTTTTTTTTTTTGGTCAAAAGTACTTTTTATTAAAAAAAAACTTTACAATCTGACAAAAGCCCAAGGCTAACATATTAACATCCAAAAAAAGGGCCACAACAGACCAACACATCCCAAAAGCTAAGATACAATTAGGCCCAAAACACAAAACAAGAACACCGAACCTAGAAACTTCTACCGTCTCCTTCACTGCCAGAGGTCATCCCAAGCCATCCAATTCCTCTTGCACAGTCAAGCAATACCTCACCAAATGCCACATCAAACTCCAATCTGCTACTTGTGCACAGCCATACAGTAAGGATAGCCAGCAACCAAACAAGAGAAGCCAACTGTCGAGATGAATTTCGTGGAGATCCACGAACGACACTGCCCAAAAAGGCAGATAACAAGAAAAAAGTGGTAGTGTTGGAAACACCCGAGCCAGTGAAGCCACTGGAACTCTACACATAATCTCAGTAGGTTGTATGGCTGAAGTTAAGTTTTTATTTGGACTATTGAATGTGTTAAGTGTTGATTAATGTATTGATTTCATATTAATGAGACATTATTTGGTTTGCAAATTTGATACAAAAATTTGATCTCTCAAACATTATCCCTTCTTTAATGTAAAAATTAAAAAAGATGAACACCCACGAGAGGAAGGCATGTGATGTAATGTAACACTCACAAAAATTCCTCAATTTAAATAAGATGAAGGAACACTTGGAAGTATACGGTAAAATGCACGCAACTGAGGGATCACGAGAGGAAGGCATGTGATGTAATGTAACACTCACAAAAATTCCTCAATTTAAATAAGATGAACACCCACGAGAGGAAGGCATGTGATGTAATGTAACACTCACAAAAATTCCTCAATTTAAATAAGATGAAGGAACACTTGGAAGAATATGGTAAAATGCACGCAACTGAGGGATTTTTTAATAACTATTTCGTTACACTACTTCCAGTTTTTAAACAAATGAAAATTAAGAAGTGAAAACTACTGCTTCATAGTTTTTAATTTTTTTTGTTCTAAAAGACATTAGGCGCTAGTCGGGCGGCAGACTGGGGTCTAACAACAAGGCAAATTTAAGATAATTTATTATATCTCATATAAATAAGTGTCAAACATATGACCTAAAAGTATTGGTTAAGTAATACATAATCCTTTTATTAATTAAAATACTAAGTGACACAACTTAATTGGACAACAATCGAAAAAAATAAGCAAAACATAACATGTAAAATACATATTCTTTGAGCAGACGATATTATCTACATTAAAAGGAGATGGGGTGGGCTTAACCTCATAATGAACTAACAATAATATTGGTCAAATACAGTAGTACTAAGTAGCAACATGTAAAATACATATTAACATAGCTAGCGATAATAACTAATACTTTAAACCGTTGAAAATGGATAAGCATATTTAACACCAGACTCGAGATTACACGGCTACAATAACTCGTGGGTACACATAACTAATAGTAAATTTAATATTATATTAATATTCAGTAAATAGATATTGAAAATGAAATGGTTCTTAAATAGGGGATATGATTCTCTCCAGATCATTTTTGTAGGAATTCGGAGAATCAATCAATCGTGTCTATTCATTACATCATGCGGTTAAAAATTATTTAAAATTTAAAAGTAAATATAAATAGTATTTAACGAAAATTGTTTGGATAGGATTATATTTCTGAGTATTTGTTCTTAAGGATTGTTTTGTTGATTCTTAAGTTGTTGACAAATATTTTATGGATGTTGATGGATTTTGATATCTCCTCTTAACTCTATTGATCTGCTTTTGAGTATTCGGTTTTCTGATTTGGTGTGGTGTAATGATTCCCAAGATGTTCTGGATTCAAAAATTGGTTTGGATAGGGTTTCGATTTGAGCAAAAAGATTCTCTACTTACCATCAGTTATCTCTTTGAACTTTATGATATGATGATTGAGAAATTTTAATCCTTGTATGTGCCCAAATGAATGGAACTTTGTTTTTAATTTTCAGGTGTGGTTTGAGGGATGCAATTGCGTAAATGTCTAATATATGAGGGATTAGGTATTGTATTTGGCTAATATTTTAATGGTGATCTTGTTTAATTGCTCAAAGGTTGGATTTATACTCTTCTATTATCGCGATATAAATCTTTTATTGTCTCCCTCAAATTTGCACTCTGATGTTTATTTCCTCCCTTTCATTCAAAACTCGTGCTAAACTTTTTCCCTTATATTAACAGATAATTAAAAAGAATTAGAATATTTTTTTAATACCAAATCTTGCAATTCTGATGGACTTATGTTGACAAATTTGACATCACTACTACAAAATCATTTATTAGTGTCGCTATGATAACCGACAAGAAACGTGTATTACTGTTGGATATTAAGCAAAATCCGACAGAAAATGGTTGCAATGACGGATATAATAAGCGACATATTTTCCAGTGTCATGAAATGAATTTTTCGACAGAAAATACTCTAAAACCAACAGAAATTATGTCGAATATAACTGCCAGAAATTGTGTCGGATATAACTGACAGAGAATAAATTAAAACCAATAGAAAATAAATTAATAATCAATAAATAAGAGCATTCTCTGTCGGATAAAATCGACAGAAAATATATAAAACCGACAGGGAATATATTAATAATAACTAAGAGCATTCTCTGTCGGATAAAACCATAAGAAAATATATTAATAATAAAAAAAAAATGAAAATGACATGAGAGCATTCTCCCTTCTCTTTCTCCTTCTCGTTGAGCATTCTTACCCAACATGCTTGAACCAAATTTTGTAGCTAATGAGCAAACCAGATTGAGCTAATAAGGTGCACCATATTCTTCAATTCTTCAAGACATACTCATGAGAGATTAAGACATCAACAACGTTCAACATTTAGTAGTATCTCTTCCCTCTTAACACTTCTACAACTAAAAAATAAGGAGGAAAAATGGCACACTCCGCCAATATGCTTGAACCAAATTCCGCATCATCTGTGTTGGCATCATCCTCTTCCTCAGCCTGAAAAAACACGACACTCTCCTAAACATGATTACTGATTGTGAAAATAATTTTGGAGTACTCGAATAAATCCCTAAATATCTATGAAATCCCAACAAGATGGAGCCTTTATTGATATCTTCCAAAATATGAATTATTCATATCCAACAAAAACATAAATTAAATCATAGGTGGAAGCATGTGGAAGGACTCACAGCGCTTTGCTTGTCTTTGTGCTCAAGGGCTTGCATAGCTTCTGCCTTGTTCATCCATGATGATTGAAATGAGAAGAAGGGGAAAAGAGAAGGCGAAGGAAATGAGAAAAAAAAAGGAAGGGAGAGGCACCTGAGCAAGGAAGAGATGAAGGGGTTTTATTTTGGAAAATTTTCATTACTGTCAGTTATAACCGACAGAAACAAAATGACGACAAAAATCCTCCCAAAATTGTAACATCCCACATCGCCCAGGGGAGTGGATCCTGTAAGCCGTGTATGTATATTCCCATTTCTACCTAGCACGAGGCCTTTTGGGAGATCACTGGCTTCGGGTTCCGTAGGAACTCCGAAGTTAAGCGAGTAGCGCGTGAGAGCAATCCTATGATGGGTGACCCACTGGGAAGTTCTCGTGTGAGTTCCCAGAAACAAAACCATGAGGGTGTGGTAAGGGCCCAAAGCGGACAATATCGTGCTACGGTGGAGTCGAACCTGGGATATGGTGGGAGTCAGGGCCAGGATGCGACAATTTGGTATCAGAGCCAATCCCTGGGTGGATGTGTACCGACGAGGATGTCGGGCCCCTAAGGGGGGTGGATTGTAACATCCCACATCGCCTAGGGGAGTGGATCCTATAAGCCTTATATGTATATTCCCATCTCTACCTAGAACGAGGCCTTTTGGGAGCTCACTGGCTTTGGGTTCCGTAAGAACTTCGAAGTTAAGCGAGTGGCGCACGAGAGTAATCACATGATGGGTGATCTACTGGGAAGTTCTCATGCGAGTTCCCAGAAACAAAATCGTGAGGGTGTGGTAGGGCACACCCTGGTTTTGTAACAAAATTTTGTTTGTTGGGGGGGGGCGGAATTTAAAATTTTGGGAGGGAATGTGCTTTGTCACACATTGAAAAAAATTGTTTGAATTTCTTTGTATTTTGTTGCTTGCCTGTGAGGGAGCATAATCCTTATTACAAAAATGATAGAGCTTCAGATTGTAGTCTGTTGTTATTATTCATTCTCTCAGAAAATTTATGGCTCGTGGGAATTGGGTTCTTTAGACTTTAGGGTCACGAGTGAAAAAAAAAAAATTATTAAAAATATGTGTTTATTTATTTATTTTTAATCAATATAACATTTTAAAATAATAAAATTTTCATTTCTGTCAGTTATAACCGCCAAAATATTAAAATAATAACCGCCAAAAAGTAAAATAATAAAATAATCAATTTCTATTGGTTATAACCGCCACCATTAACTTAAAAACTGTCAGAATCTGTAAAAAAAAATATTTAAAAAGAACGATTCAAAAATACTGTCAGTTAAAATCGACATGATTTTTTTGATATCCGCCACTAAATATCCACCAGGACTTTATGTCGGATATAACCGACATGATTTTTCTAACATCCGCCATTAATAAAATGATGTGTCAGACATAATTTATTCGACAAGATTTTTCTAATAACCGCCACAATTATCCGCTACCTAAAGCTAATATTGTAGTAGTGCATTCATGTACCTTATTTATATGAGTATTTCTAGGCTTTCGATTCTTAAATTGAGATTTTGGGGAGTTTCTTCAATGGCGATCTTTTGCAAACTCTTGTTAAGTGCATATTTCGTACGGCTGATTACCTATGGCAAACTATGAATACTTATGACAACTTATGATTCACATCAAATGTAACTTATTTTCCAATTTTATTCCAGAGTGATTCAAAGAGAGTTTCATTTTGTGAATGAAGTTATAAAAAACGTTCTTATTATTACTTTATTTATAAACCCTAATACTATGTTGATTATTTTGTATAAATTGTCTTACATGTGGTTTAGTGGATTCAATTTAGGCTTAATATGTTTTGCTCCACATAAGTATTCTCTGTTAATATATATTTTGGAGTGAGAAATCAACAAAATGACTCTACAATTTAAAAATGTGATACGTGGAAAAGGGTAAGAAACTCACATAAAAAGGAAAACCATTCACGTCGTCACTAACCTAGCCTAATAGACATTCTATTTTTCATAGTATTCTTCGAACACCAATTTTATGAAACTCTGTCATGTTATAATATAGGATGGATTGTAAACGCTAGTATTATTTTTTATTTTTTATTCTCACCTTTTTTGGACCAGAAATAGATTTATGGTAAAATTTTAAAAGGTGATGCTATGTTGTTGGAATTTTGCAGGCTTCTGCAACATATGTGAGACTATTTTGATATACCTGTGCAATTCCTAAATTCATGAAATTATAGTATGATATACATTGAGATGCCTACTTCAAATTTGGAAATTTTCACAAACGTTGACTGCAAAATGAATTATTGGTGAACTTTTAATCTCGAAACTGTACTACATAATTTCTGCAGTTTTTGCAACACATTCCATTTCTATTTTATTTGTGGCCCACTTGTAAAATCTCAAAATTATGAAATTTTGGGCAATAGTAAATCCATATGTCTACTTCATTTTTGAAAATTTTCGTGCACATTTGATGAAAAATAAATATTTGGTGAATTTTTAAGTCTCGGGTATGGACTACATAATTTTTGCCGTTTTTGCAACACATCACATTTCGAATTTTCTTTTGGTACAGTTATAAAATTTAAAAAATCAAGAAATTTAAGTAGCCATATGTAACATCCCACATCGTCCAGGAGAGTGGATCCTGTAAGCCTTATATGTATATTCTCATCTCTACCTAGCACAAGGCCTTTTGGGAGCTCACTGGCTTCGGGTTCCATCGGAACTTTGAAGTTAAGCGAGTTCGCAAGAGAGCAATCCCAGGATGGGTGACCCACTGGGAAGTTCTCGTGTGAGTTCCCAAAAACAAAATCGTGGGGGTGTGGTAAGGGCCCAAAACGGACAATATCATACTACGGAGGAGTCGAGCCCGAGATGTGACAATTTGGTATCAAGGCCAATCCCTGGCTGGAAGTATGCCGACGAGGACGTCGGGCCCCTAAGGGGGGTGGATTGTAACATCCCACATCGCCCAGGGGAGTGGATCCTATAAGCCTTATATGTATATTCCCATCTCTACCTAGCACAAGGCCTTTTGGGAGCTCATTGGCTTTGAGTTCCATCGGAACTCTGAAGTTAAGCAAGTTCGTGCGAGAGCAATCCCAGGATGGGTGACCCACTGGGAAGTTCTCGTGTGAGTTCCCAGAAACAAAACCGTGAGGGTGTGGTAGGGGCCCAAAACGGACAATATCATGCTACGGTGGAGTCGAACCCAAATGTGGTAGGGGCCCAGGCCGGGATGTGACACCATATATGTCTAGTTCATACCTAAAAATTTTCATAACAATCTAAAAAGAATTTTTAGTGAATTGGTTATGTTCTAAAATATGGTTTTCACTGTTTTTTTGCACATTTAATGGTACCGATTATTTGACTAATTTATTGTACCAATTTGTCCTTATTTTATGCAAATTCTCAATACCAATGACTTATATTAAGTAACATTGATTAAATTTTGATTGATGATTTACTAGTTTATTTTGCTCAAACCAATGTTTTGTTTGGTTATCAATTCTAATTACGACTATCATTGTCTTTTGAGAAAAAAATTGGAAAATGACATCAGTCTACGAATTTATCATTTTGGCCCCTATCGAATAACTGAATAAACAATTTTTCATCTTTTGAGGACTCTATTGTTCTATGTCAATAACAACATACTCTTGTGTCTAAGAATTCTAATTTATAGCCACTGATAGCTAACCATAAAATATTTCTAATAAATTTTCATCTGGTGAAAGCTGTTGGAATTATGTGTATTTTGCATATTTTATGTTTTGGCTATGCGGTGAAGGTATTGTTCTTGCATGATTTGTTTCTACCCAAAGGTGTAACATACATGAAAATTATAGTTAGTTCTATCCTCTACACTTGACTATATCCATGGTGAATCTTGCAAAATTAAGTAAGTAAATTTGCCAATCTTTTGCTTTAACTTTCTCTGAGTTCTAATTAGATTAAAATTATTGTTAGAATAATTGTTATTATTGAGATATCTAAACTTAAGTTTATTCTAATCGAATTTATTTTAGAAAACATGAATTGATTTTGAATTCCTTGATTCGGTGTTATTCTAGTTCATTTTAATTTGTGACTGAACGAGATAATAAAGAAGGATCTCAAGGCATAAATTTCAAGAAATTATTTTCATACATGAATATATTTGTAATTTTTCATAAATGACATAATTGTATAGTTTCTTAGTGCATATTATGTTTTGATTAATGCATGTTAAACGACACATCTACTCTAATATAAAATAGAAATCGTAGTCATTGATATGTTTTTTGTTTATGAAACTTTTATTTATGTTTGGAAAAGTATATGTGTTTGATCCTTATTGGTTCAACTTACTTGCACTTTTGGTTGTTAATTAGACATTAACAAATGTTTATCTTTTATTGTATGAAAATCATTTCCTCTAGTATACAATCTTGCAATTTTGAGTATTTGCCCAAGTGAGAGAAATTATATGTTATGGGCTTCACACTCATCATTTTGCATAATTTAGGTAGATAAATGTACATTATCATACTTATTTATATTTTATTTATTACATCCAACTAACCTTGCAGGAAATTCTAGTTTGAATCACTATTGTTATGTATCATTAATGAACTGATAAATGCAATATGACTAGATTTAAATCCAGAAGAGTTAATACATATTTTCTACTCAAAAGTGTTTGCTAATTAATTTTTCCTTATTTATTCAAGAAATTGAACTTGTGATTTAATGTTATTGATGGATAATTAATCTGCCCAAAAGTGTTTTCTTATTCAGTCCAATTATAAATCAATGTACAGTTAAACTGAAATTGACAAGATTGTATATACTTTATCTGCTCAAAAGTGTTGAAGCTTATACATTTCCCCTTGTATTTTATGTTTTAACTGTGAAAACCTAATATAATCAGATTCTATCTAAAGATGATTCTAGAATTATATGCTTTTGTTGCATCAGAAAACATTTAGTTAAAGTTTTCTCTTTTTTTTTAGGTGAATAAAACTGACTACATGATGGCATGTATTTTATATTGCTTTCGTACCATGTTCTGATCATGAATATTTTCTTCCAAACCTCGATCCAATTAGTGTGAAGCTAGTTGGTTACATGTCCATGCCAACAAGAATCGAAAAAAAAGGATTGAGATATAATAAAGGGTAAATTACAATTGCACTTTGAAGTTTGTGTGCAATTACAACCTCATACACAATCTTTAAAACATTTCAATCTCATATAATTATTTATATTTCATTTCAGTTTTGTACAATTGTTAATAATTAATCCGTTAAACTAACCATTAAATAATCACCTGGCAAACATAAAACCCATATATTTTGATGATTTGTCAAATAAAAATAATTAAATATTAAAAATCAATTTAAAAGCAAACTAAATTAAAGAAAAGCGAGCCCCACCCCACTCACCCTCTTCCCCAAGCTTTCTCGCAAAGCAGCAGCTGCTTGACAAAATCCCTAATTTTGTTTTCTAGGTTAGTTCGACCTAATCAAAGCATCTTTTTCTTCTCTTTCTTTTCTTTCTCCCTCTCCTCCCCTTTCGAACTCGAACTTCAGCTCTAGAAGCTTCGCAAACTCACGGGCTAGATTTCCAATGGCAAATAACAAGACTGCCAGAGAATCTCCAATAGAAGGAGCGGGTATGCCGTAGATCCAAATACTGACGAGTTTTCAAGTGGAACAGGTCGTCATGGACTACAGCAACGTCGCCCCTTGGACCCTTATACGATTTTGAAGTCAAAGATATGGATCTTGGTGGTTATCTCCGTCGCTTCGAGTGTCGCTTGGTTGGTGGTAAAATGGGCAAACTTGAAATACGACATGCGTCGTTGCAGCGTGAAGTCCTTGTAGTGGTTATAGGTGGGTTTGTGGATTTGGGAGAAAGGATGGGAAGATGAGGTAGGGGTTGTAATGGGAACCAGAGATTTACGAAGAGGTATGATTAAACTCATTGAAGGGGGTGGGGCACACTTGGCATAATTTTTTTTATTAAAAAATTATTTTATACTTGGTTTATTTATTTGGACAAATTTTAATTGCCATGTCATCACTTAACAATCATTTTTAATGGATTGACTAAGGCCATCTCTAATGGATCAGGCCTTAGGGCTGTGGGCACTTTTATAGTTCGAAATGAGGAAAAAACCATCTCTAATGGAGGTCCATGCCAAAGGAAAAAGGGGACCCACTAGGCCAAATTCTAGCCCATGGCCATCAGGCTGGCAATTGAAGCCAGTTAGCCAGCCTGTTGATGGGGCCCAACCTACAGCAGCCAGTAGCTGCACGTCGTCAATTAACGTCATCTAGCCGTTGTATTTGATTTATTATTATATTTTTTTAAGGATGAAATTTAAAAAAAATTAATAATAATTTAATTCTAATTTTTTTTTCTATAAATACCTAAACCATTTCTACACCATTCCTCACATTATTTTCACCCTTCTATACTATTTTACCTCATTTTATTTCAATTCTTCACTTTCTATTCTCTTATCTCTTCTAATAATCTTTCCTTTATTTTTTTCAATAATTTTCAAATGGCCACATCTTCAACCAAAGGAAAGGCTTGGACCCAAAGGAGACATGAAAGCAAAGCCAATCTATACGACAAAGTAAGTGTTTTCAAGTTCTTTTATATATTTAATTATATTACATTTAATTCCATAAATTAATTTCTTTAATTTTTGTAATTATATTTTCTAGGAACGCCAATCGGAGCAATTGTATATGGATGACATTAAAAATCACCTTACTCATCAAGGTTGTTGGGAAATTTGTAAAGGGTGGGTGTTATTTCAAGATCCACCGCTAGAAAGATTTGGTCATACGCCATCTTCCTAAATACAGTTAGGGATGAAGAAGTATCTCCTAGCATTGAAGAAACAAGGCTAGAAAATCCGTCTCTGTTTATGGGACGACACTAGGCTAGAAAATTGAAGGAAAAGGAGGAGTTAGCCTTTCGAGAGGAAATGGCCTCCTCATTGTGATTAATGGCGGAGCAAAATGACATTGCCACGGAAGAAAGGAAGTGTAGACACGAAGAACGGGCAAAACAAATACAAGAATAGATTAATGATAGGAACATGGAAGAGGACACTATGAATTATCCTCCAATGAGTAAGGCATATTTTAAAAGGAAAAATAGGGAAATTATGGCCCGACAGGAGTTGTTTACAACATCCGACTATACTCCTACAATGGCGGATGAAGATCATTATTATAATTAGTTGTTGTAGTCTTTAATATTTAAGTTGTTGTAATCTTTAATATTTAAGTTGTTGTAGTCTTTAAATTTAAATTGTTGTAGTCTTTAATTTAAGAAGTCGTATTTCAATTAAATTATACTTCAATTAAATTGTGATCTTTGAATTAATGTCTATGTTGGTTAACATGCAAGTAAAATTAATATAATTAATAACGTGAAACCTAAACAACATGTAACAAATAATAATACAATCTCCACCCTAGTACTACTTCGGGGAGTTACTAAAACATAAACAACATGAAACTTAAAAACATTTAACAAATAACAACACCAATCTCCACCCTAGTACTACTTGGGGGAGTTATCGAAACTTAAACAACATTTGGTCTATTATGCCTACTCCATTGTTCTTTTGGCCTAAAGATGTGCAATAAGATCCTGTTGTAGGTACTTGTTTGTGGTATGCAAATGTATCATTCTATGATGCCTCATGTATTCATTTAAAAAGATGTTACCAATTGTTTGTCATGGTTTGTAAGAGCGACCAACAACCGAGCCACCCCATTGAGGTTGTTCTTGAGTTTCCTCACACACCATGGCCCCAGCCATTGCTGCCATAAATATTGTGTTGTGCCATGCTTCATCCTCTTCATCGGACTCCTCATCTTCTCATCTCCGCTCCGCCCATTTATCTTCAAACTCGGAATTGGATGAGGACCCCCAGCTAGAATGCGAAGAGGATCCAAAGTTGGAATCCATTACAAACTTGAATTGAAATGACAAATTTTAGAAAATTCTACCCCAATATCTAGCCAATTTATTAATATTGGAACTTGAAGATAAGAAGTGCCACATAGATAAGAATCCTATCTAAAATTTGCATAACAAATTACATCTTGACACGTAGCACTCAAAAATCCTATCCGAAAAGTTATTAAGATTACATAAAGACAAGAAATATAGAGAGTTACTCACTTTAGCGACACGTGTCATTCGAAATATTATCGGAAAAAATTATTGAGATTATATAAAGATAAGAAATCCGGAAGCTTATTCATTTAGCGACAAGTGACACTCAAAATATGTCCGGAAACCTTATTTTAATATGGTAGTTTAATTCAATTAACTAATAAAATTAAAGAACAAACTTAAAATAATAAATTGTTGAGGGGACTAAAAATAGCCCCCCTTCAGTTGGTGATAATATATAAATATGGTCTGACAATGTTTATTAAAAAATAATTCTTGTAGGGCTATAATCTGGATGGGGGCTAAACATAGCCCTTTTCGGTTGGAGATGGCCTAACGGTTGTACGAAATTGATATGAAATATAAGTAATTGTATGAGATTGAAATTTTTTAAAGATGTTGTATGAGATTGAAATTGCAGCTAAACTTAAGGATGCAAATTGTAATTTACCTTATAATAAATTATCTTTTAGAAGGTCAATAGTGAGATCGTCGACATGGATAGTGTTATTTTATCATACCGTCAATTTGAACGATGGATCATACATCATACTTGTTCATATATATTACTTTTAGTTAGCACATTATGTTATAACATCGTCAATGTTAACAATACAACATTACATTATATACCTTTTTTGCTTGCTTAAATTAATAAGAACACTTTTGATTAGTAAACATTATGTATCGTCTTTGTTTGTCATATCAAAATAAATCGTACTATATACTAATATACACATCCTCATCCAAACTTATTACCTTACATTTTTTAGCTAACTTAAGTGACTTACTATATACCATGTTTATAATTAGCAACAAATGTGTATCGAACTAGGAACTTATATGGTTCATATTTTTTTATCCGCTTATGAACATGATACCAAAATATTCTTGTTTGTAATCTGGTGGAAAAAATTTAGTATCAAATTTTATGCATTTGGTTTATGATAAAAACTTGGCACTTTGTAGGGTTTGCGCTTAGCTAATTAAAGCTCTACGGACTGTTACTAGTCAAGGTCCTTAAAATTGACACACACACACAAAATCAAGGCCCTTAACAACTAGAAGGAGGACACTTCAATTTTGGGGAGATTAACTGATGATGCTTGTGTGCTATATTAAACTAGTACTTATGGGCTGGGTTTATTTATGTTTTTCGAGATGCTAATGTTGTGGCATATAAATTAGTTGGTTTTACGCTTGCTCTGGAGTCCTCCGAAAATTATAGGGGGCCTTAGATTATAACCTTGTCATGCAAGGTTCATCTTCTTGCAGCCACTTCTCTTTATGTTTTACAAGGGTTGTAATCTTTGGAGAATAAAAGGTAAAACAGGTTTGGCTAAAGGGATTCGATACAACAACATTGGGGAAAAGTAGCATAGCTTCTAAATCTTGACAAAAGATGGCTTTTTACTGTGAATCTATGACGAAAAGAATAGAGTCTGGACAAACAAAAACTTTTTGGTTTCTTGATTGTCTGAGAGCAAAGTGGGATGTCTTTTGATTGATTGGTTGAGTGTCTTTGTCTCTGGGGTCCTTTGCTACTTTTATAGACATTTTAGCCCAACTATCCAAGTTTTCCCTTATGGTAATGTCCTCCGGAACGTGGTGAGTTACCACTTATTTACCCATCCATACCCCTGAAAAGTACTTTTGGGGGGGGGGGGGGGGGTGAGATGCTCTTCTGAGTGTCATTTCTCTCATAGGCCTATTACTTATTCCTTGGCAAAAATGATTTTTAATTCTTCTTAGGTTGTTGCCTTGTATGTTCATGCCCAATCCTCCCTTTACTTTTTGTGTTCTTGGGCCTTCACTCTCACTAAGCTCAGCATTCCACTCAAGCAGTGCCCCCTTTAATCATTGTTAAGTCTGCTAATCAAGACATTGATAGCGATTAAAATAAATTGCATGCTGAAATTGGGTATTAGCGCCACTTAATTAGCCGTTTTAAACAAACCTTTGCACTAACCCATGATTTCCGAAGTTAATTGCCTGCCCTTTGAATAACTTCCATTTCTCTTTTCTCAGCCACCTTCTTTAGCAAATGTGACTTTCTGAGCTCCCAAATTTCTTGAATTTGCATCCATTTCTTGCCTTAATTCCCAACCACTCTTTCATTCTTTTCTCTCGAATTCAACAATAGCCCTTAAATAATGCCATGCATGCGAGTCTGGAGAAGGAATCGTCACTTTGCACCGTCGGCTCAATAGCCTTCATCGCCCTGGAGTTGGCCTCAATCTATCCATTTTCTTCGAGGAAGAAGATGTACACTCACTAGGGCCTGCTTGGACTACCTGAGTCCCTGTTGTAGTGGAGAACAACATGCCAAATGCCAACTAGTTCACCCCCAATCCTTACACAGTCGAGGTTGGAATTTCTGCCTTAAAGTGGTCCAATTTCCAGAGGGGTTTCCCCTTAATGAAGCATGAAGCCTGGTCCAAATGGGTGGATGAACTAGAGCCCATTTGGAAGCAGAAATTAATGGCAAATGGTATTTATGAGCTCATCATGATGTCTAAGACCATCATCCCCATCAAGTATGAGCTTCTCTCAATAAGTCTTCTTTTCCAGAACACAGGGACGAACACTTTCGATTTTAGAGTGGGCCCTATGACTCCCACCATTCTGGATATGGGTCAGGTTTATAGTCTGAGACTATCGGGCAGATGTGTAAACATTACACATGACTGGTCATCCCCCTCTCGTCCTGTTGCTGAAAGCTCAAAAGCCCCTCAATCCGTTACTAGCTTGGAGTACAACCCCACTACCTTTAAAAGCTATGAGACCTCCTTCACGGGCTTCATTCCATTTGCTAAGACGATGCTCAACCCATATTTTCCCACTGCTGACCCAACTTAGGAACACATGTACTTTCTCCTTTATTGGTTGAATAAGCATGTGTTCCCTAATAAATTCAAATAAGTGAATCTGGAATGGATCCCTCTGGTGGAGGCGTTGCATTCCTTTAATGATGTAGTCACCGGTCCCTTTATCCTGGCACACCTCTACCATCTTCTCTACAAGATGATAAGGGACCAACCCTTTGAGGCTAATGTTAATAAGGCTACCAAGATGGTGCAGCTCTGGCTTCAATGGTACATCCCAGAGTTTCGGGCTGTCAACTTGGAGTTTCCAAAAGGAATAGCTCCCGCTCAAATTCTGGCAGAGGCTCCCACCACCAACCATTCTACCTTAACCTGCCTCTACTTTTTCAAAATCTGTAGAACTCGGGCTAATTTGGAGTAGGGTACCTATGTGCTCAAAAGGTACCATTGGTTCTCGGACAACCATTTCCAATATTCCTTTGGGGATGATGCCAGCAGCTTCTGCAAGGAGAAATTTATTAGCTACATCCAACAAAAGGACTTGGTTTGGGGAGTTTGAAATAACCGAGCGGGCTACGAACATGGCTAGAGGTCTACCACCCTAATTTCTGTGGTAGGCAACTGGGGTTTAGGCAGACGATCCCAATCCCCTTCTTCGACTCTGTCCAGTGTGGAACTTCCTATCGTCTCCACTCTCATTCTGAGGCTACATTTCGGGTAAGCAGGCGCATCTTAGAAGTGATGAGCAAGATAGCCTATAAGTCCGCAACCTTCAACTTCGAGTGTACATCTTTGTTCACCACTTGGTGAGAGGCCAAGTGGTCTAGGAAGTACGATAGAGATCTTAGAGAAGCCCATGATAAGATCTTCAGGTTGGTCTTCTTCAAGTCTCTTCCAAAGAAAGAAGAATTTGAAAGCTGGAAGGAGGCCATCAACCAGAAAAACTAACTTCTGCTAATAGGTAATTTACACTGTTGCCTTTTTCTTTACTTTATATTTTCATGATTTATGATTGCTAACTCTTTTCGTGATCTTACAACCCAAGCCAACCCTGATAAAGTGGATGTCAGGCCAGAAGAAGAGGATGATGATGCCTTGGTTCTCCAAGAGGCGATCACGGAGGCAGTTAAGCAAGAAACAGGCTCTAGCCATGTTCCTAAGGATACTGTGCATATATCTGCGATGTTCAGCGAGTAAAAGACAGAAGCTGAGCTTGAAGCAGAGACTAAGGCTCTTCGTTGGGCAAGATCTACTGTTGTGGAATCTTCTCACTCTAAGCTCGAGGTGAGGCCCCAGGCTACACTCAATCTTCTTACTGCAAGAGCCACTACACTAAGAAGAAAACCAGGTCTCAAACCTTCCAGGCCTACAGATCTCTTCCTGCCTTTCCAGCTGAATTGAGCAGGAAAAAATAGAATACTGCCAGTAAGTGATCTAAACTTGGTTTCTTTATTCAATTTTATCTCAAATTTTGAGTTAATCCCGTCTTTTCTCGTAATTAGGACTTATTATCAACAAAAAACATGATATATCTCCTCATGAGATGCCAGCAAGTAAGGAAGGGCAGCAAAGTGACAAGGAGGTCCTTGCCAAGATTTTGGAGGAATTAAAGGTAGCCTTCTTAAACTTTGAGTACTTAGTTAATGTTGAAGTCCTTTTATTGTACTATACTAGTTTTTTTGTTGTTTTCCAAAATAGGCTTCCAAAGCATAAGGGACCTCTCAAACCAAGCATTCTTCATCTCCAGCTCGACTTGTGCCTCTTTCTCCTTCTCAGGCTGAGCCTTCAGAGGTAAGATTCTTCTTCTCAAAACTTATCAACCTTACATTTCTAAGTTTTAAATGTTGACTTTACTTCTGCTATTTTCAGGTAAGGGGAGGCACTCCGGCTCCTCAGGTAGAGCAAGAACTAGCTATTTCTTCGTCTTCTATTCCTCCAGCAATGGTGGTGATTCCTACCTCCTAATTCAATCCAACAACTGGAGAGATGCTCCACTTTCTATAAGATAGCAGTGCTTCTGTAAGTCTTATTTTCCTTAAGACATTTTTTAGCTGTTCTTAATATATTTTTACTTTGGATTTATGCTCTGTACTTTATCTTTGCCAGTCTTCCCCCTTGCCAAAGACTACCAATTAACCAACACCAACTGTTGAGAAGCCTATAGTCCCTAAGATACCAATTGTCTCAGAGGCGACCACTCCCAAGGCTACTCATCTCCCTACTCAGACAAACCAACCAAGTCTCTTTGAGGCAGCTGCAGTAGCACATCCTCCTCCCAAAGCACAAGGCTCTTCTCAGGTACAAACATACTTACAATCTTGTATTTTCCTTATTCTAGTCCAGACTGCCCTACTAACATGTTTTTTTTTGTATTTTGACAAGTCTCTGGTGAGGGCTCGGACAATTTTCCTCAGCCCGCTATGAGTAGGGTAGTCCTTCATCGGCCTTCACGAGTTTCTGAAATCTCAAGGATCCCAATCCCTCGGCCTAGAAAGAGTGCTACTTGATAGGAGCATATTTAGGCAACTTACTTAGCTTGTTTTCGTGCATCTATGTTGTTAATTCATAGTTGTTTTAGTAGTTTAAGCCATTTTCGTGTGTTTTTAGGTTCATATGGCTAAGGAAGCAAAAAGATGCATTTTGGAGCATTTTGGAGCAAAATTGGGCTTGGAATGGATAGCATATGCTTGGAGCCAAAGTGTTGGACGAATTTGAAAGCCTTGTATGCACTTTGAACATAAAACAAAGGGCCTAGCCCAATCAAACAATCCTTTGAGCCATGCAAAACCTCTAGCCCAATCAACAACCCTTAGCCACATGCATTCACATGCATCACAACCCCAAAACCATTCACACACACATGCACTTACTCTTTCATCATTGCACCACCATTCACACACACATGCACTTACTCTTTCATCATTGCACCACCAATTCAACACATGCATTTCCACCTTCCTACTTCATCATTTCAGCCACATATTCACCCACATGCACTTTAATCATTCAACACATGCATTCACACACCAACAACAACCCAATGCCGTGCACTTCCCTTGCCTTTCCACCAACAACCTAGCTCTTTTTCCATCATTATTTCATCCACATGCACTCTCAATCATAACAACCACATTCACTCTTAAACAATCACCCACATATTCTCCCATTCCCCCTATAAAAACCCATGCATTCATACACAAAAATCACATCTCATTTTCATACACAAGACACCACAAACACATCCAATCTTCCCCTTTGCCGCAAGCTCCCATTCCATTTCTACACAATCTCTTCTCGGCTTCATTCCATTCCATACACTCTCCCATTCGCAGAAACCATTCAACCTTAGCCGCTCCACCTTCATTTACAACACACTTGGAGCGCCAACACCGAAGGCAACTCTTAAGGGATTTCAACATCAGTTTTGCTTCAAGGGTTCTTTCTCCTTAATTCTATGTTCATTCATGTTGTATATTTTTATATCAAACATTCTGTAAACATGAAGTGTAACTAATTTCTTTCTAGGGATTCGATGTAGCCTTGCAAGATTGCCATGTAGTTATTTCAGAATGCTCAGTTGATCCATCTATTTCTTGTTTCATTCTCTGATTTAATTGTGACTTTGTGTGTTGATTTTAATGTTTGATCACCATTTGATTTAACCACAGGTTGTTTAGCCAAGAGTAAAGCACACATCATGCATACTCTTGGTGGATATGTGAATGAATGAAGGGAATGCTTTGCAAACAACCTGCCGAGTGTTTCCTTTGGTTTTATGAAAGTTTCTTGTGCGTGTCATGTTCTTGATTAAGGACCAAAGTTGCACATCACACTTAGGTTCATGATTAGGAACATTTGATCAAGTCCACACATCATATGGTTGATCATATCTAAGTGAAACAAACCCAAGAAATAGGTAGATGGATGAGTATAATCTGATTTAACAAGCATGGACTTGGCTTAGCAATGGTGAAACCGAATCCCTAGCTTCATCTCCATCTGTGCTATCTCATTTTATTAGTTGTTGAGTCATTTATTTGTTTCTACTTCATTTTCTTGTGCTTTCAAGTTACAACAACAAATCTGCCTAAGTTGATTAGTTTTATTTTTCTTATAGAGTTCTTGCAAAACAAGTGATTATATAGGTCCAATTAGTCCCTGTGGATTCGACACCCTTACTTGTGCCATTATACTAAACCTATTTTAGCACTAGGAAGGAAATCCTTAATTACTGCTGCTGAGTCCTCCACTTTCACCTTTATCAATGTTGCCACTACTGTTGCGGCCTCTGATGGTGCTAGTGTGATGCCTCATCCTCTGCTTCTTTTCTAGTTACAACTTCTTTGCTCGAACTAGTCAGAGAGTTCGAGTAAATCAAAACAAAGCTAAGATCCCTATGGCGCCCCTCTAAGCCTTAGCACCTCCAAGATCAATGCATGATCTTTAGAGAATAGATGCAGATGGACTTCTTTGCCTCATTCAGCTTCAAAGATCTTCAAGATGTTCAGAGAGCTCTCACTGATTTGTACTAAGCCCAATGGATGTCAAAGGTGCAATATGAGTCTTTCATCTTATTCTTCAAAAACCTAAGGGTTTTGAAGGATTAACATCTCAAGGTCGAAAGGCAAGCAAACAGAGTGAGGTGCTACAAGGAGAAGCATATCAAGACCTCTATTACTATGCAATAGCTGGTGAAAGAGGGCTCGGCCGTGAAGGATCGAATAATGATGGTAGCTGCTAAAATCCAAAGGCTGGAAGAACAACTTTCTGTGTTGAAGGCTAAGTAGATGACCCTTTCCAGCAAGCTATATAAGAAAATCAAAGAAATGAAGAGAGTCAACCATGAAGTGGAGGAGTTTGAAGGTCAATTAGCCAATAACAATATAACCTTAAAAGAGCCGCGTCCCATTTTCACCATCAAGACTTATCATTTCAGGATAGCTGTTTTGGCTAAAGATGTAAATCTATTAGGCTAGGGCATCTGTACTTTTCCCAATTATTGAATGAAAAGATCTCTTACTGCTTTACTAGTTTCCTTACTTATTTATTTTTCTAACATTGACAACTGCTTTAAACATATAAAAAGGGCCCTCATTTCTTTTCTAAGTATTAGACTTCACTAATGTAATAGTCTCTAACATCCCAAAGAGTTGGGTGGTTTTTCTTCAAAAATTTGGCATTAAATGGATGTTTCTGTAAGTCTCCCTCTAAATCTGCCAAGTAATACCCCCATCTGTCTAATACTTTGGTAATTGTAAACGGGCCTTCCTAAGTGAGACTCCACTTCCCAAAACCTCTAACTTGAGCTCCTAAAGGCAAAACTATTTTCCACACCAATTTCATTCTTTAAAAGTCTTCTGCCTTACCCTCTTGTTGTAAGCTTAGGTAACAACCTCTTTCCCCTTCTCGATATTGTTTAGAGCTTCAATTCAAGCAACATCTAAATCGTTAATTCCTTGATTCATGGCCTGAATGAACTCATCACTATGTAGGCCAAATTAGTTCTGAAGTCTTACAGAACTCGTATTGATTTTCATAGGGAGCACTGCATTTTGCCTGAATGTCAATGCATAAGGAGTGATCCCAGTTCCTGCTCTTTTTGAGATCCTGTAACCCCAAAGAGTATCTCCCAACTTCTCATGCCACCTTTTTGGACTATCTGCCACCATTCTTTTAATGATATTCACCAATATCTTGTTGCTAGCTTCTGCTTGACCATTGGACTGGGCATAATAAAGGCTAGACTAGATCATCTTTATCTTGAACTTTGCTGCAAACTCTTCTACTTCTTTTGAGATAAATGATGGCCCCATGTCTATAACAATTATTTTAGGCACCCCATATCTATACAGGATTTTCGTCTCCATAAATTTCCTCATAGTAGTAGAATTAATGGTCGTCACAGTTGAAGCCTCAACTCATTTAGTAAAGTAGTCAGTTGCCACAATTATGAAGGTGTGTCCCTTACTGGAAGTTAGGTATATTTGCCCCGATAAAGTCCATGGCCCACCCTCTGAAAGGTCATGGCTTTACTACTAAATTTAGGGGCATTAACGATGTATGCTGAAGAGGTACATGTCTTTGACATTCTTCACATCCTCTAGCATAAGCTTTATAATCTTTCTGCATGTCGGGCCAGAAGTAGCCATATCTTCTTAGCAACCATCTCATCTTTGTTCCTGCCTGGTGTGCTCCACAAATGTCTTCATGTACCTCAGCCATCACCCTCATTGATTCTTCTAGACCCAAACATTTCAACAAAAGCCTATCAGCAAAGTTTTATCCCACATAACAAACTTAGTTACCTGTCGTCTAATCTTCTTACTAGTGGGAAAAGAAAGGCCTTTCAAGTATTAGATGATAAATGTTCTCCAGTACTCTATCTTAGGCTCCAAGCTAAATCCTCTCTCAAAGATAGAATGAAGACTTTTCCTTTGGATCTCTACTATCATCTCAGGCCATCTCTCTTAAAACTGTGCTCCAGAAGCCTTCTGTGCTAATTCATTAGCAATCACATTTGCCTATCTGGAAATATATTTAATTGTTATTTCATTACCCTAATAATCCAATAGTTGAGTAGCTGCCAATTAATACCCTGCCATTGTGATATATCTACACTTATACTCTCCATTTAATTAATTAATCACCAACTCAGAATCACCATATACTTCTACTTCAGCTGCCCCCAACTCTATCAAAATTTCTAAGCCAATAATCAGCGCCTCATACTTTGCCTTGTTGTTGGTAGTATCTTTGTAATCCAAAATGAATGAGTAGCAATGCTGAATCCCCTTTGGATCAATGATGACGAGTCCAACTCCCACAACATGTTGTGTGCAAGATCCATCAAAATATAACCTCCAATGAGTGATCCATAGGTTAGTTACTCTTTTTACTTCTTGCTGAATCCATTCCTCCTTGCCTGAATGAGCTTTACTAGGTGGGATCCAGATACTAGCTACTTCCAAAGTTCCAGGGATGTTGACAAGTCTCTCCTTGGATTTTTGGTACTCAACTAGGAAGTTTGCAATTGCTTGTCTTTTCACTGCCATCTGAGGTATATACTAAAAACTGAACTCTGATAGTGCTAGGATCCATTTCTCCATTCTTCCAGTCAACATTGACTTGGACATCATGTACTTGATCACATCAGTTTTGGCAATTATATGGATATAGCAAGTCAACAAATAGTGCCTTAATTTGCTGGCAGTGAAGTACAAGGCTAAACATAGCTTTTCAATTGGGGTATATCTTGTTTCTACCTCAGTGAGGATTTTACTGAGGTAATATATTTCCTGCTCATTTTCCCTTTCATTATTCTAGGCCAATACACTTCCTATTGACTTCTCGAATGCTGAGATGTAGAGCTTTAAAGGTTTCCCCATCTGGGGAGGCATGAGCACTGGAAGAGAGGCTAGGCAAGTTTTCATTTTATCAAAGGCCTTTTGGTGTTGAGGGCCTCACTCAAATTTGTCTTGACTCTTCAATCTTAACAAAGGGATCAACGATTGGATTTTGCCCACCAAGTTAGCAATGAATCTTCTCAAAAAGTTAATCTTCCTAAGTAGCCTCTGTAATTGCACTTTGTTAGTAGGGGGAGGTGATTCCATTATAGCCATAGCCTTGTTTTTGTCCACTTCTACACCTCTTTAATGGACCAGGAACCCCAAAAAGTTGCCAAATCTAACCCCAAAGCCACACTTTCTAGGATTCATCTTCAACTTATGGGTTCTCATTCTTAGCAAGGCTTATCTGAAGTCTTCCAGGTGATGATCTTTAGTTTTAGATTTCACCACAATGTCATCAATGTATACTTCCATGCAGTGCTCGATTAAATCATGAAATATAGTTTTCATTACCTTTTGGCAACTAGCACTAACATTTTTCAACCCGAAGGGCATGGCAACGTATTCATAAGCTTCTATATGTCCTGGGCATCTGAATGTTAGTCGGCCTTCACTAGCATTTCCATCCATGAAAGATAAAAGTTTGTGTTTTACAATTGCATTGATGGATAGGTCAGCCATAGGCATATGGTATTCATCATTGGGGGTTGCCCCATTAATATTTCTATAATCAACACAACATCAAATGACATTAGTTACAACTTTCAGTACAAGTACAATGTTGGCCAACCACTCTACATATTTTGTAGGTCTAATAAAGCCTACCTTTACTAGCCTCTCAATTTCTTCTTTAACTTTTTCTTTTATCTCTTTCGACATCCTCCTCAGTGCTTGCTTCACAGGTCTGTACCCTTTTTTAATAAGCATTATGTGCTTCACTAAACTGGAGTCTAATCCAAGCATTTATGTGTAATGCCATGCAAACCGTCTTTGAATTTGTGCAAAAAATTAATTATCTTTGCCCGATCTCTGGCTTTCAGCAGGCTTCTAAGGGGTTTTGAATTTCAAGTACTGGTTTATCGGGCTCTGTAGACAAAAATTCTACTGACTTCGAAGCCTCAGGCTTATCTTCTAGCCAATCCAAGTCATATATACATTTTGTTATGTAGATGGTTGCCTTCACTTCATCTTCCAAATTTCCTTCCCTTGGTCATCTTTAGCGCATGAAGTTCCTTTTCCTCACTCCACCATTTCTTCAGCTGAGCTCTCCTTGATCTCTTTTCATTCTCTCCCATAGTCCAGCAGTCTCTTGATTAAGAACCTAACTGTTATCACTTGGTCATTTCTCTTCTGGTTTGTCATCATTGGTGTTGGTAGGCAGGGACAATATGAGGCATGTCTCATTCCTCCTGGGTGATAGAGAGTCATTGTTCTAAGAGCTTTTAGGCCATCACCTTGGTATGACGACCATTTTGATCAACACCTAGACATTATAGGATCCCAACATTGGGATTGTAGAAATTAGCCTCAACAATATTAGTTGTAGGGAGAAATGGTCGTTAGTCGGCCTCCATTATCTCCCAAAATCCTTGTTCTGCAGTGGTGGGTTCATGATATACATCAACTTGTTGATGCAAGGTAGATGGTACATATAGACTTTGGTGTATCCAATCCCTTCTCAGCAACGCCCTATAGGTAGAGCTGTTATCTACCACAAAGAATGCCAACATAATCTTCTTAGATCCCAAGTCTACCTCTAAAAGCAGTATCCCATGAGTTTTGCTGATGACTCTAGAAAAACTAGACATTGTGATATCAGTAGGTTTAGTCTTCTTCACCTTTGCAAAGTTTCTTTATCAGTTTAAGTGGCAGCATATTAACTGCTGCCCCCCCCCCCCCCAATCTATCAACATCTTTTTGAAATGAACTCATTCCAGATGAGTTATCACATATATGGGCTTTAAATGGGTTGCTAAGACCAGACTTTGCTTTTTGAACACCATCTTGTCAGAATAATCCCTCTCGGGTTCTCTTGTGCCACATAATCATCATCCATTACTGCTGGTTAATTTGGTTCTGCACAGAACATAGCTGACAGTACATAGGTCATGTTCACATGAAAGTTGCTAAGTCCTGGTTTTCATTCCTTCTTCTCCTTAATTTGGCATATAAACTTATCCATTCGTGCTTAAAGATCTTTGGTTAACATCAACTCGAGCACTTCCTCCTCTCCTATGGCGTCAAAATCATTCCACTACCTTGGAGTTCTAAAGAAAATATCCTCATATGGTAGTGGAGGCATCCCACTTTCAAGATAAATGGTTCCAAAACAAATAGGCTCTATTGGAAATGTGCCCAAAAGCCAATCATATGATGATATTTTACAGACATTTCAGATGTTAAACTAATCTAGTTTAATATAAAGGGCTAAGATTATTGTTTAAAGCCAACTCATATAAATGTTATAAGCTTAAACTATAAGTCCAAGGAATATGTAATTGGGAAAAATGTGATCTAAAGAAGTTAGATTCATGAGATTATTCTCTTTCGTATACATATCTTAAACGTTCCTGATCAAAGGATTTCCAATTGGGTATTAACAGTCCGTTAAGATCAGTACATGCTATAACTTCTTTTAAGGAGAGTGATTGGTCTCGAGTCATTGGTGTGACTAACATCAAGATAAGCATGTAGGTGTTTAACGGAGAATGAGTCCACTAAACACGATCAACAAAGAGTTCTCATACTCATATCACATAAGAACTCATGGTTGGGATAATGTAAAATAGTCCTTTGACCTGAGTCATCATAGTTGTCTTATGGTTAGGTCCTTGATCTCTGACTATATTAAAGTCACTCCGTCAAAGGGTGTCCATGACATAGTTGGGGTTAAGCCACTTAACCATGGAGGCAAGTAAATGCGCAACAAGGGATCCCTAACCTTTAAACCGTTTAAGGGAGAAGACTCTATGATATGATTAAGAATCTCAAGCCAGAGTATGAATGAGATTTAGGAAGTCATTCCAAATCACATTCAAGGTAATCATATAAGTAAAAGAATCATTTTGGATAGTAGACATGAATAAACTATCAAACCAAACAATGTGGTCAAGAGTATTGTATTAGAGAATGACAGTATTGCATTGTAATCTTAAACTAAATAGGTTCTATATCAAAAGTCACTCATGGTTTGTGAAAGCCCTAAAGGTGTGTAATCACTAAAGGGAGAATTGAAAATAAGTTTCAATTCACAATAGATTTGAAAAGTTCTAATTGCCCATTGCCTCACTAAAAGGAACCTAATGGATCGTACACCGTGTAAGGTTGATTGAAGACATAACGGAGATGAGTAAGGATAATTAAATGGTTTAATTATTTATGCAATGATTAATTAATATGATCATTAATCAAATGAATAAGTTCATTTTAGATCTCGGGTTAGTTTTGGGCCGCAAGGCCTAATAGGACTTGAATGTCAAGTCCAATAACTCAAGTTGTATGACAACTTGAAAACACAAAGGGCTTGAAAGCCCAATAAACCCTTAACGCCGGCCATATAGAGAAGGGTAGTGAATTTGCCTTAATTGTAAGTTTGCCACTCCATTGTGAGGTGGTATAAAGGCAACTTTATAGCCATTTCATCCTTAGGGTTTTCTTTGGAGAAAAGATGAGAATAAAAACTCTCTTGACTCTTTAATGAAGGCCACCCACCCTAAAGGAACACAGCTAGCAATTTTTCTTCTTCTAGGTCACTTATCTCTTCATCAATGATCTCCTTGGTGTGGAGACTTAGAGGTTCTCTATTTTGGGAACTTGGAGAATCCATCCATCCATCATCCTCCAAGAAATCCATAGAGCTAAGAAGTAAGGAATGAAGGCCCTCTCTCTTGGGTGATTAGCCTTTGCTTATGTAAAGAGGAATCAACAAAGGTATAAGATTTCTCAACTCACTTTCTTTTGAGTTGAGTCTTAGTTCACCATAACTACTAGGCTTTGAATTTCATGGGTAAAGTGTTTTTTTTTTTTAGTGCATACAAGCATGATTCCGACTTTTAATTGTTAATAACATGCATAGATGTTGCTCAAATGAGCTAGTTTTCACAAATATATCCTTCAGGGTCTGGATTCCAACCTGGTGTAGGTACTATCATCATGCTTTCTTAGGCTCTTCTTAATATTATGTACTTCCCTGGATAAGGGATTCGAGGAACATGATCCCCTACGCCTTTAGTCTTACTATTAGCCCTTTCTACTTCTTTCTTGCTTCTCCAACTGAGTCGTCTCTCTCTTTCTTAGGTAAACTTCTCAAACTTAACATTTTCAGAAGCTTCTGAAACAATGGGTATTTTTAGCGAGTTCATATGAGATTTGTGTTGCCTTTGAACCTTTCTTATCATGGATGCCCCCATTTATAAGACATGCATTCCATTTCTGCCCACTACGTACCATTTTCAGCCCAGTCGGGTTGAATTCACCTTTGTAACTGGTGGTATCGGGCTCATGGTTCTTTCAAGCCTTCCTTGTCTCATGCTGCCGCAGTTGGTTGGTCAGGGAGTCTTAACATCCACCTAGCGTGGCAACCTCGCCCCTTTATCTTCTACCTCTTCAGAAGCTTTAAAATTTCTAAACACTTCAAACAAACCCTTAGGCTCTGAATCTCCTCCCAACCTCTGGAACACATTCTTAGTAGTCTCCTTGTTTGTCTCAGCAGCCCAAAGAGTACTCATGCGAGCATCATGTTCTTCTATCTTTTTCATTCTGACCAATTCTCGATCAATGATGGCACCAAATGTAGGTACCTCAAGCTCACACTCACACGGACACTTGCTACACAAAACTACTCATTTGATCACAGCTGCTTGAGGCCTATCGAGTAACCTTCTAACATCTTCTGTTGGCCTACTTGCTTGCCTTCTTTCTCCTCTTTCATCTAAGGTAACTTTTCATTTCCCCCTCTTCACCCAATTAAAATTTATCATGTTGATTAAGGCTTCAGGGAATGGATTTGTGTCAACCATCATGTTAGCCTGAGGTTTCTCCAACAATAATTTCTCTATGACTATAAGGTCTTGGATCTAATCTCTGAACTGCACACAATTAGCAATGGAATGGTTGAATGTATAGTGGAGCTTACAATACTTCTTCCCTCTAAGTTCATTAGGTTTGGGCATCTTCTTGGTGCTATCTAGCAGGATTACTCGAGCCCTCACTAGTTCGTCATAAATGTCTATAGCCTTAGTTAAGTCAAAGGAATATGACTGATACTTTGGAGGCTCCATGGGTACAAAACCTTCATCGTTCATCACAATCTTCTGGTCTTTGATAGGTTGAACCAATCCCTTCAGCATCAAAGGTATGAAAGAAGTGATCATTTGTACAGTCCCTTCTCCCAGGCTGTTATCATTTTCTCCCTTATCTAAACCTTCAAACTCCAGTTGATGTATTGATGCTTTGCTTTTATAAAAAGGGGGCACTTTGGATAAGTGTTTCACTTGTTGTTCTTTTGCCAACAACTTCTCATACTTAGTGCCTACAATCACCAATTCTTGAAGCTCGTTAAACTGTACATCATAGAACTTCTTCTTCATAGGTAGTCTTAGAGCCTTACGGGCGATGGCTATGAGTTGAGCATGGTTGATTGGGAACTGGCATCTCATCCTGGTTTTCCTAAACCGCATCATAAAATCCTCCGTAAACTCATGTTCATATTGCTTTACTTCCACCAGATCATTAATGTCATTTCAGGTTCCACCCTATAAAACTAGTTATGAAAGACCATCTCCTTCTACCCCTAGTTGGCAATGGAATTGAGGGGGTAACAGACAGTACCATTGGGAAGCCAAGCCTACTAGTGAGTTTCCAAACAGTCTCAGTTTGTAGTTAGGGTTATCCTCAAATAGTAAACAGTGATTTGAAAACTTGAAAATGTGATATCTAGAAGACACATTATAGTCTTCCCCACTGAAAGTTGGGAATGCAAACATCTTGAAATTAAGAGGAAAAGGATTTTGCTCATCAATGTACTCTGGATAAGGCTTCTGATATGTTATGTTAAACATCAAGCGGGCATGCGGCTGAACATTCTGTACTACCATCCTCCTCAATTCTGCCAGTTCATTCCTGAGTTGTTGGTTAGCCATATTATTGTGTGAGGGATAGAGATTCCCCCATTTCGGGCTATAATCAATGCCCAAATAAGCTTCCCTCTGTGGATTTGGCTGTCTCCATCTAGCTTCTCCTCTTCCCTTATTAGCCAATGATGGTGCCTGTAAGAAAGAGGTTTGCCCCTAGCTGTGGATAATCCATTTCCGCTTGCTTCTTCCACCAAGTTAGACGCACCAATCTTCATCCATTCCTACCCTACCTGCCTTCTAACATCTGGTGGTGGTGGCAGAGGATTGGGCAAGCTTGCTTCTTGAAACTCTTTCTCTTCTTGTCAACTGGTTTCAGCCTCTTCCTTCCTTTTCCATTTGTTCTTCTTTTCCTTAAGTAAGGGGAACAAAGGAAGTACTGGTTCTTTTTCGGGCCTTGCTTCCATGATTCTTTCCCTCATATAGCCATTATTCGGTGTAGAGTACTGTGACTCCAACTTTCTTTGTAGAGTTCATGTTAAGGAACACAGCCTACTAACCTTTCCTCTGGTCCCCAGAGAGATTTGCTCCATACTCCTCAACATTTTAGCCATGATGGCTGGCAAATCTTTATTAGTGACTTTTCCACCTGACTTCTCTGAAGAGGTCGAGCTTTCTAGGATTGTGGGGCCAGGTAATGAAGGAAAATCCTCTAGGTGATTTGTCATGCATGCTTCTGTTGGACAAAGAGGTTGTCGAAATTCCACCGTCCACCTGAATGTTTGATCATTCCTTCGTCTTCCCATACAATATCACAAAATGGATCCTGCCAGGCATGCCAAAACTATGTTCGGGTTAGATCTGTCATTCACACAACTCCCCGAGGTCTTGCCTATCGGGCAAGGTTTGTTGCTTGGTGTGCTGCAATATGAGTTTGCCATTAGTTTGAATGGTGCCTTTGTGGGGCCTTTTGTTAGGTCTTGAGGCTCACAATCAAAACTAATATAGATCTAAGCTTGCCACCGTTTTCTTTGTATAATGGATTGTTCTTTTTAGTTTTTTAACTAGGTTGATCACTTACGCCACAAGTTACTTAGACTTTTTGATCTTACTGGATTGTTACAGATAGGTTAAGTCTGTATAAGGTTCTTTTTCTTGCCTTGTTAACAAGGAGTTTTACTTATGATATTATATGTCCAGGCAAAGGGAGTTCATGGCCCTTTCAACTATTTCTTTGATTACATTTAACATTAAAGAAGCAAGGTTAATTAGTTTAGCCCAATTAATCATCAAATTAAAACTTTGAACGAAAAGCCAGTTGAAAATGATGAAGGAATATGCATTAAACAACAGATCTACTTTACGTAAGTACAAATAAAAAAGACTCGGGCAAGAGTATAACCTCATCAGGCAAGGTTCATCTTCTTGTAGCCACTTCTCGTTGCGTTTTACAACGGTTGTAATCTTTGGAGAATGAAAGGTAAAACAGGTTTTACTAAAAGGATTTGATACTACAACACTGGGGAAAAGTAGCAGAGCTTCTAAATCTTGACAAAATATGGTTTTCTATGGTGAATCTATGACGAAAAGAACAGAGTCTGGACAAACTAAACTTTCTGGTTTCTTGCTTATCTAAGAGCAAAGTGGGATGTCTTTTGATTGATTGGTTAAGTGTCCTTGTCTTCAGGATTGATAGGAGCATATTCATGCGACTTAAATGGCTTGTTCTCGTGCATTTACGTTATGTTTCTCTCGTTATTTTAGTCCTTTATGCTTCTTTTGTGTGTTTTCAGGTTCTAAGGGCCTAGGGAGCAAGAAAGTGCATTTTGAGGCCATTTGGAGCATTTTTGGGCATGGATTGGATAGCTTATCCATGGAGCCAAGAGGATGGACGAATTTGAAGGCCTTGTATGCACTTGAAGACACAAAACAATGGCCCTAACCCAATCACATAACACCTTGCCATGGGCTTAACACAAACATCATTCCTTGCCATGCAAGGAGGAGCAATTTGGGTCCATTTCATGTACTTAAACTCTAGCCCAATCCACAATCACTTCAAAGCCATGCAAAACCTTTCAACACCCTTTAATCATCCCTCTTTAAGTTATGATTTTATTTCCTAACCCTACATGCATTATTTATTAGCTCCCATTCCCTTATGCCATTTTCAGATTTCCACCCACTAACCTAGTCATCAACACATGCATTCACTTCATCATTACACCACCACTCATTCTTTAATCCACATGCACATTCAATCATTCACTCAAGCACCCTTGTGCCATGTTTCCCCCTTTGTTCCCACCCATCACATGCATCATCATCAAACAAACATTGCAACCACATGCACCTAAAACTAATCAATGCCGTGCACTTCCCTTGCATTTTCAGCCATCACACTTCATCATTGCAGCCACCATTCACCCTAATTGTCAATCACATACTTTCCCATTGTATAATACATCCACATGCATCTTTAACCAACAAACATTGCAGCCACAAACACTCAAACACAATCAATGTCGTGGGGTACATTACAATTCCAGAAATTCCAGCTTTCCAACCTAGCCACATTCACATGCATTCACTCATAATCATTCACCAAACTTGCAGCCACATTTCCACCTATTCCAAGCTGTCATGTTCCCTCTCATTTACCTATAAATAAGCATGCAACCTAGCCACAAGGGAATCATCTCATTTTCATACACTTCACACAACACAAACACAACCCTTGTGCCGCAAATCCCCTTCCATTTCTGTGCAGTTTTTCTCCTCCATTGCAGCCACTATCCAACCACTTCCCATCCCTCCAAAACACTTCACATAATCCCCAAAGCTCACTTAGACCTTGTGCTACAACAACGAGGAAGAAAAGAGTGCCTAAACGTTCATACAATTCAAGTTTGAGTTGTTGGAATTTTTAGGTGTTTCTTTGATTTCAAAGTTTAAATTTAATTCTCTTTGTTTTGTACGTATGAGAATGGAAGAGAAGAGTGCCTAAACGTTCATACAATTCAAGTTTGAGTTGTTGGAATGTTTAGGGGTTTCTTTGATTTCAAAGTTATGAGGAACTAAACCCCCTTTAGCTAGGGGGTGATTCGAAACTATGTTTATATTTGCAATATGAATTGATTACTTTTGGTTGGAATTTCATAAGTTGTGGATTCAATTCGTTTAACTGTTTGATTGATAACTTATTTATGTATGTTCATTGAGATTGCAAGCTTAATTTTCATGCATGAATATGACGCTAGAATATAAGTGAGTTTCACCTAATCGTTATGAACTTATATTCACAAGTAGTGGAGGTTGCTTATAAACAATCGCGTTAAACGAATTCTTGGCATAAGTTTCATGCGTATTCCATAGTAACGAATGCCTCGTCAACACTTATAATTTTCATTGAACTTAATGATCTTTGTTGAATGTCTCTATCATGCGTATTCCATAGTTAGGGACTTTGATTAAGAATAATTTGGTTGTAATGCGTATTCCATTCAATCCAACGAATTTAGGGAAATCTGAAAGTTAATCTAAGCGGACCTAATTAACTTGGAGCATTGAGTTTCACAACTTATCGAAAGACCAACTGAGAATCAATATTGTATGCAAGTGTAACATGTGTGAGAAGAACCCCTTGGCTATTCCATCATCCATATTTTCATCACATTCATATTTACGTTTTGCCTTTAATTACAATTTGTCCATTTAATTTAATCTCGTCCAACCACAATCACCCCTCTTATTTTGTTAAGTCTTATTCATTTGATTTGTCTTATTTTATGTTTTTGAGTATTTGGAGTCTTTTAAACTTGTTTTGATTCTTTTAGTTTGTCTTAGTGTTTTAAAAGTTAGTTTTTATGTTTTTAAGTCAATTTAGAAGGTTTTAGCAAGCCCTCCTAATCCCCGGTCTAGAACGATCCCTCACTTATCCATTCTACTACAATTGTCAAACGAGGGTTTAATTTGAGTGTCAAGTAAATCTCGCATCAAATTTTGGCGCCGTTGCCGGGGATTAGCAACTTTGCTAATCCTTTGTCTTTATTTTTATATTTTGTTTTTCGTGCATTCTTATTTCAGATTCTTAGTTTGTTTGTTTCCTTGTTTTTTAGGTACTGTGTATGACTCGTAGCTCTCGGCCTATTATAGAGAACATCTCCGACTTTGACGGTGATTTTGAACGCACTTTGAGGAGAACGAGGAGTCAACAAGAGCCACCACAACCTCCACCACAACCTGGGCTTGAAGAAGACGAAGTAGGTGTAGAAGAAAAGCCCACGGATCAGATTTTTGAAGAAGAACAAGCCATGGCAGCAGATAATAGAACCATCAAGGAGCTTTCGGCCTCGGGTTTGGCCAATGCAGCCCCTCTTTGCATTCAATACCCCGAGGCTGCCCAAGGCAAGACCGATGAATTTGAACTCAAATCCAGTTTGTTACACCATATTCCGAAGTTCCATGGCTTGTCTATGGAAGACCCCAACAAACACTTGAAGGAGTTCGAGGTGGTTTGTTCGAGCATGACCCCCATCACTGTGGATGGGAGTATATTGAAGATGAAGGCCTTTCCATTTTCACTTATGGACAAGGCCAAAGATTGGCTCTACGAACTAGCCCCGGGAACTGTGACTTTGTGGGAGAGTATGAAGCGTGCTTTCTTGGAGAAATTCTTCCCTACTTCGAGAGTGATTCTCCTACGGAAGAAAATTAGTGGTATTCAACAGAATCATGGTAAGACATTCCCGGCTTATTATGAGCGCTTCAAGGGCCTTGTAGCTTCATGTCCTCAACATCAAATGAAGGAGGAACTTCTCCTTCAATATTTCTATGAGGGCCTCCTTCCTATCGAACGTTAAATGCTTGATGCATCAGCGGGAGGAGCATTGGTGGACAAAACACCAAGGGATGCCAAGATTCTCATAGCCAACCGAGCGCTCAACGCTCAACAATATGAAGGAGTGGGCCAAAGGGAAGCCCCACGGCAACAAAGTGTAAATGAGGTGAGTGCTATTTCTGAAATTCAATCACAACTTGCTAATCTTACTTCTCTTGTTTCTCAGGTTGTGATTGGTCCAAAAGCACAAGAACACCAAGTTTGTGGCGTGTGCTCAATTCAAGGGCATCCATCCGACAAGTGCCCTCAACTAATCGAGAATGGTGGGTGGGAATCTGCCAATGCAATTGGTTTCCAAGGACAAAATCAAAACAACCCATACTCGAACACTTACAATGCCGGATGGAGGGACCATCCAAACTTCAAATGGAGGAAGCCACAACAAGCTGCCCAACAAGGAGGATTTAGGCCAAACCCCCCTGGTTTTTATTCCAAGCCGTATGCACCCCAACAACCCCAACAACCTTCGGCATCATCTCATTCAGGTACGTCCTTGGAAAGTGATCAAGCTATGCAATCACTAACCTCTATTTCGCAGGGGTTGCAAAATCAAAACAACAGGATAGCAAATAACGAGAAGGAGATGATGGATATGAAGAAACAAATAGGGCAGATTTCTGAGTTCCTTGGACAGATTAGAGAGCAAGGAAAGCTTCCTAGCTCAACCACAGTCAATCCAAAGGGAGGATTCGAATCCGCCAAGGCCATCACCCTAAGGGGTGGAAAAGAAGTTGGGATCAAGCCAAACAATCCCAAATCTGCCCAGAAAGTAGATGAAGAGACGACACAACCTGAGGAAGTTTCTAGCTCACCCACGGTAAGGGTGAAAAACCCAATGCCGCAGGCCCCCAATCACCCTAACTCGGCCAAATCAGGTAATTTAAGTTCAAATTCATGTACTTCACGTCCTAATCTGCCCAATGTACCTTTTCCTCGCAGGTTCATGCAAGAAAAAAAGGAAGAAAGCGAGAAGGACATTCTTGAAACGTTCCGGAAAGTGCAAGTGAACATACCGCTTCTCGATGCAATCAAACAGGTTCCAAAGTATGCTAAATTCCTCAAGGACCTATGCAATACAAAGAGAAGAAGGGCAAACAAAGAGGTAGTGAAGGTAAGCGAGAATGTGTCCGCTGTTTTGCAACGTAAACTGCCTACCAAGTGCAAAGACCCCGGTAGTTTCACGATTCCTTGTGTGATTGGACATAATCGTTTTGAACATGCCATGCTTGATTTAGGTGCATCCATAAATGTCATGCCTTATTCTACTTATGCATCTATGAATTTGGGTGAATTAAAACAAGATGGTGTAATTATACAATTGGCTGATCGTTCTAACGCGTATCCAAAAGGAGTTTTGGAGGATGTGCTTGTGCAGGTGAACCATTTAATTTTTCCGGCTGATTTCTACGTCCTAGACATGGAGGATTCAGCCCATTCTACATCTTTGCCGATTCTCCTTGGTAGGCCATTCATGAAGACGGCCCGAACGAAGATTGATGTATACAAAGGCACCTTGACAATGGAATTCGATGGGGAAGTGATTGATTTTAATATTTCTGAAACTATGAGATATCCCGTTAATGACCATTCTTGTTTTTCCATTGATGTTATCAATTCTTTGGCGCAGGTATACCTTGAAGAATTGAACAAGGACGCCCTGGAAACAACCATCACTAAGGCCATAGAGCGCAAAAATGAAGGATTTGGGCCAATGCAAGGCCACGGCAAGGAGGAGGAATTCTTTGCCATGGGTTCTAGTGAAGAAATAATTGAGGTTGTGGCAGCCCTTGAGTCATTGCCACAACAATATGGTAAGGTTCCACTCTCACTTTCAAATTCAGTTTCCACTAAGATGCTACCTTCTGTTGTTCAGGCACCATCGCTTGAACTTAAGCCGTTGCCGGACCATTTGAAGTATGTGTTTTTGGGAAAAGGCGAAACATTGCCCGTCATCATTTCATCAAGTCTCACGGCAATGGAGGAGGAGAAGCTTCTGAGGGTGCTGCGAGAGCACAAAACGGCCATAGGGTGGACTTTGGCCGACATTAAAGGAATAAGCCCTACCACATGCATGCACCGTATACTTCTTGAGGAGGGGGCTAAACCAACTCGAGAGGCTCAACGCCGTCTCAACCCTCCGATGATGGAAGTGGTGAAGAAGGAAATAATCAAGCTTTTGGATTGCGGAGTGATCTACCCTATCTCCGATAGCCGTTGGGTCTCTCCAGTTCAAGTCGTTCCCAAGAAGTCCGGAGTAACTGTTATCAAGAATGATGAGAATGAGCTCGTGCCTACACGCATTCAGACTGGATGGCGAGTATGTATCGATTACCGGAAGCTAAATGCCATGACTAGGAAAGATCACTTTCCTTTGCCATTCATCGACCAGATGATCGAAAGGTTAGCCGGTCATGCTTTTTACTGTTTTCTTGATGGATACTCTGGATATAACCAAATTGTGATAGCCCCTGATGATCAAGAGAAGACCACATTCACATGTCCCTTTGGAACATTTGCTTATCGTCGCATGCCATTTGGCTTATGCAACGCACCGGCCACTTTCCAAAGGTGTATGGTAAGTATATTTTCCGATTTTGTTGAAAAGATCATTGAGGTTTTCATGGATGATTTCAGTGTATTTGGGAGTTCATTTGATAATTGCTTAGATAATCTGACCTTAATTTTGAAACGATGTGTTGAAACTAACCTTGTCTTGAATTGGGAGAAATGTCACTTTATGGTGAAACAAGGTATAGTTTTAGGACATATTGTTTCAGAAAAAGGAATTGAAGTAGATAAATCGAAAATAGACCTTGTACGTCACTTACCCTCTCCTACTTCGGTTAGAGAGGTACGTTCGTTTCTTGGCCATGCAGGGTTCTATAGGCGTTTTATCAAGGACTTCTCCAAGATGTCCAACCCTCTTTGCCGATTGCTTCAAAAAGATGTGCCATTCAAGTTTGATGAAGAGTGTAATTCGGCATTTAACCAACTCAAGGAGAAGCTAGTCTCGGCCCCCATTATTGTACCTCCAGATTGGAGCCTTCCGTTCGAGCTCATGTGCGATGCATCCGACTATGCATTAGGAGCTGTTCTAGGACAAAGAAGAGACAAGCGGCCGCATGTCATATACTATGCCTCTCGGACTCTCAATGATGCCCAATTGAACTACTCCACGACGGAAAAAGAACTTCTAGCTGTGGTTTTTGCTTTAGATAAATTCCGTTCATATTTAATTGGTACTAAAGTAATCGTTTATTCTGATCATGCAGCTTTGAGGTACTTGATCACGAAAAAGGAAGCAAAGCCGAGGCTTATCCGTTGGATTCTTCTTCTTCAAGAATTTGATATTGAAATCCGGGATAAGAAAGGAAGCGAGAATGTAGTGGCTGACCATTTAAGCCGAATGATCCACGAGGAGCATGAACATGCCGTACCTATCCCTGAAACTTTTCCCGATGAGCAGCTGCTATCCATTGAGGTAAGTGAACCATGGTATGCAGATTTAGTGAATTACTTGGTGGTTAAACAAATTCCAAATGAACTAAACAAGCACCAACGTGATAAGCTTAAAAATGATGCACGTTTCTATGTTTGGGATGACCCTTATTTGTGGAAGTATTGCTCAGATCAAATTGTACGTAGATGTGTGCATGATTCTGAATTTCACTCAATTCTAAGCTTTTGTCACACATATGCATGTGGTGGTCATTTTGGCACACAACGCACTGCCCTCAAAGTTCTAGAGTGTGGTTTTTATTGGCCGACTATATTTAGGGATGCTAGAACCTTTTGTATGTCTTGTGATCGTTGCCAACGAATGGGTAACATAGGTACCAAGGACCAAATGCCGCAAACCCCTGTCTTTAATGTTGAAATTTTTGATGTTTGGGGCATTGATTTCATGGGCCCTTTCCCTCCATCTTATGGTTTCACTTATATCTTGCTAGCCGTTGATTATGTTTCTAAATGGGTGGAAGCAAAAGCCACCCGTACTAACGATTCTAAGGTGGTTGCAGATTTCGTGAAATCTAACATTTTTGCTAGGTTTGGAATGCCGAGAGTAATCATAAGTGATGGAGGGTCTCACTTTTGCAATTGGACCATTGAGGCGTTGCTAAGAAAGTACCATGTCAACCATAAGGTCTCCACACCTTACCATCCTCAAACAAATGGCCAAGCCGAGGTGTCTAACCGAGAAATCAAACAAATTTTGGAGAAGACCGTTGGACCAACAAGGAGGGATTGGAGCTTACGTTTAGATGATGCACTGTGGGCATATCGTACGGCATACAAAACACCCATTGGAATGTCACATTTTCGGCTCGTCTATGGTAAGCCATGTCATTTGCCCGTAGAGTTAGAGCACAAGGCACATTGGGCCGTGAAGACTTTCAACATGGACATAGATGCAGCGGGAGTTCATAGGAAGCTCCAATTGAATGAACTTGAGGAGATTCGGAATGAAGCCTATGAGAATGCCTGGATGTACAAAGACAAGACCAAAGCATTCCATGATAAAATGATTCGAACCAAGACCTTCACAGTTGGGCAGAAAGTGTTACTTTTCAACTCTCGCCTACGTTTGTTTCCTGGTAAGTTGCGTTCTAAATGGATTGGCCCGTTTGTTGTTACTAATGTTTTCCCTCATGGTGCAGTGCCAATCAAAAGTTCAAGGACGCAACAAGAATTCAAAGTGAATGGGCATCGATTGAAGCCCTATTACGAAATGTTTGAGGAGCATGTCGTGGAGGAGGTACCCCTCCATGCCGTGGAACCTAGTCAAGCTTAAACGGAGGTACCGTCCGGCTGCAAGACGTAAAAGAAAGCGCTACTTGGGAGGCAACCCATGCATTCAACAAAGGAAGACTTAGAAAGCACTCCAAATCCAGATTCCTAAAAAAACTCTTCTCTTTGTTGCTATTTCGTTTCTGCCTTGTTAGGTTGTTTAGTTGTTATTGTTTGTTTGTTTATTAATTGTGTGAGTCTATGATTGTAACATTGAGAAAATGTTTGATTTATTGATAGGCACTGCTAAACAAAGAAAGATGGTGCTTCACAAAGGTTGTTTGCTTGAGGCCCCACTACGTGGCTTTACTCTTGAAGCGGAAGGCGTAGGAACAGAAGGCATCGGAGCGGAAGGCGTAGGAACAGAAGGCATAGGAGCAGAAGGCATCGGAGCGGGAGGCATCGAAGATAGAGCATTCCAGGCCTCAATACTTGGCCAAGCGCTGGATGAGCCAGGAAAAAGGTGCCTCTGGAGGAAAGACGAAAACCTTTGACGGTCACTGTGAATCCGACCTTCAGACTCTTGCAGCTCATCAAGCTTCCTCTTCATGCCCGTCGAATAGTTGTTTGCAAGCACGTGCAAACTTCTATTCTCATACTTCAGCTGCTGGATCTCCTGCTTGAGACTTTCCACCTCTGCCATCAATGATTCCACCTGACGGGAGCGGGCAAGCAGGCGTTGGCCCATGTTGGACACAGAACTCGCACACTGAACACTAAGTGCGAGGAACTCTTGAACGGCCAACTCATCGGACCGTCCTGACAGCAGCCTACTATCTTTCGGAGTGAGGAGGTTCCTAGCTACTATTGTAGCTGTTGTGGCGTCCTGCATCACGGAGTCTTCACCTGTGAGATGACCGTTAGAAGAAAAGAAAGAAGGGCACCATACGTTACCTTGACGCGGCGCGCCCGCATCACTGCTAAGGCTCAATTCCAAGCTAAGGTTCGATGAGTTTGCCATTTTTCAAAAGTGTTCAAGGAGAAGGGATGGAGTTAAATTTCAAAGGGCCGGAGTCGATTTTCAAGAATGGGAAATCTTCAGAGTGTGTTTGTTGTGGTGATCGATAGCTCAATAAAAAAGCCAAGGCGACGCGTCCACCAATTCAAAAAGCCGGAATTTCTGGCGTAATTTAGGCGACGCTTTCTCGGCTTTTCAGAAGGCGCGTTCAACTTTGTCAAAAGATTTCTTCTTTTCAGACAACACGTGGAGGCCATCATCACAACTACATATCTTTAGTCGACAAGCGCAAAGTTCGGCGACGCTTTCTCTGCTTTTCAGAAGACGCGTGCAGCTTTGTCAAAAAGGAGCCGCATCTGCACTACCACGTGTCGCTCAGAGACCAAAGGGGCGCCTGCTCAGAAATCGAAGAGGTGTATTCAAAAATCGAAGAGGCGCCACTATTTCAAAAAGCCGGAGTTGCAGGATCAAAACGTTTGTCGACAAAGGTAAAAAGTACCACCACTTGCTATTATCTCTATATATGTCGACCTTCGTCTTTTATGGCAGGGCAAACCTGAAGAAAATGCCCAACTCTCCCTCACCTCTGAGGGTGCACTCCCAGCAAAGCCTTTCGAAATACTCAATTCTTTCTTCTTCCCCAAAGATGATACCAGATGCCTGGAGTACATATGACCCAGGAGGAAACAGCACAACAAATACATGTGCTGATTCATTCACCGCTTCTTCAAGAGCAAAGGTATCTCATATCATCAAGGTCAAAAGCAAAAGTATCTCATATCATGCTCTTTCCCTGTCTTTTTCTTTGTCCTTGTTCTTACTCGCATGGCAAAGTAAAACAAGCAATCAGCCGGCACTTGGAGTCAGTCTTCCGTTCTGGAGCCAACTGCCTGGAATCTATTCCTGATTGCTTACCTAGCGTTGCTCTCGAGTAGTCATCTTCAACGGTTGATACACTTCCGGAGAAGGGACCACTTCTGCAAAGGGGAGCGAGTAAGGCAAGTGAAAATGATACATTGAAGCATGTGGAGACAAACATAGGCTGAGTTATCCTCCAACCCTTTTCAATACGAATTGGAAAGATTGAACAAAGAAACAGACCAAAGGGGTAAGCTCAGACCTTCGGGGAAGACCAAAAGAATCCTCCAGCCCAGTAGCACAAAGGAAAATCAATGATGGGCGGAAACCAGTTCGAGAGTAAGCCTGTGGAATCATCAAGATCAAGCCTCAATGCAATCAACAAAGAGAAGAGGGAATTTACACTCCATAACCAGATTTGCGTCCCTAAACTCTTCTCTTTGTTAATTACATTCTGCCATGTTTAGTATGTTTAGTTGTTGTTTGTGTGTTTACTTATGTTTTGTGTGAATCTATGCTTAAAACATTGAGGACAATGTTTGATTTAAGTGTTGGGGGGGGGGGGGGGGGGGTAACTAATGTTGTTAATGCAAATTCGTGGGATTTTATCACCCATAACTTCAAATGTTGTTCCTTGCTGTTTTAAGGTGTTTTTAAGTTGTTTTAGAGTGTTTTAGTATGTTTTGTTTTTATAACTCCGAAAAGCACATAAAAATTTGAAAAATTGTTTTGAAAAGCCTAAAAAGAGTGTTTTGAGTCGTTTTTGTGAGTTTGTGTCTTAGGGTACCTTCCAACACAATGATAAGGATTTGGTTTATAATTGCATGACGGTTAGAAAGAGTTATAACATAGAGAAAAGTTTGATTTACTCTTGGTATATGCTTGGTTATGGTTATAATGTATGACTTCACATGCAATCATAAAAGAAAAAAAAAATTCGTTTTGGTAACATGCTTGAAGGAAGGAACTCAAACAAACGCTACAACCCTGAGAGACTTGAGCCTATAACGTTCTTTGGAGAGTATAATCTGTGATTTCTTGTTTTCTAAAGTCGTTGCATGATCTCATTATTCTTTGCTTGGTTACTACTTAGAAGGCGTTTCATCATATAGTTCCAAATGCTAGAACTCATGCCCATTTCATTCAAAGCATGTTATTGATTTGCATAACACATATTCAAGATGAAGTTGTGTAGTTGCCACCATAGCCAAATAAGCCTCACTTCCCATATTTCGTATATGTTGTAAGTTGTACCCCCGTTGAGCCGTGTTAGCCCATGTTCTTTGTTAACCCACTTTTTCCTTACCTAGCCTAGTTTAGGACAATCCCCACCCTTGTTCTTAAAAGATAGTGAGCATGACTTAATTGAATTCCTTTTGAGTTACATTATGAAAGAAAATAAATGTGGGGGAGAGAATGTTTAAGTGTTTATGTTTTGAGATTCAAAAGAAAAAAAAAAAAAAAAAAAAAAAAAAAAAGAGAAAAGAATAAGTGATTGAAGAAAGGTTCCAAAACACCAATTCTGGGCGTAAATTGTCTAAATTCTCCCTTTTTGTTCAAAAGTTGAGTTTTCATTCAAAAGTGAATTCTAAGTTGATTCAAATGCTTTGCTCACTATTTCTTTAAGAACCTTTGTTTTCCATATCCCTTCTTTGTTATCCACATACCCCAAGCCCCGTTACAACCCTTGACTTCTATCTTGAGTGTTGTGTATTCCAATTTGTGGAGTTTGAACTTGGTATGAGCTTATGGTGTCACTGGTTCTCGCGTCTAACTAGTAGCATTCCATTCATGAGATCATATCTAAACATGCTTATTAACTCCAGAAATTGCGTTCTTTGTGATACTTATATGTGAGTGTTCGTTTTCATGTTACATCAATCTTCTCACATATGACTAGATTAGGGTGTGTAGTTAGAAATTCTAAGTGAAAATCGAGTGCATATCTTGTAAGGAATTGAGCAAATTCTCTAAGGCATGTTACTACATTCAAAACATGGTTTTAAATGCTTAATTGTGAACTAGTATATGGTGACTATGATTAAGAATGTACTTAAGTGTGAAGATGACTAAAATATGTGAGAATGATGATTTTTAACATGTCATGTGCATTGGAAATCCCTAAGACGGTTGTTGGAAGGTTTAGGTTGGGTTTTACGTGTTTAGTGTCGTTTTGTTTATTTGTTTTTATTCTGTTTTGCTCGAGGACTAGCAAAAGCTAAGTGTGGGGGTATTTGATAGGAGCATATTCATGCGACTTAAATGGCTTGTTCTCGTGCATTTACGTTATGTTTCTCTCGTTATTTTAGTCCTTTATGCTTCTTTTGTGTGTTTTCAGGTTCTAAGGGCCTAAGGAGCAAGAAAGTGCATTTTGAGGCCATTTGGAGCATTTTTGGGCATGGATTGGATAGCTTATCCATGGAGCCAAGAGGATGGACGAATTTGAAGGCCTTGTATGCACTTGAAGACACAAAACAATGGCCCTAACCCAATCACATAACACCTTGCCATGGGCTTAACACAAACACCATTCCTTGCCATGCAAGGAGGAGCAATTTGGGTCCATTTCATGTACTTAAACTCTAGCCCAATCCACAATCACTTCAAAGCCATGCAAAACCTTTCAACACCCTTTAATCATCCCCCTTTAAGTTATGATTTTATTTCCTAACCCTACATGCATTATTTATTAGCTCCCATTCCCTTATGCCATTTTCAGATTTCCACCCACTAACCTAGTCATCAACACATGCATTCACTTCATCATTACACCACCACTCATTCTTTAATCCACATGCACATTCAATCATTCACTCAAGCACCCTTGTGCCATGTTTCCCCCTTTGTTCCCACCCATCACATGCATCATCATCAAACAAACATTGCAACCACATGCACCTAAAACTAATCAATGCCGTGCACTTCCCTTGCATTTTCAGCCATCACACTTCATCATTGCAGCCACCATTCACCCTAATTGTCAATCACATACTTTCCCATTGTATAATACATCCACATGCATCTTTAACCAACAAACATTGCAGCCACAAACACTCAAACACAATCAATGTCGTGGGGTACATTACAATTCCAGAAATTCCAGCTTTCCAACCTAGCCACATTCACATGCATTCACTCATAATCATTCACCAAACTTGCAGCCACATTTCCACCTATTCCAAGCTGTCATGTTCCCTCTCATTTACCTATAAATAAGCATGCAACCTAGCCACAAGGGAATCATCTCATTTTCATACACTTCACACAACACAAACACAACCCTTGTGCCGCAAATCCCCTTCCATTTCTGTGCAGTTTTTCTCCTCCATTGCAGCCACTATCCAACCACTTCCCATCCCTCCAAAACACTTCACATAATCCCCAAAGCTCACTTAGACCTTGTGCTACAACAACGAGGAAGAAAAGAGTGCCTAAACGTTCATACAATTCAAGTTTGAGTTGTTGGAATTTTTAGGTGTTTCTTTGATTTCAAAGTTTAAATTTAATTCTCTTTGTTTTGTACGTATGAGAATGGAAGAGAAGAGTGCCTAAACGTTCATACAATTCAAGTTTGAGTTGTTGGAATGTTTAGGGGTTTCTTTGATTTCAAAGTTATGAGGAACTAAACCCCCTTTAGCTAGGGGGTGATTCGAAACTATGTTTATATTTGCAATATGAATTGATTACTTTTGGTTGGAATTTCATAAGTTGTGGATTCAATTCGTTTAACTGTTTGATTGATAACTTATTTATGTATGTTCATTGAGATTGCAAGCTTAATTTTCATGCATGAATATGACGCTAGAATATAAGTGAGTTTCACCTAATCGTTATGAACTTATATTCACAAGTAGTGGAGGTTGCTTATAAACAATCGCGTTAAACGAATTCTTGGCATAAGTTTCATGCGTATTCCATAGTAACGAATGCCTCGTCAACACTTATAATTTTCATTGAACTTAATGATCTTTGTTGAATGTCTCTATCATGCGTATTCCATAGTTAGGGACTTTGATTAAGAATAATTTGGTTGTAATGCGTATTCCATTCAATCCAACGAATTTAGGGAAATCTGAAAGTTAATCTAAGCGGACCTAATTAACTTGGAGCATTGAGTTTCACAACTTATCGAAAGACCAACTGAGAATCAATATTGTATGCAAGTGTAACATGTGTGAGAAGAACCCCTTGGCTATTCCATCATCCATATTTTCATCACATTCATATTTACGTTTTGCCTTTAATTACAATTTGTCCATTTAATTTAATCTCGTCCAACCACAATCACCCCTCTTATTTTGTTAAGTCTTATTCATTTGATTTGTCTTATTTTATGTTTTTGAGTATTTGGAGTCTTTTAAACTTGTTTTGATTCTTTTAGTTTGTCTTAGTGTTTTAAAAGTTAGTTTTTATGTTTTTAAGTCAATTTAGAAGGTTTTAGCAAGCCCTCCTAATCCCCGGTCTAGAACGATCCCTCACTTATCCATTCTACTACAATTGTCAAACGAGGGTTTAATTTGAGTGTCAAGTAAATCTCGCATCAAGGATCCCTTGCTGCTTTTATAGACATTTTAGCCCGACTGTTCAAGCTTTGACTTTTGGTGATGTCCTCCGAAACGTGGTAAGTCACCACTTATTTACCCATCCATACCCTCGAAAAGTACTTTTTGCTGGGGTGAGATACCCTTCTGAGTGTCACTTCTCTCTTAGGCCTATTGCCTATTCCTTGGCAAAAATGATTTTTAATTCTTCTTGGGTTGTTGCCTTGTATGTTCGAGCCCAATCGTCCATTTGGTTTTTGTGTTTTTAGGCCTCCACTCTCACTAAGCCCAACATTAAATATTCACTCAAACATTTTGTATAACAAATAAATGTATGAAACAGAGTAGCTAAGTTCCAAATTTTCAAATTGGTTTCTAGAATATTCAAATACATTCTAATTACTATTTAACATTTATTGAATTGCCAAATTAAATTGGATAGACATTTGAAAATTTTCTCCCGAAATCAATTGAAATTGGATTTTCTTATCTAAGTTGGACTCTATGGGGGCATTTAGTATTACGGTCTATATTAATTTTTATTTACAAGTTAGAGGTCTTAGATTCGGTTTTTGGCAAAAACAAATTTGAACCAAATTATTATAACTAGCTCATTGTGGAAGTTTACTCCACTCCCTCACTCTATAATATAGATAATTTTCTATGTATTGAAAAGTTGGACCATAGACGGTAGTACCAAAGTTAGCCATCCTGCTTAGACTTGGTGATCATGTCTTGTTTTCCGTGTTCGTATCGTAGTTTCGTGACATTTTGATACCTTAACGAATTGTGTCATGTCAAATCCGTTAAAATGAACGGGTTATATGACCTGACCCGAACTCGACTCATTAAACTGATGGGTAATATAACCCAATCCATTACCAATTAAAGAAAATATATTTTACTTCAATAACTAATCAAATGAAGAACGTCATACTAAATTATTATCTACATACCATATTGTCACATAAATTTTTACTTCAAAACAAAAAAATACATTTGTCTTTCAATTATTATATATATACCTCAAAATAAGAGTCTAATAAAAAAAAACATTAGTACACAAAATATTAAATTTACAAGGATGTGCAAATTAAAAAATGAACATAGTTTTTGTCACATCTTGGCCTGGGCCCCCACCACATCCCGGGCTCGACTCCACCGTAGCACGATATTGTCCGCTTTGGGCCCCAACCATGCCCTCACGGTTTTCTTTCTGGGAACTCACACGAGAACTTTCCAGTGGGTCACCCATCATGGGAATGCTCTCGCGCGCTACTCGCTTAACTTTGGAGTTCCGATGGAACCCGAAGCCAGTAAGCTCCCAAAAAGTCTCGTGCTAAGTAGAGATGGGAATATAAATATAAGGATCACATCCCTGGGCAATGTGGAATGTTACAATCCACCCCCCTTAGGGGCCCGACGTCCTCGTCGGCACACCACTGCCAGGGTTAGGCTTTGATACCAAATTGTCACATCCCGGGCTCGACTCCACCGTAATATTGTCCGCTTTGGGCTCGACCACACCCTCACGGTTTTGTTTCTGGGAACTAATACGAGAACTTCCCAGTGGGTCACCCATCATGGGAATGCTCTCGCGCGCTACTCGCTTAACTTCGGAATTTCGATGGAACCCAAAGCCAATGAGCTCCCAAAAGGCCTCGTGCTAGGTAGAGATGGGAATATACATATAAGGATCACATCCCTGGGCGATGTGGGATGTTAAAGTTTCAAGGTTGTGGAGCTTTCTTGAAAGTCAAAATATTGTCAATGAGACTGAAAACTTGCACGTTGTTTTTTAACAGTAAAACCTTTCAATTTTCATCAATCACCAAAGAAATTAGTACTGGTCTTCAAGAGTTAGATTGATGATGTTTTCAGTAAGACTTTCCACATTAGCACCCTCTTCTACATAAACTAAGCATAGAAAACAAACGGTAAGTTAGATTAAATCCTATTTCTATTATAGTAAATTTGTTTTTTTTTTTTTTCTTTTTGTAGTTAAAATCACCAAACTAATGAGTTAAAATAGGTTACTTGCATACAAACTTGTATTAATGGGTGACCCGATAAAAACACAATTAGTTAATGTATTAACTTAAAATTCGCTATTTTTGTGTTAGTCGGTTGTGTTAACAAGTCGTGTGAGAAATTTTCAAGTCTAAATCTAATCCTGGTCATCCCACCTGATTCTTCTAGAATGGGGATCCTCTCTGGATCCTCTTTATGAGGATAGCGTGTCCATTCATCGTACATCGTACAGTCAGAAATCATTTTAAAAATTTTATTTAAAATTAAATACAAATAGTATTTGATAAAAACTGATTGCATGATTTACAATGAACGGATACGATTGAATGACAGAATCCTCAGGATGTGAAAAGGATCCTCGTTCTTTCTTCTGTCCAAACAAATTGATGTGGCAAACTAAATGGATAATCGGATAAAACCCCGTGGACGCTCAAGTCCTTTCGCCAAGAGGCAACCAACCATTGGATGTAACCAAGTGGATCCCACACTCAACTTTCCTTAATTCCCACTCAACACTGAAAAAGCAGCGGCGAAGGAGAGAAGAGGCTGAGGGAGTCTGTTACAGGACAGTTAGTCCACTCCACCGCTGCTAACTGAAAAACATTTAATAACATAAGAAGCTTCTAGATCCTACTCCTCCATGGCTGACGCCGCGAAATCCACGGGCACGGTCAAGTGGTTCAGCGCGCATAAGGGGTTCGGCTTCATAGCTCCCGACGACGGCGGTGAGGATCTCTTCGTCCACCAGACCTCGATCCAATCCGACGGCTTCCGGACCCTCTCGGAGGGCCAGATCGTCGAGTTCCTTGTAGATTTCAGTGAGGACGGACGCACCAAAGCCATCGACGTCGTTGGAAATATCACTCGATCCCGCCGTCCCGGCTTTGACCGCGGCCGCGGTCGTGGTGGATATGGAGGGAGAGTTGGCGGAGGCGGTTATGGAAGGTTTGGTGGAGACCCTGGAGGGTATAATGTAGCGAGAGGCGGCGGAAGGCGTGGCGGCTACGGCGGAGGTCGTGGGGGCGGCGGCGGTGAGTGCTACAACTGCGGTGGTATTGGACATTTGGCAAGGGACTGTACTCAGAGTGGTGGTGTGACTGGCGTCCCGAAATTTGGCGGCGGTGGACGCGGTGGTCGGGGATATGGTGGTAGAGGCGGCGGCAGGCGTGGTGGTGAATGTTATAATTGTGGAGAGGAAGGGCATTTGGCAAGGGAATGTCCCAATGATCAGAAATGATGATTTGGTGTGCGAATTCCTGTGGTTTCCCGCGCTTTTGTGTGGTTGGAGATTGCTTTTTTCACGAATCGTTGCTTCTTCTTGGGTAATTTTGTTGAGTTTTGCATGACTTGGGTGATTGTTCTGCATATATTAGATTAGATGGTAGTTTGTTTCTCCTTCTCCCATTCATTATTTTGGGTTCCTCAATTTTTATATCTATTCTTGTTGTTCAAATATGGAACCTGTGAAGGCTGAAATTAATGATCATGTTTTGGTGTCATTTACCACTTGCATTCGTTTAGTGTTTGAATTAGTTTTCGTTTTTCGTTCTTTGATTAGTGTTGAACTGGATTTTTGTTGGACCTTATAGATTATACTTGGAGCAATGTTATTTAGACACAAAATTGGCTGCACTCTTTAGGCAAGTCGCATATACAATGGTACGAGTCACATTAGAGAGTGTATCAACAATGTTATCAGTGTTGGATGTCTATAGGTTTGATGCATTTGAGTATTCGTAGTTTGACACCACGTACTGATTTTATCTATGTTCCGCTAGGATATCTCTATATTAAGTCTTAACAACAAAAATTGGCCCTCCTTTTGAAAGGGACGTTTAACTGTTATCACGGCCTTCTCATTTTTCTGGCTAGTAGTTGCGGATATAATATCTCATCCTTTGAATTGTTGTGGATGTTGTGGTCGCTGCTCAAATTTTGTCGTTGGAGGACGATTTTATGGTTTAGCTGTTCTATTGAGTTATCATCAATTGAATGGTAGCGGAAGGGCGGACCAACAACATGCTCATTAATTCATTTCATCCGCTTCCTTTGGAAAGAATAAGAACCACTTATCCTAGTTGATAATCCATGAGAGGTTAATATTTGACGAGTCGAGATTAGATTTTTCCCTTTTCGGCATGATCAACATCACTTTAAGTGATTGCCTCAAGTGTCCTTGTTCATCTCAAAATCTTAATATTTCATGACACGTCATTTTCCTTCGCATTGAACATTCACTGTCCCTTTTTTTTTAAACGGACACAGAGATGTATCCACAATTCCATGTGTGTATATCTATCAGAGTAGGGTGTGTAAGTGAAAGGCTATTTGCTGCGATAACTTGGTATTCGTAGGTTCAAGTCGAATGTTCAAGCTGCATGGTAGGTACATAGTTATGATGATCTGATCACGATAACAAACTTCAAGAACATTTTCGATCATCCGTCAAAGAGCTTGTGCTAATGTATGTACTTGCTGATGCCCTTCTAGAGCTACTTATCGTGAAGATGCACCTGCAAGTGTTGTTAATGTGTAAATTGATGAATTGATCAAAGAGGATTACAAGGTTACTTAGTGTTGTGTCTTAGCTTATAGGCTGAGATTGAGTGATCAAATTGTAATGTGCTAGTTAAGTCTTATAGGGCTTGATAGTGGACAAGTGTCTTAATCTAAATGGTGTATAAATGGATGGTTGAGATTGAATTGAGGATCTCTCTCTCTCTCTCCTCCGATGGTTATTTTGTTGGTATGTGAGCTCACATGCTCAGTGAGCACATTCTGAGATATATGAAAGAAGTTGCAGAGTAACATTCTCTGCGTTTTTTGTTCGAAATTCCTTGCTTCTTTTCTTCTTCTTCTTATCTGAGTAATCTGCATTTTTCTTAGTCACTAACATGGCCTCAAAGCCAGGTTGGGTCTAAATTTATGGGCGTCGTGTTTGTTAGGGTTAAGCTCAGATTCACAGCAACAAGATTATTGCAGTGATTCAAGCTCATATCAGTGATCGAGTCTAACATGGCTAGATCTAGAGGATGAGAACTTAGAGCGCCAGTCTTCAATGGCGAGAATTTTGATTTCTAGCAAATCAAAATGAAGACCATTTTCCGTTCACACAAACTGTGGGGTCTGGTTAAAAATGGGTACGAAACTCTGATGAAGAAGAATGAGGAGCTCACGGAGACAGAGAAGAAGCTGATGCATGAGAATGTGGTCAAGGATGCTAGAGAACTTGGAATCATCCAAGGTGCCGTTTCAGATCAAATTTTCCCAAAGATTGCAACACAGGAAAGTGCAAAGGCTGCGTGGGACATTTTGAAACAAGAATTTGTTGGTGATAAGCAAGTAAGATATGTGAAACTTTAAGGTCTTAGGCGAGATTTTGAATATACTCGCATGAATGATAATGATTCTCTCTGTGTGTATATTGTTAAACTGTTTGATCTGATTAATCAAATGAGAAGCTATAATGAAGATCTGAGTAATCAAATAATTTTTCAGAAGTTATTAATCAATCTACCTAAGTCATATGATAGTATTGCACCTGTGATAGAGAATACTAAGGACTTAGACACCATACATGCATAGGATGTAGTTGCTATCTTGAAGGGTTATGAACAAAGACTTGATAGACATGGGGAAAGTAGTATGGAGAAGGCATTTGCTAGTTTGAATATTACACCGAAATCAAACAGGTTTAATGATTAGACAAACAGTAGGAAACACCAGAAGAATTTTAAGCCAAAAGGGAAACAGTGGGGAAACAAGGCTGATTAGGGTAATAAGGCTAGTTTTCCTGTGAAGAATGATGCAAATAAGAATGGAGATAAGTGTAAATTCTGTGATAGATTACACTATGGGGAATGTTGGGTAAAGAACAAATTCAAGTGTCACAAGTGTAGCAAAATTGGTCATATTGCAAGATACTGCAATACAAACAAGGTTGTGCAACAAGTGAATTTTGTTAATCAGGTAGAGGAAACTAGAAATCTATTTTATGCTAACCATTCTGGGGAAATGAAGAAGATAAGTGATGAATGGTACATAGATAGTGGATATGAATGAAAGGCAAAAGATACATAAGAGAAGTAATGCTTGTACCTAGTCTTGCAGAAAACTTACTCAATGTAGGACAAATGACAGAGCATGGTTATTTTCTGTTGTTTGGAGATTATAAAGTGGATGTGTTTGATGATAGGTCTCTAAGAAATCTTGTGGTTAGTGTGAAATAGAAGGGAAATAGGTGTTTTCCTTTGATTCTCAATACCAACAAAGAACTAGCATTGACAAGAAATGTGCAAGAAGATGCAAAGATATGGCACAAAAGATATTGGCACCTAAATTTCAGGTGCCTCAAGTTATTACAGAGTCAAGGAATGGTATTGGGGATGCCTAAGATAGTGATGGTGTATGTCAAGTTGTGTACTTGGGAAGCATCTTAGGGAGCCATTTTCCAAGGAGAGCACAGGAACCATTGAAGCTGATACATTCTGATGTATGTGGACCTATAAAGGTTTCAAGCACAAGTGGGAACAGATACTTCCTCACATTCATTGATATTCACGGATGTGTTGGATCTATTTTATGAGGAATAAATCAGAGTTGTTTGGGATATTCAAAAAGTTTAGAGCAATGGCTAAACTGCAATGTGGTTACTCGTTGAAGAAATTGAGAAGTGATAGAGGTGTAGAATTCACTTCCACTGAGTTTAATGCATTTTATGAATCAATTAAGATGGAAAGACAACTCACTATGCCCTATACTCCACAGCAAAACAGAGTTGCAGAAAGAAAGAATAGAAAAATAGTGGAAATAGCTAAAAGCATGCTGCATGAGGAATGACTACCCTACAAACTATTGGGAGAGGCAATCAACACTGCAGTCTACTTATTGAACAGATGTCTTACAAGTGCATTAGACTGTGTTACAGCATTTGAAGCCTATAATGGAAGAAGACCAGGGATTAAACATCTCAAGGTATTTGGAGCTGTATGTTATTCTCTAATACCTGGAGATTTGAGACATAAACTGGAAGCATCAAGTGTAAAATGAGTCTTTATTGGATATGGAGCTTGTGAAAAAGGATATAGAATTCTAAATTCAACCACAATGAAGGTGATTGTGTCTAGAGATGTGGTGTTTGATGAGAATGGGAAGTGAGATTGGGATGAAAACAAAGTGGGGGAAATCTGTGTTCCTCTAGTTCCACCTGAGTTTAAAGAAACAAATGTTAGTGAAGTTAGATAAGATATCATCTCCTATTTCTTGTGAAAGATCAAGTGCTTAGGGTGCAAGTGTACAAATACATTCTGTGGAAACTGAAGCATTTGACTTAACTCCTTTGAAATAGAGAAATCTGAGTGAGTTATATGAACATTGTAATCTGTGCATTGTTGAACCTGAAAGCTTTGATGAGGCTGCACAAGATGAAGCTTGGAAGGTTGCAATGCAAGATGAAATTAATATGATAAAGAAAAATCCCACAAGATGAAGCTTGGAAGGTTGCAATGCAAGATGAAATTAATATGATAAAGAAAAATCAGACCTGGAACTTGGTGAATAGACCACTTGACAAGCCAATGGTTGGGGTAAAATGGGTATACAAGACAAAGCTGAATTTAGATGGATCTATGCAGAAACACAAAGCAAGGTTAGTAACCAAGGGATATGCACAAAAGCCTGGTGTGGATTACTACGAGACATTTGCTCTAGCTGCAAAGAACAATTGGCAGCTATTTCAACTAGATGTTAAGTCTGCTTTCTTGAATGGTGTACACCAAGAATAGGTGTATGTGGATCAACCAAATGGATTTATTGTACAAGGGGAAGAAGACAAGGTGTACAAGTTGCATAGAGCTTTTTTATGGACTGAAACAAGCACCAAGGGCTTGGTACAGTGAAATTGATGCTCATTTTGAAGAGTGTGGTTTCAAGAAGAGTGGTAATGAAGTAACTTTGTATACAAAAGGAAATAAGGGTAAAGGAATACTCATTGTGTCAATTCATGTTGATGATATCATTTATACTGGCAGTAATATTGAAATGATAGAAGAATTCAAGGCTGATATGATGCATAAGTATGAAATGACAGATTTGCGTTTGCTGCACCATTTTCTTGGAATGGGGGTTATGCAAACTGAAAGCAGCATTTTCATTCATCAAAAGAAGTATGCTACTTCGCTACTTAAGAAATTTGGATTACAGGATTGTAAACCTATTAGTATTCCACTTGTTCCAAGTGATAAACTGAGAAAGGATAATGATAATAGAGCTGTTGATGTAGCACAGTTCAGAAAAATTGTTGGCAGTTTGTTGTATCTTACTGCAACTAGGCCAGATATCATGTATGCTTCTTGCTTATTAGCAAGGTTTATGCATTGCTCAACTAATAAGCATTATGGAACTGCAAAAAGGGTGTTGAGGTACATACAAGGAACCTTAAACTATGGTTTGGAGTACAAGAAAGGTCAAGGTGCCATGTCATTTGGATTATGTGACAATGACTGGAGTGGATCCGAAGATGATATGAGAAACACTTCAGGATATGCATTTACCTTTGGAAGTGGAGTATTTTCTTGGTCCTTAGTCAAGCAACATTGTGTTGCATTATCCACGGCTAAAGCAGAGTACATCAGTGCAGCAGAAGCTACTGCACAAGCAACTTGGCTAAGGTTTGTGTTGGAGGATTTTGGTGAAACACAGACTGTAGCAACACCTTTGAATTGTGATAGCACCTTTGCTATTGCAATCACTAAGAATCCCATTTTTCACCAGAAAACTAAGCACATCAACCGAAGGTATCATTTTATCAAGGAGGCTTTGCAAAATGGAATCATTGATTTAATGTATTGTCCAACCAAAGACCAAGTAGCAGACATATTCACAAAGGCACTGGCCAAGGAACAATTTTATCATCTCAGAGAGCAATTGGGAGTAAGATCAGTTCACAATTTAGAGGGAGTGTTAATGTGTAAATTGATGAATTGATCAAAGAGGATTACAAGGTTACTTAGTGTTGTGTCTTAGCTTATAGGCTAAGATTGAGTGATCAAATTCTAATGTGCTACTTAAGTCTTATAGGGCTTGATAGTGGACAAGTGTCTTAATCTAAATAGTGTATAAATGGATGGTTGAGATTGAATTGAGGATCTCTCTCTCTCTCTCTCTCTCTCTCCCTCCCCTCCAACAGTTATTTTGTTGGTATGTGAGCTCACATGCTCAGTGAGCAGATTCTAAGATATATGAAAGAAGTTGCAAAGTAACATTCTCTGTGTTTTTTGTTCGAAATTCCTTGCTTCTTTTCTTCTTCTTCTTCTTATCTGAGTAATCTGCATTTTTCGTAGTCGCTAACAAGTGTTACTGAAACTTCGCATCTCATTGTCTTTTTTATCCATTTTAACTCCACAGCTCCACAGCTTGAATGAAAACTACCTCCAAAAATAATCCGAACGAAAATTTTGCTGACTGATGGAAGTCACCTTTCGTATTGAGAACAGAATAGTGTTTTGATGTTAGCTATTCTTATTAACAATACCTTTTTTATCGATCATCCAATGGAGTTCAGCGATGAAATATTCTTGAAGTTTCACTTATTGTTGATGCGAACTAAGACATTAAGGGAAAATGGGTGTGGATCTGTCTAATTCTTCATGCGCCTACTACAGCCATATTCCTATTACGCATCCAGTTTGAGTTTGTTGATTTTGACGCTTGGTAAATCAGAATGATCTTTAATGCCTCCTATGATTCTTATTTTTCTTTGTGATCTTTAGTGCCTTTTTACTAGGATGGAAAGAAGGCGTGACCTGGACGTGATCGTGAACAATTTGATTCTTCGTGATCTTTATGATCGTATAAAGGGAACAGGATTTGTTGCTAGCTACTCTTACAGGAGACGTTGAAGAGGGATACGCCGAGCGCTAGTGAATGGTGATTCATAATAAGCAGAAATGTAGAGGAAGTTTGTGTAATTAGGTCAAATATTGTGTCCATCTTTGGTAATGTGATCGAAGAGGAGAGGGATTAATAGATGTCTGAAAATATATCTGCAGCTCGTGCAAATATGAAATGAGTTCCTTACTACTTACTAGTGAATCATGTATGAAACAAAGGGTGCTAATTGATCAATTGTCCAACGGCCCAAATGGATGCCTCACTAGGCCTGGCAAACGGGTCGTGTCTGTCGTGTTCGTGTCGTTTTCGTGTAACACCTGTTATCTTAACGGGTCATGTCGTGTCACACCCGTTATCTTAACAGGTCGGGTCACTTTACCCAACAGGTAAAGTGACCAGACCCGTTATGACCCGCTATGACCCGTTAAGAAAAATGTTTTTTTTTCTTAAATTTGCACATACCACACATTGCCACAGAAATATTACTTCAAAACATTAAAACACATTTATCATTTAAGCACTACATCTACACTTGAAAATAAGAGTCTAATAAACAAACATTCATACACTACTAATCTAGTACAAAATATTCAATGTGCAAGGATATGCAAAATGAAAAAGTTTTTGTTTTCAAGGTTGTGAAGCCTTTCTCAAAAGTTTAAACCTTGCCAATGGAACTCAGAGCTTGCATGTTATTCCTTTTACAAAATCCTCAATTTTCATCGATTATCATGACATAAGATTTTGTGGTATCAATAGTGTAAATATTTTAAATTGAAGATCGAATTCATCTCTGAATGTTTGGTTTTTGCGATTTTTGGCGTATGCAATCTTGAAGTATATACAAACAAGTTTGACGGTTGGATCATTGAAATTATTTTCGTAGAATGTGTATCCCATCAAAACGATAGATTCATTAAGACTTGGAGTTTATTTATACTTTCATTAAGTATAACATAAGATTTTGTGGTATTTACTAGGGTAAATATTTTAAATTGAAGATCGAATTCATTCATTGTATTCATATAGGGTCAAGGACTGTAACTGTAAAAAATCATCAAAATCAGAGTTAAAATAACCGTTAAATCGTGATTTTTCATTGATAACCGTCAAAAAGTTTTGTCCCATTACTTGATCTCTGAACGTTTGTTTTTTGAAATTTTTGGCGTATGCGATCTCAAAGTATATACAAACATGTTTGACGGTTGGATCGTTAAAACTAGTTTCATAGTATGCATATCCCATCAAAACAATAGATTCACTAACACTTAAGAATTTATTCATACTTTCATTAAACATAACATAAGATTTTGTGGTATCCACTTGTGTAAATATTTTAAATTGAAGATCGAGTTTAGTCATTGTATTTGTATAGGGTCAAGGAGTGTAGCTATAAAAAAATCATCAAAATCGGAGTTAAAATAACCGTTAAATCGTGATTTTTCATTTATAACCGTCGAAAGGTTTTGTCCCTTTACTTGATCTCTAAATGTTTCTTTTTTTGCGATTTTTAGCGTATACAATCTTGAAATATATACAAACAACTTTGACGGTTGAATCGTTGAAATTAATTTTGTAGAACGCGTATCCCATCAAAATGATAGATTCACTAACACTTAAGAGTTTATTTATACTTTCATTAAGTATAACATAAGATTTTATAGTATCCACTAGTGTAAATATTTTAAATTGAAGATCAAATTCATTCATTGTATTCACATAGTGACACACCCCGACCGAGATCGGAGCGTGCTGGCCGTCACACGAAGGTGACGTAGCCATGTGCACGTGCGGAAGCTAATTAAGTAGTAATATAAAAGTACGAATAAATTAAAAACTAGCATACAAAGTGTTAAGACAAGTGCTAGTAAGTGAAATACAAAATCAGAGCAGGTCTATAACAGTCCAAAGGAAAAGTTGCGATAAAAGTACACCCGAAGGTGACCCTACGCTGGTGAGTATCTGTCAGAAAACCGGGAGAATCCTCTGGGAAAACCACCGAACTGCTAATCAACTAGAACCTGGAGAGGCGCAAAACAAAAGCGTGAGTGGGCAAAAACAAAGCTTTCGAAAACCATTTATAAAATACTTTCTAACCCCTCGCCGTAAAACCTGTATACTTCCCAGAAGATATATACACATAATACATATGCCAAACATGCTCAAATAATATGCCATGCCAAAATCTCATAATGATATGCATGTGCCCAGGTATAAACATATCAATATCATGTAATCTGGCAGCCGGAGTCACCTAACGTGACCTGTACGGCTGCATTTAGAGCTCAAATCTCAATCTCAATATCTAAACCTGCCCATGAGTCGGAACCACCTAAAGTGGTCTGTACGACAGGCCTGGGTGTAAATAAGTGCTACGATCACGTGAAGACTGGGCGAATAATCGCGGGTCACCTACGAGTCGGAACCACCTAAAGTGGTCTGTACGACAGGACTGTGCACCTACCTTAAATCCAAGGTGAGTATAAGGTGCGGGAGGTGAACATCACGTGAAGGACTGTGCCCTGGCCACGGGCGGGAGCACTAACACCGGGGGTGCAGGTTATGAGCTCTCTAACTATCTCAAACCATTACTGAAACATAAACGTGAATAACGCTTACCTGGCACTTACCTATGCGTCCACAGCACCCAATATGCATATGTATAAATATATGCAACTAATAACGTACTCAACGATGCACGAAAAACGATAATGTAATGCATGGCATAATGAATAAACATTTATTCAAGTTCTGGGAAAATATAGTATATAGGTATATACGGAAAACCAAAAGCCCACTCACTGGTATGTAGAAGGGTCGTAGCCCCCCTGCCTCGCGTGTGCACGCTCGTCCTCGGGGTACGTGTCACCTATATGCGAAAAAGCTATAAAAACGTTAACTTTAAAGCACATACCCAACTTCTCGTAATAACTTCTCATACATTGCTCAAAATGGACAAATGAATATACCAACGTGCTCTACACAACCTCAGGATCACAACCATATTTTTAAAATAATTTTTGGACCCCTCACGCGCCCCCATGCGCCAAAATAGGCACGGTTCTACGCGCCCCCACGCGCGGCCACGTGCCATGCACACTGACGGTGTCAACTGACGCCGTCAGGAATATTCCGTTAAAATTCCAGAATATTCTGTTAAACTTAACTGGATACCGTTACTGCCGTTAGGAATATTCCGTTAAACTTAACGGAATATTCCTGTTTCTTCTCCGGCCTACCCTCGCCGGACTCCGATCACCGGAAAAACTGGGAAACTTAAAACTCACTATTCTCCTTCGTTTTTCATCCATTTTTCACGTACATTATACCAAAATGAAGCCCTAATCATAATCTACCACGTTGGACAAGTTTTAGGGCCTAAAAACAACGGAAACAAACTTTTCAAAAACATGAAAATTTGGCCAAACTTACAGTTCTTGGTTCCGACGTCCAAATCCGTCCAACGATGCACTCCCAAGCTCCTTGGGACCTCACCAACACATCTACCAGCTTCAAAAGTCTAAAAACTAACTAGATTAATCTTGCATGAACAGTGCTCAAAACTGCCATTGTCGAAACGACGTGAAAACGTTAGAGTTCCTACCTTAAAATGGTATGGCTGCGCTCGTCTCGACCTCACGAGTCCAATGGTACCCTTAGTTTCTTCAATCTGTGAGAATTTGGTGGGTTATGGGTTTGTCCATACGTCGAAGGAAGAAGAAGAAGGAAGGGAGAGAGAGACATGGGACAAGGACAGAGGGAGAGTGAGAGTGTGACAGTGTGTGTGTGTGTGTGTGTGTGTGTGTGGTCCAACACATGCCACACCACACAAACAACCAAAAACGTGATAAAAACGAACTAGGGGCAATAATGTAATTTCACGCGTGCATTCTAATAATCCCGGGACGGGATGTCACACATAGGGTCAAAAAGTGTGGTTGTAAAAAATCATCAAAATCGGAGTTAAAATATTCGTTAAATCATGATTTTTCAATGATATCCATCGAAAACTTTTGTCCCGTTACTTGATATCTGAATGTTTGTTTTTTGCAATTTTGGTTTATGTGATCTCGAAGTATATACAAACATGTTTGACGGTTGGATTGTTGAAATTAGTTTCGTAGAATGCGTATCCCATTAAAATGATAAATTCGCTAACACTTAAAAGTTTATTCATACTTTCATTAAGTATAACATAAGATTTTATGGTATCCACTAGTTTAAATATTTTAAATTGAAGATCGAGTTCATTCATGATATTCATATAGGGTCAAGGAGTGTAGCTGTAAAAAATCATTAAAATCGGAGTTAAAATAACCGTTAAGTCATGATTTTTCGTTGATAACCGTTGAAAAGTTTTGTCCCGTTACTTGATCTCTGAATGTTTATTTTTTGAAATTTTTGGCGTATGCGATCTCGAAGCATATACAAACATGTTTGACGGTTGGATCGTTGAAACTAGTTTCGTATAATGCGTATCTTATCAAAACAATAGATTCACTAACACTTAAGAATTTATTTATATTTTCATTAAACATAACATAAGATTTTGTGATATCCACTTGTGTAAATATTTTAAATTGAAGATCGAATTCATTCATTGTATTCATATAGGGTCAAGGAGTGTAGTTGTAAAAAATCATCAAAATCGGAGTTAAAATAACCGTTAAATCATGATTTTTCATTGATAACCGTCGAAAAGTTTTGGCCCGTTACTTGATCTCTGAATGTTTGTTTTTTGAAATTGTGACGTATGCGACCTCGAAGCATATAAAAACATATTTGACGGTTGGATCGTTGAAACTAGTTTCATAGAATGCATATCCTATCAAAACAATAGATTCACTAACACTTTTATTTTATTTATACTTTCATTAAGTATAACATAAGATTTTGTGGTATCCACTAGTGTAAATATTTTAAATTGAAGATCGAGTTCATTCATTATATTCGTATAGGGTCAAGGAGTGTAGCTGTAAAAAATCATCAAAATCGGAGTTAAAATAACCGTTAAATCATGATTTTTCGTTTATAGTCGTGGAAAAGTTTTGTCCCGTTACTTGATCTCTAAATGTTTGTTTTTTGCGATTTTTTGCTGATGTGATCTCGAAGCATATTCAAACAAGTTTAATGGTTATGATCGTTGAAATTAGTTTCAAAGAATTTGTATCCCATCAAAACGATAGATTGACTAACACTTAAAGTTTATTTATACTTTCATTAAGTATAATATAAAACTTTGTGGTATCCACTTGTGTAAATATTTTAAATTGAAGATCGAATTCATTCATTGTATTCATATAGGGTCAAGGAGTGTACTTGTAAAAAATCATCAAAATCAGAGTTAAAGTAACCGTTAAATCGTGATTTTTCGTTTATAACCGTCGAAAAGCTTTGTCCTGTTACTTGATCTCTGAATGTTTGTTTTTTGTGATTTTTTGCCGATGTGATCTCAAAGCATATATAAACAAGTTTGATGGTTGGGATCGTTGAAATTAGTTTCGGATAATTCGTATCCCATCAAAACGATAGATTGACTAACACTTAGAGTTTATTTATACCTTCATTAAGTATAACATAAGATTTTGTGGTATTCACTTGTGTAAATATTTTAAATTGAAGATCGAATTTATTCATTGTATTCATATAGGGTCAAGGAGTGTAGTTGTAAAAAATCATCAAAATCGGAGTTAAAATAACCGTTAAATCATGATTTTTCATTTATAACCGTCAAAAAGTTTTGTCTCGTTACTTGATCTCTGAATGTTTGTTTTTTGTGATTTTTTGCCGATGTGATCTCAAAGCATATACAAACAAGTTTGACGGTTGGGATCGTTGAAATTAGTTTCGGAGAATTCGTGTCCCATAAAAACAATAGATTGACTAACACTTAGAGTTTCTTTATACTTTCATCAAGTATAACATAAGATTTTGTGGTATCCACTTGTGTAAATATTTTAAATTGAAGATCAAATTCATTCATTGTATTCATATAGGGTCAATGATATGTAGCTGTAAAAAATCATCAAAATCAAAGTTAAAATAATTGTTAAATCGTGATTTTTCGTTTATAACCGTCAAAAAGCTTTGTCTCGTTACTTGATATCTGAATGTTTGTTTTTTGCGATTTTTTGCTGATGTGATCTCGAAGGATATACAAACAAGTTTGACGGTTGGGATCGTTGAAATTAGTTTCGGAGAATTCGTATCCCATCAAGTTCAATGGTGTGTGTGTGTGTATATATATATATATATATATATATATTTATTAAGTAGATTTAAATCTATTTATTTTGTACGTATAATTGATTGTTATGCGGAGTAGTACATCACGTGAGTCATTATAAAAATAGTGAGATATGTCATATACGTGATAAAAAGTTAATAACTTAAAAAAAAAAACAACAAAAAAAAATTCTCACCACTTCTATTAATTTTCATTTTTCCCTCTCCTTTTTGTTTCCTTTTCAACTTTTCTTATAATTTTCACTTTTCCCTCCGACAGTCTACGATGTCTACCCATCTTTCCCTAATTCCCTCTCTTTTTTGTTTCCTTTTCAACTTTTCTTATCACTTTCATTTTCCCTCCCTTTTTCTTCAAAAAGGGCAGCACTGCAGGGAATGGAATGGAATTATCAATTGTGGAATCAAATCAATGAATGCATATTAATTAATAATTATTATAGTTTTTATAAAATTTAATTCAAAATTTAATATATATATATATATATAATTATAGATAGTTAATATTTTGGGGTTATAATTATTATAGTTAATTTAATATATATATATAAAATTATTTATTTATTATAGTTTTTAGGGGTATAAAATTGTTAAATTAATATATATAATTATTACAGTATTTTTTTAAGGTTATAAAATTATAAAAATGATATTCTGCTTATCGTGTATCGTGTTACCCACATGTATACCCAAATCAACCCGTTATCTTAACAGGTGTTTATAGGGTTACCCGATAACGACCCGATTCGTTATCGTGTCGACCCGAACACCTGTTAATTTCGTGTCGTGTCGTGTCAGGAATTGCTAGGCCTATGCCTGACCAACAAGAAACCTCTCTTTAAAAGGAGAAGGAAATTGGTGACTATTTGGCTGACCTAAGTATAAAACAATGATCGGTGCTAAGGTCACGAGCTAGCGTATGGGTGACCAACTGTAGCATTCTTCATAAAATAATATATCTTAGATTAATCATTTTTTTTAAGTAGAATTGGTATTTCGATCTTTCTTGGTTGTATAGTTAGTGTTAATCAAGAGAAATAATTTTCGCACACTTTATTCTCCTTTTGCACATATCTATTTATGTCTCCTTGATTTATTCAATCAAAACACACAAAAAAAAAAAATTGACAATTATCATGAATGATCAGTGTTTAAGATTTTGGTTGCAGAGTTGATCAACTTTAGTAATGACAACATATTGATGACTCAACGATGGTATAATAACCATGCAATGATGTTGTAATGATGACATAATAAATATTGATCATTTCTGCAATCAAATTGTCAAAAACTAATCATTCTTACTAATCGTCTAAAATAAATAACGGTATACAGGGAAAACAATATATACGAGCATGGGCATGGCCAGTCCAAGCGCACAAAAAAGCTGGAGTAAGGGCAAGATTTCATTTTTGTTGAGAAGTCAATGATATCATTCCTGATATCTTGGCTTAGTTTTAGGAAACTATCTTGTAAATTGTTTGTAATTTATTTGTGATTATCTGTAAACCCTAGAATGTAGGATAGGTTACTTCTTCGGCAAGTACTCTCTTTGTATAAAGTCTCTTAGTATCAATTGAAGAAATTAATCTTCTGCAAAATATTCTTTGCACTTTTTTTCATGGTATCGAGAGCTAGGCTGAAAACCCAGTTCCTTCCGCTGCCTTTTGTTTCTCTGTTCTTTTCCGTCGTTTGCCATGGCTACCGACGCTGTTTCTGGAAGCAATTCCGATGCAAAGGCTAATGTTTCCAATCTTTTTTTTATTCATCATTCTGATCATCCAGCCATGATGCTGGTTTCAAAGCCCTTGAATGGGGATAATTATTCAACTTGGTCTCGTGCTATGAAGATCTCCTTGAGTGCCAAAAACAAACTTTGTTTTGTTGATGGCACTGTCCTTCAACCTTCTGTCAAGACCAAGTCGTACGATCACGCTTCATGGCAGAGATGCAACGACATGATTGTAGCATGGATTATTAATTCCATTGACTCAGATATTGCTGACAGTATCCTTTATATGACTGATGCTCATGCAATTTGGGAAGAATTATGTGAGCGCTATTGCCAAAGTAATGCTCCTCGAATTTTTCAACTACAACGGGACATTGCTTCACTTACACAAGATCAACTCTCTATTGCTGCATATTATACGAAGATGAAAAGTTTATGGGATGAGTTGTCGTCTTACAGTGACTCCGTTTCTTGCACTTGTGGAGCACAGAATGAGAGGAACAAGTTGATGCAGTTTCTCATGGGACTTAACTACTCCTATAGTGCTGTTCAAGGGCAGCTTCTATTGATGAATCCTCTTCTAACTGTTCGTCAAGCCTATGCATCGATTTCCCAGGAGGAGAAGCAAAGAAGCCTTGCTTCTTCCCGAGTTACTACAGGCACAGTAGCCATGGCTGTGCGTCACAGTGGTTCGAAATCTTCTAATCGCAAACCCTTGCATTGTACTCATTGTGATCAAGACTACCATACCATTGATACCTGCTATCAACTTCATGGGTATCCACCAGGACACCATTTGCATAAGGTTAAGCCACAGAAAGGGAACCATCGTCCTAAGACGGAGTGGGGTTCTTCCTCGGCAAATCATGTCTCGAAAAATGCAGCCACCAAAGAGGAGATGCAGTCAGTTATGTCTAGGCTCTCTGATGCCCATTTTCAACAGATTCTTCAAATCATGAATGGTCAGGGTAGTGATGAACAGCCACAGGCCAATGCCAATGTCGCCAAGACAGGTTTGTCGAATCCCTCTTTGCATCTCCATCGATGGATAATCGATAGTGGTGCAACAGATCATATCACTTCCTCACCAGAATTGTTAACTAATGGTGTTGAAAATAAGAAACTGTCACCTGTTTTGTTACCTAGTGGAGAGACAGCCCACATACTTTCCACTAGTCATATTCCTTTGAGTTCTACTTTTAGATTGCAAGATGTGCTATGTGTGCCTACCTTTAAAGTAGATTTGATGTCAGTAAGTCGTATTACGAGTGGATTGCATTGTTCAGTAACTTTATTTCCTTCTTGGTGTGTTATGCAGGACCTAACGACGAGGACGGTGATTGGTTTGGGTAAGCGAAGAGGCGGGCTGTACTACTTGGTGGCCTTGGCTCCTGCGCAATCTCAACATCCTCGGCGATTCTGCAACCTTGTGCTTTCACCTACGGAGCTATGGCATCGGCGTTTGGGTCACTTGTCAGCCCCTCGTTTAGATTTCATGTCCAAACAATTGTTACATTTCCCTTTTGCATCTAATAATGCTTGTGATGTTTGCCCTTTAGCCAAGCAACATCGATTACCTTTTCATGTTAGTTCTATTTCTTCTAATAAACCTTTTGTTTTGATTCATTGTAGACAATTATTCTCGCTTCACATGGATTTTCCTTATGCAACACAAAAATGAAACACAATCTATTCTCAAGAATTTTTTTTCATTTGTCAAAACTCAATTTAACACTTCTATTCGTCAAATCCGTGTGGACAATGGTGGGGAATTGTTTTTCTCTTCGTGACTTCTTTAAAGATCATGGAGTGATTTACCAGCATTCTTGCGTTTATACGCCTCAACAAAATGGGGTCGTAGAACGCAAGCATCGCCATATACTTGAAACCGCTCGTGCCTTGCGTTTTCAAGCTAATCTTCCCCTCCATTTTTGGGGTGAATGTGTGCTCACAGCCGTTCATCTCATTAACCGTCTTCCCACACCCATTCTTTCCAAGAAAACGCCTTTTGAACGTTTATATTCTACACCTCCTACTTTTTCACACCTTAGAGTCTTTGGTTGCCTTGCTTTTGCCACTGATGTTAATGTGAATCACAAATTTTCTCCCCGTGCCCACCAATGCATTTTTATAGGATATCCTATTGGTCAGAAAGCCTACAAGTTATATAACCTCACCACTCACCAAATCTTTAATAGTCGTGATGTTATCTTCCATGAAAACATATTTCCTTATCAAACCTCGCCTTCTTCCCCTCAACCTGTGTTTTCACCTGTCCTACTTATTTCACCTCACTTACCTGATCCTGTGTCACCCCCCCCCCCCCCGACCCTATGATTCCCCTTGAGTCGTCCCCTTCCGCTGATGCCGGCTCTCCCACGCCTCCTACACCGCTTCCTGCATCTACCGTTTCTGACCTCCCAACGTCAGCGCCTGCTCCTGCCCCGGTGCCCCGTCGCTCTAGCCGTCATTCTTCTCCGCCACCCAAGTTACGTGATTATGATTGTCCTACTCTCAAGCTTACCCAACCACATCCTCCATCATCTTCGTTGTCTGGTCACACTCCAGGTACACGGTATCCACTCACTAATTACCTTACTTACCATCGTTTCTCACCTACACAACAATCTTTCCTTGCCCATATTACTCAACAGGTTGAACCCCGGAGTTACGAGGAAGCTGCTCGTTTTCCTCATTGGCAAGCTGTCATGGCTTCTGAATTAGAGGCATTGGAAGCTAACCAAACTTGGTCTCTTACTTCCCTTCCCCGTGGCAAAACTCCCATTGGTTGCCGTTGGGTTTACAAGATTAAGCACCGTTCTGATGGCTCTATTGAGCGCTATAAGGCATGTTTGGTTGCCAAGGGCTATACCCAGCTTGAAGGTGTTGACTTCCATGACACGTTTTCTCCTACTGCCAAGATGGTCACTGTTCGGTGTTTATTGGCTCTTGCTGCTTCACGACAGTGGTCTCTTCATCAGTTAGACGTTAACAACGTTTTTCTTCATGGTAACCTTCATGAAGAAATTTATATGACTCCTCCTCCAGGTTTTCGGCGACAGGGGGAAAATGATGCGAGAATTATACGCACACAAATTAAACCCTCTTTTTGTCAAATTGTAGTAAGTATGTAAGTAGGGATCGTTCTGGACCGGGGATTATGAGGGATTTTTAATCACTTGGATTTGACTCAAAAACGTAAAAACACAATATAAAACACTATACTAGACTCAAAGAATGCAAAACTAAACTTTAAAACACTAAGACAAACCAAAAGACTCAAAACAAGTTCAAAAGACTCAAAACTGCCTAAAAACACTAACTAGGTAGTTTCTGACCTTAAACCCAATTTTGGACGAATTTAATATTATGGCTTGATTCAAAACACTTTAAAACATAAACTAAACAGATTCTAAGCACTAAAGAACAAGAAAGTAAAGGGGGGTTTTGATTTGACGAAAATTGAAATAACGAAACAAGTTAATAAACTAGGCAGAATGTAAATATGAATTTGTGATAGAATTGAATGGATGGATGCTAGCCAAGGGGTTCATCTCCACACATGTTATACTTGCATATAAAAAGATTTCCAATTGCTTTTCAATAAACCATGAATTCTCAATGCTCCAAGTTAATTAGATCCACTTAAATTAACTTTCAGATTTCCCTAGATTCATTGGATTGAATGGAATACGCATTACAACCAAATTATTCCTAATCAAAGTCCCTAACTATGGAATACGCATGATAGAGACATTCGACAAAGATCATTAAGTTCAACGGAAATCATAAACATCGACTAGGCATTCATAACTATGGAATACGCATGAAACTTATGCCAAGAATTCGTTTAACGCGATTGTTTATAAGCAACCTCCACTACTTGTGAATATAAGTTCATAACTATTAGGTGAAACTCACTTATATTCTAGCGTCATATTCATGCATGAAAATTAAGCGTGCACTCTCAATAAACATTCATAAATAAGTTATCAATCAAACAGTTAAACAAATTGAATTCACAACTTATGAAAGTAATTAGAAGTAATCAAATCATAATGCAAGCATAAACATATATTTCGAATCCCCCCCTAGCCAAGGGGGGTTTAGTTCCTCATACGTACAAAACAAAGAGAATTGAAATTAAACATTGAATTCAAAGGAAAAGAAACACCTAAACATTCCAACAACTCAAACTTGAATTGTATGAACGTTTAGGCCCGCTTCTCTTCCTCTTTGTTGTAGCACAAGGTCTAAGGATTTGTGTGGAGTGAGAGGCACGGCAATGGAGAGAAAAGATGCAGAAAATGGAATGGATTTACTCGGCATTGGTTGTGTGATTGTGATGGTGTGTTGTGTGATGATTTTCTGAATTGAATCCCCCCCTTGTGGCTGCAATGGATGTTTATTTATAGGTGAAAAAGAGGGAATATGACAGCTAGGAACTTGGTGGAAAGTTGGAAATGCAAAAGGGGAATGCATGTGGCTGATTTATGAAGGGAATGCATGTGCAAAACAGCTAGGAAAAGTTGTGGAAATCTGGAAATGGGATGGGAGTGTGCACGGCAGAGATGGGAATGAATGTTTGAATGTGCATGGCTGGAATGAATGTGTTTGCATGTGAATTAAAGCTAGGGTGAATGATGATAAATGCATGTGGATTAAAGAGTGAATGCATGTGTTGAATGATTTCTTGGTGAGGGGATGCACGGCATGGGTGTTGTTGTTGGTGTGTGAATGGAAATGCAATCTGAAATGGGAGAGCATGTGGGTGGAAATGCATGTGGGTGAATGTTTGAATGATTAAAGGGGCATGTGGGTTGGAAATGCATGTGGAGTGGCTGGAATGAAGTGTGTATGCACGGCAATGATGGGTATTTTCTGCAATGGTTGCAATGATGAAATGGATGGGAGTGCATGTGGCTGCAATGAATTAAAGAGTGGGAGTGCATGTGGCTTGGGTGCATGTGGAGTGGCTTGTGCAGCTAGGTTATGATGATGAATGCATGTGGATTACAGCTATGGTGGGAAAGATATGTGAATGTGGCTGATGAGAAGAATAGGGTGAATGGTATGCACGGTTTTGGGAGAGAATGGGAGAGAATGGTGAAGAGTTGTGGCTGAATGAATTAGGTTCTTGGGTTATGGGAGTGACGGCTTAGAGAATTAGGTTGAGGGTGGCTGGATGAATAGAATGAACGAATGAAATTCTAGGGTGAAAAATAGAGGGTACGGCTAGATGTGGAACTAGGTTTATTAGGGAGAATGAATGGGTGGCAACATGGTTGTGTTGGTGATGAATGTGAACTCTTTGTTCTTCATTTTCATTTCTTCATCTCTTTATTTATTCCTAGCCTCCTTTGGTCTTCAATTTCGTCCATCTACTTGGCCTAAAGCATATGCAATCCATTTAATGCCCCAAACTACTCCAAAATGCACCAAAATGCACTTTCTTGCTCCTTTAGCCCTTTGGACCTACAAACACACGAAAATAGCTTAAAGTACTAAAATTACTAAGTACTAGCAACATAAATGCAAGAAAACAAGCAAACTAAGGCGCATAAATATGCTCCTATCAAATTCGCCCACACTTAGCTTTTGCTAGTCCTCGAGCAAAACAAAACAAAAGAAACCAAAAACAAAACAAAATGAACAAAACACAACCTATACCTTCCAACAATTGCCTCAAGGATTTCCAATGCACATGACAAGTTAAAAATCATCATTCCCATAGATTTTAGTCATCTTCACACTTAAGTACATTCTTAATCATAGTCACCACATACTAGTTCACAATTAAGCATTTAAAACCATGTTTTGAATGTAGTAACATGCCTTAGAGAATTTGCTCAAATCCTTACAAGATATGCACTCAATTTTCACACAGATTTTCTAACTCCACACCCTACACTAGTTACATGTGAGAAGATTGATGTAAACATGAAAACGAACACTCACATATATGTATCATAAAGAGAGCAATTTCTGGAGTTAATAAGCATGTTTAGGTATGATCTCATGAATGGATTGCTACTACTTAGAAGCGAGAACCAGTGACACCATATGCTCATACCAAGTTCAAACTCCACAAATTGAAATACATAACACTCAAGATTGAAGTCACGGGTTGTAATGGGGCTTGGGGTGTGTGGATAACAAAGAAGGGATATGGAAAACAAAGGTTCTTAAAGAAATAGTGAGCAAAGCACTTGAATCAACTTAGAATTCACTTTTGAATGAAAAATCAACTTTTGAACAACAAAGGGGAACAAGCTCTTTTTCCTTTCTTTTCTGTTTTTTTCTTTTTCATATGTTTTTCACACTTTTTTTTTTCTTTTGAATCTCAAAACATACATATAAATTTAAGAACAAACATTCCTTCCCCCACACTCATTTTCTTGCATAATGTAACTCAAAAGGAATTCATTTAAGTCATGCTCACTATCTTTTAAGAACAAGGGTGTGGACAATCCTAAACTAGGCTAGGTGAGGATAATGTGGGTTAACAAAGAATAAAGACTAAACAAAGCTCAACGGGGGTGAAACTTACAACATATACGAAATATGGGAAGTAAGGCTATTTGGCTATGGTGGCAACTACACAACTTCATCTTGATATATGTTATGCAATTCAATGTCATGCTTTGAATGAAACGGATATAAGTTCTAGCATTTAGTTCTATCATGATATAATTGCATTCTAAGTAGCAATCAAGCAAGGAATAATGAGATCATGCAACAACTTTAGAAAACAAAGAATCACATATTATAACTCTCCAAAGAAGGTAATGGCTCGAGTCTCACAGGGTTGTAGCGTTTGTTTGAGTTCCTTCCTTCAAGCATGTTACAAAAACGAATTTTTCTTTTATGATTGCATGTGAAGTCATACATTATAACCATAACCAAGCATATACCAAGAGTATATCAAACTTTTCTCTATGTTTATAACTCTTTTTAACAGTCATGCAATTACAAACCAAATCCTTATCATTGTGTTGGAAGGTACCCTAAGACACAAACACACAAAAACGACTCAAAACACTCTTTTTAGGCTTTTCAAAACATGTTTTTCAAATTTTTATGTGATTTTCAGAGTTATCAAAACAAAACATACTAAAACACTCTAAAACAACTTAAAAATACCTTAAAACAGCAAGGAACAACATTTGAAGTTATGGGTGATAAAATCCCACGAATTTGCATCAAATATACTTAGTTACCCCCCCCCCCCCCCACACTTAAATCACACATTGTCCTCAATGTTTTAAGCATAGATTTACATAAAACATAAGTAAACACACAAACAGCATTTATACATACTAAACATGGCAGAATGTAACTAACAAAGAGAAGAGTTTAGGGACGCAAATCTGGAATTGGAGTGCTTTCTCGGTCTTCCTTTGTTGAATGCATGGGTTGATCTTGGTGATTCCACAGGCTAAATCTTGAACTGGTTTCCTCCCATCGTTGATTTTCCACAGGCTACTCTTGAACTGGGCTGCAGGATTCTTTTAGTCTCCCCCGAAGGTCTGAGCTTACCCCTTTTATCTGTTTCTTTGTTCAATCTTTCCAATTCGTATTGAAGAGGGTTAGAGGATAGCTCAGCATATGCAGTTGTTGCTTGTCTCCACATGCTTCAATGTATCATTTTCACTTGCCTTACTTGCTCCCCTTTGCAGAAGTGGTCCCTTCTCTGGAAGTGTATCAACCGTTGAAGATGACTACTCGAGAGCAACGCTAGGTAAGCAACCAGGAATAGATTCCAGGCAGTCGGTTCCAGATCGGAAGACTGACTCCAAGTGCCGGCTGATTGCTTCTTTCACTTTGCCATGCGAGTAAGAACAAGGACAAAGAAAAAGACAGGGAAAGAGCATGATATGAGATACTTTTGCTTTTGACCTTGATGATATGAGATACCTTTGCTTTTGAAGAAGCGGTGAATGAATCAGCACATGTATTTGTTGTGCTTGTCTCCACATGCTTCAATCTACCGTTTCCTCCTAGGTCATCTGTACTTCAGGCATCTGGTATCATATTTGGGGAAGAAGAAAAAATTGAGTATTTCGAAAGGCTTTGCTGGGAGTGCGCCCTCAGAGGTGAGGAAGAGTTGGGCATTTTCTTCAGGTCTGCCTTGCCATAAAAGATGAAGGTCGATATATATAGGGATTTCCCAATAGAAAGTGGTGGTACTGTTCTTTTACCATTGTCGACAAAAAATTTTGATCCAGCAAATCCGGCTTTTTGAAAAAGAGTGATGACTCTTCGATTTCTGAACGAACGCCTATTTGCTTTCTGAGCTAGCGCCTCTTCGATTTCTGAACGAACGCCTCTTTGCTTTCTGAACGACACGTCTCTTCGATTTCTGAATGACACGTAGTAGTGAGGATGCGGCTCTGTCAGAGATCTTTTGACAAAGTTGCACGCGTTTTCTGAAAAGCAGAGAAAGCGTCGCCGAACTTTACGCTTGTCGGCAAAAGTGTGCAGTTGTGATGATGACCTCCACGTGTTTTCAACTTTCTCAGAGATCTTTTGACAAAGTTGAACGCGTTTTCTGAAAAGCCGAGAGATCGTCGCCGAACTTTACGCAGGAAAATCCGGATCTTTGAATCGGTGGTCGTGTCGCCTTGGCTTTTTATAGAGGTATCGATCACCACCAACATGCACACTCTGAAGATTTCCCATTCTTGAAAATTGTCTCCGGCCCTTTGAAATTTTACTCCATCCAACCCTTCTCTTTGAACACCTTTGAAAAATGACTAACCCATCGAACCTTTGCTTAGATTTGAGTCTCAGCAGCGATCCGGTTGCGCCCCGTCAAGGTAATGTATGGCGCCCTTCTTTTTTATCTTCTAATGGCCCTCTTACAGGTGAAGACTCCATGATGACGGATGCAACAACAGCTACGATAGTAGCTAGGAACCTTCTTACTCCTAAAGATAGTAGGCTGCTTTCAGGACGGTCCGATGAGTTGGCCGTTCAAGAGTCCCTCGCTCTCAGTGTTCAGTGTGCAGGCTCTGTGTCCAACATGGGTCAACGCCTACTTGCTCGTTCCCGTCAGGTTGAATCGTTGATGGCAGAGGTGGAAAGTCTCAAGCAAGAGATCAAACAGCTTAAGCACGAGAATAGAAGTTTGCACGTGCTTGCCAACAATTATTCGACGGGCATGAAGAGAAAGCTTGATGAGCTGCAAGAATCTGAAGGTCAGATTCAAAGTGACCGTCAAAGGCTTGCTGCTTATCTCCAGAGGCACCTTTTTCCTGGGTCATCCAGCGTTCCACCAAGTATTGTGGCCTCGAATGATCTAGCTCCGATGCCTCCTGCTTCGATGCCTCCCGCTCTGATGCCTCCTAGTGGGGCTTCACGTAAACAACCTTTGTGAAGGCTACATCTGCTTTTTTTTTTTTTTTTTTTTTTTTTGAATCAAACGGCATGGAATTTATCTTTGAATGGAAGGTGATACTTGAAATGATCCGGTAATAGCTTAAATTCAAGATTGGGTGCCTGAATCATTAACAACATATTAGTATAAAAGAAAATTGAAATTCGGGGAGGTGGCTTACCTGTGTGCTCCGACATGAACTCAAGGATAAACACATCTTCTTTGAACATTTCAGGAACTTTGCCCTTGGACAGATTATGTGTGAGGACTGTTCCTTGTCTTGTGTCATAAAATTCAACTTCTTTGGGGTTGTTTATCTCAAGAACGTCCTCTTTGATGAATTCATGATATTCCATACTTTGCACCTTTGGAAGGGCTTCCAAGATGTCTTTTTCACTTTCTTCTTCCTTGGAATTCATGAACCTGCAAGAAATAGGGACATTAGGTGGAATGGGGTTAGAACTAATTAAATTTGGAACAACCTTACTTGAATTAGATGGCGTAGGAGCAATAGGTGCCTCCGGCAAAGGTGTTTCTACCCTTGCCGTGGGTTGGGTGTATTCCTCTTCCTCAAATTGCAATCTTTCATCTTCCTTGTGATTTGATTTTGATGGTTGAGGGTCCGTTCCAACCTCCTTGTCACTTCTTAACATGATAGCATTGGCGGTTTCAAATCCTCCCGGATTTACAATGGTTGAACTAAGGAGTTTGCCTTGGTCGCAAAATTGTCCTACGAACTCCGCTATCTGCCCAATTTGCTTTTCCAAGTGGTCCAACCTTTTGTCTTGATTTTGCCTCTCTTTGTTTTGAGTTTGGACTCCCTGCGTCAAAGTAGTAAGTAATTGAAAAATCGTATTCATTTGAATTACCTACATTACTTTGGGCAGGTTGTGGTGGCTGCATAGGCGTTGAATAGAACTCCTCATATGGCTGCCAATATCCTTCTTGTTAAGCCTCATTGTCTTGATTTTGTGAGCCCTGCACCAAACAAATTAATTCATTAAGCTTTTGATTATAATCTATTGACGAACTTGAGTTTGGTTGGGCATATTGAATATGAGGTTATGGTGGCTGCATAGGTCTTGAATAGAACTCCTCATATGGCTGCCAATATCCTTCTTGTTAAGCCTCATTGTCTTGATTTTGTGAGCCCTGCACCAAACAAATTAATTCATTAAGCTTTTGATTATAATCTATTGACGAACTTGAGTTTGGTTGGGCATATTGAATATGAGGTTATGGTGGCTGCATAGGTCTTGAATAGAACTCCTCATATGGCTGCCAATATCCTTCTTGTTGAACATGTTGAGGTTCCCACCACATAGAGTTTGAATGATCACTCCAATCCGAATTGTAAGTATTGGAAAACACGTCGTTCCTTGATTGAAGATCAAATGTACCAACGCTTTGCATTTGGGACCTTTCCATGAGCCGTGACAAAAGAGAAGCATTATCAAGTGTCATTTTGTGCTTCTCTAATACCTAAAATCAACAAACAAAACACAAATAAAAAACTAAAACTAAAATACATAACAGAAACGAACAATCCAAGAGATTAGCAAATTTGCTAATCCCCGGCAACGGCGCCAAAATTTGATGCGAGAATTATACGCACACAAATTAAACCCTCTTTTTGTCAAATTGTAGTAAGTATGTAAGTAAGGATCGTTCTGGACCGGGGATTAGGAGAGATTGTTAATCACTTGGATTTGACTCAAAAACGTAAAAACACAATATAAAACACTATACTAGACTCAAAGAATGCAAAACTAAACTTTAAAACACTAAGACAAACCAAAAGACTCAAAACAAGTTCAAAAGACTCAAAACTGCCTAAAAACACTAACTAGGCAGTTTCTGACCTTAAACCCAATTTTGGACGAATTTAAGATTATGGCTTGATTCAAAACACTTTAAAACATAAACTAAACAGATTCTAAGCACTAAAGAACAAGAAAGTAAAGGGGGGTTTTGATTTGACGAAAATTGAAATAACGAAACAAGTTCATAAACTAGGCAGAATGTAAATATGAATTTGTGATAGAATTGAATGGATGGATGCTAGCCAAGGGGTTCATCTCCACACATGTTATACTTGCATATAAAAAGATTTCCAATTGCTTTTCAATAAACCATGAATTCTCAATGCTCCAAGTTAATTAGATCCGCTTAAATTAACTTTCAGATTTCCCTAGATTCATTGGATTGAATGGAATACGCATTACAACCAAATTATTCCTAATCAAAGTCCCTAACTATGGAATACGCATGATAGAGACATTCGACAAAGATCATTAAGTTCAATGGAAATCATAAACATCGACTAGGCATTCATAACTATGGAATACGCATGAAACTTATGCCAAGAATTCGTTTAACGCGATTGTTTATAAGCAACCTCCACTACTTGTGAATATAAGTTCATAACTATTAGGTGAAACTCACTTATATTCTAGCGTCATATTCATGCATGAAAATTAAGCGTGCACTCTCAATAAACATTCATAAATAAGTTATCAATCAAACAGTTAAACAAATTGAATTCACAACTTATGAAACGTAATTAGAAGTAATCAAATCATAATGCAAGCATAAACATATATTTCGAATCCCCCCTAGCCAAGGGGGGTTTAGTTCCTCATACGTACAAAACAAAGAGAATTGAAATTAAACATTGAATTCAAAGGAAAAGAAACACCTAAACATTCCAACAACTCAAACTTGAATTGTATGAACGTTTAGGCCCGCTTCTCTTCCTCTTTGTTGTAGCACAAGGTCTAAGGATTTGTGTGGAATGATAGGCACGGCAATGGAGAGAAAAGATGCAGAAAATGGAATGGATTTACACGGCATTGGTTGTGTGATTGTGATGGTGTGTTGTGTGATGATTTTCTGAATTGAATCCCCCCCCTTGTGGCTGCAATGGATGTTTATTTATAGGTGAAAAAGAGGGAATATGACAGCTAGGAACTTGGTGGAAAGCTGGAAATGCAAAAGGGGAATGCATGTGGCTGATTTATGAAGGGAATGCATGTGCAAAACAGCTAGGAAAAGTTGTGGAAATCTGGAAATGGGATGGGAGTGTGCACGGCAGAGATGGGAATGAATGTTTGAATGTGCATGGCTGGAATGAATGTGTTTGCATGTGAATTAAAGTTAGGGTGAATGATGATAAATGCATGTGGATTAAAGAGTGAATGCATGTGTTGAATGATTTCTTGGTGAGGGGATGCACGGCATGGGTGTTGTTGTTGGTGTGTGAATGGAAATGCAATCTGAAATGGGAGAGCATGTGGGTGGAAATGCATGTGGATGAATGTTTGAATGATTAAAGGGGCATGTGGGTTGGAAATGCATGTGGAGTGGCTGGAATGAAGTGTGTATGCACAGCAATGATGGGTATTTTCTGCAATGGTTACAATGATGAAATGGATGGGAGTGCATGTGGCTGCAATGAATTAAAGAGTGGGAGTGCATGTGGCTTGTGTGCATGTGGAGTGGCTTGTGCAGCTATGTTATGATGATGAATGCATGTGGATTACAGCTATGGTGGGAAAGATATGTGAATGTGGCTGATGAGAAGAATAGGGTGAATGGTATGCACGGTTTTGGGAGAGAATGGGAGAGAATGGTGAAGAGTTGTGGCTGAATGAATTAGGTTCTTGGGTTATGGGAGTGACGGCTTAGAGAATTAGGTTGAGGGTGGTTGGATGAATAGAATGAACGAATGAAATTCTAGGGTGAAAAATAGAGGGTACGGCTAGATGTGGAACTAGGTTTATTAGGGAGAATGAATGGGTGGCAACATGGTTGTGTTGGTGATGAATGTGAACTCTTTGTTCTTCATTTTCATTTCTTCATCTCTTTATTTATTCCTAGCCTCCTTTGGTCTTCAATTTCGTCCATCTACTTGGCTTAAAGCATATGCAATCCATTTAATGCCCTAAACTACTCCAAAATGCACCAAAATGCACTTTCTTGCTCCTTTAGCCCTTTGGACCTACAAACACACGAAAATAGCTTAAAGTACTAAAATTACTAAGTACTAGCAACATAAATGCAAGAAAACAAGCAAACTAAGGCGCATAAATATGCTCCTATCAGAGAACTTGGTTTGTCACCTCAGCAAGTCTTTATATGGGTTGAAACAAGTTTCCCGTCAATGGTTTGCAAAGTTTTCTGACTCTATTCAATCCGCTGGTTTTGAACAATCCAAGGCTGACTACTCGTTATTTACCCGGAAACAAGGCAAGTCTTTTACAGCCCTCCTAATTTATGTTGATGATATTTTGATTACGGGGAATGATTCGAATGCTATTGATGCCCTAAAACAATTCCTTAATGGTCGTTTTAAAATCAAGGATCTTGGCAATCTAAAGTACTTTCTTGGGATCGAAGTATCACGTTCTAAGAAATGAGTCTTTATTTCCAAACGAAAGTATGCTTTAGAAATATTAAAAGATGGAGGTCTTTTGGGAGCTCGCCCTGTTGAATTTCCCATGGAACAAAATCTTAAGTTATCAGACAATGGTGCAATTCTTAAGGACCCGGCACAATATAGAAGATTGGTGGGGCGTCTGATATACCTAACAATCACTAGGCCGGATATAACCTATTCCGTGCATGTGTTGAGTAGGTTTATGCATGAGCCTCGCACACCACACATGGAAGCAGCCCTTCGGATTTTGAAATATATCAAAAATACACTTGGACAAGGTTTGTTCTTCTCTTCTGAAAATGATTTGGCCTTAAATGCATATTGTGACTCGGACTGGGCAGGTTGTCCAACAACACGAAGATCAACTACGGGGTATTGTATTTTTTTGGGCTCTTCATTGATTTCTTGGAAGTCAAAAAGACAAAAGACTGTGTCTTTATCATCAGCGGAGGCCGAGTATCGAGCCATGGCTGGAACTTGTTGTGAATTATCATGGCTACGATATTTATTGAAAGATCTAGGTATACTGCATCAAAGACCGGCTCTGCTCCATTGTGACAATAAAGCAGCCCTTCACATTGTTGCTAACCCAGTTTTTCATGAGGGAACTAGGCACATAGAAATGGACTGTCACTTTATCCGGGACAAGATACAAGACAGTTCAATTGTTACGAGATTTGTTCCTTCTTCCAATCAACTTGCAGATGTACTCACGAAGCCATTAGGGAAGGAAACTTTCTCAAAGATCATTCACAAGTTGGAAGTTCTCAATATCCACTCTCCAACTTGAGGGGGAGTGTTGAGAAGTCAATGATATCATTCCTGATATCTTGGCTTAGTTTTAGGAAACTATCTTGTAAATTGTTTGTAATTTATTTGTGATTATCTGTAAACCCTAGAATGTAGGATAGGTTACTTCTTCGGCAAGTACTCTCTTTGTATAAAGTCTCTTAGTATCAATTGAAGAAATTAATCTTCTGCAAAATATTCTTTGCACTTTTTTTCAATTTTACCATGTTCCATGGGGTCAGTTACTGTTACACTCACAGTTGCAACACCAAAAAAGATTGCAAGTGGCAGCACATTGCCAAAGACAGGTCCTTTCAGAAGCACTATCAAACTCTCAGTGCAGTGCAGGTTACAAAGTGGGAGTAGAATTCTTTTCCCTATCTTTTTTTCCTTTTCTTTTCTCCTCTCCTATTTAAACAATCACGGTTAAACTACGTCAACATCTTACATTAATTTTTTATGGCAAGAGAATATAAAAGAAGAGGATAAAAAAAAAAGAAGGAAGAAAATCCTAATCCTACAAAGTGGCTGCCTTTGCCCCTTGTACCAATCTATCTATCTCACCATCCCAAGAAACTGCCATGGGTCCTCGGCTCCCAGGGATTTTGACCAACACCATCCTCAGCCTCCGCCCCTCAACCCTACCACCACTCTGATAGCTTTTTTCCTCTCTTTTTATCTTAAGTGGGGCTAGGTTCCCTTCTCTTTCCTATATCCTTGTTTGGATTCAAAGGTCCTGAAAGAAAAGAAAAAAGGCGTGAAATCCTGACAAAGGATTGCCACAATCTAAATCTCTACTAACTAGTCACTTCATAAAAGCTCGACGATAATTTTTATAATACGTGTATTGTAATGTCTTGTGTTAATAATATAATGTTATGTAAAAAAAAAAATTGTACATGTAATTTTGTATCATTGAAATGAAATATCAAAAGTTGCTCTCTCTACAAAAGTCCGACTATAGTCATTCACACACTTGCATCGAATCAAACGAAATTCATAAAAAATAAAAAATAAAAAATAAAATTAGTTAAACAAGAATGATTGTTATATGAACGCATCTGACACATGAACACAGTCAGTCATCAGATTTGCAGAATCTATTTTTAACACAAGGTTTGTACGTCATGTATGTTGGTAGGATTGAATTTCCCCAATCCAAGTTTCAAGTTCCAACCATGTGGTGACACAGTTGCTACACATAATATTCACATTATATTTGCACTTCCCTTCACTGCAGTGATAATATATAGGACCCTCCACACGTTTTGCCTTATCTACACTGTCAATCTGCTGGACCCTCATCAAGATTTGATTCTGTTTTCACAAGCTTACAACTTGAATGGCTACAAAAGGATTGCTAATTGTTGATTTGATTTCAAATCAACCCAGAAGTTTCCTCTCTTTAATTAACTTGTTAACTGAAATAAACATATGGGAATTCCAGTCCATTGGCTGGTCAAAAGCATTTTCTGAATGCATATGGGCAGATTCAATGATTTTGGAGATGCAGAACTATGAAAATAATTGAAACATTCCCATCCCCTTTCCCATGACAAGTCCTCATCTTCGAAAGTTCATGTGATCTCATTTTTTTTTTTTAATTTCATCGAAAATCTAATTTATATATATATATATATATATAAACTATAATGGAGGAATTCGAATTATGGTCCAAAAAACATACATACCACTCTATCCAACACTGTTACGTTCAAAATTTCTAACCTCCACTTTAAAAAGTTGCATCGTACAAAATTTTCATCTCAATGTCCCTCTAATTTTAACTATTTACCTTATGAGTTGAGATACGAGGGCTCTCCCTTTTTTTTCCCTTGCTTGTCTTAAAATCAATGATATTTCTTTGCAAATGTCTAAGAGAATATATATATATATATATATATATATATATATATTGGAGTTTCATAGGCATTAAAAAGGTGGAGTACTTGGGCAATGGCATCCACTTCGTTGTTTTCCTGGTTTTTTCCAGTTCTTCCACTTTATATTATGTACTTTTTTCCTTCTCCGCACTGGAGATTTTAGCTCCTGAATTTCAGGCGTTGGAATCAAATTCGTCAACCACCATGTGGAGAGGAGATGCACATACTCAGCTACCTGTAAAAGAACAAATGATCGTGAACAAATTTGGCACATGTAAGGTTCGGCCAAAGATCCTCCGACAATCAAGTTAGTAAGCAATATATGAGACTCAAGCAATGGGCGAGAGAATAGAGTATGTTATAATTGTGTTACCAAAGATGAACCTAGATGAGTGAATTTATATTAATTGGGACAGAGACCTTTCCAAAACATAGGGTGATGTGACATCGCTGGTTTGTTTGTGCAACTCAAACCGATTGGAGCTGTTGAGCCCATGACAGAATTTCTAAAGTATATGTATTCCAATCAGTTTGACTCCGGCCTAAAAAATCATGATCCCACGCCAGGGTCTCATTATTAAGTCCAAGTATGGAGTATGGAACCGACCTTGTAGAATCAATATCAATGGTGGGTAATTTCTTGGGCCACAAGCCTAAAATGTATATAGCTTTCTTTCGATATAATTATTATGAAAATAACAATACTTGTTTATTGAAGCTCTCATATTTATTTAATAGGTTACATGCTAACCTATACAATGATATAAGCCAACGCGACAAAGAGATTTTCTTTTTCTTTTTTTCTTTTTTTCTTTTTTTTTTTGGATAAAAAAACAACTACATTAAAGAGAAAAGCCCCTAGGGCAACCAATTTGGATACAATCAAAGAGGAAGGCCTGACGGACTTCCAAAGGGAGAGTTCTATCCCAAACATGAAAATCCGAGACCGAATAACCTACACTAGTTATAGCATCTGCCAGAAAATTGGCTTCCCTAAAGACACGATTCCAGCAAATCTCCTTAAAAGAACCTGCTAGCCAGCAAATATCCTCCAAGATGTTCCTTAATCTCCAAAGAAGCTATAGCCACCTCTAATAGACTCAATCACCAACCTTGAATCACCATCCACCACAATACGAGTCAAACCTTTGGCCTTAGCCATCCACATGCCATCTCTCAACGCTAGGCATTCCGCAATCGAAATCGTGTTTTGGCCAACAAATCTAGCTCCCGCAACAATAGGCTCTCCATTCTCGTTTCTAATCACAAACATAGCAGCCGCACCTTGATGCACAACTGAGATATCGAAGCTAAGTTTCACAAAACCTGCTTCGGATGGGACCACCAGATAGGAGAAGTCAGGGAGGGCTTACTACCATTGCAAACCCCAGGCATTGCTCCATTGGCATCAATGAAATCCCTCCCAAAATTGAGGGCAGCCTTAACGATCCATGTAGGATTTGGAATTTTATTTTGGAAAATCACCAAATTTCTCTCTTTCCAAATCTGCCAACAGGTTAGTAAAAGTTTATTGAGATCACACATACATGCATCATTCTTATCAGTTAATTCATTGAGCCAATCATCGAAAGGAAAAGACTGATTTAGTCTTATGTTATTAGATATAGTTTGACAATTCCCCACTAGTTGTGCGAATCTACAAATTAAAAACAAGTGAGATTTGTTCTCATCCTCTAAATTACACAAAGGACAGGTGGACAGGATGTTATTAATGTATCTGGATAATTTGTCTCTTGTATTTAGTCTTCCAATTATGAGAAGTCAACTAAAAATTTTGACCTTATGGGGAAGCTTAAGCTTCCACATTTTCTTAAGAAGGTCACTTGAAATAACATTATTACTATCACTATTTTGTATCCAAGTTCCTGACTTAACTAAAAACTTACCATTTGCATTAGATCCCCAGCAATAACTACCACATTGGGGGAGTTAAGGGGAGGGGGATACTACGAATGCTATTCACAGTATCTTTATCAACCAGTAACCGCAAGTGATCTCTATCCCAATGTCCATTATTAATGAATTGACTCACCTTTAGGTTCAGATCAATATCATTAGCCTGATTTGAAGGAACAAGGTTGGAAATAGGGAAAGGAAAAACGCAGTTATGGGTCTAGAAGAGGATGTTCTCCCCATTTCCCCCAATCCACCTCATCCCCTTTTCAATAATATTTCTCGACTTAAGGATGCCTTTCCAGGCACAAGAGTGGTTTTGTCTAATTTTAGTATTAAGGAAATCCTTGTTCTTCAAGTATTTATTCTTAATAATCTGAACAAACCAATTTTGGTTATCTGTTAAAACTCTCCAACCGAGTTTTGCTAAACAAGCATTATTAAAAGTGATCATTTTTCCTAAAACCCAGACTCCCATTTTCCTTCAAGCTGCAAACTCTATCCCAAGCCACAGGGACAAGTTTGCAATCTTTACCCCAAAAAAACTTCCTACTTTCTCTATCTATAGTTTTTGTGATTTTCTCAGGGCACTTAAAACAAGACATAGTATGATTGGGAATGCCTAAGAGGTTGGCCTTAATGAGAGTTAGTCTTCCCGCTTTGGAGAGAGTATTTGCCTTCCAACCAGCAAGTTTGTTCTTAATCTTGATAATTGGCTCCTTTGTATTAACTTGATCCTTCTAGAAAATAATATTGTGAATGCCTAAATATCTACCAATGGTGGTTTTATGCTGGATAGTAAGAATATTAACAATTTCACTTCTAACATGGTGATTGGTGTTATTTGAAAAATAAAAAGACAACTTATGATAGTTGATCTTTTGACCAGAAGGTTGAGCGAAGTTATCTAGAACCTTAGCAATATTCCTGGCTGCAGTTCCAGTAGCCTTAGCAAAAATCAGACAATCATCCGCATACATCATATTAGCAATTCTAAAGCCCTTAGGTGCAGTCAACATACCAACATTGCCTTTGGAAGATTCTCCCAACTTATTCAAGTTTCTAATTAAGGGTTCCATACAAAAGATAAAAATATAAGGTGAAGAAGGTCTCCTTGCCTAATACCTCTAGAAGGACAGAAATAACCATGGATTTTGTCATTAATAAGGATAGAAAAAGAAGTTGAACTAATGCACTCCATGATAAGCTTAATCCAGTGATTATTAAAGCCAAATTTAGCTAGCACACCCTTAATATAATCCGAATTGAGGAAATCATAAGCTTCAAGCTTAATGACCATAGCACCCTTTCTACCTTTTTTTTACTCTTAAAAGAGGCAAAAAGTTCATGTGCAATGAGGATGTTATCCTGAATGGATCTACCAGGGGCAAAAGCTCCCTAGTTCTTGGATATGCAATCATTTAACAAAGGCTTAATTCTACTCACCAGAATTTTAGTAATGATCTTATAATTACAAAGGCTATTCGGTCTAAAGTTAGATACTAACTCGGGATTTTCCACCTTTGGAATGAGAGCAATATTAGTGTGGTTTATCAATCTGAGGCTCAAGCCACTATTGAAAAAAAATCTTTAACTAAATTAACCAATGAGGGACCAACAATCTCCCAACAGTTTTGATACAAGGAAGCATGAATACCATCTGGTTCAGGTGCTTTCAAAGCACCAATGCTTTTAACAGCTTCATACACCTCACTACCAAGGATAGGCCTATTTAAGTTACCATTTTGCTCATCACTAATACAAGGATCAATAATGTTAATGAAATATTCCAGAGCTCCTTGAGCAGGTCTGAAATAAGCAGAGAACCTAGCTTTAAAATCCTGAACAAAAACTCTCTCCAAACCTTCGCCTTTCCACCACCAATTACCTTGGTTATCTTTTATTTTATTAATTTGATTTCTTCTCCTTCTTATGTTGGCCACCGTTTGGAAATATCTAGTGTTCTTATCTCCAAGTTACAACCAGTTAGTTCTAGCCTTCTAGGCCCAGAACAATTCCTCACTCTTTAACACATCACTCAGCTGATTTTCACTTTCAATCGCTCTATTAAGGAGGTTACTAGGATCAGAAACAATCATAATCTCCTATTGAATTTTGTACAGGTCCCAAAGAAGGCTTTTATTCTTCTTCTTTTTTTCAAATAAATACCCGAAAACTTCTTTTTTCCAATTTCTAACCAGAAACTTAAAAGTCCTAGGTATCCCCTAACCTTTTCACAAGCACTACCAAAAATATTATGCTCCCAAGCTTTTCCAACAACAATCCCGAGTGGGAAAGGCACATAGCTTCAAATTTAAAAGAGCTCCCACCCAGATTATTCTCACTTCTATAGCTACTAGTCTCAAGCAAAATCGGGCTATGATCAGACCCAAATATAGGGTAGTTATGAAGAGTAGCATTAGGAAAAGAGTTAAACCAGTTCATGTTAGCAATGGCCCTATCTATTCTTTCGAAAATAATGGTATTATCCTTATGTCCATTACACTAGGTGAACGATACACCAGTGGTAGAAATAGCAATTAAATTTCCTTCATTAAGGAAGTTATTAAAGTTGATCATGTGAATATTTACATTTCTGTCGCCTCCAACTTATTCTTCCATATTAACAATGTTGTTAAAATCACCTAGAAGCATCCAAGATTGGTTGAAATTATTACTTGGAACCAGAGAAAGAATTTCGTTCCACAACTAGGGTTAGAGACACTTTTGGGGGTAAGCATACATACAGGTAAGAAGAAATTGCCTATCCAAACACTTTTCAGTAACTTCACAATGAATAAATCTAGAATTATGAGCAAGCACAACTAGATAATATTTAAATCATTCCAACACAAATAAAGGCCTCCAGCCCTGCCAACCCTCTTAGCAAAAAACATTTTAGTGAACCTCTTAGAGAACACAGAACAAAGACCACTATCAAGGTCAGACCTCAGTTCAACAATACAAAAACCATCTAAAGCATTTAAACAACAAAAGAAATTAAATTGATTGGCAAAATCAGGTCTGCCCCAGCCCCTGCGGTTCCAAAGCAACAACTTCATTAGTCAACATCTTCCAGATTGTAGCTTGGTCCCATTCCTCCTTTAGCCTTACTTCTTATCCTCTTCCTATTACCCCCAACTTGCACTTGTTCAAACTCTCCATCCTCGGTTTCCATAAACACTTCATCCCCAGCTTCAAGGTCTGTAATCTCCTTCGCACTCTTCCCCTATCATTCACAAGCTCTACTGCACCGCTCTTCCCACCACTAGCCCCAGAAACAGAGCCCCCATCAACCATAGGGCACCACTTAGACACCAAATCCGCCCTCGAAACCCAAGTTCTAATCCCTCTAACTACATTATCATAACTTCTACCATCTCTACGAACAGAACCTCTCCCCCCTACTGTTATTCTTAGTCCACCTCACAGGCACTTGAGTCCACCTCTCATCCTCCACATGCTGCTCCTGAACGTTGTCCCCACGAACCTGAACATCCCCATCCACAGAGCTGAATTCATCAACCAGAGTGGGCTGATGGAACAAAAGCATAACCCCATCTTGTAACTCGTTTTTGGTCTCCTCACTAACTGGGAAATCAGCTGGGCAAATCACAAGTTCATCCTCAAATATCCTATCCACTAGTAGACAACCAGAATCATCTTAAGTGGTAGCCTAAGGTCTACTTCCAGTAAGACTCTCACAAAAAGGCCATTTAGACCAGACAAGGTGGTCTCATATGCTCGAATAAAATTTCCCACAGGCTGAGTAATTACTTTTAGAATCTCAGCATCCCTATATTGTACTGGTACCTTTGGAATCCTTAACCAAACTCTCAGGTTGGAAATAAAGTCCATGTCCCGAAAATGGACATTCCATCTTTCCATATGAAAAATTTTCCCTCTTACATATCAGGGCCTATTATCCAAAGAAAACTCCTCCTCATCAATAAACTCAATGGCATACCACCTATGACCAAAGTGATCAAGATAAATTGGATTCTTAACTTTATCCCCCCAAGTTAGACCAAGCTTCCATTTAATGGTCCTTGCATCAAGCTGTTTTCCCACAAGCTTGCCCATAAGGACTCTACTATCCATGTACTCGACATTAAGGTTGGAATAAAGATTGGTAAAGACTCTGGTAACGCCACTTTCTAGTGTAAAGGTACTGAAAGCACCTTTCACCACCACCGGGGGTTGTCCAGGCAAAGGGTTGACAAACTTATTAGCCCAAGAAAGAATTCTGGGGTTAGTGGGAATACAAGCTTGCCTAGAGGAGGAGACTTCGAGTTGGGAAATGACCATCATGGTTGAAAGAAGAAGGTACAAGCAAAGAGTAATAAGAGTTAGGATGGAAGTAACACCCAACTCCAAACCCCTATAAATACTAGCGCAAAAGTAACACCAAACACTTAACGGTTGAAGATCAATAGTCATACACAAGTAAAATCTAATAATGAGCTGAATACTAAAAGAGCCAATCCAAGCAACAAAGTAAGCATGCTCAGCCTCGAGACTCATAAAGGCAAACCAATTAAACACGTAAAACCTAATAATTAACTGCTCGAAAACATAATTTGAGCTAGAAATCGAAAAACCAGACAAACAATAGCAACTCCTTAGCTTCCTTCTATCACCATAATTAACAATGCAGTAGTAAGCCTAATAAGAAATGAAACTTACCTTGCACAACCCTCTTGGGAAAACACTCACCTTGCAACAGCCATCGAGCGTTGGCTTCATCGGCCAAGATTATTTTCTTGGGAGAGTCCTCGGCTTCTGCATATCCCCAACTTCCTTGCACACTCTGAATAGCAAAACATCCAATATACGGTAGCAAACAACAGCTCGCGTCACCCCCCAACTCACCCACCTTGGGTAAATCCCCCGTCTCTTTATCTTCTCATTGTGGATTAGCTCTTCACACTCACCTCTCCTAACATAATGATTATAAAAAAAACCTTCCGAGACACTACCTCATTAAGACAAACAACATCATGAACCTTATTGGAAAGAAAAAACCCTAGTTTCTCTTGAAAATCTACCTTAATTGAAATTTCCCTCCCCTCCTTTATCCAACTAGTTAGCCAATTAATTACAACCCAGCTGAAATTTGCAAAACAAATCCAATTATCCAAGTGGATTAATTGTACCAGAGTGGACCCTAACCCTAGAAATTTCCCCCTTGTTCCCCTCTTGACTCTCATCCCGTCTCCCACTAGGTTTTTTTCAAGAGATTTTCTGTTACGTCACGGTCCACCGCATGTTTTACCCTAAAATATTATAAATCAGATTAATCAATTATAAGTGCTATGATTTTAATTTAAACATCATATAACAGTGTTACAATTACATATAAAACTTCTCGACCATGCTATGGATAGATTGTTTGTAATATGTACTCAAATGGGTCTACAGGGCCTACAAAATTTTCTTGAATTGGTTGGTCGAGACTCAAAAAACCAACTTGACCAATGTGTTTTGATGGGCTAATTAGATTCTTTTTTAGTCTTGGTATGAACATGTGATTCGGGCTTGGTCGGCAAACTATTTTTAATCCTCCTCTCTCTTTCACATGTGTCATGCCAATAATTTAAGTTCAACTGGTCTAGTTCTGCCAAGTACTAGATGATTGAAGTTCTCAAACTTATTTTGCTTGTCGTTTAAGGCGTGTACAAATGCATATTTGGGGGTAAGGAACGTACATAAAGAACACATCAAATCAAGAGTTGTGTTACTTGCATGTGAGCATCTATTAATCATGGACGAGCTGTGATACTTAGACCTGGTTTGGTACTGGTTTGGTAAACACTCAGCTTCAGGTTTTTTTCACAGTTTTAGATGAAAAAAAGCCAAAAACAAGAAGCTGCAAAACCTAGCTTTGAAAAACCGGCTTTTTTTCACATCTGTTTTACATAAAAGTTTACCAAACACTCTAATACTGCTTTTTTTTTTTTCAAAAGCACTTTTACAAAAAAGTTTACCAAACACTCTGATGCTTTATTTCACAGCTGCTTATTCTCACAGCACAGCAGAATCAGCTTTTTTTCAAAGCATAGCAATACCAAACCAGCCCTTACTTTTATTAACGGTTGATATTCATATGCACATGTAAACGAATTTTTAATAGCAATTTTCTTTAATTATAATTGATACGAGAAAATACCATAAACTTTTAACTTTGGCAGCAGCATGCTACTGTTTCTCACGCAATGCAAAGTCCAAGAGAATCCTCGCTGGATTCTCTTTGTGAGGATTCTGAAGATCCTCTAATCACATATGTTCATCGTATATCGTATGAATAAAAATCATTATAAATTTTTTTATTTAAAATTAAATATAATGAGTATCTGGCAAAAACTAACAGCATGATATAAAATGAATAAATGTGATTGGAGAATTCTCAGGATCCTCATAAAAGGATCCGACGAGGATCCTCTCTCATGCAAAGTCCAAGAGTTGTACCTTATTGCTGACACATGGGGCCTTCTAAGCACCCAATCAACACACAGCTAGCTATCTCGCCTATTGAGGTTGATGTGGCCGGCATCCATGCCAAAAATCTAAGTCTTTCTAACTATCTATATATATATATATATATATATATATATATATATATATAGATACATACATACATACATATATATAGATATATATATATATATATATATATCTATATATGTATGTATCTATATATATGTTCTTCAAGGGTTGAAAGTTGCGGATGTGGTGCTACATAGTTGAAGGCAAAGCGTATACTTGGTATGAACTTATTGCAAAATATTCAAGTTATGACCACGTAAGATGTGATTTATGACTTAATAACAAGTCCAATTACAATATTCATTCTCATATACAAAATCTAATCATTCATTTTTCAAATCACTTAGTGCTATGTGCTGCAAAAGAAAATTGACTTAATAAAGTTTTGTTAAAAATGATGTACAATAATAACATTTCATGGAAGAATGATTACTTCAACTATCGGCAAAAAGCAAAGTATTACAATCATTCCTAGAGAATTTAAACCTTAATTAAGTAGATATAGAGATATGTCAATTGGATTATAGAACTATAATTGATAAATTAGGTCCCGGCCACAAGAGAAAAATCAGGGGGGTTTGCATTTGTTAATTAAAAGAAGATTAATTAATCAACACATAAGGGTACAACTGTAGGGTCCGTATAAGGGTGGCCATGATAATTGCCATCACACCTTTTCTGAAAAAGCCATCAACAATAGGTCTTACAAAATAGCTAAAATATATAAAAATAATAATAATACAAATCAAGTAAGGAAAAAAAGAAAGAAAAGAAAGGGTTGCAAATGCCAATCTCTTTACACACACTTACATATGTATCTTAAAATTGTTAAAAACTTTTGGAAGGGGAATCTACTACTCAAGCTTTGTGAGGGGGGCATTGGTAGCACTTTGTGAATAGACCAAATGTATTAACTTGGTTTATGAAGTTGAGCATGCTTGCCCATCCTCCAAACCCAAATCCCACTATCAAAACCCATACCACCACAAAGATGTTCATGGTGTATGATCCTGCCCAGCCTCCTAAGAATGATGGTGGTTTCTCCACAGCATTCTGCATATGTGCCATAAAAAACAACAACTAGTCAATATACCTGCACTCATATGTCCGTTCATATCTTCTTAACACGGTTTGATAAGTTATGTTATCAAACTGTCAGTTCAAACCATGAATTGTATATCATATGCCAATTAATATTTTCATTTAACGAAATGAAAAACAACAATGAATATATCAAATTATCAAACAAAAGTACTTACTAATTTGATTATTCTTTTTTTTTTTTTTTTTTTTGATGCAAATGTACGGTATTCATTAAACAAATTAGAATACGTAACTCATATTCTTTGAATGGTCTAAATTTACAATTACATGTTTGATACATGGTATGAGAACGTTACTCTGCTTAGCAATTATTCAAACTTATATTTCTATATATAGCAACATAAAGGATTAGTATGTCATGTCAGTCAATTATCAATCTAAATTATGAATTAAGTATGTTCTTATATGAATATACAGTAAAAAATGATAGTTTAATAACATAACATGTATGATATATTTCAGATATATTTGAGCATTATCGTTAGCAATGATTATGTAAGATATATTCGACCATTATCCTTAGCAATGATTCGACCCCATGCAAAGAGAAAAGGAAGACTAACCTCTCTAGCAGATGCAGAAGCAAAGGTGACCATGTGAGCTAAAGCAGGAATTATGTAGACAGTAAAGCTGACAAGAAGAGATCCAACAGTTGAGTTGATGGGCCCAAAGAATGGGAATATGATGGCAAGGAACCATATCGGGATCACCACTGGGAGCCTCGCCAGTGCCCTCTTCACCATGCTCTTGGTCTCATGCATTTGAATGAATTTCTCCCACACAAAGTACAAGGGAGTGCAAGCAAATCCAAATGTGATAAACTGCATGCACAAATTAATCCAATTATATATGTAATTCAACAATTAATATTTAGAAATAATAGATGTGATTAAGAAACCGCGTTAATTAATTACCTGATGAATGAGCATTAGGACTACTGCAGTGTCTCTAAACCTAGTCTTTGGAAGCATGGCTAGGGCATTGGAATGAGTCAAGAGATTGTCCCCGAAAGCCCAGTAGACAGCAGACGCAGATGGTAGGGTTAAGGTCAGCACATACAGTGTTGCCATCAAGTATATTAACTTGAACTTCTGTGGCTTCCACATTGCATGCATAATTTCCCTATATATGTACCACACCACATTAATTAATCCTTGTTAATCAAATTAATTAATTAAAACCCAGGTTATTATCATTACTGCTTATTTATTCATTATAATTACTGAAAATGTGACTTTACCCCTTCAAACTCAATTTTTTTTTACATAAAACCCACAATAACATATTTTTCTAATAAAAACTCAATGACTAGGCTCCACCTAAGCAAATTACCTAATCGAGATTGTGCGTCATATTTAATATTATTTGGATTCCCCAAATTACCCTTAGTTAAGTCATTATAGCAGTTTATGTTGATATCAAAATTAAAATGGAAAGCTTTTTTAATGTTCTTGTAACGTGTGTACTGGCTTTGAAATTTTAGTTGACGTAGGAATAAAAATTCAAAACTTTTTGAATTCAACAATAAATTTTCAGATTAATGTACCCTATTGCGATTTAATAAAAACCATGCTTTTGTTTTCTTTAAAACAAAAGGGGTAAAAAATGATGTGTCTAGTATGTTTTGTTTTATTTTTCGAACATCAATGTACCTATTTTTTTTGTTTTGAAAAGATTAGTGTACCTACTTAGTACTAATAGTTTTGGTCATTTTGAAAAATAATGCACCTGTTATTAAATTTTTGAATCTGGAAAATATAGGTAAATTAATTTATGTAGGTAAATTAGTATAAGATTTCATACATGTTTATCATGGATCCTGAGCCTCTATTAGGTGGCATATTGTTAATATTTCTCGTATAAAATATATTTATCATTTAAATTAGTGTATCTACAAAATATAGGTAAATTAATTTGTATAGGTAAATTAGTATAATATTTCATACATGTTTGTCATGCATCCCAAGCCTCTATTTGTAGGCATATTATTGGTATTTCTCATATAAATATACTTATTAGGCAAACTATTGATGTTTCTCGTATAAAATATATTTTATTATTTACATTAGTGAATCTACAAAATATAGGTAAATTAGTATAATATTTCATACATGTTTATCATGCATTCTGAGCCTCTATTAGTAGGCATATTATCGATATTTCTCGTATAAATACACTTATTAGGCATACTATTGATATTTCTTAGATAAATAAACTTATTATTTAATCAACAAAATATAGGTAAATTTGTTGGTATAATATATTAACAGTATAGGAGCTTGTTGCTCATCATAATTAGGGTGAGTTATGATAACCTTTATTGACTTAATTAGGGAGTTGTGGCATAAGTTGTAAATATGTTGTAACAATAGGTCACTTTTTTGCTTACATGTCAGTTTGTTTGAAAATTGGGTTTTATTTAGAGATTTAAATTTATATGGGTTTTTGTTTATGAAATGTAATTTGTCAGGGCTTATATCTAAAGAACCCTTATAATTATTTACAAATGCTCACACTGTAACGGCATGTCCACCAAATGTGTAGAGAATGTTGGTAGCCCCAGTGAAGTAGAGAACCATTGTGCTTGGACCAGAGTGCTTCACTCCCTCAACCTTTGTGGACACATAGAAATTAATTATAATTAGGGTTGACTGCAAAAAGAACTTCTAAGATTTTTGCTGATTTAAATTAATTATATAATGAATTCATACTGTATATATTTATATAATTAAAATACCTGCCCATGGATAAGCGAAGCGATGGTGAGATACCAAGCAGTGTAAGTAGTCATAATAAGGCCCAAAAATGACCAAATTCTGTAATTATGGAATGAGGGGATGAAGACAGTTGTAGCACAGCAAGCTCCAAAGATGTAAGTCCAAGTTCTCTTGTCGAGATTGTCGTTTATGTAGTAGATGTTACTGGGATTAAAACAAAAGCATCAGACAAACCAATACCAACTTTTATGTAATTCATAATATCTATATAGTTATGAATACTTACCTTGCACAGGCAATTAACTGAATTACAGATCCAAAGAGAAGAAAAGTGCAGTTGAAAAAGAGGCCTACATTCCTCCAATGTTTTCCCAAGAGCCCATCAAGAACTTCAAACCACTGCAAATTAATTACCAATCAGTATTGACGTTTTGCGTTGGAAGTATTTTTCTTTGAAATCTGAAGTGGAATGTTATCAAGGGCTTACACATGAATCCCGAATTGAAATTATGTGATATTAAAGAAAATGGATTATGAACATTAACTGTACAACAAAACCCTCAACATTTCATGGCAGCAAGATTGATAGGATAGAGAATAAAAAAATTATAGATTATACATACCTGAATTACATGGTTCCTAAAATCCACCTTTTCTCTCTCCTTTCTAGTTCTGTACTCGACATATAGTAAACTGATGAGGTAAGCAGTCCAGCTTCCCATCAATCCATAAAAAAGCTGAAATAGTATTCCAGATAACAAACCCAGTTGGGAAAATGAGTATGGCAGTGTGAGAAGCACTTGAGCAACCTGCAATATATATTAAATATTAATTCCATTAAAACCAAATGAAGATAATTAGCTACATACATCAAGTTGCATAGTTACATTAATACAATGATATATATATATATATATGTGTGTGTGTGTGTGTGTATTTTTGTAATTAAGATTAGATTTGTGCGTGCCTGGTTAGAAGCGCAGCTAAACCATGCATCATATGCTGAGCCACCATGCCAAAGAAATGTTGATAGCTTGCTCTTAGAACTTGTCTGGGCATCACTCTCTTCCCTTTCCATTTCGACGTAGTTTCCAGCTATAACAGTCTCAACCTTCTCGGAAGCCATTGTTATAGTTTTGGTGGTGTTGGTGTGGGAGGAAGAAGCAATGGATGAGTGGAAGAGTAGTCTAAAAATAAATAGAGGGAGTCCTTTTCACTCTTTCCACTCTCCTTAAGCTTTAGCTTACAACACCCTTTGCTTTTTGTAGATGTAAATTTGTGATCAATAATTGAGTCACCCAAGTGGAGATAGCTAGATCATCCCCCTAAGTGACACACTCCGACCCGGATTGTCTTCTAAGACTCCGAATCAAGCTATGCTGGCCGACACCTGGAAGGTAACGAAGCCATAAATATGTGATAATGTGTAAACTATGAATAAATTTAAACCTAAAAATGCCTCAATGTCCCATCTTTCTTTAACAACTTTTTAGCCCTCACAGCAGAAATAACGCCATGCCTCACCCCACTCTGCTTGCCCACAAATGTAACTTTAGACAATCCAGGACGATGGAAAGTAACTGTTCTCCCGCAGCAATCTACATTGGCACGATTGTACACGTGATACCGAGCACTCGTATATTGAGGCACTTTTAGGTTTAAATTTATTCATAGTTACATTATCACATATTTATGGCTTCATCACCTTCCAAGTGTCGGCCAGCATAGCTCGATTTGGAGTCCTAGCGGACAATCCGGGTCGGCGTGTGTCACTAAGCCCTAAAGGACTGTGATTGCATATATGTATATACATGTTAGTGCATAAAAAAATGAGTTGTTAAAACTCTTTAACTATTGCAGTTTAATCAGCGTTATTAATACTCTCAATTTGTTACTTGAACACTTTCAATAAAATATGTTCTAAGTTTTTATATACATAACGTAAAAATTTTCACCCAATAATCAAGTATCACAAATTACTATGATACTTTTAAATCTTCATATGTAGAATTTACTTATAAATTGCTATTAATGGGTAAGCTTCTAAGTGGACAGTGTTATTCACACACCTATTTTTACCTCCCACATACCTTTGTTAATTTTGGCTATTGACCTTATTCAATTCATTGGATCTGACAATCAGAAATTGAGAAGTTGTGTGTGAAGTAAAAATAGGTGTGTTGACAGCACACCCTTTCTAAGCACAACAAAACATTCTACCTCAAGTAGCTAATAAGTAGACCTAGCATTCGTGTGTGTTTCTCGTGTTCGTGTTGTTTTCATAACATACCTGATATCTTAACGGATCGTGTCGTCTAACACTTGTTAAAATGAATGGGCAATATGACCCGACCCGTTACCAGTTAAAAAAAAATTATATTAAATTGATAAATAATCAAATAAAAAACGTAATACTAAAAACGTAAGTGTCACATCCCGGCCCGGGCGGGACCACTTCAGTGAGATCAAAGAATCCAATGGTAGGTGAGATTAAATCCTATGACTATTATTGTAGTAAGGTTTTTTTTTAATAGTTTTTAATTAATGTAGAATTGTAAAAGATATAAAAAAAGAAAAATATATAAATGCTCATAATAACAAGCTCTACAACTATTGTAAGGAGATCAACTCTGAAATCAAGGGTTTATGGATTATGGATTGTGGTGTCGAATTTCGGAGTTTGTCTCTTCATGAAAGTTGTAAAGTTTGTCATTACAAGAGTTGTGTGTGTGTGTGTGTGTGTGTGTGTGTGTATTTATCTTTTTACATTTTTCACACTTTTGCATTAATTTTTAATAATTTTGCTTTCAAACAATAAACACTATTCATGAGGGTTTGGAGGGTTTTAAAATCTAAACGACGATGTAACCATCGTCTAAGTGTAGAAAATGCAATCACAAGCGTTTGTATATTCTTTTCACGTTTTTCACAGTCTTACATTAATTATTATAAATTTTTATTTATTTTGAACTCCCCTAAATATATTGTTCATGAGGGATTGAGGGTTTTAAAAATTTAAACAACAATGTACCTATTGTCAAAGCGTAAACGATGTGATCACAAACATTTGTATATTTTTTTGACATTTTTCACACTTGTAAAGTAATTATCATTTTTCGCACTTGTAAAGTAATTATTATGACTTTTTTAATGTACTTTGGTATTTACAAATTGCTTCAGTATTTTGTATGTTTTGTACAAGTTTTTAATCTCACTTCTCTACTATAGATAGCTATTGTAGTAAGGTCTTTTAGTAGTTTAAAATGATCAAATTAACTTTTTGTTCTTATTGGATTGAAATAGGTTGCTCGCGGATAGATCTGTCAAGAACCCGTTAATAAAGGTTTATTAATGTGTGACCCGATAACGATATAATTAGTTAACATGTTGACCTGAAACCCGTTATTTTCGTGTCGTTTCGAATTGGACTTAACAAGTTATGTAACAAATTGTCAGGTCTACTAATAAGCATAGGTAATTACTCATGCACCACTCACACAATTTCCTTTATAAGATATTTTTATCTCATTGTGTTGGAGAAGATCCATTGGTTGGTAATATAGATACGTACCCACCATGTAACATATGTATTCTACTTTTCTACCAAATTTCACCTTAAACTTGTTATCTGGACAAGAAAAAGCTGTTGATGGGCCATTCCTAGCATGCACTTGCACGAGCGGCGGTGGCCCAGGTTTGGAAGATGTATCGATTGGTGGTTACAGCATACTGATGGAAGGATGATGATGATAATTATAGCAAAAAAGTGAGATAAAGCATAATAAAATCTCTATCATCTGTTAAGATTTTTAATGAGATCAACTTATATATAGAACGAGTTCATTGGTATTGTATTATTCTGACGTAATCGCGCAGTATCTTGTGAGAAAAAATTTAAACATAATAATGCATTATTATTAAATTGAAACGTCATGTAACACTAAACTCATTTCATGCTAGTCCTTTTATTTCTTAATATTTGGGAGTGGAAGACGGAAGAAATGAAAGTTTTGAAGAAGCAGTTTGTCTGTGATTTGAGCGTGAGTTTGTGTTACGTGGGGGAGCCTAAGAAATGGAGTGAATGATTGCTTTGAGGTGGGCTTGGTGCTAAACATGATTAGCACCACACGTGTGCCAACTGGCTTTATAAAAAGAGATCTAAAAACACCTTTTCTCCTTTTATACAAAAAGATTAGGTCGTTAAAGGGTTCTTTGGGCCATTGATTCGGCTTCTAAATCATGAGATTAATTGGTAAAGTGTCTTCTAAATTCACTGTTTTAGCGGTGGCAAATTTTGAAAAGAAATAGGATTCTCTTTCTCTTTATTCCCTTCTTATTCGAACAGTTATTATTAAGGTACGTTAACATTTTGTGTTAATTTTTTTTTATAGAGAGATAAAAAAAGAGGAAAGTGAGAGAGGAGAGGAGAGGAGAGGAGAGGAGAGGAGGGGAGGGAATGGGATTCGATGGGGAGGGGAGGGAATGGGATTAGGAGGGAAGGGGAGGGGATTGGGAGGAAAGAGAATCATACTCCTTTTGAAAAATGTTAGTTGGAGTTCTTTTCCGTGTCCAACGCACTATGTTGGACTTTACTAGGTATGCGAAAAATATCATACAACAATAAATCTTATTAATCATTTAATGATTTTCGTACTCCATTTTTTCATCTTGTACTCTTTTACTTGTTTACGTCTGATAAGGATCCTCTCCAGATCCTCTTTATGGGGTTCCTAGGGATCCTCACATCTTAACCGTTCATTGTATATCGTGCGGTCAGTTCCATTAGGTACTATTTGTATTTAATTTTATAAAATAAAATTCAAATGATTTCTAGCAGCATGATGTTCAATGAATAGTTAAGATGTGAGGATCCTTAGGATTCTCACAATTTGGATCCGGATGGGATCCAAATCTGTTTCTGCCAATCAACGCAGTTGGTTGATTTAGTTTTGTGGCTAGAAACAAGATAAGGAATGAAGCTGATAGAGAGAGAGTGGGAAAATCACTTCCCATGTTCTATTTTTAAGATCATATATTTCATATCTTTCTTCTTTAAATTTTGTTGTCATATTCTCAGTTAAGCTTGCAAATGTCTTTTGAGGGTTTAGCTTGTACTCGAATATGAGAATATTTTTTGAAGATGATGCTTTATTTGGCGGAAACCAATGATGTCTATGTACTATGATACGGATTCGATCTCCACATATTCTTCCCTAACAGCTTAAAATTTAATCCACTAATATTATCATTTGTTAAAAAAATAAAAAATGGGATTTTGGTGCATCATATTGTGATTAGCTTTGACAGACTCATATTAAGTTGTTGTCAAGGGTTTGTATTTCTTATTGACCTCGTAAAAAACATGGAAATCTTAATATTAGGGTCTATTTGATAATCATTTTGTTTTCTATTTTTGCTTTTCATTGTTTGAGCTTGAGATGAACAAAGTGTAATGAAGGGTAATGGGATGAAAGGGAAGAAATGAAAAAAACTAAACGAAAATAAACTTTAAAAGTAAATGCATTTCTTCTATATCTTTGTATCACCATTTTTGCTTTACTCTTTTATATCTGATTTCTCTTATGTATATTTTTGTTTTTCTTTAATTGGCTATTTATATATAAATGAATTACTACAAATTATAAGTCAAAGGACCGGTCGACTACCAGTATCACATGGAGAAATTATTGGGTGCTATGTCAACATCAGCTGGTGATACTTTCCACGTAACATTTTCCTGAACCATACCAAGCCATCATGCTTACTCTCATTGCCTTGGTAATTCCATATAAAACCATCCTCTAATTAAACCTTCCTATACTGGCCTTTCAACCACTGCATATTCATCCGATGGAAGCGGGAAGCTACTCTCTTAATCCAACTCGTTCTTTTATAACATTGATACAACAAAATTCTTGATAAACCCCATTGCTTGAGATTACCATCACCGTCATTTATTCAATTCTCATGAGGAAAATTCCATTACACGTCCTGAAATGTTCCAAGCATTAACAAGAACATAAAAACTCTTCTTTCTAACTGTTGAAATAATAGTTTCCAGCGTTAGCTCCAGTGTGACTTCCTGCACATAACTAATATTTCATCGTGTATCCAACAAAAAGTCAGAACCTCACAAGTCAAACCAACGCAAAATTACAATAGGCCAAGCAAAACTCTTATTTTACAAGTCATGCAAACCATTCGAGCAAGCCAAAACCAAGCAAATAAATTGGGAAATCTCAAGAAAAAGTTTAAAGCATGCTAATAAACTTTCAAGTTATGCCTATGCAACATGCCAAGCAAGCCACTCAATGATTCGAACGTAATCTATGCATCATGCCAAGCCAAAGACAAAACTACTTAGTGTCACACAAGCTCCTCAACTGTTCAAACGATGCACATGCAACATGCCAAGCTAAGAAATTAAGAATGAGACATGATAAATTACAACTTGCCATGAAAACCTTTCAAGCCAAACATATCAACCCAACCAAGAAGACCGTTCCTAGCTCATGCCATTTATCCAAGTCAATTGCCAAAAAAACCTCCCCATTTACCATGACAACTCCCATAAGAGTAATTGAGCAACCTGTGAAAAAGCTTCCCCAATTGCCTAAACTTGAGTTGTTGCAAAATCCAACCGCTGTCATCACATTTTTACGAGCTACGTAACTCCATGCTTCATTTCCAAGAACATATCACCTTTAGCACAAACCACATTCAAAATTCTTAGCCTTTCTAATCACACTTTTTCTCCCACTTAACATATGTTTTAATCCATATTCCATTTTTCATGTTTAAGCCCTGCTCCATTGCCCGAGTTTAGTCTCTGTAACTCAACCTTCGCCTATTGAAAAATCTAAAATGCACCAACTCTCATCTTAACTTGCTAATAATACATGCCATGCAAACCATTTGAGCCAAGCAAATAAAGGCAAATTTATGCCGAGCAAATAAAAGCTTCCAAACCAATCAAGCTAATCTAAGTCAAGCACATCAAAGCAAAACCAAGCCAACCAAAGCCAGACAAGCAATTCCACGCCAAGCAAAAGTGGTGCAACCTGCAAATTCCAAGGGGAAAAGATAAAAATCTATGTTCACAACAAAGCCCAAGTTGGCATTCAATGCTGGAGAGTGCGAAACTCGCTGCCAGAAAGTTAAAAGTCATTCATGTTGGGCACTGTCTCAGCTAGACCTCAACCGTGTGGCCTATGTCTGCCCCAAGAGATAAGAAAATCATTAAACCTTATCTTCCACTGATTTCATTTCAATACCATGTGTTTACAGAGTCAATCGGATGCCTATCTTTAATGCATAAATTGCTCGTTATACACATAAAGCATGCTTATAATATAAATTACGATCAAGTTTATATATGCCATGCCATCAATTTATATAAGTTATGATTTGGAGTGTATTAATTTCTTTTGTCAAGAAGGTGCATAGGCATGCATAAATTGGTTCTCCAGGCATACTTATCATGCCTAAAATCATTAAATAGTTAAGACTTGCATTGCTCGCTCTATAGATGATTGCATGTATTTTTATTTCATAGTTTCACTCAATGCTTACCATGCCCACTTAGTATGTAACGGCTCACTACATGAGTTAACTTACATGCTAGAAGTTTGCTCATGTGACCAACATATTTGTTAATGCTCAAATATATCTTGTTAGGTCATGTTTGGAGCTAAAACTTTCATGAACAGCTCGAGTACTAAGCCTAAACTATATATTCTCCACTACAAGCATACATATTTATTGCCGGAAAGAAGAAAACAAGCAAGCTTATCAATGCAATATGTGCAAAAACTCACACCCAGCAAGGCTAGATAAGTTAAATCAAACTTGTCGTGCCAACAACAAACATGCTAATCATGTGAAGTACGAGTGCATACCAATCTGTTAACCTTGCGACTGAAATGCTTTCGAATGGCAGAAAAAATGGTATTTCCTGCACCAATGGTTCAAGCAAGAGATTTGAGTACTTTAAGCCATGCAAGTATGCTGATTCAAGAATTCCTAGCTGTATGTATTTCAACATATCGAGCAAGTCCCAAGCATTATCAGCCTCAAGTAATTCAAGAAATTCAAGCATTATAATTGACTCAAGAAACCTTAGGCAAAATCAACAATGCCTACACCCTATACCTTTTAAGGTTTAAGTTGGTTGCCAAACACCATGTCGATTGTTTACTATAACTACCGCTTCCCCGCCTAGATTTAGTTGTTTCCCTATCCAACTGTTTCCACTATAGTCTTACATGCTAAGCAGCGTCATGCCTTCATATCCAAAAACCACAATTTCAATGAGCAACTTTTTGCGAACACCATTTTCACCAGCAACTTTATGCGAACACCCTTTCTACCAACAACTTTACGCGAACACCATTTCCACTAACAACCATGAGAACCTTATTATCTTCATCATGCTCAGAGCCATCCTCGTCGTCTCCTACATCTAGGTCGTAGTCAGGATAGGCCAAATTCACCTTTTTGTAGAACTCCACGTAGCCTTGGAAGCGGAGTTTGTTGGCGAGCTCCTGGCCAATCGGAATTTAAAAGTAGTTGTCCATGTCTTAACCACCAACCTAGGAGGATTCATCCAAGTCCTTTTGCATGCATTTTTTCTCCTTCCTCAAAGCCTAAGCGGCATCTTAAGCCTCGCCCAACTCCATGGTAGTCTTGAGCTTGCTTGTGGAAGATTCGCTCAACTGCTTTCTTATGCACTTGGTCTTCATCTGCAGTTGAGCAGCCTCTTTCTTAGCCGCCTTAACAACCTTCTTGGTGGATCCGAACTCCATCTGTTTGGCCTTCACAGCATCTTGCAACCTCTTCATGTCTCGCTCGTAATTGGCGCTCTGTTTTCTCTTCTTGAAGAGGTGTCTAAGCCTTCAAAATTGGCGAAAAGAGCCTGCAAAGGGAAAAATAATGAAGATTAGCTAAAGGAAAAATTGTATAGATCATGACATGCATGAGGGAAACATGGAACCTGATGAAAGTTTACCCCAGCCTGAAGATCAAAGGCAAGGGCCACCTGCTCATGGGTGTCCCCTTCAAACCTCGCATGGCGTCCGCGATGCTCTCCCCATGAAAGACTCCCTTACGGATGTTCAAGTATGAGTAAATCTCTTAGGGAAATGCATCCTCAAAGCACACGACAATCACATAGGTTGGATCCTACCTATAACCGCTAAGGGGCGGAAGAAACAACCGCCAGCCTCTTGCAGTAGGGGCGTCCGAGCCGCCAGTAATCAGGCACTTGCCCGAGGATTTGTCCCTCCCCACACTCGGAGGAGTACTCAATACCAGCTTTAGAAGTAGGTTGGGACTGGCAAGCTAAGTGTTTGGCCCGCTCTTACCAACACCTCAGGCGACTATCTACTTTTAAACGCCACCGGGAGCGTTCTTTTTGTGCATAGCTCGGCGGGCGATCTTTTCAACCTCAACATCCATTTCTCCATTTGTAAAGTGAAAAGAAGTGTTGAAAAAATGAGCAACAAATAATATAAATCCACCAAGACCAGACCATAGATGAAGGCATTGAGGTTTGGTTAGTTTACCTCCTAAAAGATCAATCATTCTTAAACGAGATTCGGTATGTATGGTGGCAATGGAAAGCTCTTTAGAAGGCAAGGAAGTGATGACTGTCAACTGAAATTCTTCTTCTTCAGAAAAAGAAACTTGGCCAAACTAATCAACTACAAAAAAAGAAGATATTTTCGTTAAATTAGAAGACTCATACAAACCACGAGATATGGAAAGTGTTAGTTTTGTTTCAACCCTTGTCCCTAAAGCATCTAGCGACTCGAGCGCCAGTCGCCTTGACCTCAGTCGAGCTCACCCAGTTACCGTTTACAAGGAACCAGTTTTCCTTATAGGGCCTTTCGTTTGAAGGGTTGTCGGCAAAAGTAAGCAAGAGCCGAACACATGATAAAACCCAACATGGCCAAGACTGTTCCTCAGTTTATAATATGGGATTTATTTGAAAATATTGCCACCAGAGCACGTACATGCTAAGAAAGAGACAAAAGGCATTAATTGATTGAGTGGGGGCTAAATTGGAGTGGACTATAACACGGTGAAGGAATGAGTGTAAAGGTAGCCGAATGCTAGACTTGAAGAGTTCAGCAGAAAAGGCTACCCAATTGTGTGGTGGCTGGCTAGGTTATTCTCCTACAACTGGTGCTCACATGACAACATCGTTGGGAATGCTATATTGGTTCTTCAACTCTTCCAAATGGGTTATGATGCTGGGAATGTGGTCGACACTATGGTCTCAAGCGTCATAATAATTAAAATACAGTTTTTACAAAAAGACTCTTCTATTCCTATGCCAACTCCTCTCTGAGGAAGAGAACTTTGGCCACGGCTGATATTTTTTTTTTTTTTTTTTTTTTTTTGGGGGGTTTCCACAAAGATCTTTATCATTAATGCAACGAGTCAACATCTTAGTAAGATTTAATCCCCCACTTTACCGATTTCTCAGAACCGGAGGAAGATCTAATAAGGGTCGGATGAGACACCAACTTGGTACATGTATGAAAGGCTTCTAGATCTTCTTTTTGAACCCACAAGAGGATCTTCCTTATCAACTAAGTCTAGCAATTCTTTATCCCCCATCTCGCTAAAAGCCATTGGATCTGTGTCACACTTTAGGTCATCTTCATAGTAGCTAGAGGAGGATTCTTCTCCAAGAACATAATTTGGTAAGTCTGTGATGACTCATCCCTAATTTTTCATGTAACTTTCTCCCTGAGTGTGTAAATTGATGTTTGTCCTTTTTGGCAAAAGTGAAACCTAACGTGGATGTAGTTATTCGACTCTTAAATTATTTTTCTCGTTATCGTAATTAAATAGTACTCGTTGTTACAAATGCGTGAGCACGAGTTAGATCCGAATCGGAGTTGTAACGAAAAAGTTATTCACAGTTAAAGTATGTTAACAACAGGAAAATTTGGTACACGCGTGTGTTAATTTGTCAGTGTGGGCGACACTATTATTGATAAGGAGATAGATTTTTTATGTACGACTTACTGTACAAAATTGGAAATTCTTATCTGCTTCTTCTTTTAAAAATTGGACCCATGCCCTTTTCCTCACCACCAATCAATTACTTTCCCATACTATTGCACCCAATCAGATTTTTCTTCTTCTCAGCGAATCAGAACTCATCTTCTCTCTTTCTTCTAATACTTCTCTCTCTATGCCAAGACTCTCTTTTCTCTACAACCACTAAGATCAACCACCAAACTCCACGGATTTCCTCCATCACACTTCTCCCATCCTTATGAAGCCAACCATACAAACCGATCGTGAAATGGTTGAGTTTTGAACACCCAACTCGGAAGCTCCGACTCGAACGAGTTTTCCCCGATGTGTTCCCGACTGAGTTACAAGCTTTTGGGACATTTGGAAGCCTCCACACAACTCCCTCGAGTCAATAGTCTAAGTTTAAAGTCGAGTTGACATGGAAACACATGGTTTCAAGGCGAAGAAAATAAGTCTGAACCTTTCGAGGCTTTTTCAAGCCACTTTTGTCCACCTTTTAGACTTTGAAAGGTACAATCTTGTTTTGCTCCTCAAGAGCTTCAAGTCGATATATAGTGCGTTGAAAATGGTTGAGAAATGAGCAAGTTATAATGTTTTGAAAAATTTTCCAGAAACCGATGACTTTTTCCAGTTTTCGGGGAAACCAGACAGAGGCGAACGACAGAAGCCACCTGAGAAGAAGGAGAATATTCCGTCAAAGTTGACAGAATATTCTGACGCCGTTACGTTTCGTTACTATTTAACGGAATATTCTGTCAAGTCTGACGAAATATTCCCTAGGTCTATCAGTTTCTGACCTGCGCGTGGGCACGCGTATGGCCTCCGGCCAGTGTGTGCTTGACATGTACGGGTCCGTGACATCGAGTAGAACATTTTCGTATATTTAAATCCTCCATTTGAGCAAACTATAGGGGTTTATCCTAGCCTCTTTGTGTATATGTTAATTAATTAATTATTTTAGTTATTTCACATATAGGAGAAAATCATCCTGAAGAAGTACGAGTTCAAGTTAGGCAAGGAGGCTACAATCTGACCACGTATCAGTGAGTGGGCATTTGTTTTTATATATATGATATATAAAGTTTTATATTTTCCACAAATGCTTTTGAATTGATTCATGCCTATTATGCCATGATTAAATAATGTTATAAGAAATGTTGTACTGTTGTGAAATGCTAAAGTAATACTACGGGATGCGCATGTAAGTTTATTATGTTGACTAGAATTTTAAATTGTTATGGCATGCTTATATTTATGTAGTTTACTCATCATTGCTGCACACGGTGTTAGTGCTCGCCCAGGGCCAGGGCTAGTCTCTCATGTGTATGTTCACATCCGCACCGCACACTCGCCTTGGATCCAAGTAGGTGCAAGTCATGTCGTGCAGGTTGCAATAGGCAACTTCAACATCTTGTCGTACAGGTTGCAATAGGCAACTCCAACTCGTATGTGACCATGAATAGCGCCAGTCTTCACGTAATCGTAGCACTAAAGCGCATACTATTATTACACCCAATCCTGTCATACAGGTTGCATTAGGCGACTTTAACTTGTGTGGTAGCATAGATCGATGAGCATCTGATTTTATTATGCTGCTGTTGAGATATTGTGATTATCATATTTCTGGAATTATTGTTGATTTGCATTTGATTTCATACTTAGACATAGTATGATTTTCTGGAAACTATACATGTTTTACAGTGAGGGGTTAGTATGTTCAGATAATAAATGTGTTTTATAAACCTTTGTTTTTGCCCACTCACCCTTCTGTTTTTCGCCCCTCCAAGTCTTAGATAGCTGAACTCTCTGTGACATATGAGGAATCTCCGATGGTTCTGACATATCTATAATTAAATGTAGGAATTGTTCCTGTTCTATATTAAGTACTTAACTAGTTTCGACTGCACTACCTATGCTATGAACATTTGTGTGTTTTGGGTTCTTCCCACTACTGCACACACATTTTATTAGCTTAAATAAATCCTAGTTTCAATTTAAATTTATCCATATTTTTATGCATCACTTTCCTTTATGGTTACGTCACCTTCGGGTGTCAGCCAACACGCCTCGACTTCGGTCGGGTTGTGTCAGTTTAGTATTAGAGCATAGGTTTGGCAGTCCTGCATCTTTCGTATATGCTATAGGTTCTAATAATTTTGTATCCCTTATGTCAAAATCATGCCACCATGTAAAGCACCATTTGTCCCTCCTGAGACTAATTTTCCCAATTTTGGGCAACTTGGTAAGGCTATCACCAGCGCCATTCAGTCCACACTTCATCCTCCTTAAAAGACTACCCTAGAGACCATGTCTCATCTTCAGATAAATATTTTGTTTGGCAATAAGGGACCTGAGAAATTCAAGGTTTGGATCAACCATGTTGTAAAAACTTTCTGCATTATGCAGCGACAGGGGAATCTTCTAACAGAGAAATAGGTCGAGATAGCGACTTGGTTTTTCCGTCTGGGAGCTGGATCATGGTGGGGTCAGGAGTCACGCCTATTGTCTGCTTAAGATGTCACAAATTTGGATTTTTTCAGGTGCCTATTTAAGGCTAGATTCACACCTCTGGAGTTCAAGGATCGAAAGAGAAAAGAATTCACAGAGTTGAAGCAAGGTAAAATGTCAATCATAGAGTACCACTAAAAATTCACTGACTTATCCCGTTATTGTCTCGAGATCGCTGGGAATACCAAAGAGATGCTCCATTATTTTAAGAAATGGACTGGTAAGCAACTACGTTCTTTGGCAACTTATACTTCATGCTCCACCTACCATGAATTCTTTGAGGTTCTGCTTCGTGTTAAAGATTCTGAGAATACTCCTAATGATGATGATGATGATGATGATGATGATGATGCGGATAACAGTAATAACCAAAGGAATAATAACAGGGGGCAGTCATCCTTTGGTCTTTGAAGAACTCAAAATTTCAAGATAAGTGGTAATAGTTCTGGATCGTCGAGCGGTGGTTCAAGTTCCAATACGCCGCAAAAGGGCGACAAGTCATAGGCAATTCCCACTTTCTGGTGTTTCGCTCTGTCACAAATGCACTAATCGTCATTTTGGTGAATGTAAAAAGGGAAATAGTGGGTGCTATACTTGTGGTCAGATGGGGCACAGAGCTAATCAATGCCCTCAGAATCAAAAACCTTAACCTTCTACTCTACCACCTGCAATTCCTCTCCAACAAATTCCAGAACCTGGTACCTATCAGCAAATAGGTTATGGTGGTGTTTTCCACTACCAAGGCGATGTAACCCAGCATCCAAAATGAGTGTATCAATACCTACCTGATGTTCCCTATTACCAAGGTCGCTATCCACAGCTCTAGAGGGTTATATGCTATATCAGGGTGACGGAACACATTGGTATGTTGAATGACAGTACTAGAATGTTGATGTAGCTTCCAGCAGTGGTGGCTCGACCAGGCAAACTAATCAAACCAACCAAGGTTGAGGTAATCAGGGATGCGGCAACCAGGTAAACAGAGGTCGAGAAGGCAGACAACAAATGCAAGATCGCCTCAACAACATCACCTAGGGTAACCCCGGCTTGATTATGGGTATGTTGAATGTTCTTGGCCATTTTGCTAGAATTTTAATTGATTCAAGTGCTACTCATTTGATCATTTCCCATATGTTTACTCAAAAGACTCAACATCACCCCACTCCCCTCGGTTATGATTTGGAGTTATCGATGCCTAAGGGTGAAACTTGTTATGTTAGTTGGGAGTACCGAGGATGTCCCGTCCTTATCGAGGATGTCGTAATGCCAACTAATCTTGTTCTCTTGGATATCGTTGATTTAGATGTTATCTTGGGTATGGATTGGTTAGATTATAATCGTGCCATGTTGAATTGCCACCAGAAAATAGTTACTTTCCATCGATCGGGCATACATGTTGTAACTTTCGTCAGTAAACATAACGACTTGAAGCACGGAGTTATCTCAACCATGAGGGCAAAGCGAATGTTGAGAAAGGGTTGTCAAGGCTACTTAGCTCATGTAGTGATGACTAAAGATACTCTACCTCGTGTGGAAACATTCGGGTAGTCAAACACTTTCCTGATGTTTTTCCTGACAATTTACCTGACTTACCACCAGATCGTGAAGTGAAGTTCACTACCAACCTAATTCCAGGTATCGACCCTATTTCTCTAACTCCTTATCTTATGGCTCCTGCGGAATTAGGGGAATTAAAAATCCAGTTGCAAGAACTTGTTGATAAAGGTTTTATTCAGCCAAGCACTTCCCTTTGGGGAGCTCCAGTCTTATTTGTAAGGAAGAAAGACGGAACTTTGAGGCTATGTATCGATTACAGACAGCTGAATCGGGTGATGATTAAAAACCGTTATCCATTGCCTCGTTTCAATGATCTTTTTTATCAACTTTGTAGTGCTTATGTTTTCTCGAAAATCGATCTAAGGTCTAGCTATTATCAATTGAAGATCAGAAGTGATAATGTTCCGAAAACAGCCTTCCAAACTCGGTATGGTCATTATGAGTTTCTCGTGATGCCATTCGGGTTAACGAATGCTCGAACAGCTTTTATATACTTGATGAATCAGGAATTCCGTCCGTACCTTGACAAGTTCATAATTGTTTTCATTGATGACATTCTAGTGTATTCTAAGAGTGAGGCTGACCATGTTAGACATTTGCATCTGGTTTTGAAGAAGCTAAGGGAGAATCAATTGTACACCAGATTCATTAAGTGCCAATTCTGGCTGGATCAAGTGTCCTTCTTGGGACACATGATATCAACTTAAGGTGTTCTCGTGGATTCTCAAAAAGTAACAACATTGGAGAATTGGGAGCAACCTTAGACGGTTATTGAAGTTCGGAGTTTTCTTGGTCTTGCGGGCTACTATCGACTCTTTGTGAAAAACTTCTCAGCCATAACCCTGCCTCTGACAAGGTTGACCAGGAAAGGAGTTAATTTTGAGTGGAGTGATGAATGGGAATAGAGTTTTTAACAGTTGAAGTACTGTCTCACTCATGCACCTGTTTTGAAACTTCCCAATGACAGTGGGAATTTCGATATCTATAATGACGCCTTTCTGAATGGTTTGGATTATGTGCTAATGCAGCATGGAAAGGTGATTACATATACTTCACAACAATTAAAGTCCCATGAAATGAATTACCCTACTCATGATCTCGAATTGGCAGCTATTGTTTTTGCTTTGAAAATTTGGCCGCACTATCTTTATGGGGAAACGTGTCGAACCTTCATTGACCATAAAAGCCTCGATTATATCTTTACTCAAAAGGAACTTAATCTCCAGCAACATAGATGGATGGAATTGATCAGCAATTATAACTGCACTATTGAATATCACCCTAGTCGTGTGAATACTGTAGCATATGCTCTTAGCAAGAAATCTCACGATCGATCAATGCTCTTTATGCATGTCGTGTTCTTCTTCTCACCGACCTAAGATCTACTGAAACCACTTTGGGAGTGGATCACTAGAGAGCTCTGCTTGCCAACTTTCAAGTTAGACCCATTTTATTGGATCGTGTTCTTGAGGCTCAGATGAATGACTCCGAATCCCAGGAGTTAAAGTAAGCGATGTTAACTGAAGAAAGAAATACTTGATGAAGCGCATATTTTAGCTTATGCGATGCATCTTGGAAGTACTAAAATGTACCATACTATCCGACCTTTCTACTACTAGCCAGGAATGAAGAGAGAAATTACGGAGTACGTGAGTAATTGTCCGATTTGTCAACAGGTCAAAGTAGAAAGAAAGAAACCATTCGGGTTGCTGCAACCACTTCCCATACCCTAGTGGAAATGGGAAGTTATCATAATGGATTTTGTGTACAAGCTACCTTGTACACGTAATGGCTATGACGATATCTGGGTGATTGTAGATCGGCTTACCAAGTCAGCGCATTTTCTACCCGTTCGTGAAAACTACTCTTTGAGTCGGTTAGCCAAACTTTTCATCTCTGAAATTGTCAAGTATCATGGTGTTTTAGTTAGTATTATTATGATCGGGACCCCAGATTGACTTCAAAATTCTGGGTAGCTTTTCAAAGAGCTTTAGGTTCAAAGTTCCTCTACGGCACCGCTTATCACCCTCAGACCAATAGGCAGTCAGAGAGAACTATTCAAATGTTGGAAGACATGCTGAGATCTTAAGTTCTACTGTTCAGAGACACGTGGCATAAGCCCTTACCTTTGATAGAATTCGCCTAGAACAACAGCTTTCACTCCAGTATTGGTGTGTCACCATTTGAGGCGCTTTATGGGAAACCATGTTGTACCTCGCTGTGTTGGTCCGAAGTCGGCAAAAGAGTTTTGGTGGGCCCTGAAATCATAGATGAGACAACACAGAACATCCAAGTGATAAAGGGTAACCTAAAGGTAGCCCATGATCGACAAAAGAGTATAACTGACAGACATTCGACCGACAGAGTATATAAGGTTGGAGATTGGGTATTCTTTAAGTTGTCACCCTGGAGAGGCGTTGTACATTTTGAGAAGAAATGAAAGCTAAGCCCTTGTTACATCAGACCATATCAGATCATTGAGCGAGTTGGTGAAGTTGCTTACCGACTTAATCTACCTCCAGAGTTGTCAAGAGTACATAATGTGTTCCACGTGTCCATGCTAAGGAGATACGTTTCTGATCCGTCACATGTGATTCCTCCTCACTATTAGAAATTCATCTAGATTTGACTTATGATGAGGTTCCAGTGACGATTCTTAACTGGAAAGACAAAGTTCTCAAAAATAAAACCGTTCGTATGGTGAAAATCTTATGGAAAAACCACTCTATTGAGGAAGCTACCTGGGAGACAAATGAGCGTATGCGAGATCTTTACCCACGTCTATTCTTTAACTATGATCTTTAGTAGTGTTGAAATTTCAGGGATGAAATTTTCTTAAAAAGGGTAGATTATGACGACCCGTCCCTAATTTTTCATGTAACTTTCTCCCTAAGTGTGTAAATTGATGTTTATGTCCTTTTTGGAAAAAGTGGAACCTGACGTGGACGTAGTTATTTGACTCTTAAATTATTTTTCTCGTTATCGTAATTAAATAGTACTCATTGTTACGAATACTTGAGCGTGAGTTAGACCCAAATTGATGTTGTAATGAAAAAGTTACACACAGTTAAAGTACATTAACAATGGGAAAATTTGGTACACACATGTGTTAATTTATCAGTTTGGGAGACACTGTTATTGATAAAGGAGATAGATTTTTGATATACGACTTACTGTACAAAATCTGAAAATCTTATCCCCTTCTTCTTTTAAAAATTGGACCCATGCCCTTTTTCCTCACCGCCAATCAATTACTTTCTCACACTATTGCACCCAATCAGATTTTTCTTCTTGGAAGCCAATCAGAACTCTTCTTCTCTCTCTCTTCTTCTCCTTCTCTCAATATCCTAAGACTCTCTCTTCTCTACAGCCACTAAAAACAACCACCAAACTCCACGGATCGAGCCTAAAATTTCATCCATCACACTCATCTCATCCTTACGAACCCAACTATACAAACCGATCGTGAAATGGTTGAGTTTTGAACACCCAACTCGGAAGCTCCGACGACGAGTTTTCCCCGACTTGTTCCCGGTCGAGTTACAAGCTTTTGGGAAGTTTAGAAGGCTCCACACAACTCCCTTAAGTCAATAGTCTAAGTTTGAAGTCGAGTTGACGTGGAAACACATGGTTTCGAGGCAAATAAAATAAGTATGAACCTTTTGAGGCTTTTTCAGGCCACTTCCGTCCACCTTTTGGACTTTTGAAAGGTACGATCTTGATCTACTCCTCAAGAGCTTCAATTCCATATAGAGTGCGTTGATAGTGGTTGAGAAATGGGCAAGTTATGAAGTTTTGAAAAAATTTCCAGAAACCGGCGACTTTTTCCAGTTTTCAGCGAAACCAGATGGCGGCGGACGGTAGAAGTCACCGGAGAAGAAGGAGAATATTTTATCAAAGTTGACGCAATATCCTGACACCATTAAGTAACGCCGTTAGGTTCCGTTACCATGTAAAGGAATATTTCGTCAAGTCTAACGGAATATTCCCTAGGTCTGTCAGTTTTTGACCTGCACGTGGGCACACGTGTGGCCGTGGGCTAAGAGGCGCGTGAGGGCGCATCCGGCCTCCGGCTGGTGTGTGCTTAACGTGTATAGGTCTTTGACGTCGAGTTGAACATTTTCGTATATTTAAACCCTCTGTTTGAGCAAATTATGGGGTTTTTCCTAGCCTCTTTGTGTATGTGTTAATTAATTAATTATTTTAGTTATTTCACATATACGAGGTCAAGCAAGGCAAGGAGCTTATAATCTGACTACGTATCAGTGAGTGGGCATTTGTTTTTATATATATGATATATAAAGTTTTATAGTTTCCACATATGCTTTTGAATTGTTTCATGCCTATTATGCCATGATTAAATAATGTTATAAGAAATGTTGTACTGTTGTGAAATGTTAAAATAATACTATGGGATGCACAAGTAAGTTTATTATGTTGGCTAGAATTATTGAATTGTTATGGTATGCTTATATTTATGTAGTCTGCTCATCATTGTTGCACCCGGTGTTAGTGCTCGCCCAGGGTCAAGGCCAGTTTCTCATGTTATGTTCACATCCGCACTGCACGCTCACCTTGGATCCCAGTAGGTGCCAGTCATATCGTACAGGTTGCAATAAGCAACTCCAACATCTTGTTGTACAGGTTATAATAAGCAACTATGACTCATATGTGATCGCGAATAGAGCCAGTCTTCACGTGATTGTAGCACTAGAGCCTATATTATGACTACACCCAATCTTGTCATATAGGTTGCATTAGGCGACTTCGACTTGTGTGGTAGCATAGAACGATGAGCATTTGATTTTATTATGCTACTATTGAGATATTGTGATTGGCATATTTCTGGAAACTATACATGTTTTACAGTGAGGGGTTAGTATGTTCATAAAATAAATGTGTTTTATAAACCTTTGTTTTTGCCCACTCACCCTTCTATTTTTCGCCCCTCCAGGTCTTAGATAGCTGAACTCTCTGTGGCATACGAGGAATCTCTGACGGTTCTGACATATCTATAATTAAATGTAGGAGCTGTTCCTATTGTGTATTAAGTACTTAACTAGTTTCGACTGCACTACCTACGTCATCTATGCTCTGAACATTTGTGTTGTATGGGTTCTTCCCACTACTGCGCACACATTTTATTTGCTTAAATAAATTCTGGTTTAAATTTAAATTTATCCATATTTTTATGCCTCACCTTCCTTTATGGTTACGTCACCTTCAAGTGTTGGCCAGCACACCTCGACTTCAGTCGGAGTGTATCAAAGTCCACAAGTAAAGGTTGGGTTTGTGGTTAGCAGAAATAGTTGGTAACTAATTTGACTAGAGGTTCGTCAAGGGTATCAATAAAATCAATAGAGTCGTTAGAACTAGATGTGCCACTACAACTGATTGGTTGTAGTCGTAGGCCTCTAGGCCATAACTTTTCGGCCTTGAAGCGGTCAACATTGCATGTGTGTTCGATATCAACTAGTAGCCCAGGGATCTCAAAGAAATAAAGGTAAGTCACTATAAATTAAGGTGCAAGCGCTTGGGTAAGTGAGCGCTCATTCAAGTGAGATATCCCAGGCTACTTAATCTACTTATGTCAGGGAAGTCTACTCTATCCTGTTCACTAAGGGTATCAAAGTTAGTCTCTTCGACGTGTGCGTGTGACGGCGATAATTGGGAATTTTTATTCTACTACGAAAATAAGCAATTATAGGAACATGTTTTCAATGATCCACAAAATACAACAAACATAGGAAGAGGAAATTTACTTGAAGAAGAGATAATGAGGGGGTAAAGTCTTAAGGAAGCAATTTTCCAGCCACTGAATGAATCGCTAAGGAAAACTAACAAAGTCTCAGTAGAGAATGTGAAGTAATGGGAAGAAGTTGTGACGGGGGAGGTTATATAGACCCAAGTGTATGATCTCAGCCATTGATGATGGAGCACCTGGGTGATGAGATTGTGACACGTGACAAACCATTTACTTCTTTCTGAGAACTGAAAGTCGTCAAGAAACATCATGGTGCACAAGGCCACGCCTATTTGCTAAGTCTTCAATAAATAGACGCCTCGATTACTCACCTAGTATGTCATTGACATGTGCATCGAGCACCCAAATGTCTTTTGAAGTTGCTCTGGATGAGGCACATAAGTGACATAGTCAAGCGACTGATAGAACGATAGGTCAAGAACACTTGAGACACTTTTCCTAATAGAGCACATTTGGGGTACATAACAACTGTACAACTCCATGCCCAAGAAGAAATCATTGACCAAGAAGTTAGGGGACTTGTTAACGTTAGGCACTTCACTGCCCACAAATGGTGCAGGCCTGGAAAAAAGATAGAAAAAGCCCAAAGTAAAGCCAAAGCTCAAGGATGATCAAGAACCCCAAGGTCCAAGGGGTTTAGAGGAAGATACTCTCAAGCACTAAAGCCAACTGCTTACAAGCTCAGCTGACTAGGTTGTATAAAGTACTTTCTGACTGCCAGAGGCACGTAAATAGCCTAACAACTTTCTAGCGCAAGGTTTTATGAGCAGGTTTACTTAGATGTCAATCAGTCCACGTGGAGACTCATGACCATAAGTAAAGGCCTGGGATGAGATATAAAGGTGGCCGGGTTGCTACTCGGAGAAGCAATGATGGATAACCAAGGTCGAGCAAGCCGCTCAATGCGCATCACTCTGAAAAGGTGTGCTAACTAGACTAAGAACCTATCACTTCACCATCAAATACCCAGTCGATAGGTGAAAATGTGTTAGTATGCTTGTCTACATAAGTGGCGCATTAAATGTCATATTAGCGGAACCCAAGCATTCTGGGAAGACCTATATAAAGGTATAGGATCCTCTTGTAATGGAGTCAGACGATTGAGAAAACAGAGAGTTCATGTAATTAGTCAAGCTCTATTTGTAGTCTTGAAATAATACAATCCAAGCAACACAGTTGTTGTAGCTTAGTTTTAAAGGGTGAACCACTTAAGTCTTTGAGTTCATTTCATTTTAGTCACTATCCCAAGCCCGCTAAGAATTTATTATTTTAATTTGTCAACCTGCAAGTTTTGAGCGTTAATAATATGTAGCTACATTTTGGTATCAAAATATCTTCATTGGTGCATGTTTAAAGAGAATAGCCGAGTAGAGTCGACCCCACTTCAACCGTTGCATATGCAACTTTAAGAATAATAGACATATAGGATTGCACAATCCTAGGAGAAAAGGATTGCAGATTTTAGGGCTTCTAGAAGAGGGAGAGGCGCCACCTTTGTAGGGGTTCTAGAAACAATGTGTTTTGTGGCAGAAATTAGGACTTCTAGAAGGGATAAGGGGTGCGGCATGTATTTAGGAACAGATAGGGTCCTTTAGAAAGGGAATTATGGCAGATTTCTAGAAGAACAAGGGCTAAAGGGTGCAACACCAATGTAGGAGAAGGATAAGGTAAGGTTGTTTGGATAATGTTCCATGTTTCTTGCTCTTTCCTTATCTTCTTTGTCTTAAACTTGTTTCTCCAGATTTGTTGCATGTTCCTAGCCTCTTTTGACTCAAAATTCGTCCATCCACCATGCTCCATATGCAAGCTATCCATTCCATTCCCAAAACTGCTCTAAAAGGCTCAAAATTGCCTTTTCTTGCCAACTTTGTCATTAGGACCTACAAACACATGAAAATAGCTTAAAACACTATAATAAGTAGCAATTAGCTAACTAAATGCAAGGAAACAACATAACTAAGTAGCATAAATATGCTCCTATCAATGATCCAAACAATATCAAAAAATCGAAACAGATTACCAATAGCTATAAACTAATCTTAATATAAATTTTCCATCTAATACACATCAATGTCAACATCCTATATGATGAATTTAGACTAAAATAGAAACTTACTTAAATTCAAAAATTAGGGGATTAAGTGGTGGTGGAGATTGGAGAGAAGTGAACTAGGTGTTAGTGGTTGTGGAGAGGAGACATGTGGAGGCGTGGAGCAGCTATTAGTGGCCCGGGGATCGATTGGGTGAGTTAGGAAAAAGGGAATTAGAATTGGGAATTACCCATTTGGAGAAAGTGAATGCAAAATGGAATTGGGTGGAGATCTCAGGTATGAGGAAAGAGAATAGACTCTCCATATTTTTTAAATTAAAAAGGATCCCCTTCACATGGCTTGACTGAAAACTACGTGTTTTGGTTGTCTTTAAAAAACATAATAGTCTTCTTTCTCTTTAATCAATCATTTGTAGAAACTGCAACTGCTGGTCCGCCACTACACTCTACTCCTTCACTACATAGCCAAGCTTGGATGGTCCTCACAGATCCTCATAGCCACTTATCCGGGCCCCGAATGATCTCGTAACCACCTGAATTCCTTAATGCATCTGCCACTGCATAAGATTGAACATTATGCAACAAACTGGGCCAGGAGATTGTTCCAATTGGGTTCTATAGTACACTACCCTCCCAGCCCATGTAAAATCACTACCCGCCGATTCAAGCCGATAATTCAACTCCAACTGAGGTATTGCTTCATGGGGTTTTCTCATATTTTGCTTTTATTGTTCTTTTTCTTTGCCAAAATATGCCTAATTTTGGACCTCAGTTTTCCCATATCAAACAACAGTAGGTACTAGGTCTGTATTTAAGTTATTAAGCGATTTTTCTATAGGGAAGCTTTTGTCCACTAATGTACATTTCGAATCTAATTAACTTATTATGTCAACAGTTTACTGAGCTTGGAAGTTAAATATTTTGAAAAAATGTTAAATAAATTAAAAAGTCATCTCACAAACAAATTACAACTTATATTAAATGATTCTACTTTTGATTATATCGAGACTTTTTGCATAAAATCACACACCTAGTTATTGCGCAGTGGTAAGTGAGAATAGTATCAATGAGATCAGTGGTAGGCCGCTACCCGTCTATGAAACTTTAACAAAAAATGGTGCCTTTCATTTGAAGTCGAGTTTATAGTTTGGCAGACCCAACCGTAGCTAAGTTGACTAAAACAATATGTTACTCACTCTACAGTCTACACCCAAGTTCCAATCATCCGTCTTCATACTTCGGATTAGATAAAAATGTCGAAGACCAAATGATTAAAAAGGAAAAAGGAGTGGATAGTTTCTGCAAGCGTGGATTTTTTAGATGGATTAAGCTTTGATGTGGGAAAAAGTAGAAACGGTTGTAGGGAACCTTAATAAACTTGCAGGAAAGGAGTGGGGAAGGAATCAGATTAACTAGCATTGCCAAAAAGCATCCCATGAATTGCTACTGCTTTGGTCTACTACTGCTTTCTCCACACGTAATCTTCTCCACCCTCATCCTTTATATTGCATATTGTCAAACTTTCTTAGCTCAATGCATTCATGTAATTTCATCTACGTAAAGTTAGAAAGAACGAAAGATTGAAAGATAGGCAGAGGAAGTAAGAAAAATGACAAAACGCTTCAATATGTTAATTTTACCGCTTTTATCTGTTTTTATGGTTCTTTCAGGTATTATTTCTAGACCTTGTCAATTTTTCTGGTTTATGTTTCTTTCACAATTTGTATGGATAATGACAGTGATTAGAATTTAGCATCAGTTCTTTTGTAAACAAGCTCGAATCCTACAATATGATCGAAATTTGAAATATTAATCTGTCACGTCCTTGGAGTAAATTGAACTGTGGAAAAAATTAACTACCCTTTTAGTTAATTTGTTTCATGTCAAATTTTAGAGCAATTGGTTTCTTGGATGTTTGCAGGAGCAAAGTTATCCGAGTCTGCTAGAACTTTCACCATTATAAACAATTGCAAGGAGACAGTCTGGCCTGCAGTGACTCCTGGGGACAACTTCAATGGTGGTGGTTTTGTGCTAAAACCGGGCCAGTCAATGGTGTTCACTGCCCGGGTTAGCTGGTCTGGCAGGATATGGGGTCGAACATGCTGCAACTTTGACAAAAATGGCAATGGCTCGTGTGAGACTGGGTCCTGTGGCAGCACCCTCCAGTGTGTAGCCTCAGGAAAGCCCCCAGCAATGCTCACCGAATTCACATTGGCCGCGGTAGACTTTTATGATGTGATCCTTGTGACGGATTCAACTTGCCATTGGTTGTGATACCTCTAAATGGTACGGGAAACTGCAGTGTATCTGGTTGTGACGGGGACCTAAGACCAAATTGCCCGAATGAGTTAGCTGTCAAAGCAAATGGGAAGAAAGTTGGATGCAGAAGTGCGTGTGATGTGTTCGACACAGATGAGTACTGCTGCAGAGGGCGTTATGGCAATGCTGCTGTGTGTAAACCCACATATTATTCCAAGAAGTTCAAAGAAGCATGCCCTACTGCCTACAGCTATGCTTATGATGCTCCGAGCAGTATCTTTGCTTGCTCAGGCACAGATTATGTCGTTGCTTTCTGCTCAACGAGGTTTGTCATCAGCTAATTACATGCACTAAAAACTGTTTTAGATCTCTCTTTGGAATTTGGATACAGTGATTCTAAAATCCAGGGTCCAAATAAGAAAAGATTTTGAACATTGAAATTTGATTCTCTTGCCAAATATATGTCCGCTCTTGATGGTGCGTTCTTGGCAAATAAAAATTGATCAATGTTTTAGCATTTTCTATCCGATTTTTTTCCTTGTGGTGTCAGTTATCCACTTTATTGTTGATTATATGTATGCAGGAAGCAACAGGCGTGCACATATCACCACCACAAGCTTGTGTGTGGTAATGGATCTGGATCAGTAGGTTTAAAGTCATTGAGATGGTGGGCTGTGATGATTGGATTGTTAATGATGACTAATTTATGGATTAATTTTTAAAAAATAAGCTTTTTTATTCCTCTCTAAGTTTAGAGGTGTGTTTTACTTCCCCTTTGAAATTAGAAGCAGCACTTTAAAAGAACGTCTTTTTTTCAGAGAATTGTCCATGCTGGTTGGTTGTAAAGGATGAAGTTGTTCATTTTATTCTTTTCTTTTCAAAGAGAGAGAATATACTTGAATATAGTTGCTTTACACAAACTTTGTATGTATCCACTCTCTCATCATCAACTTCTTATTATCAAGATAGAAGGTTGAGTTAGTTTGGTATTGTTGTATTTTTTTTTTAAATTGTAAGTATGATCAGCGTTGAAATAAATCAGTTTAAGTGTTTGTTCCTTCCTAACTACCCATCTCGATCTATCTTTCCTAACCTACAACCATACCCGTTTCAATTTTTGTTCTTTAAATTTTCACTTTCATTTTCATAAACCTATTTCGATGTATCTATGTGCACTCTCACAAATGGGAGAAGTAGACTCTTCTCTCTCACTGATAATTTTGCCTTGTCATCCCAGCAAAGGATTTCGATCTAATGAGATAGCAAGCTCAAGCTTGGAGGAGACGGCGAGGAGAAAGAAAGGGCACGATGCACAGAAAGAAAGGGTAGGATCACCATTAAAAATTCATTAAAGAGTCACTTTTCACCCGTGCTGCTTCTGCTTGCCTTTGAAAGAATCTCCGATCCTCTTTACGAGGATCTCAGGAATTCTCAAATTGTGTTCATTCATCGTAAATCATATGGTCAGAAATTATTTAAATATTTTTATTTAAAATTAAACATAAACAATACATGTCAAAAATTGGATGGACGATGTAAGATGAACGGATACGATTTGAGGATTCCTAGAATCCTTACAAATAGGATCCGGAGAGGATTCTCCTTGGCTTTGAATGGCCTTAATTGTGAAAAAAGTAGAATGTTTTTGTTTACAAACATATAATACAGCCCAGTTTTTTTAGACCTTCTTTTGAAGAAAATTAAGCACTCCCAAACTAGTACTAAATCTTTCAAATAAATAAAATCAACTTATTCTTGACAACGCTTCAAAGGTGGTCCTATGTAGAAATCTCATGGATGACAGTTGTTGATTAATTAAAAAGAATGAGTCATAAAAGACCTGAGTTTGTCCATACTCTCTGAACCCAAGTTCCAATCCCATGAATTTAATATTATTATCCAGTTGGTTGTAAAATAAAAGGTGGGTCATAAGTTTGGATCTTTCAAAACGCCGAAGAAGTTTCGTCTAAAACAAGACTTCAGTTCCGCATTATTCACCCCAAAAACTGTGACCAAAGCAGACAGAGAAGAATAAAAAATAAATAAAAATGAGACGGCAACTCGCGATCTATCAATATGGATCAGAATTGCATCCCGAGCAACCCACATATTTTGATCCTGACGATTGGATTCAAATTTCCGTCTAATAAACTCAAACCCAAAGTCTCATACCACTTCAATGTGTTTAGTTTGACCATGTTGAATTAGATTGTGAACAATAGAAATCGCTTATTTTATTATCACTATACAAAAGCATAAGGATTTAAGCTTAAACCTCAATTTTATCATAGCACATTTCATGTTTCGTCCATAATAACTCAAAAATACAATATGGTATATACATCTCGATGCTCAATCTAACAACAAAATTTTGTTTTTAATTCATCAAGTGACAATATTACCTCCAACAAATATAAGTAGTTCAATGTTGAATGTCGAATCAATCCCTATTTTGCATATGTCCCGATAATATCAAGATGTCCATGCTTCAAAAATATAAATATAAATATAAAGAAAAATTCATAAAAAAATATCAAGCGAAGTATGTATACATGTGTAAAATTGTAAGTAGCGGGTAGATACATATACCTACTCAAAATGGATTTAGCCAAAGTGTTTTCCTTACACCGTTTACCTGCCAAAAAAGAATCATAAAGCATGGTGTCTGTTTGCGTTAGAAATACGAAATTATTGTGTCTTATAATTAACTGAGAAAAAGAGAGAGGTGCACAATAAAAAAATAGCAAAGAGGTTGTAGAATGTTTAAGAATTCTTGTGTTGTATTTGTGACATCTCACATCATCTAGGAGAGTGATTCTTATATGTATATTTCTATCTCTACCTAGCACGAGATCTTTTGGGAGCTCACTGGCTTTGGGTTCCATCGGAACTCCGAAGTTAAGAAAGTAGCGCGCGGGAGCATTCCCATGATGGGTGATCCACTGGGAAGTTCTCGTGTAGCATTCCCATGATAGGTGACTCACTGGGAAGTTCTCTCGTGTGAGTTCCCAGAAACAAAACCGTGAAGACGTGGTCGGGGTCCAAAGCGGACAATATCATGTTACGATGGTAGAGCGGGTCCGGAAAGAGGTCCCTCCCGAGCCGGAATGTGACAGTATTTCTTCCCATGCAATGTTTTTATTTATAATAAAATAAAATAAAATTTAACTTATCCTCCGAATAAATACAATCTTAAAAATAAAAAATAAAATGGTAAAGTAATAGTTACATTTATTTTACAATTAAAGAATATCCATAACAGGAACGAAACAATTATAAACGAAGGACCTCTCTCTCGAACACAAAAAATAAAATGGCGGGAGGTGGAAAGTTCCCCTCGAAAGTGTTCGTATCGTACAAACCTAGTCCAATGCCTCTTCCGCTTTTTCTTAATTTTTTATAAATTCAATCAAATTATTGGGAACTTTTTTTTTCCTTTAACGTTAAGCGTTCCGGAAGTAGCCCCTTTCACCGCCGTGCTGAAATTCGTTGCCGAGGAATTCAAAGTGTCTCCCCAAACCAGCGGTACCATCACCAACGGTAATTCGATTTCTGGGCTTTTGCATGCTGCTGTACATTTCGGTTGTCTCGTGAAGTCTGTGACTATCCGAATTGATGATTTATGTGTGATCGCAAATTTCGATTGATTGTTTGTGGGGTTTAGGGCATTGATCGGAATCGAATTAGGGTTTTTGGTTTTTGGTAATTGGGCATCCCATATTTCATATTCCTAAGTATGAGATTGCAATACGCTTATGAAGATTATATCTTGTGGTCTTTTTAATTGACAACTCGAATTTATAATTCATCTAGAGCATAAGTGGTATAAACTCGAATAAAGATCGAATTTTGAATTTAGGGAATGGATAGAGCGACTTCACATAAGTGCACTTTAGAATTTCTATAGAATGTTTGAACAGTTCATAATTTTTCTCTGCTTCAGCTGAGATGTACTTGAAATCCCCTACATTTTTATGGAGAATCAATGTGCACAATTTGAAATGCGTGACTTCATTGCCACCACGTAACGGTATCTCAGTCCTTTTCCCTTTGAGGACAACACGCTTTGTTTTGTTAGCTTAATTACTATATGATTCCCATATCCTAAGAGATCAAAACAGAAATTAGAAGAAATTGATATTTAACAAAAGTAAATGTATGTCAATATCATAGGGAAGAATATTAAGAAAGGAAAGATGATACAGTATCTTGGAAGACAGTGTAGATTTTATACTTATACAGTGGGCTCTGCAAGACCTCTTAATTTTCAGGATATTAATGCCTTGGGTGTTGAAATTTTGTTGTTTATTTCTTCTCACTTTTGTGCAGATGGTGTTGGAATCAATCCTCAGCAAAGTGCAGGTCTGCCAATGCGTTACCTTTATTTCTCTTTTCTGTTCTCCATTTATGTTTTTGCTATTGTATAATTTTGTATCCTAAATTCCTAATCTGCAATTTAGACGCACTATATAGATTTACCCTACCAACCTTCTCTCTGTAGAATTAGTCTTCATAACATTAGTTCAACATGGATGTATTTTATGTTTAAACACTCCAGGCCTTATGAGTAACAGAAAGCGTATTAAAAGATGGAATGGTCGAAATTATGGCATGACAGCTGTTGCTAGTTACCCTGGTAATAATTAAAAAGAAAAAAGGAGTGGATAGTTTCTGCAAACGGGGATTTTTATTAAGCTTTGATGTGGGAAAAAGTGGAAACGGTGGTAGGGAACCTTAATAAACTTGCAGGAAAGGATTAGGGAAGGAATCAGATTTGCTAACATTGCCAAAAAGAATCCATGCATTACTACTGCTTTGGTTTACTAGTGCTTTCTCCACACGTATTCTTCTCCACCCTCTTCCTTTATATGTGCATATTGTCAAACTTTCTTAGCACAATTCTTCATGTAGTTTCATCAACCTCAAGTTAGAAAGAACGAAAGATCGATTGATAGGCAGAGGAAGTAAGAAAAATGGAAAAACATTTCAATCTGTTGATGTTACCACTTTTACCAGTTGTTATGTTTCTTTCAGGTATTACCTAGGTAATGCTAGGGAGACCAAATTTCTAAACCAAATTTTGTAAGATGTTGATGATTGGATTTTACTTTAGTGTTGATTGACGTGCTTATTACCTATCGGTGACACATCATTTGGTTTGTAAATTTGGTTTAAATGTGGTCTCCTTAGCATTATCCTATTTCTTGATCATATCAATTTTTCTGGTTTATGTTTATTTCACAGTTTGTGTGGATAATAGCATTGACTAGAATGCAGTATTGGTCCTTTTGTAAACATGCTCAAATTAATATGATCGAAATTCAGAATATTAATCTGTCACATCCTTAGAGTACATAAAGGATGGAAAAAATTAACAACCCTTTTAGTTAATTTGTGCACCAATATTTCATGTCAAATTTTAGAGCAATTGGTTTCTTGGATGTTTGCAGGACCAAAGTTATCCGAATCTGCTAGAACTTTCACCATTGTAAACAATTGCAAAGAGACAGTCTGGCCTGCAGTGATTCCTGCGGACAACTTCACTGCTGGTGGTTTTGTGCTAAAACCAGGCCAGTCAATCCTGTTCACTGCCCCACTTAGCTGGTCTGGCAGGATATGGGGTCGAACAGGCTGCAACTTTGACAAAAATGGCAATGGTTCGTGCCAGACCGGGTCCTGTGGCAACGCCCTCCAGTGTGGAGCCTCAGCAAAGCCCCCAGCAACACTCGCCGAATTCACATTGGCCAAGCAAGACTTTTATGATGTGAGCCTTGTTGATGGGTTCAACTTGCCGTTGGTTGTGACACCTCTAAATGGTACGGGAAATTGCAGTGTATCTGGTTGTGACACGGACCTGAGACCGAATTGCCCGAAAGAGCTAGCTATCAAGGCAAATGGGAAGAATATTGGATGCAGAAGCGCGTGTGACGTGTTCAACACAGATGAGTACTGCTGCCGAGGGCGTTATGGCAATGCTGCGGTGTGTAAACCCACATATTATTCCAAGAAGTTCAAAGAAGCATGCCCTACTGCCTACAGTTATGCTTATGATGATCCGACCAGTATCTTTACTTGCTCGGGCACAGATTACGTCGTCGCTTTCTGCTCAACCAGGTTTGTCATCAGCTAATTACATGCACAAAAACTGTTTTAAATCTCTCTTTGGGATTTGGATGCAGTGATTATATAATCGAGGGTCGAAATAAGAAAAGATTTTGAACATTGAAATTTGATTCTTGTTCGTATATTTGTATCTTCGGTAATGTTTTCTTGCCAAATATATGTGCGCTCTTGATGCTGCGCGCTTTGCAAAATAAAAATTGATCAATGTTTTAGCATTTTGTATCTGATTTTTTTCCCCTTGTGGTGTAAGTTATTCACTTTTATTTTTATGCAGGAAGCGACCGATGTGCACATATCGCCACCACAAGATTCCGTGTCCTAATGTGTCTGGATCAGTAGGTTTAAAGTCATTTAGATGGTGGGCTGTTGGATTGTTAATGATGATTAATTTATGGATTAATTTTTGAAAAAATAGTTTTTATCCTCTCCAAGTTTAGAGGTGTATTTCACATCCCTTCTGAACTTAGAAGCAGCACTTCAAAAGATGACTTTTTTCAGAGAATTGTCCATGCACCATGCTGGTTGGTTGTACAAGTGAAGTTGTTCATTTTATTCTTTTCTTTTCAAAGAGAATATATTTGAATGCAGTTGCTTTACACAACCTTTGCTTGTCTCCACTCTCTCATCTTCAACTTCTTAATAAACAAGATATAAGGTTGAGTTATTAGGTCTAGTTTGGTATTGTTACGTTTTTGCAAAAAAAATATTTTGGTAAAATATACTTTGTAAAAGTGTTGTGAATAGAAAAATAATGTTAAAGTGTTCGGTAAATTTTTTTGTAAATTTGTAATAACTAAGACAGAAGGGTTCCGGGTAAAGGTGGAGGCTCAATTACAAGAGAATCCCCGCGAACCCTGGAACTAGCTTGCTTTCGTAGGGTCCGAATTTGGATCCTACCAGAGTTGGTGGGCTCATCATGAATAACCAAAAAGGACATTGATTTTAATTTTATTTTTCAGTAAACTAATATAAATTTGGAAATATATTAAAAAACATAAAATCTGAAGTAAAAAAACCTAAAACATAAAATTAAAATTAAAATTAATTTTAATTCCTAGCAGACCCACCCCCCACCCATTCAAACCCCCTCCACGACCAGACCACCCATCCAAACAACCACCACGACCAGACTATCCATCCGAACTGCCGGACAACCCATCCAAACTGCCATCGTGACCAGACAACCCAACCACCACCCAGCCCAGCTCCTACCCTCGCCTAATGGCCCTAACCCACTTCCACAACTCGCAGCCACCACATTGGCGTGCCCATCTCAATTTACCATGGGTGCACGCATCTCGATCTATCTTTCCCAATCAGCAGCCATACCCGCTTCTATATGCACTCTGTCTCGCCAGTCATCTAAGCAAAGGATTTCGGTCTCATGAGATAGCAAGCGGCAGCTTGGAGGAGGCGGCGAGCAGAAAGAAAGGGCCTTAATTGTGAAAAAACAAGATTTTTTTGGCTTACCAAAGATATAATACAGCCCAGCTTTTTTTCAGACACGCTTTTAAAAGAATGAAAGTAGTTGTCCCATACATTCTTGGGTTTATGATCCAAGTGTTTATCGGGGGGCAACTCAATTATTATCAAGAATGGGTTCAAAGCTGATATGAAGCTCACTGTGTTTTTATGTTATAAAGACACTGTAGCTTTCTTTGCTCTGCTTATAGCCGCACTCTCCAGCAAACAAACACCTCCTGTTTCAAAAGGCCATCTTTCATTTTGAATTATCTGCTAGGCCGTATTCGAGTAAGTACCCATATGAAATTAAAATTAAAATTGAAGAACAAATAATTATATTTCAACAATTAATTAGTTTTCATTGAACATGCCATTTTCGGGGCAACTTGCTGTATTTGCAGGGTTGGTTCCCGCCGGCCAGTTTCTCCAGTTGTCTCATCACAGTTGGTCCGGTCTTGACATTCTTTATCCCGTGGTATCGTAGATATTATTCCAAACTACCTGCTAAGTGTAATTAAACTCATTTTAATTTTTAGTTAATGAAGTATTTAAATTTGTTTTCTTCTCGTCAATATATTATACTCATATGTACTTATAGATAGACAATGGATTGGCCCGACCCAAACATAAAACGAATACGATTTGTTATAAGTACCATCTCTATTTAGGTTTTTTTTTTCAAATGGAAAATGTTGACCCCTATCTATTATAGATGCACAATGACACGATATAAACCAACATTAATCCATAACTTAGTCTTGTGTAGTTTATTTATCCGGTAGTGGGTGAGTAGGACTGAATCTGCTTAGAGAATTGGAGTAAATGGTTTGTATGAAAAGAATATTGGTTTTATGATTTTAGTTTCTTTCAAGATTATCAATGTACAATGGGTTGTCCCGACTCAAATATAAAATAAGCACAAAGTTACTAACAAAAGAAGACAAATCAACGGGTTGGAGAATTGGTGTAAATGGTTAATATGAAATCCATATTGGTTTTCAGATTTTTGTTTCTTTAAACATATACTTATAGATATACAACTGGTTGGCCTGACCGAACATAAAACGAGCACAATCTATTAAAAATACTATCTGTAATTTGGGATTTCTTTCAAATGAAAAATGCATAAAACTTAAAGCATTGGGAGGTAAAAAGCTGCATCATTTTCTTACATAACACTCTGTTTACTTTTAACGAGGGGTTTCAAGCTTCATTTCTTTTGACATAAGAAGGTATGAACTTGAACTATAAACTAAACATTTACTTCTTAATTCTATAGAGAAACAAGCAGCTCGAGATGCCAACTCTACAGCAGTTGCCACTCCGGATGTTCCCACATATTAGGTAAGTTTGCCTCTCCACATCCATTCACTGTCCGCCTTTGAAGGACAAGCCATGTTCAAGCTAAAATAAAACCTTAGTAACATGAGCACCAAGAGTTGAAAGTGCTTTGGAAAAGAGCTTGATGAACCTTCCATTAATGAGTAAAAGTGAGTTCAGAAAACAAGAGTCGCACTTTTCAAAAAAAACAGTTCAGAAAATATTTTCTTGTCAAAATTTCGACATTTACTTCTAAACTGATATGTTCAAGAATTCATTGACTGGGACTTCGTTTGTTTGCCACATAATTATGACTTCTTCCAGAATTTGCAATATTATTCTAACTAAGTTTTTTTTTATTGCTATAGTTTATCTGTGGGAAGAATGAAGGGAGTTGTCCCATATAGTCTTGGGTTTACGATTTATTAGGGGCAACTCAATTATTATCAAGAAGGGGTTCAGAGCTGGTATGAAGTTTTCTATGTTTTTATGTTATAAAGACACCGTAGCTTTTTTTGCTTTGCTTATCGCCGCAATATCCAGAAAACGAAGACCTCCTGTTTCAAAGGGCCGTCTTTTATTTTAGATTATTTGCTTGGCCGTATTCAAGTAAGAACCAATATGAAATTAAAATTAAAGTTGAAGAACAAATAATTATATTTCAATAATTTATTCATTTTCATTGAACATGCCATTTTTGGGGCAACGTGCGTTATTTGTGGGGTAGGTTCACGTTAACCAGTTTCTCTAGTTGTCTCATCGTAGACGATAGAATACTAGTACCTCCTTCAGAAAGCCAGACAATGGAAACTTGAACCCTAGACTCAAGTACTACGGGCGAGTACGGATGTTGGGTCAAGTAGGATCCAAAGATTTCGGCAAATAAGCGTGAATACTGGTTCCTCTTCTCTCCAACTCCATATGACAATCCCCAAGCATATCCTGTTTGGCATCATTGAAGCGCATTAAGTCATCATCATTATTGGTAGGTGCAGGCATGGGAGGAATGAATTTCAGATCTCAGACGACAGCAGCCTCCGGGTCCAATGCAGCACAGGCCAACGCAAGTGTGCAAGAATCTATGACGGCCATGAGAAATAGAGGCAAAACATCGAAAGTTTTGAACAAAGAATTTCAAGGAACCCAGAATGCTTAGGGGGAATAAGGGTTTGAATTTTGAAAGCTGAAATTTAGAAGGGAAAAATAATGGGTATGGCTTAAATACCCATCTTGATGGCCCTTCCACGGGGGCGCACGACGGTTCGCGGAAAGGTATGACGAGACACGTGGCCGCCCGCTCAACAAATCAACAGCCGCAAACGACATGCATGGCCCCCTTTTTAATTTTCAGCACGTCACGTCATGCAATAATCGATAGAGGGGAAACAAGGCGTCTGATACACCCTAGGCGCTACCGTACCTTAAGTGTCGGAGTTGTCTTGTGTGGAGGCGTCAAGCATTAACGTCTTCATTTTCTCGCTTGAACTTTTCAATGACCACCTCAAACATCAGAGCGAAAAGAAACTAAAGACATGGGGGCAAGGCTTCACTGGACCGCCCTCACTCTTAATAGTACGTCCCACTTCGTGCGTAAAATTTCTCGAACAACGCTATCGTTAGCAAACGCAAGTCATCTGAAACAGGACTAAAGTCCTTTACATGACTTTGACATAAATAAAGGCCCAAATTCCACTCCAAGAAATGTGTATATGGGCTTGTTTAACGACCCCTCTGAAAACACTTACGAGGATTAGTTAAGGGGCTCACTCCGATGCTGGGTGAGACTACTCCGAACAGAGTAGGCATTCCATGACATAGCCCATGGTAACTGCGTCCACTCAGAGGTTGAACAACTCTTGTCTAATCTAGGCAACGCTTCCTCTCAATCATCGGAGACGTCAGGACAAGCTGATTGGTATCGCAAGCAAGACTGCTCATGCCGTACAAAGAACAGGCAGCTCTGCTCTGACAGACAACATGTCTAAAAAGACATGCTCTGCCACCGACCCCCATTTCCTCTAATGGCTCAGGGAAGTGACAGCCAGCTCGTACTTGCTTTTCAAGGCCTATAAATAGGTGAACCGACTCCTCGTTAAGGGTTAGCCACTCTAAGCCCTAAAACACTTCTTCTACCCATACATACACCCAATCTGACTTGGCCATCAGAGTGCCTACACTGGGAACCACCACCCTCGGCGCGCGACCTAACTGTCCTTGCTTGTCTTTGGTATGTACAGGTTGGAACCACCACGACTGCCCAAAAACCACTCCAACAGATATAAGTAGTTCGACGTTAAACGTCCAATCAACCAATTTTGCACATGTCCCTATAATATCATGATGCTTCAAAAATATAAATATAAAGAAATATTATAATAAAATATCAAACGAAATATATGCACTCGTGTAAAATGGTAAGAAAAGAATAAATAGAAAAACCTACTCAAAATAGAATTAGCCAAAGTGTTCTCCTTACACCATTTACTTGGGGAATTTTAGAAAAATAGCCAAATTTTGGACCATGAATTGAATCTTATCAACCTTTATAACTTTTCGTAATTCTAACCAAAACTTGAAATGGAAATACTACAATACCCTTTTTAACTAATATAATTACAAAATTATATCTTGTCCAACCATTCTTTGTGCAGTCTTTCCGACTCTTTCCCGTAAAACAGTCGATATTGCTCCCGTATTAATTTTGTTTTTTTTCAAATAACTACACCAAATCCTAAAACACCACAGCATCAATCCCCATGGAAAGCGATCAAAACCCTAACCAATTTCCCGTAGATATCTGTTGCAAATTCTGCATATTCTCTCGAGAAAGTCTGTACACTTTACGTTTGGTGGATGACTATTGAAAGTTTAATTCTAGAGCTTTATGAAATCTTGTTAAAAATATCGTCCATCAATTTTAGCTTCAGACATTTTTTTTTCCAATGATATTGATTCAAATTGTAAATATTTCTTACATTTGAGGTCAAGCAATGGGCGATCCCGATTACCCGGCGAAGGAGGCAGTGGTTCCTATAAATTAACAACCGACGTTGCTCTTTTGTTCTCAAAAAGGTGAAGGACACGATTCGTGACAATAATGGAAAACATGATATATTTCTTGAGCTCCTAGAAGATTTCACTTTCAAGGCTCAAGGGTAACTTTAAATTTCCGATCTCAAATTATATAAATTATTTGTGTCGTAACATTGTGATGGATTGGGTGTTGTTATATCCGTCGTTGGATTGATTTTCTTGTTCTTGTCTCCAGAACTCAGGACTCTCACAGAAGATATGGTTGCAGCCTTGCAGGAGTCAAGGAAGTATTCGAAGGGCATAAGTAACAACTTAATTTTGGGATATAAACACTTCGTGCCGGAGGGTTATCGAATAACCCGGATGACGAAGACGTGACTCCGTTGGAACAAACAATTGATGAAGATGAGGAAGTTGCTGGTCTGTAAACTCGACAAACATGAACATAGTTTTGTAATTATTTTAATTAAAAAGAATATTGTCGTATTTTCACGTTAAGTTTTGGTTACTAAAATTCTTTTCATGTCCGAATTTTGACTGTTTTGTTACTAAGAAATACGAAACACATATAAAGGAAGGACCTCTCTCTCCAATACAAAAATAATTAAATAAAAATGGCGGGTGGTGGAAAGGTCTCCTTCAAAGTCACTCTAACCTCCGATCCAAAGCTCCCCTTCAAAGTGTTCGTATCTTATAAACCCACCTCAATTTCTGTTCCAATTCCTCCTCCGATTTTTCATAATTTTTTATAACTCAAATCAAATTTTTGGGATTTTTCTTTTTTCTTTTTTTTTTCCCTTTCAGGTTTAGCGTTCCGGAAGCAGCCCCTTTCACCGCCGTGCTGAAATTCGCGGCCGAGGAATTCAAAGTGCCTCCCCAAACCAGCGCCATCATCACGAACGGTAATTTGATTTCTGGGCTTTTGCATGTTGATGTTGATTTCTTTTTTGTCTCGTACAGTTTGTGACCTTCCGAATTGATGATTTATGTATGATTGGAAATTTCGATTGATTGTTTGTGGGGTTTAGGGCATTGAACGGTATCGAATTAGGGTTTTTGGTTTCTGGGAATTGGGCATCCCATATTTTCTAATCCAAAAGTATGAGATTGCAATACGCTCATGAAGATTAGATCTTGTGGCTTTTTAATTGACAGCTCGGACTTTTGTAAGCGAGAGGTCTTAGCTTTGATTCTTGTCAAAGGCAAATTTGAATCAAATTATTGATAGCTCATTGTGAGGCTAACCCATCCCTTCTCTATTAGTATAAATAATATCGTTTGTTAAAATAAAATTGACTGCTCAGATTTATAATTCAGGTAGAGCATAAGTGCTGTGAACTCGAATAAAGATCGAGTTTTGAATTTAGGGAATGGATAGAGCCGAGGTAAGAAAAATAGGGAATTTGAACTGCTGCTGGCATTCTAGAATTTGATATTAGAAAATATCCATTGTCATGTCTTATGTGATTAAATTCACGTAAGGGGACTTAACATGAGTGCACATTAAAATTTCTCAAGTATGTTTGAACAGTGCATAATTTTTCACTTCTTCAGCTGAGCTGTAATTGAAATCCCCTACATTTTTATGGAGAATCAGTGTGCACAATTTGAAATGCGTGACTTCATTGCCACCACTAACGGTATCTCGGTCCTTTTCCCTTTGAGGACAACAAGCTTTGTTTTGTTAGCTTAATTACTATATGATTCCCATATCCTAAGAGATCAAAACAAAAATTAGAAGAAATTGATATTTAACAAAAGTAAATGTACGTCAATATCATAAGGAAGAATATTCAGAAATGAAAGATGATACAATATCTTGGAAGACAGCGTAGATTTTATACTTATACAGCGTGCTTTGCAAGACCTCTTAATTGTCAGGATATCAATGCCTTTGGTGTTGAAATTTTGTTGTTTATTTCTCCTCACTTTTGTGCAGATGGTGTTGGAATCAATCCTCAGCAAAGTGCAGGTATGCCAGTGCTTTACCTTTTTTGCTCTTTTCTGTTCTCATTATTATTATAATTATTATTTTTTTTTTTTAGCTGTTGTATAATTTGTATCCTAATCAACAATTTAGACGCACTGTATAGATTTACTCCGTAGAATGAGTATTTAATATGACATTAGTTCAACATGAATGTATTTTATGTTTAACCACTCCAGACCTTACGAGTAATAGAAAGCGTACTTTGCTTTTAATAAAAAAATGGAATGGTCGAAATGCTGGCATGAATGCTGTTGCTAGTTACCCTCTCATTCTCATTGCATCTCTCGTCGTGATCAGAGATGAAGAGAGAGAGAGACGGGGCAGGGAGCCCGTTGCATCTAAATGGGGCTGTTGCTTCTATATCATTGTTCACATATGGAATCAGACGCATTCGCACAGCATTTCTAGAACCTAAAATCTATCATCCTAAGCTGAAGTTTATAGCTAAACCAAAGAGGGCAGGTTATCAATATGAAGTTGAGAATTTTCTCTACCAGAACTGTTTAAGTTTCATGTGTACGTGTATATATAAAAACAAACACAGATAGCAAGCTGTTATTGGTGGAATTATGCTATTGGAATCATCATTATTGTTAGCATGGATTAGACCCTGGGTTTCACACAAACGTTGTCTGGCTTTTGCAGGGAATGTATTCCTCAAGCATGGTTCTGAACTACGCCTGATTCCTCGAGATAGGGTTGGGGCTTTTGGAACAATGGACGCAGCGTTACAATCAAACTGAAGAGATTGGTCTACTACTTGATGTCGATCTTTTCTTTTTATGATATGTACCTTACTATTAAGTTGGGAGGATTTTCTAACTTCATTTGATCAGCAGCAGTTTTGTTGACCGTATAAAATCTCCGAGTAAACCAGATAACAGGTGACCGTAATAGATGCTTTTGAATTATTTTGAAAGAATAATTTTACAGTTCTTCTCCATTGGCGATGCTTCTGTCCTGCATTCTTTTTATCCCCTCAGTCTTTGGTGATCCTGCGAATTGCTCGGGACTATTTCATACCTTTTTTTATTAAAGAATTATCACTAGATTAAGAGCTACTTGGTATGTACCAAAGCCACCATGTACGTGCTTGCTCGGTTTGGCTGGGCTTGGGATGTGTTTGTGGTCTGGGTTGATTATTGTTTGTAGGGCCAAACAAGCTAGCACGGGCCCAATGTGGTTTAGATCTCCAGCCAATTTGACTAAAGCGTGTGCTTCTTTTTTGAACCAAATTTTGAATTCTCTTCTTGTAGTTTTGATTAGATTAGAATATCGTTGTGATGAAAAAAAATATTATCTGAAAAGCATTCAGCCAATATAATCTGGGAGCTTTGATGGAACACATCTACAAGCTTCAACCCATTTTTCTTTGTTAGTGCTTGTTGGAATAGATTGCCTAAAAGTTTAGTATATATAATTTAATTCTTGCCAACCAAAATTGTACCCCAAAAACCTCATTGTTTTGATGATGAGTAAAGTTGAGATTATTTTGGTCGAATGGGTAAAGTCGGGATTTTCATTGTCATGTTATACTGTTGAGATTTGAACTCAAAATCTTTTGAAATTAGATGTCACTAAATCAAAAGGTCATTGTCTTTCAACTCTAAACCTTCGAAAACTCGCCGACATAAATATCTCGAGTGCTAGTACAAAGGCCATGAGTGTCTAAAATGGAAGGTAGGACGTCTCTCAAAAGACAAGGACAGATGCATTTAGATTTGGATCTAACAAGAGAGCTCTTAAATGAAGAGGTGAAATCTATCATCTGCCTCCATTGGATTTACTTGTCGCCCTTAACCAGTTAATTTATGCATCGATGGCTAATAGCAATGGCAGCCCCACCATCTCCACCCCCACCTCCGCAGCTACCCTTTTGACATTGTATATTGGGGAGGGTATTAATGCAACATACAGGAAACTGTCTGGACTGGTAAAGATTATGGCATTTATGGACCGTTCTTTTGGTGCATTTGCTCTGCCTACTACCTCCCAACTTAACATGTTGAATTTACCACTTTGATTTTTGGTAGATCTTCCTCAGTGAATTGTACTTTATGTTTTCTTTTTGAAAAAAAAATAAATGGACCATCTGGTAACTTCACCATGGTAGTTCCTCCTTTTAAGGGCCGGGAAGACTCATAGAGACATTTTAACTTTCTCCTAGCCACCATCGTGTTATTGAATAAAAATGAAAAATCAACAATATTTGTGAACTTTGTAGAATCTCTGGTTATGTCATACGTCAAACTCACTTTCTTTGGACTTTATACATAATCTAGCATGTCTTTAATTTTTTTATTTTTTATATACAAGCGATATTAAAGAAGGGAGAATCAAACTTGTGACCGGAGATCAAGATAATGAATACTCTTAAGCAATTGAGTTATAGAGGTTTTTTACTAGTATCCAATAATTGTTTTTGGAATTAATTGTACTTCATTGTCAATAAAAAGTCGGATCAACACTTGATCATTAACTGACTTGTGTTAGTGGCTCTCGACATTCGACTTACCCTAGACATGAGGGTAGCTACCAGTCCATTCAGGATCTACTACAAACTTTTTACTCATAGGGTGGGCCAACCCCTTCAATCATGTATGTATTATAAAACTCACAAGAGAACCATCACTTTACATCTTAAAATTAAGAACATTGCCTATAAACAGGACGATAAAAACATTCTTCTATCGTTGCGGTGTCTCACACTCATAGTCGCTTTTTACTAACATGATGTAACAAATATAAGACTCAATTCATATAATAACTGTAAGAAAAATTTACGTGGTCAGGGATTCCTTGACTCAAGTGCTTTGAATTTGGTTAATGTAGTCATTTTTGCACGGCCGTTAATCTACTTTGACACGTTGACATTTATAAATGCATTTTAGTTAAAATAAATAGAAATTACCAAGATGATAATCAATTGAAACACACTGATCAAACTGAGCAAGTTGAAATCAAAAGAAACACATAGATGAAGAAGGCGCATAATTTACTTTAAAAAAGAATGTTGACAAATGCAAAAGATTAAGTACGGGGAGGATTGAGTTATCTTAAAGCAAGTTGGAACTTGGAATGTGCAATCTCTACTTTTTCTATTGATTTTTTTCAGAATATTTTGGGTCCAATTGAAATTGAATTTTTAAAGGTTGTAAATCAACTCAAAAATCACAATTCCATCTGGCAGTGCACGGCTGCAGATTTATAGGGATTTGACACCTAACATACCCACTAGATTGGATCTGCACAGAGAAATTATTCTGCATGAGTTTACCAAAATGCCATTGAAATTTAAGGTCACTCGCTTCACGACAAAGTGGCCGAACCGCATGTTTCGGAGAGTTCGTGACACTCTTTTGTACCCTTTCTACGCTTTTAACGAACTCATTCTTCTCTTTATCCGTAAAGAACTTTGCCAAAAAGAAGAAGAAAGGAACTCATTCTTCGCACGTGATGGGATCCACCGAAACCTTGATCCGTGGTAACCTCTTTTTTCTTGTGACTATTCTGCCTCTGTGCCCTATTGGTATTTCATAGATTTAACTTTTCACGAAAAAAAATTAGTAAATTTTTTTTTGGTCAAAAGATAGAATTTTATTGAATTAAATTCGAATCGTTACATGAAAAAAAAAATTGTAAATTGATTCTCTCTTTTAATTCACAATTATAATTGTCTTGATTTATTTGCGAGTGGTGAATTCTCCAATTCATTGTGTTTTAAAGTCAAATTTTCACATCCCAGCCCAGGGCGGATCATTTTCCGAGCCCGCTCCACCACCGTAGCACGATATTGTCTGCTTTGGGCTCCGACCACGCCCTCACGGTTTTGTTTTTGGGAACTCACGAGCAACTTCCCAGTGGGTCACCCATCATGGGATTGCTCTTAGTCCATTTCTTGCTTAACTTCGGAGTTCCTACGGAACCCGAAGCCAGTGAGCTCCCAAAAGGCCTTGTGCTAGGTAGAGATGAGAATATACATATAAGGATCACTCCCCTGGGCGATGTGGGATGTCACAATCCACCCCCCTTAGACGTCGGCACACCACGACCAGGGTTAGGCTCTGATACCAAATTTCACATCCCGGCCCGGGGCGGATCATTTTCCGGGCCCGCTCCACCACCGTAGCACGATATTGTCGCTCTGGGCTCCGACCACGCCCTCACGCTTTTGTTTTTGGGAACTCACGAGCAACTTCCCAGTGGGTCACCCATCATGGGATTGCTCTAGCCTCTTTCTCACTTAACTTCGGAGTTCCTACAGAACCCAAAGCCAGTGAGCTCCCAAAATGCCTCGTGCTAGGTAGAGATGGGAATATACATATAAGGATCACTCCCCTGAGCGATGTGGGATGTCACACAAATCCTCCCAATTTCTCTTTATGGATTAATACATAATATAATGTACACTTAAACTTGAAATTGCAGTGACACTCAAATTTTCTATGTAAGTTTTTTTCATACGTTTATATGAACATTTGTGATTATTAACACCCCTCCCCCGCACAGCCAACTCCTCCAATGTGAGATACGAACCTTTTGTGATGAAAATCAAATCTAATATAGACGAAAGAAATGTTACTATGAAAGTGAATAAAAATTTGTCATATAATCTCGGGTGCATGACTAAACTCGTACTTTTAACCTCAAATTCTAAGCTTATATATTATTTTCTTTTTTGTTGTCGATATATATTTCTTATTCAATAGTTATGTTTTCGAATAAAATCATACATCATGTCAAATTAATTTCAACAGTATGGGAATTTCCATTTCCATGTTTTGTTGCATTCACGAAATATCCCAAATGGTCAAACTAATTTCAAATATGCTTTTCATCTTTAATTAGGCATCATCAGCTAGTGGTCCTTCAGGTGGTTTCGTCACGTCAATTCATCTTTTCGAGGGTTAGGAAGACTCATAAAGGCATTTTCAACCCCCCTCAAGTCACCATCGTGCGATTCACCAACGTAAAAAATCGAACTCAAGACGTGTCGTATGAAATACAAATTTGAATTTCATTCTCAACAATTGGGTCATCTCGTAGTGGCTGACTACAAATTAGAAATTGACCCGAGTAGTTTTTAAGCTCATAATTTTCATTTCTTGTGATATTTTTATATTAAAATCTAAAAATAATTTACATGAAATGCCCCATTTAATAATATTGGATGGGGTGTACTATCCACACACCCCTTTTTACTTCTCACACACCCTTATTAATTTGTGTCCGTTGATCTTCTTCAATTCATCTAATCTGACGGCCGGAAATTTAAAAGGTGTGAGAGAAATAAAAAATGGTGTGTTGATATCACACTCCTATTAGATAGCGATTGTGTCACTGAGAATTTTGTGGTGCCTGATATTTGCCTATGGAAATGGCGTGCAGATGAAAGGGATGGTATACAAAAAGCATATTAGAAGATAAATACAGCCCAAGCCTAAGTGCCGATTGTGATATGTTCCACTAGGCCACTTCGGTTTGGACTTAATTTTTGCCGATCATGAGTCGAGATGATGTGACGAGCAATGTGGCAAAGGCATTCGAAGTCGGTTATGGAGGACAAAAAATTACAAGTAACGGGAGGTATATACTTTTTTTCTCCGTCGACATCTTCCACTAGACTAGCAATTGTATTACTTACAATTGTTGCAAGTAAGCATTTCTCGTGAAGAAGTCTGCTTAAGCTCAAATCCACTCATGACTCCCACAGAAAGTTTTGTACTCTAACCTAATTTTGTGGTGCCTGATATTTGCCTACGGAAATGGCATGCGGATGAAAGGGATGGTATACAAAAACATATTAGAAGTTAAATACAGCCCAAGCCTAAGTGCCGATTGTGATATGTTCCACTAGGCCACTTCAGTTTGGACTTAATTTTTGCCGATCGTGAGTCGAGATGATGTGACGAGCAATGTGGCAAAGACATTCGAAGTCGGTTATGGAGGACAAAAAATTACAAGTAACGGGAGGTATATACTTTCTTTCTCCGTCGACATCTTCCACTAGACTAGCAATTGTATTATTTACAATTGTTGCAAATAAGCATTTCTCGTGAAGAAGTGTGCTTGGCTCAAATCCACTCATGACTCCCACAGAAAATTTTGTACTCTAACCTAATTTTATGATGAAAATAATTTCCGAACACTTATTTCTTTCTTCTGCATGCACATCTTGTTTGTTCTTGTCAATTAATTCTCATTTTATTTATTCAATTTATATTGTAGGAAAGAACATGAGTATGTAAAGAAAATAATGAGGTATATGAAAATCACGTATCTTCTACCAAGAATGTGTCATCAATACTTAAGTTGGGGATTATCATATAGCTTAGAGGTTGGATTAGGCTATTAAATTAAGATTTCTTCTACTCTGTTTTAGGATAATTAAGATACCAATTCGAGCTCTTAAGATACTTTGACTATATATATACGTTGTCATTGACGTTACATGGCCATGCATATAGTATTCTTAAGGAATACTCAATATCTTTTTCCTTTTTTAGAGTAACATGGGTAGGGAAACCCTAAAAACCAGCATTGCTCATGCCAATTCCTAACTCCTTGCCACCACCAAACTTCCTCATTTAGTGATTGATCTCTTATCTATTTTTGGGTTAGGTTAGGTTAAGTTTACTTCTCTTAGTAATTTTACTTGTACCCCAAGTCATTGGCTTATAAATATATGTACCTTGAGACGTCAACACAATTTATTCAAGGGAACTTTAACGAAAAGCTCCTAGTACTGTTCACTTTCACGAAAAATCACATTTTTATATTAAAAAGTCAATCCTGGTACTATTCACTTTAACCTTTATTTTGTCCTATCGTTAAAACTCAAGGTTTTCAAGCCATTTTCATTAGTTTTCCTTTTATTTTCAATTCTCTAAATTACACAATTTAAAAAAAGTTGAGACACTCACCATATTGTCAATTAATTTTAAAGTAAACCTCATCTTCTAGTATTGTTAACGAGCGTGTAAGGATACGGATAACATCTCTCTAAGAAATGGACATTGTCTGGTTCCTTATATGTAATTAGTTATCTCTCTTTATATGATGATATCCTATCATGTCACCATATAAACATTAAATAACTTGATTCAATACATTTAAATAAAATAAAAAACTTTAACAAAAACTTCTGGTATTGTTCACTTTAATGAAAAACCACATTTTTACACTAAAAAGTTAATCATGGTACTATTCACTTTACCTTTCTTTTTGTTCTTATCGTTAAAACTCAAAATTTTCAAATCATTTCATTAGTTTTCCTTTTAAATAATTTAATGACTTCTTACATATAATCAACAGAATATTATCTCAAAAAAATTGGTAATGTGCGTTATGAAATCATTAAAGTGTTTCTTGACAAAGCGAAAAGAAGGTCAAGAGACATCCCCGCAGTGACAAACCTCTGACGCCACCGATGCACGTGTTTTGATACTTTGTGCCTGATACATCTAAGAGTAGTGAATATAGTAATTCAATAATTTGTCCCCACAATATTAATTAGAGAATCAAAAAAAGAAAAAGCAGCACCATGTGGAGGTAAAATACGTAATAGTACGGGGTACACGAGGGTATAAAGGTCCAGAAAGTGTTTAAATTATATTTTATGTTGGCAAGTAATGGAAATTTCAAATTAAAAAATGAAAGTGATTGTATAGTGGGAATGTGGGAACGGAGGAGCCTGAGGCGACGCCCTTGTAAACGGGGTTTGTGGCTCAGCCATTATCTTGTATATCTTGCGCTTGCGCTATGAATTAAATACTCAAATGTTCTTCTTGTTATTGGGTGATTTAAAAAATAAGTCGTCATTCACTATGAAATTTGATGTTATTGGTGAAAAATAAATGAATATTCTGATATTAAATTTAACGCTAAATAATCATACTCCAAAGGATTAATTTAGTGAAAAGTGAGTAAAGGTTTATAACCTTCAACATGAGTTCGACCTCCAAGGATGCATTCTTTGGGGCCCGGAGTATGGTTGGCGTACCAGCAAGAACCGAAAACTAAAAGTACACTAACACCTCATACGTGATATCGAGGTTCTATTGGTAGGGGATTAACTGGAAAAAATTCATAGTCATTCACTTTTGATTTTGATATCACAAGTGAAAAAAAAAATAGAAAAGTTGATATAGAACCACTTCCATAAGCACCTTGGATGAATGTACTATAAGGGCATGTTTGTTTGCCCTCCTTAGCCTTCACTAGATTGGACTAGACTAACATTTAGTCTAATTCCGTGTATGTTAGTATCAGGGATTAGCATTAGTGGGATTAGGAGGCACTCGCGTTCACTAAAGCCTTCACTAAAGGGTCTTAGCGAGACCCTCCAAAAATAGCCGGACTGCTAAGACCAGCTTCGTTCACTCCTCTAATCCTCTGCAAGCTTCATCGATCTCGCCTTTTCTGCTTTCAGACCCATGGATCTCGTCCTTCGCACATCAACAGCAACAGCGGTCTCACATTGCAGATGCAAGACGGCGATCTCACACTGCAAAATTAGGACAGCGGTCTTAACCACATGCTCTGACTGTAAACCAAACATCTCAACCTTTTGAAGAATTTACAAACACGAAAAAATGAAAAGAGAAATTGACGAAGCAAATCAAATCAAAGGCATATATAGGCTTTCCTAAAGCTCATATATGTTGAAAATGGAGATAAAATGCTACTAAAGCAAACGATTGAAGGAACAAAGCCAGGCAGTAATAACTTGATCAGATGGAGAAATAACCCATCAACTTGTTTCTAGGGAATGTGAAATTTTGCAAAAAAATAATTTTGAAGGATCTGAAATGCAGAAAAAAGATGGAGAAACGAAGAAAATATGACAGGGTCAAAGAGGGAGAAAAGCAGAGAAGCTTCTAGGGAGAGGGAGAGTTCTTAAGAAAATGAAAAATGTTGCATAATAATAAAATATTAATAAGTATGTATTAAAATATTAATAGATATATATTAAATAATGTAATATTAAAGTTTGTTATTGTTTTGATTTTTAATCTGATAATGCATCAAACGCTTCATTAAGCCAGTCCAGCTTAGTCTAGTCTAAGCCAGTCCAGCTTAATCTCTAAAACTAGTCTAGTCCGAGATAGTTCGGTGTAACAAGCGCACCCTAATAGTGGCTGAAGTGATGGCGCTCATATATGCATTCAAGCTTGCAAAACAAAAGAATTTTTCTAGAATTTCTATGGAGGGAAGCTCTGAGTTAGTTATATATGTTGTGGAAAGAAGGTGTGGTGTCCCTTGGAGAATTTGAGACACGATTGGTACATTCATTGGTTGGTCTCCTCCTTACATTATGTGACTTGGAAACATATTTTCAAGAAATAAACTTTGTGGCTGATGTTGTGACTGATGTGGGTTTATCCCTCTTTAATATGCATATTTTGGATATAAGACTCTTCCCTTATGGGCTACTCCTGCTTTTATATTTGATTGTAATCGTACTAGTTCTTCGCGAGGTTTCTCGCGTTAATTGACTACTTTTTGAGCTAAAAAAAAATAAGCACCTTTTAGGAAAAACCCAATTATTTGAAAATTTTGATTTACACCCATTGGCCATCTTCATAGGTCAACAAACTTTTCTTATTAGTGTCAGATCTTGAACATGATATACCAATATGTTCATCATGAAAGCAACATGTTTTTCTCATTGTATTTCATTTTGATATACCATGGTATGTACAATTGCTAAAGTCAAAGTCAATTGTGTCCACAATTTTATTCCTTTCATTATTTTGTTCCAAAATCTTTACATTGTAATTGGATGAATAAATTTAAAATTACTAAAAAAAATTAAAATGACAAAAATTAAAATGACGGAATTTTATTTTCAGAAATTAAATACAGAATTTGTTATTTTAAGCCCACATTCATAGAAATTGGGAAATGACATATATTTACATGAAATTTAAACTTTGAAATTGGAGGTTCCAAATTTTAAGTTCTTTTTTCACACGAAAATTTTAAATTTCTATATTTACGAATCCAAATAAGAAAATTAGTGCATGTCTCAATTTATAAATTCTAGCTTTTATCTAAAATTCAAATTTATTTTCCTCATCTAGTGTCTTAATTTTAACGGACACCAAATTTTAACGCTAAATAATTGTGAATCATTGGTTATCAAGGGAACGTAACAAGAAATGATTATATAAAATTATTTTTTATGGTGAAAAATGTAAGAATAAGATATAGTATCTAATTTTCTGACATGTAAGTCTGGTCCAGATGAACCGGCTATTAAAATGGCCGCAGGGTTTGCTGGTCGATGGAGCCATCCATGTCACTTCCATTATTTGCAGATCATGTCTTCTCTATTTCTCTGACTATTCTGATCTCATTTTAAGAGCAAAGGCCAAAAAGTAGATCTCATTTTACACGCTAAATAAGTAAAAGCAAAATAAATAATTTAAAATTTGACAAAAATCATCTTCAACATTTGGGTTAAAACATAAATTTTTAAATTTTAAACCCCTCCCAAAGTTGCTTCAACAACTGGGCCTAAAATAAGTTTTGAGTTAGAACTGGTTTTAGGGCAAATATTGGGCAAGATTTCGGCCTGGGTTAAAGATCTTGGCAAATAATGCGTGTAGAGGCGCCGAGAAAAAGGGAGATCACGTAGGCATGATGCGCTCAACACGTAGAAACGTGTGAGTGCTGGGCCCATTCTGATGAGTTGTTGGCCACCCATAATAAGCCCAACGGCTCAATTTTGATTGGATAACATGCGTTATTAGAATGTTGGTTGATCCAATGGTCCAGATTCAAAATTATCAAATTTTAAATTTAAGTTTATAATTACATTAAATCTAACCACTGAGATCGAGTATGATAAAATCTAATGGTAAAAAAAAGAAAAAAAAGACCTAAAGACCCAAAATTAAATCCGACAACTAAAATGGTTTACAAAATTTAATTAAATCAAAGTTCACCTAAAACTTCATAAATACTTATGTATTTATTCAAACATCCACACAAAATCACTTGTTCTCATACAATTGTTCTATTTTTTTTTTCTTTCTAGCCACTTCCATAACTATTTCTTCCTATTTCTAAATTTTTTAAGATGGCAAGAGATCATATTAGAGGACCTAACTGGTCAAATGATCAAGATGTTCCTTTGTGCTTGGCATGAGTTTGTACTAGTGAAGATGGTATCATTGGTACGAATCAAAATAAAAAGGTTTTGCAGGCTAAAATCATTGAGAAGTTCAATTCCAACTCTAACACCAACCCCGGGGGAAGTTGGACACCAACCCAAGAGAAGTTTGTAGTGTTTACGATTAGTGGAAAATTATTAACAAAGCGTGCACTTTTTGGAAGGGAAGTTTGGAGAGAGTCTTGGTTGACATGGCTAGTGTAAGGAGTGCCCAAGAAGTGGTGAGTGTCTCCCTTACAAGTTTATTTTTCATGTACACAATCTTTTTTGCAACTAATTGGTCTTTATGTATTCCTTGCATAGGGCGACAAAGCAATAGTGATTTACAAGACAAGAACTATGCCCAAATATTAAACTTTTAAGTTGCATCATGCTTGGAACGTCCTTAGGGATTGTCCAAGGTGGGAAACCGATGCGGACCGACAATGGGAAAAATTATTTGCTAGTGAAGCCTCAAGCATTAATGTTGACAATGAAGGCGACGATTTGGTGACCCCATCTTCTATTTCAAGGCCCTCGGGAAGAGATAAGCAAAAAAAAAGCAAAGAAAAAAGGACAGATGCAAGATCCAATTGGTACAAGATTCGGTGACCCCATCTTCTTCTAATTAATTAATGACTACATTATTTATGTGGCATGTAATTTAGGACACTTTCCAAAAACTTGGATTCGTTTCCTTATTGTTTTTGTAACATCCCACATCGTCCAGGGGAGTGGATCCTGTAAGCCTTATATGTATATTCTCATCTCTACCTAGCACAAGGCCTTTTGGGAGCTCACCGGCATCGGAGTTCATCGGAACTCCGAAGTTAAGCGAGTTCACGCGAGAGCAATCCCTGGATGGGTGACCCACTGGGAAGTTTTGCTCGTGTGAGTTCCTAGAAACAAAATCATGAGGGCGTGATTGAGGCCCAAAGCGGACAATATCGTGCTACGATAGAGTCGAACCAAGAATGTGGTGGGGGCCCGAGCAAGGATGTGACAGTGTTGGTTTTGCTTAGTTGAAGTTTTGAGTTTCTTTTCAATTGGTACATTTTTAAATTTTAGGCCCTTTTCTTACTTCAATAATTTCATGAAGTTCATGGGGCATCTTATTGGTATTATTGTATCAATTATTAACTTTTGTTGGATGTCAATTTATATAAGCAACAGCTATGAAAAAAGAAATGTAACAGTTATTAGCACCCAAAATAAAACAAAAGGACTATAGAAAGGTGATCGACAATTTTTTTGGAGTGTCGTTAGCAGCTCTGAAAGGAAAAGGCTAAAATTTGGCTTGTAATATGAGTCTAGTATTTTTTAGCAAGTTCATTTTGCCGACGTCTACTAGTTGTTGATACAAAAGGGATTGTGTGGCCTCCTGACATTCTAATGTAACTTTTTTTTCTAGGCTAAGGAAACAAAAAATCGGTTTTGTCTTTAGCTTCGACTTTCAATTTTTGCCATTTAAAAACTGAAATTGACCAATTATATAGGTTTTTTTTTTTTTTTTACAAGTGTCTTAACAAAATCAACCCTATGTCGTTTTCATTTTGAGCCGCCATTTTCTCTCTCGTCTCTCCGATCACCACTATCTCATTTATCTTCTTCCACTCTCCTATCTTTTAGTTATTTCCTCTATTTTCCCCAAGCTAAAGAAAATCAATTGACCGAGCCAAAATAGAACCAAACTAATTATATTATCTGATATGTTCTTTTGGTTTAGGATGTAACTAGGCTTTACCAAGACATGCATACCCCCGTTCTTTCAAGTTAATACTTTTATAATTAAAAATCATTAACCTCAATGATACGATATGAATTTTATATTAATCAATCGACAAAACTAGAAGAAGATAACGTGGACGTGAGAATCAAATTTGAAATAAAATGAAGATGCAGATCATTGAATACAAAATGGTCGAAACATTGTGAAAATGAAACCCTTATCATTTCGCCCCCATGGTTGTAGCATATTCTGAAACTTGAAAAAGAACCAAACAGAGTTCTTCAAAAAAAAAAGAAAAAGAAAAAAGAACCAAACAGAATACGACACTTCAGAGCTTTCAAAGTTCAATTTGGAGAGAAAACACAAGAAATAGAATACAATTGGTTTGAATAAAAAAGACAATAATTGAGATTAATTAATTAATTAATATTAACCCAAAATAATCGAAAAACACACAATTTTTTTTTCTTTTCGAACAAACGATATTAGTTACATTAAAAGGGTAGGGAGTTGGCTAAATCTTATAATGAATTAGTAATAATGTGATTCAAATTCGTTATTGGTGAGAATCAAACCTAAAACCTATAATTTATTAGTAAGAAAAATATCACTAAATTGTAGTACGGCAAAACACACACTATTTTATTTGTCTACTTGTACACATGCCATTACCTGAAAAATGAAGCTGGCCCCCCATCCCAACTGTCCCCAATATTGGCTTGCTTCCAGCCGTCAAGCCGTCAAGCCACGCTCACTCTCTCACCCCACCTCTCCCCCCATATAGTATCTCTCTTAAAAATCTTGCTGGAAGTTGGAACTCTGTGTCAAAGGAAACACCCGTATTCTCTTTTTCCACTCTCTCTCTTTCTTTCTCAAGAATTGTCTCTGCTTTTTCTCTCTCTAAACTCACACACTCACACTTCACTTGATGGGAATGAAAGCAAAGGCCCACCACCACCATTACAATGCTAGTGGTGGTAGTGGTGGTGGAGGCAACGGCAGTGAGAGCAGCAGCAGCACCTCACCTAGCCCACCTCCGTCGCCGCGCCGTCACTCTACAGTCCCTCACTGCCGCCGGAAGCTCCGGGCAAAACCCATCTCCATCGTCTCCAGTTTTCTTCTCCTCCGCCGATTCCTCCGCTTACTGGTGGTTCTTCCCCTGTTATACGTCTCTGGCCTGCTCATGTGTGTGGGCCCGTTCTCTGGTCTAGTGGGTCATACCCCTCTTCCCGGTTCCGTTTACCGAAGTCACGAGATGTTTCAGCTGCTCTGGCCTCACATTCAGGCCGATAATTCCACTCCGATTGAGGTTCGGACTCTTGGGGTTTTCTCATTTTTTATTATTTTCTGTTTGGTTTCCGGGAAAATGCAGGAAAATGGTTCTTCTCCTTCAGCTTTGCCGAGCGAGATGAGTATGAAAAGAAAACAAAATACAATTTTTGGACTTGAGATTTTCACTTCGGAGCTAAAAGACAGAAACTTTACTGAAATAAGACTGTTGTGTTACAGTTTAAACCTTTGATTTCAATTTTTTCCCATGTCCTTTCAGATCAAGTAAGCAGTAGAACAGTTGCTCAATTTTTCCTTTTTTTCTCGTTTCTTTCCCAGTTTTTGTTTAAAGAACATGTTGTCCAGCGGCAAATTAGAGTCTGGATTTAGTACAGTTCATGGTTTCTGAACGTGGATGTTAAATTTCATAAATCTTTGTTTTGTAAACCCGGGATTGTTCAGTTGGATTGAACTTTGATGTGAATTATGAAAATCAAAATTAGTGTGGAATTTCCTGCGATTAACCTAGACGATTTGTTGTTTGTGGATGTAGTTGTCCTCTGTATGGAGATTCAGAAGGAAGTTGAAAGAGCAGAAGCCTTGCCCACCTTCAGCTTCTGGACTACAATTAGGTATGTGATAGCACAATCTTGTGTTAGCTGGCTGCTGCATTTTTGACAAATTGGTAAATTTACTCGTCAAAAATTGAAGGTTTGGTAGTTTTGGAATCAAAGGTCATGAGTCATTTATCTGATAGTATTTTTCTCGGCACATTTTCTAATAGTCTCCGTTGAATTCCAGATTCCCCAGGCCTTACTGGTTACTTGATTGTGGAGGTTAATGGTGGCCTTAACCAACAACGCTCTGCGGTATGTTAATCCTTTATTATTTGCGGGATGCTTCCTGTTATTCTTATTTTGCTCAATTTCAGCAGCTGTACATATCTCCTTTTGAGGGCATACAGTTTGTTTGTGTTATTAATTCATGTTTTTTGTTTCTCAGATTTGCAATGCTGTGGCCCTTGCTGGTCTTTTGAATGCAGTTTTGGTTATTCCTCACTTTGAATTCCATAACGTTTGGAGGGATCCGAGGTAAAGTAACTATTATTGAAGTCCCGACCCTTAAAAACTTAAATCATATGTGTGTATATCCATGTCTAACCAACTTCAACAAGTTTAGAACCTAAATTAGGTTGTCAGGTTCATGTAATGTCTTGCTCTAAATTAGTTGGTTATTCCTCGCTTTGAATTCCATAACGTTTGGAGGGATCCGAGGTAAAGTAACATTTATTGAAATCCCAACCCTTAAAAACTTAAATCATATGTGTGTATATCCATGTCTAACCAACTTCAACAAGTTTGGAACCTAAATTAGGTTGTCAGGTTCATGTAATGTCTTGCTGTAAATGACCAATAACATGTATCAAAAAGCCTGCCAGATGTTTACCTTGAGAGGAAAACTCAGTTTATAGAAAGCATTATGAGAATGCCGTCCTTCTAATCTTTCTTCAAATGATTTTTCAAGATACTCTTATTGTGTTTTCAATTGAAATTAAAAAGCAGTATCTTTTGTTTGACAGCACTTTTACTGATATATACGATGAAGATCATTTCATAGCCACCCTTGAAGGCCATGTTAAAGTGGTTAAAGAACTTCCGGAGATTCTGATGGATAAATATGATCACAACATCTCTAACATACCAACCCTTCGTGTCGAAGCTTGGGCTCCTGTCCGTTATTACACAGGAGAAGTTTATCCTGTTCTGCAGAAGCAGGGGTAGGTGCTAAACTGTTTATTTTTTTCTGTTCCATATCGAACAGGCCGTAAACCCTTCCAAACCTCTAGGTTGTTTTTTCATAGTTGTATTGTTTATGCAGGGTTATCCGCATAGCTCCATTTGCTAATAGATTAGCAATGAATGTCCCACCTCCTATTCAGCATTTGAGATGCCTCGCTAATTATGAAGCATTGAAATTCTCTTCTGCCATATCAAATTTGGCAAATAAACTAGTTGAACGAATGACTGAAATGAGTTCAAGGACCGGTGGAAAGTACGTTGCAGTCCACCTCCGTTTTGAGGAGGTAATACAGCTTGTTTCCATAAACTGTTAAAGTTTTTGTCTATCTTCTGCGTAATGGTCATGAAACTAATCATGTTATCAACTGTTTTTCATCTTGCAGGACATGGTGGCATTCTCGTGCTGTTTGTATGATGGAGGAGAGGCTGAAAATGTCGCAATGAATTCAATTCGACAAAAAGGATGGGGAGAGAAGTTCAAGAGAAAAGGCCGCGTAACTCTACCTGGTCTCAACAGGATTGATGGAAAATGCCCACTTACCCCCTTGGAGGTACTGTACTCAATTCCGCATGCATCTTCTACTTGCTCATAGCTGCCTACCATGGAGAAATAATCCTTTTCTTTCTTGTTAGTGTAGGTTGGAATGATACTACGGGGTATGGGATTTGATAACAGCACTTCAATTTATTTAGCCTCTGGGAAAATCTACTGGGCGGAGAAACATTTGGCTCCTCTGCTCAAGTTGTTTCCCTATCTGCATACCAAGGAGTCTCTTGCAACCCCAGATGAGCTTGCTCCTTTTGAGGTGTCTTACTAGTTTTCATGCAATGTCCGCCCACAAAATTATTTTGATACTAGTGAAACACGTTACTTTGAAATCTACCGCTCTAAAATTTTATCTACTTTTGCTAGGGTTATTCTTCAAGATTGGCAGCTTTGGATTATACAGTATGCTTGTTTAGTGAGATTTTTGTGACAACACAAGGTGGGAACTTCCCACATTTTCTAATGGGTCATCGGAGATTCCTCTATGGTGGGCATTCCAAGACTATTATACCTGATAAGCGCAAGCTTGTTGTTCTACTGCAGAACATGAGTATGAGGTATCTGTCGGTTTAGTTTTTGTAATATAAAAAAGTTTCTGCTTGGAATAACCCGATTTGAAGATTTCTAGTTTATAAACGCTGACATTAGGCTTACGTGAAAACTATTGGTTTTGCAGTTGGAAAGATTTCAAACTTGAGATGGAAGCAATGCTCACAGAAAGTGACCGCAAGGGAAAGATAATACCGAGAGTGAAAAAATTCACACGAAAATCTTCTGTATACACATACCCTTTGCCAGAGTGTAGTTGTCTCCAAAAGCACAACAACACTCAGATTGTACCATCTACACATTCTTGATTCTTTGTGACAAAGCTATGAGAAATGGAGAAACAAACGTCGTGCTTCAAAAGCATCTTCCACGAGTGCCATCATCAGTCATAAGGTTACATTGGGGGCTCTAGCTCTTCCCTTCTGTGGACTTCGAAGAGAGGCTCGTTGCTCTGAAGCCTGTTGGGAAAATGTAGAAAGTATTTTCAGCAGCAGGTTTTCCAATTTTGATTTCCTCATCCCATGTGATTCATTCTTCCCCTTTCGTATGGAGGTGTTGGATCTCGTAGCTGGACAGAGCTGAAGTGCAAGCCTTCTCCGGCAATGTTGGGGCATTGCTCAACATTTGACGCACATAGATTGATATAAAGCATATAAGTTTTCGGGTGGATATATCTAGCATATAAGGAACCTAGGGATTGACAGTTTGTTTTGCAGTTTGATTCTTTCTTGTTGTCAAAGGCATTCCTGAGTACATAATGCTAATACTTTGTACTTGCAAGTTTTTGGCCATTGTATTGTATCGTTGTAACAATTTTGATATAGCAAAATTCAGTGCCTGCATTGTTTCCGGGAGGGCGATATGTGAAAAAACTTGAGCTCTGTTTGGATGCAGGAATTTGAAAGAAAGAACTTGAATTCGACAGCATGGCTTGTAGAATCCATTGGATTAACTGCTTCTTTAAAAAGCACTTTTGGAACGGTGATATGATGCAATGAATTTGGAATCACTTGATGAAACGAAGCATTTGAACCCCAATTGTTCTCTTTTATTAAACAAATTTTGACGAAGTAATGTTGTCTAAATCCCTAAATTTGAAACTCCATGCAAATGGGTGTGATGTGTAGCATTTGAGATAACTTGTTTTTAATGGAGCGTCATTGTGTTTTGTGAAGCTAATTTTGTTGCTGATATTCTTGATAATTTTGTTCAATCACTCTCTTCTGATCATGTTTGGATCAATGTAGTTCCTAATCGTAGAAACAAAGGTCATTCACTTATATACTGTTTATACTGGATATTTTGGAGACTTCCTTTTATTAAATTTTATGCTTTCAAAAAAAAGTTGCCACCCCTTAATTATGTGTATATATGTACATAGAAGGGTGACAAAACACACAGCTTCAATTAATGGTATACCTGATTAAAAATAGTGAGAAAAATTATACTCTCAAATATTACATCACTATTTTTTTTTTCCATTAAATATGGGGCAAGTTGTTTGCTTTGGCAAGACAGTTGACCATTCCGAGGGTCAGGAAGGCTCATGGAGACATTTTAATCTCTCCTTGACTACTATCGTGTGATTCAGCAGCCCTAAAAATCACAAAAGAAAATACATCAATATTTACTTCCCAAAAATATTACATCATTATTTGGTTTTATGACATCTAATTTTCACTTTGTTCAACAAAGATGATTCCTAATAAACAATAAGGAAATACTTTTTTTTTCCCCTGAAGTATAAGGAAATAAGGGTAGATATGACATTTGCAATTTAGTATATTGCTTGTGATTAAAAATATAAAAAAAATTAAAATGTAAAAAATAATGTTAGGATAACTAAAATTTTAAACTAAATTTGATAAATCAAATGATGTGGACACTGATTTCGTGCAACCCTCTAAAGCCCGTCGGCGGAGGTGGGTACTTAAACAGGAGCACATGTTAGAAGCCCACGTGATAACAATGAGTCGGGCCCATAAGAACAAACAAGTGGGGCCCAGTTTCGCGGTGGGTCTCACGTGTGTGTATTAGCGCGGCAAAACCCACGAGCTCGCATTCAATTCACCCATGGAACGCGCGTATTTGAACCGTATAGCCACGGCTTTCCGCCACTGTGGCGGCCGAGCTCAGACCAATCACAGCTGAGCATTTCACTCCCAATTGATCAAGCTCGGCGTTTCGAATGACATTTTTCTTGCTAACAATCTGATCTCTATCCATGTAGCATTTCATATTTGGAAGACGCACGGAAGTTGTTTGATGAAATGCCTGAGAGGGAAGTTGTGACATGGACCACGATGGTTTCTGGGTATACTAATTGCGGAAAACCTGATAAGGGTGTGGGATTGTACAACCGGATGTTGGAGTCTGAATCGGAGATGCCGAACGGGTTCTTGTACTCTGCGGTGCTCAAACCTTGTGGCTTGTTGGGCGACCTGAGAACGGGTAATTTGATCCTTGAGAGGATATGTGGCGAGAGATTGGAGTTTGACACTGTTTTGATGAATACCCTTTTGGATATGTACTTCAAATGTCGGAGTTTGATTGATGCTAGGAGAGTTTTCGATGACATATCGAGTAAAAACACGACTACGTGGCGTGCTCTGGTTTCGGGTTTTACTGAGGCTGGTTTGATGGAAGAGGCAGTGAGTTTGTTTCATCAAATGAAAGAGCCGAGTGTTGTATCTTGGAACAGCATAATTGCTGGTTTTGCAGATAATGGAAGTTCGCGCGCATTTGAATTCGTTTGTATAATGCATGGAGAAGGCCTCAAGTTAGATGGATTTACTTTCCCGTGTGCACTTGGTTGCAATGAATTGACTGAAGCTGTAGAACTGTTTGATCAGCATTCATGGTGCTATGCTTCCTATTTGCGCCCTAAATTCGCCATGCGCCTCCCGGGCATGCTGGGAATTTCAAACAAGAAACTGGTGGGTGCGAGCATGTCACTACTAGTTGCCGCTAGTAGTCGAGATTTGAATGATTGAGATTGCGCTTGAGTTCGACCTTTAACCAAGAGATTATGCCGGGAGTGCCTCAAATTAAGGTTCTTTCTTTGCCTTTAAGATAAGGACTTTACTTATATGGAGAAATGTAACAATATGTAAATGGCAAGTTTACTGAAAGGGTATATGATAGAGGAAGTAAATGAAGGTAAAGGTATTGTAGATTAATATAAATTGCTTGGAAATGTTAATGAATTGAAGTGCAGTGCAACTAAGTAAAGATTATTGAAAAGCAAGTTGATTCGTACAGCAGAAATGTAAATGAGAATACAAGGAAATCGATACTACTCAGAAGAATAGCAGAGCTTTAAAAGGAAATACAAGGCTTTTGTAGAAATGAAGTATTAAAAAGGGTGCATAGATTGAATTAAGTTGAATTGTTTGATTGATTGGTTGAGTGTCCATAATCCCTTTGCCTCTGCTTCTTTATATAGAGAACTGAGAGAGCCTCTTTGCTGAGGACATTGAACTGTGCTGAGAAGCTTCACTGCCAACTTGCATATGAAATAATATTAAAAGAAGCAAATTCGCTTTCCACCACATGTCTATTAATCCCACTTGCAATAAATTAATATTTAAAATAAGCAAGTTGACTTCTTTCACCACATGTCCATCTCTCAAGTATGCCAACATACTTACTTGCAATAAAGCCACCGCTTCAAACCATATGGTGAAACATTCCCACATGCAACTTTTAGTATATTTGCACACTAATCCCCCAAATGTCATATTTTGACTTTAAACCCAAATAAGTAAAATTGTGCATATTTTAGGAGCAAACACTTCCATTTCTGATAGTTTGGCACTTCGGAATTCTATCTTTCAGGATACGTCACTAACGAACGCAATAGCGCAGCTTTGGATTTAGTTTTGAAAATACATTGCTCAGGTACTTGCATGGATTCCTACACTTTTAGTGGTGCTTTAAAGGCTTGTGTCAACTTATTCCACTTGAGACTTGGGCGTCAAAGTGCACGGCTTGGTTGTACCCACAGGGTATGCGTTAGATCATATTGTTGGAAGCATTCTTATAGACATGTATGCAAGACTGGGCAACAATAATAATGCGTTGGGATTGTTTCAAGGGCTTCCAAAGAAGGACGCCTTAGCTTGGTCTGGTTTGATCATAGAGTGTGCGACAACGGGACGAAGCTGGCTTGCCTTTTCGCTGTTTCAGGATATGGTGTATTTGGGTCTCAAAGTAGATCAATTTGTCATTTCGTTTATTCTGAAAGTTTGCTCCAGATTAACTTCTCTTGGAAGCGGAAAACAGGTTCATGGTTTGTGTGTTAAGAGTGGATAGGAATCTGAGGAAGTTGTAGTGACATCCCTGCTTGATTTGTACTCAAAATGTGGTTATTCTGTGGAAGAACGAGACACTGTGTGTTGGACTGGGATACTTGTGGGGTGTGGACAAAACAGAAGAGCAGACGAAGCAATTAGATTTTTCAAGCAGATGACAGGATCAGGATTGAAGCCAAACGAAATTACGTATCTTGGTGTTCTATCAGCCTGCAGACATGCTGGACTTGTTGAAGAGCGCTGGCCATATTTGGTTCAATGAAAATTGAACATCGACTCAAACATCGTTTAGAGCATTATTATTGCATGGCTGACATTCTTGGTCACGCTGGATGTGTTAAGAAGGAAAGCGTTGGATTGAGATTTCGAGTTAAGAAACACTGCATTAGAAATTGCATTGTTCAGAAATTAAGTACATCCGCATCAATGTTTCTGATAAACTATATAGCAGATACTATTTGGGCTCCGAATTCAGCCAGTCGATTCAATTAGATTCTCAAAGAAAATGAAAGAAACATACTAAATAATTTACTTCCGTAGCTAATTATGCTTTGCATTTTGTACTTTTTCTGTCACTGTCTGTCATATTTGCGATCCCTATTCATTGTTGTTTACTTCAACATGTGCAGATTTTGATAGAGCAAACTGTGTCACCTAAATTCATGGGTTGCTCAAAAAGTTCTCGGTATGTAACCCGTATCTCTGGCACAAATTTGATGTGCCTCCACCATCAAATCTGACTCTTTGAATGTTATCCGTGTTCTCTGAAGTTATGCGTATCACTTGTAATACAAATGCTATCTTGTTTTAGTTATCCTGGATGTATGATGTTACCTTCATTTCTGTATTACTCGTAATCAGTTCCCCATCTTGTTCGTATGTTTTGTTTCATCTGCGTAATACGATTTTCAGTAACACAGCGAGGTGCATGTTCTAGTGTTGACAGGTAGTTAAGGGAAAGAATTCAAAGCTAAAAGATCCATGCCCATCAAGGTTGGTGTTCACCTAACGAGAAGTGAATTATCTTTTATGTACCATTCGACCGAAGTTTGAATCCTCATCTCCGTAGATCAGAGTAGTTTAAAATATAAATCGTTTGTGAGTAAATAGATGTGAATATATATGTAATGCCCGAATGATGTTTTTGTTTTGTGACAGAAGGGGAAAGAAAGGAATCCAGTTGAGGTGATGAGTTGTCAATTCTGCATTTGCTGTTGCATTGCATGTGATGTGCGCCAATTGTTGCCATCTTTCAGTCAAACAGCAAAGAAGGATTGCAGCATTGAAAGGAAAGGTAGCCTCGTGAGTCATCGGAGGCTTTAACTACAAGTTATTGCTCTCAACCAAATCCAGGAAGCTGCATCTCTCCGTCAGGTTAAAAGATAAGCTGGTCCAAGCTGCTAATTAAACGCGGTACGCTGGTCCAACCCATTTGAGCCTGACCCAACACAATTCAGCGACAATGTAGGAACATGGATGGGTGCCCTACCTCCACCTTTCGTCAGTGATGGGTGAGTGTCGAATGCAGAGACAGAGAGGTCTTTGCTTTGTAAGGCGTCAACTGTGCAGAGCAACGCCAGCAGAGAAAACTCAACTCATTGACATTGCCACTGCCACGTTGCTTTCTTCTTCTTCAATGATTACCAGTTGGCTTTGGCTATATATGTCCCCCCATAAAGTATTAAAGTGAGAATCAGGAGTGAGGCATGCCCTTGGCTTTATTCTTTCTTTCCAGTTTCCAGTTTTTACTGTTAGCAATGAAGCTAAAGTAACTGCACAAAAGCTTCACGGAAAATTACCTGGAAAAATTTACATTATCATTTTGTGCCTTTCACTTTTGGGCCCCAAGTTGATTCATTCCAAGTGGTTTAGTAAAGTAACACCATAAAATGGCATGTATCCTGTCATGTTTCTCATGGATTTAATCATGTTGTTGGGCGATGAAGCATCAACACATACAAAAAATGGGTGTAGCGAAGATGAGAATGCTTCGTTGGATGTGTGGGCACACGAGAAAGGATAAGATTAGGAACGAGAATATTCAAGGTTAATTAGGAGTAGCCGAAATTGAAGATAAGATAAGTGAAAATCGGTAAAGGCGGTTTGGACATGTGAAACGAAGACCTATAGAGCTCCGATTAGAATATGTGATTATAAGACAGAGACTCAAGGCCAAGGGAGTAGATGAAGGCCTCTAAGAAAAGACTTTGACTACTTGGATCTAACAGAAGATGTGACACAAGATCGAGCGCAGTAACGTTATAAGATTCATATAGCCGATCCCATTTAGTGGGATAAAGATTTGTAAAATATGAGTTTGGTAATTGTTCAAATTCCAAACTTCTCATATGTTTACTAATACAGAAACAAATAATTTGTTTTTTTTTTTTGGAGAATCCGTAATCCGAAACCAAAAAAAAATCAGGAATAAAAGTGAACTTGGTGGGACTTCTTTCCCTGTGACTTCATCTTTAACTTTGGGCATGTAAGGTTCTGTTGTGCTTGGAGTTGTGTTGTGATTTTCTTCTCTTAGAAAAAGATTCGAATATAAGGGTAAATGAATTGAAATGAAGAAAGACGAGGAAGGAGAAGGACGGTGGGAAGGATGTGGAAGAAATGTGGTAGAAATATGGGAGAGATCATGGAAACAAATTGACAAAAAATATTGAAGAAAAATGAGAGGACAAAATTGAGCCACACCGTTTGCATACATCACATTAATATTTGTTAGAACCTTCTAATCAAACACCAAGAGAACTCCAAATCATAAGACATTGAGTACAAAACAAGAGTCAACAATTAGCAAAACTAGGGCGGGGACCACAAATCAAGAACCCCATGCCCTGCGCAACCTTCCATCCTCTATGGTTTGCTCGGTAAATCCAAGACCAGAAGACATGTAAATATGGCACAATTAGCAGGACAAGTGGATGTGTAATGTTATATTGCACCAAAATACATTCTAAAAATTTGGATATTATGAGTGATACGTTAGTATTTCTGTTCAGCTACATCTATTCTTTTCATTTCATACAAATTATATTGGGGAGAGAGGAGTTGAACCTCTGACTGCAGATATAGAGTTAAATGTTCTTAACCACTTGAGTTACAAACGCCTTGCACATTTAATTTTATTTTAAAGCATGTTTCCTTCTAATGAATAAGAAATTTTCGTTGTTGAAGAAAGGATTGTAGCTCAACCGCTCATGTGGATTGATCACTTGCATTCGAAGACTCGTATTCAATTTCTCTTTCCCGGAATCATTTGTATGAAAGAAAAAATTGTCAGTTAAATTATTGCAAGAGCGGAAACGAGAGTTCGTATAGGAGCGGTCTAATATTTTCTTACGCTAATCTCGAGTTAAGATATATAGTCTAACTCTAATATTTGAGTGCTTTTTAATGTGAGAGGCTATGTGTTTGATGAAAATGTAAATGGAGTTTTTCTCTCACTTGACATGTTACAAGAGAAATAAAGAGAAAGAAAACGTACCTGTTGCATTTAAGTTTTCCTTTCAGTTTAGAGTTTGGGACCAATAGGTTGAGAGAATATATTTGCAAATACCATTTGATTAGGACAACTCTCATACTGAATAAGATCACGTAGAGTCGAATGAGATCGTGATAGAGATTAGACATTAAAGCTTAGGGATTAGATAAATGATAAGGAAACTATGTCAAAATGAGACTCTTCATGAACTTTCTGTCACTTTATAATTTCATGTCAATTCTTGTGCCAATATTATAAAATATTGTGCAAAAAAACATAAAATAACAGATAGTCCATATAAAATCTCACTTTTAAAATAATCTTCTTAACATTCAAGGACCTATATTTTACTCCATCACATTTACACATAAAAATGTAGATTAAAAAGAAAGGAAAACACGTGCACACGATCACAAAGAGCTGCCTAGTCAGTAGGATTAAGATAATAGAAATTCCAAAGCCCAATTTTTCACTTAATGTCATCTAGTCAGTAACTCATGCACTTACAATTGCACAAATTCTCATGAAAACCAAAATTATATAGACCATGACTTCTTTGTCATTAAGCATCTGTCTAGCACCAAACAATTTTACTGTTCCTCGTTGACCCAACATCAATGCTCTACACAACTCACCAATCTTACGTGCATGCACATCCTTCAAAGTTCTAAGTTCATAAAGCATTGAGTCATTCACTTCCCACACAACGCCAAATTTTACAAGCCAATTTAGTTGTCTTTCAGTGTGATTGTAACACGATGCAACATATTTTGGTGGATTAATGTGATTGTAACACTTTATAGTGTGATTACAGTGATATATATGTTTTTCGCTGAATACATCAAAGCATAATAAGGGCACTTCTAAATAGAAGTAAATATAAGGAAAAAAGAAATGTGTGAAAATCATTTGTTTTTGTCAAACTGAATCAAACAGGTTAAGGTCGGTTTGAGAATTATCTTTTAAGAATAATTTCCTTTTCTCAAACAGAATACACAATTCTGACTAAATAAATTAAAGCCAAAGTATCATAAGGCCGAAGCACGTTGAAATATTTCTGTAAGATTCAAGTTTTTTTTTTAAGAAGCATGTATAAAAATCCTAAATCTTTTATGTTCATAAGTACTTTTGTTTGTAATTGTTTTTAAACTTTTTATATCAAATATCGTCAATAACGCATAATTATTTGGAAGTCAAACAAGAATTTCTAATCACCTTTAGCCATTTACAACATGAGTGTACCAAAAACTCATTGAAAGTTTTAGTAACCTCCATATATGACAACAAAACAAGGCAAAATAGCCTTGGGATTAAACACATACAGCTCATCCAAATTAGAGTAAACTCCCACAGCTCCGGCCACAGAGTCGTACTCTTCCATGCCGACATTTATATTTCCAACACTACCCTCCACGTTCTTCTTCACCCTCCCTGCAATCACACGGCACACAAGCATTGCCCTCTTGTCACCCTCCTCCGCCGCCGCCGCCTTATCATGAGCTCTGCCGCTTGTCGCGGTTGTCAAAATCCCCTGCTCCGTCAACTCCCCAGAGAACTTGTTGAAGCCGTTTTTTATGATGCTGCAAACATCGCAGTGTGGGATTGAGTTGCAGAGGTTGGAGGAGCCGTTGAGGCCAAGAGAGCAGGCAAAGGTGGTGCAGTGGAAACGGAGGAGCTCGTTGCCGTCGGCAATGCAGCGGGGGTGTTTCTTGGGGAGCTTGGCGGCTTTTGCTTTGATGGAGTCTCTATACTCTTCGAATTTGGTGATGGTATTTTGGGTGCTGTGGACTTTAAGGATGCGGTCGATTTTGCAGATGGGGGTCTCTTTTTTCAGCCAGCTGGACTGGAATATGATCTCCACTATGTTCTTGCTTGTGTCTTCAGGACCCAATTCAGAAACTGTGGATTTTGTGACGCACGGAATTAGAAGGAAAAAAAAAAAGTGAAACTTTGGACTTGGTTTTCTGTGATTGGATTAAAAGAATGAAAATTTGAACATGGTTTTCTGTAAATTTTGCATTCATTGTTAGTAGAAATTGATGTTGCATTGATGTATGAGAGAGAGAGAGAGAGGTCCTGAAACTGAAAGTTGATGGCTTTCACAAGTTCCAGCTGAAATTTTTTACTATAAACTCAGAGTGAAGAGAAATTTACTTTTAATGGACCATTTCTGTTTTAAGTCCAATTTGTAAGTGCTTCTAACAAAAGTGCTTATGGACAGAAGTGCTTCGTAAAAAAAGGCAGTCCCCAACCGAGACAAATGGTTGAGAATTGTGAGGGTACCTGCATGTCTAACAGCCTGATGAAGCTCCAAGTTCTCAGCTTTCATGAAAATCTCACCACATTCCGGACAAGGACAGATGCTCCCCCTCAGAGAAGGGTCTCTAGCAAACCCAAGAACAGGATCAACCACCATTCTGCACTCATAACAACCCGAAAATCGCCGAAACGGCATTGCTCTAAACGACCCCCCGCCAGCAGCAGAAGAAGAATTATTAGAAGAAGAAACTGCAGAAAACGAAGAAGAAGATGTGGAAACAACCCCATTGATTTCATGGAGTGGAGCTTTCATGGATCTGCTTGAAGTCTCATTGCTGTGGCCTGAAAAACCCATTGAAGAAGAAGCCCTTTTCTTATGGACTTCTGGAGATGCTAACATTTCCGGCCTCTGCATTATTTTTGTGTTGTTACACAACGAGCCGGAACATCTCATTTTCTTGCATTTCTTGGCTGCATTGTTAGCTTCCTCCATGGCTTGTTGCTCATTTGGTTGCTTTTGTGGTAGCTGAACCGGTTGGAGGTGTTTGCAGGTCAGTAGGCCTCTCACAACTGACCAGTAAGGCTTCTCTGCCGGGTTCTTCTCCGCCTTTTGGGGCTTCGGGTTCTTGTTCTCATGGTGCTTTTGAAGCTTTTGATGTGTTTGCTTGGTGGGTTTTCTTTGGGTTTTTGGTTTATTAGAGCTAGCCATGGCTGAGGAAGACATGTAATTTGTGATGGAAAAAATGGTGGGTTTTTGGATTTGTTTAGAATTGGAGGAGATGGGGTGCTTTAAGAGACATGAGGGGAGGTTTGGCTCGCAGAGAAGCTCTCTTTGGCTTTGGCTTTTGCTTTTGTAGAAAGCGATTTCTGGATTAGGGTTCTATGTGGGCTTTTCTTGTTGTGTGTACAAACTACAAACCATTGATTTGTAAATAGATAAGTGATTGGTGATGTGTGCAAAGTGTAAGATATTGTTATTTGTTAATGGTGTGGGAGTGATGGTTGGATGGCAAGAGAAGACAGACCATGTGTTCCAAATATTTAATATATAATGTGTCTAGTAAATTAGTCACCAAAAAGAAAACTTGATGAAGATTCGAAACTTAAAATCGTATAAGATTTAATGTTCAGTACTACGATTTTGTGATATTCCTCTTCGTTTAAAAGTGAGAGGTCTTAGGTTCAAATCTCGTGGATGGCGAATTCGATACCAAATTGGCTACCATTGTATGACTTAGCCGAACTCTCCCTACCCCTAATGTAAAAATATCGATGTACTAAAAAAAAAAAAAAATCGTGTAAGATTAAAAAAAAATTTAAAACTTATACTTGATTATCAATTGAACCAAAGTTATAATAGTTTTATACGTTTGGGGAAACCTGAATCTATGGGAGCTCTAACTCATTGGCTAATAGTATAATCGAACACTACTCTTCAAATTCATGAAATAGTTTTAATCACTTAAATTACATATTATTTGCATGGACATTTTGTCATATCAACAATATTAATTAATTGAGACCAATGTAAACTAAATGAGTTTTAACATAAATTGTGTTCGCCTCATCAGGAACCTTAAAAAAAGGTGAAATAAGACATGAACCTTTAAAAAAAAATTAAAAAAAAAAACATGAACCTTACCTCTCATAAAACAAGAAAAGATAATAAAATGAAAAATACAAGAAAAGAGCAGAAGACATAAACATGACTCCTCTTACGAAAACAAATAAAAATACAAGAAAAGAGGGGGACATCAAGACTAAACCTCTCTAAAGAAAAACAGAGAAGGTGTAAACCTAGCACCAAATGCAATATGTTAGGAAAATAAACACACACACACACACACACATAATGAAGGAGGACAAACCTGTAAACTAGAATGCACCTTAATCTGAAAATCAAAAACCAAGAAAATATAAATATAAGGAAGTAGAGACCGTTAGTGAAGCGGAGTCATGCCAAACCAAGGTTGAAGAAGACAAGCTCGTGTTAGCAAATTTGTCGAAAACCACATTCCATTCTCAATAAATGTATGAGAACCAAAAAGTCATCTCCCGAATTCAATCCAAGCAAGTAAACCATTGAGTTCGAAGTGGCCAAGGAGGAACAAAATCCTTTGAACAAAGATAAACAAGAGCACTAGTAGAATCACTTTCCAACCAAAGAAAGTGCCACTGTTGATAAGCCAATTCTACACCATAATAACAACCAATAATTTCACCAAAAAAAAAAAAAAAAAAAAAAAGGAATTGTGATGACCAATACCTTGATAGAAACCATCAAGAAATCAACCATGATAATATCTGGAAACTCCTCCACAAGCAGCAAGACCAGGATTTCCTTTAGGCAAACCATCAATGCTAAGCTTAATCCAAGGAAACCAATGAGGAGACCAAAGCACAGGACAAATAATTGAGGCCTTCCAAGGGATAGGTTAAATACCCAAAGAAGAGAATGAAGATCCAGCCATATGATGTCCAGGGATAACCTTGCCATTATAAACAATCCAGAAGCAATAGACATGCGAAGACGATGAAAGAGATTGGCCGATCTTTCAAAGATAGCTTATTGTGTGTTTTCCAAATAGTATAAACGGTAAATAGATCCGTGAAAAAACAAAGATTAAGCAATTGATGTGAAAAAGGCTTACTATATTAGTAAGAAATCAAAAGAGAGCAAACAAGTACCAAATTGACTAGCTAACCACATCCAAATTTGTTAAATATTGAACACCATAAGAAACGATGAGTAACATATTCCTTAGAAGCACGACATAAAGGACAAATGGATGCCAAAGAAAAACTCGTCGTTGAAGTGCAACCTCAGTGAAATTTTTATCATGAAAAAGCTGCCAAGTCAAAATAGGTAACCATAGGGGTTTAAAATGTCATCGAATAACCTTTTCCCAATCACAAACATTATGTTTACTGCAAAGAAGCTTATAACCAAAAGCAAAGGAAAACTGCCCTGAAGAAGAGGGCCCCAAATTAGCTTGCCATCCTGCGCAGCCAATGGCATAGGAGAACATAATACCTTGTCCGTCACTGAAGGAAAAAGGTCCATAAAATATACTAGCAGAGTCCTGCAAAGCTTGAATGACATTTGAAACCCAAAAAAGTACCGTAGGAGAAATTGTCGAAGATAACGAAAGATTTATAATGGGCTTGTCTAATCATTTATCAAACCAAAAGGAAACTAACCCTTCATCCTAGTAATCTAGCAACTATGATTATTAAAAAAAAGGAACAACACGCTTCAAACCAGGCCACACTGAGGAATGCAAGTACACATTTTTTTTGTAAGATGCAAGAGGAAATTGTTGATGAGCAAAAGGGTCTTTAAAGAGACACATCATTCCCAATCAACTCATCAGTGCCATTTAGGATCCAAGTCATCAGTACAGTCAGTAAATACTTAGTGTAGAAGTTTTGTTTGTTGTAACTGAATTGTAACTAATCATAGCTTAAGGTTAATTAGTTACATTAGCTGTTTTCTAATATTTATTAGTTGACTTGTATAAATACCCCTTGTAAAACTCATATTAAATCAATGAAAAATATCTTTCTAAATATGGTATCATCCATTTCTACTTAACCGCCTTTCTTCGATCCTCTTCTCCTTTGCTTCTTACGATCTCTGCGATCTGTGATTTCTGGATCTCCGATCTCCGATCGTCTTCCTCTTTTTGCTTTCTGCGATCTCTGTGATCTGTAGTAACGATGCCATCATCGAGTTCATCTCCGGTGAATCCTGAAGTTCTTGCCCTGAATTTTGATCCGATGAACCCTAATTTCTCATCAGTTCCTCTTTCTTCCCCAATTTCTTCAATTTCAATTCAGAATATAAGTTGTATGGTTCCTACGAAGCTCAAACGAGACAATTACCTCATCTGGAAAGCCTTATTTGCTCCGATCTTTCGTCGTTATAAGCTCACAAGAATCATTGATGGCTCTGAGGTTTGTCCCTCCCCATTTGTTCTTGATGACTCTGGCAAAAGCAATGGAATTCCAAATCCGAATTTCGATTTGTGGTATGAAAAGGATCAAAATATCCACATTTGGCTGAATTCTACACTTTCGGAAGATCTTATTCCTTTCACAGTTGGTGTTCAATCCTCTCGTGAACTTTGGCTCACGCTTGAGCAGCATTTCGGAGATGTCTCAGCCGCTCACATCCATTAACTTCGATCTTGACTTCATTCTGTTCAGAAAGGAGATCTCGCAATTTCTGAGTACATTCAACTCATCAAGACCATTTCTGATGCACTCATGGTTGTAGAAGCTCCAGTTTCTGAAAGTGATATGATTTCAATTACATTGCAAGGGCTCTCTGATGATTATGAGTCATTCAGTGACTCGATTATGCTTCGTATCTCGTCCACCTATTTGGATGAATTACATGGCATGTTGATCAACAAATAGTTGTTTATGAATCGCAAAAAGAAGGTTGTTGCCTCTTCTGTCTCTGAACCTTTTTAGGCTTATGCAGCTTAATATTCTCAGCCTCAAGCCCCTCTTCTTCCCAAACCCCAAGGTTTTGCTGCACCAAATTCTTGTGACTCTAACTATCGTGGTAAAGGTCATTACAAGGGTAATAGTTATCGTGGCAACAACTCTCGTGGTCATTATCGGGGTAATTACAGGGGCAATTCTAATAACTTCAATCGCAATTCTGGTGGCTATAATCGCAACTTTGGAAGCCATTCTTTTGGTAACAACTCTGGTAACAAATTTCCCTGTCAAATCTGCCATGCTTCAGATCATGAAGCTATTGATTGCTTCGAAATGATGAATCATGCCTTTGCTGGTAAAATACCTCCTGCAAAACTAACAGCTATGCTCACATTAGCTACAAACACTCTGCTCCTACTTGGCACATGGACTCTAGAGCCACATCCCATATTACCAATGATGTTTCTGCTATTCAATCTCCTATCCCATATAATGGTCAAGACAAGGTCTATATAGGTGATGGTCTAGGTATGCTCATTTATCACATTGGTACTGCCACTCTTAGCACTCTTATTGCTAATTTTCGTTTAAATAATGTTCTCCATGTTTCTGCAATGAAGCATAATCTTCTCTCTGCTTATCAATTCCTAAGAGATAATCACTGCAAATTAATCGTTGATTCTGATAGATCTAAAATCAAGGATCGTATTTTGGGAAAGAAGCTTTTTCGGGGGCCAGTTAAACATGGCTTCTATCCATTTCAAGGCACACCGATTGCATTCAACTCTCATTCGGCGCTTGTGAGTACTAAAGCTTCTTTGCAAGTCTGGCACAACAGACTTGGTCATCCATCATCTGCCATCTTCAGGAAAACTTTAAATAATAGTTCTATTGCCTATACTGGTAAAAAGTTCACTTCCTTCTTTTGTTTAGATTGTGCCATTGGCAAGAATCACAAACTGTCATTTACTACCAGTGTTAGTTTAGTGTCTGTTGCTTTAGAACTTGTGCATTGTGATGTCTGGGGCCCTGCACCTACATTTTCTGTCAGTGGTTATAGACATTATGTTTTGTTTGTTGATGAGTTTACCAAGTATAGCTGGATCTTTCCATTGAAACTCAAATCTGAAGTGTATTCCATATTTGTTCATTTCAAGAGCTATGTAGAAAACTTGATTGGCAATAAAATCAAAGTTCTCCGAACGGATTCAAGAGGTGAATTCACCAGTTCTACTTTTAAATCGTTTCTACTACAACATGGTATTATGCATTAGCTTTCTTGTCCTCACACACCCGAACAAAATGGTTGTGTTGAGAGGAAACATAGGCATCTCACAGAAACTTACCAAAAACTAGTGAAAATGATGTTAGTTTAGGACATAAGGTGTGGCAAAAACTTACCAAAAACTAGTGAAAATGAAGTATTTATAGGAAGGTGGTAGGCCTAGGGTGTAGAATTTTGGCCTAACATGGTGGCATCCCATTGACCAAGATGAGTCATCCATAGGATGAATGAGAAAAGAATAATCTCAAAGATATTTTATTGTTAAATAATATTTTGAGATTATCTTGGAAATATCCTTGATTGAATATGATTGTGATTCATCGCTCGATGAAGTTGACCTTCAATTAGGAAGGGATAAAGATAAAATTTAGTAATTAATCTTATCTTTAATACATTTTCTGAGCAAATGTGGGACTCGCCAGTTTAATGAGGACGTCAGTCGCCACTTGTAAGTAAAAATTTACATGTTTGCTCCAGAATTTTATGTACTATTTTTTGCTCCATAATATATGCTCAAACTTATGTGGCTATACCAACTCTACTGGTACAGTTATAGCATATTTTGGAAGCAGAGCACCCAGCCATGGCTCGTTTACAGAAACCCAACATGAATTTATGGCAAGGCAGAGGGGGAGCACAGAAACTAGAAACTAGGCTTGGTATCACCCTAAGCCCAAGGCAATACTTTTTGGGCGCACAATAAGGTATAGTTTTAAACACACTAATTACACAATAATATGGTTTAAAGTCTTTTGGGGAATAGCTGCTTCATTTTTTATTTGATTCCTTTTGCTCTTAGATCACACCATTCCAATAAAGTTGTCCACTTTAATAACCAAAAAAATTAAAAATAAATAATAACATATATTTATTAGGAATATATATACATAATCACCCTCACCTTTTAATCATATGAGTAATGAGTTTGACACTTCACATTACAATTTAATAATATTACTTTTCATTTATGAGTGAAAATTCTTAAATTTTATTTTCAAAAATACTAATTATTATGACTATTTCATTATTTCGTTTAGCTCATATCTTTATCTTTTTAGTGCATAAATTTTTAGAATTAATAATAATATTTAAAAAAAAAAAATCTTATGAGTCATTCCACCACCAAGTTGTTCATGTTAATTAAGTATTTTATTGTTGCTTTTCAGATTCTATGCTTTAACGCCGGCATATTGAAAAGTAAATTTAACTGTATGCCAAAAACATCAAAGGATGTAAACCTTGCTTTGCTTGGTAACCGTTGCTAGGTACAGAGTATGGACTCTGGGAATCAAAGACTTAACAATTCGAAAATCAGTACTATTGAAAACTGAAGGAATACCAATTCAAATTTTGGGTAGGACATTTGAATATAAAAAAGAGTTTAAAATGTGGGGGAAATGACAAAATAATGGTAATCTTAAACGTGTAGGTGAAAGTTGAATATTTGGTCACTTACTTATGCTGAGAATGACTTACATGATACAGGTATACTGTCACGTTGACATTTTATGTTAATTGATACAAGAGCCATACCATGTAAGTAGTTATCCTAGTAAAAGTTGTAGTGAGATTTATGACAATTGTTAGGTTGGCATATGTTGTTGGTCAACTACCTAACAGTTTAAGTTTGTAGGGTTGAATTGTTATCTAACTTGGTTCAACGTTCTAACTTTGGGAAGTTGTGGTATCAAGCTTAGAGTACCCACCTAATGAAGGATATTAGCTTCATACCCTATATAATTTCCCATCATCTATATTTGGAGCCTCCAAAACTTCGAACTCACCCTCCTTTCAGAACCAAAAGCTTGTTTTGCACTATATGAAGCGTTTGAGTGTTAAAAACTTAAATTGTAATGCTTATGTTGTAAAGTTGTAGTGTTCTTTTTTGTCAGCGATAAGAAATTTGTTAGATTCGAATGAAAAAATTTACATTGGATGCTAGCGTATTAAACAACTATAGAGCCCAACCTGATCCCATCAATAAAAACCACCATTATGTGACACAAAAGAAGCCACAAGGTGCGATACCCGGTTACATTCACAGGGAGCAAACACAAACACTATACTGACCTCAGTTGTTGTCTAAGCCTTAGTATATCATAAAGCAGACCTTTTAATACGACTTCAAACTGGATGTTTCCATTTATCATATCGATTAGTGTCATCGAATCTGACTCCACTTCAAGCTCCATGAGTCCTTCCTCCATACAAACTATTAGAAGCCCGCGCCACCTCCGCCTCCGCCTCCGCCATGAGACTAGATGTGCATGGAAATTATGCCACCATACCACCATGACACCAGCTGCTTGAAACCAACCAGCTTATGTTGTAGTGTTGAGTCTTAGTTCACCCTCCATTCATAAGGATTCTATTCAAATATTCATGTTGTAATGTTAAGTGTTAGAAACTTAAATTGGGTTGATACCCCCATGAGATTTCCCATCATCTATATTAACTGACCTAATCAAGGTTCTACCTCACATTTAATTATAGTGTTCCAGTGTTAAAAAAAACAAATGATGGGTTCAAAACAAAAATTTCCCATCTTAGAACTACACTAGCACAGGTATCCGCGCGATGCTGTGGGGTTTAAAAGCGAGTATAAAACATACAAAAGTTCTATATGTATGTACAGCCATCTTAGGTGTTCAACGGTGGAGTTTACAACCCTATGTACACAAATTTCCATGAAATCAATTGAAAAACTTGACAGTTGCATTGCTATTGCTCTAGTGCTTTGCATTTAGTGCTATCTACTTATACGAAGAAAAAAAATTAGCATTTGCTATATATTTTCTTTAAAATTTTAGGCATGATTAACATTCACATTTTCAACAATATATAGGTTGCCCACATACACGTACTAAGGGCACAAACGATCAAGTGGAATTACATGACATTCACAATGCTCTTGTCTGATACAATCTGGTCTCAACCAAAATCTAGTATCATTTACATGAAAGGAAAAAAGGTGTAGTAGTAATATACCCATAAATCATAATATGATGCAAGAAGCCTTGCCTTTCTCAGCACCAAGTTTCGGCCCTCGGATAATCATGTCAGCATCCACAATCACAACCCCATTAACATTCTCAGCATCTACTGTGCTTAAGCCAGTGCACAACTCCAACTGGTTTGTTAATTGCAGGGTACCTGCAAAATTAGCATCTTAATTAAAACTTAATCGTGAAAGCAAAGTCCTTCCATTTAAATCAAATCCATCAAATTAAATGAACAACTAATTCCAACCCAGAATTCAAAATTCAAACTTTATATCAAATTAAGGAAAAAAAATAAAAATTTAAGCTCACGTCAGTTGCCAGTTTTTGGGTACCTACTCATGGAAGTAACCCCAAAAATGGGAGCCAAATGCATCCTTTTGTACTTCTTATTGTCTCCTCATCTTCCTATTTGTAAAGTCCATAAAGCTCGAATCAGAATTCCTTCAATATATTTCCAGATTTTGCAATTCGAATGGACACGTTTTTTTAATGAACATACCAAGATATTAGTAGTGGACATAGATGATTAAAATCAGTAATAAAAACTAAATAAAAGCAAGAAAGACAAAATTTGATGATTGATAAGACTTACAAATTCCCATCTTTACGACCTCAACCCAGATCACCTTCTCGAGTGTTGAAGGTACAGTGATCCAACACCTGTTTTTATCAAATTCAACAAACAAAACCATCAACAAAAACATTTTAAATTTAAAAATAAATTAAAAGAAAGGAAAATTTGAATTTCTAGAGACGGAGAGAGATTGAACCTGGAAAGTCTCGTGGTAGGTGTTAAGGTGGCGGTTGAGACGACGAATCGAGCTGGGCGAGAAGAGATTTTTCAGTGTGATCGGTACATGAAGTGGTACACCACGTGTCATTATAGAAATAGTGGGATATATATGCTAAAAAATTAATAACTTAAAAAATAAAATTTCCCACCACTTCTATTGAAACACATGATGTACCACTTGTGTACCCGTCACAATTAAAAATTTCTTCGGATGAGGTGAGCTATGGAGACAGCAAGAGGAAGGTCGCGGTGGTGACAGCAAGGTGTGCGAGGTTTACGTCAAGAAGAGACATCGTCGCACGAGGTGGGGGAGGTTGGGTAGAGTTTAGGGAGCTCTCTGTTGCCATGTTGGATTACAATTTTTTTTTTTTTTTTTTTGGCAATCCAACATGCTAGATTGTGCCATGTGGGCACAATGGCTATATGCCAATTTTTCTGATTTTTTCCTTTTTTTTTTTTTTTTTGGAAAATTTTAACCCTAAAATTTTTAACAAAATCTGGATCGTGGGATGATATAGCAATTATAAATCTAATAGACCAAATCATGCCACATGTCATAGCCGTCAGAACTGAATTAAAAAAAAAAAAAATTGGTGGAAATCCAACGTTTAAGATATTTTAAGATTAGAAATCTAATGGTCCACGTCGCCCTAGATCTCTTTGAGCGTAGTGCGCTACAACACGAGCCCCACATTACTTTTTTGTCCCCCCATGTGTCCGTCATGCGCACGTGTATTGCATGCTTTTGACACCAAATAAAATTAAAAATGTGACTGACGTGATGCTGACGTTAGATAGGGGCACCTCTTAGGGGCACCCGAACAAGGGGTGGGGCACGAATTGCCTGATTGTCCGGTCCGGCGGGCTTGGGTCCACTCAATTGCCCGACTTTATCATGGGCTGGAGCTGTTTTGATAGAGTTTGGGCAATACGCGATTTGTAAGCCTAGGCTGATCAGTTTAGCGGTCAGTAAATGTCAGGCCCACAACTTATAAAATGAACCATAAGTAGCCCGAAAGCGCCAATATGCGGAAATTTGAAATTTCCAGTGCTTCCCTCACCATCTCTGCTGTGTGGTGTGGGTTCAGGTGCCTCTCACTCCGCTCCTACTCATGGATACCAAAATCCCAATTTCAAACCGCAAAACCCAAATCCCCAGTTGAATGATTTCCCCCCATTTCCTTCTTCTTTTCGAATTCGCTTTTTTCCCTCCTCCCTCCCTCCATAGAAATGCCGCTTAGACGCCGCCATGGACGGGGAGGCTAACCTTCCAGTCCGACCCGCTTCGGCGAGGAATTTGATCCGTCCGGTCAACCTGGATTCCACATCGTCATCGTCTTCGTCGTTCTCGTCCTCCTCCCCGCCGAACTTTCTCCGGAATGTCCAGGCGGCCTTCAAGCGACACCGCCCTCTCGGTACCTCTCTCTTCCTTTATTAATCTCAAAGAAGTAATTTAGGGTTTCATTTGTGTTTTTTTTCTTAAATTTTTGGGTGAAATTGGGAATTCGATATTTTGGCTTTTCTCGTTAGGGTTCTATATTTTCTTGATAAAAACAAAGTTTGAAATTTTGGTAAATTTTTTGTGGTAAAGCATCTGTCTTTGAAAGTGAGCTGATGAGATTTGGTTCTACTGACCCTTGTATGCTTTGTGATTATGTCAAAAAAAGCCGGCGGACCATTTGTTTCAATTTGGGGACTTGGGGTTAAAACTTTGATGTTTAAAGAAATTCAAAACATGTATTTCTATGATTAAGATTAGATTTTTTGAATTACCTTGTTAGTTCTTCAAATGCAATGAGTGAATGTACCCTTAAAAATTCTCCAAGTGCTGATTTCGAGAAATATTTAGGAGTAATGCAGTCAAATAGCATAAGACCTCGGCGTATGGTGCTCCCCCAGCGAAGCGTATCCAAAAGTGCGGATTCAAGTGTGGCTCCTCTCATTGAATCAAAGCAGTTGAGAGATGCAGCTTCAATGAGTCAGGGTAATACTGCAAAGGATTCAATTGCGCAGCCAAACAACATGAAGGAAACTCAAGAAGATGCATCTATTACACCATTTTCCACTTCAGGCGTTAGCACCCAAACCTTTGATGAACGATTAAATCCATTTGATGCGCAAATAGATCAAGCCAAAATTGGCGTTAGTGGTAAAGACAATAACTTGATGTCTCCCTTGCACTTGGAGTCCCAACAGATTGATGGTAAAAAAAAGGTCCAATTTTCAACTGGAAGCGTTCCCATTCCCCAGGGTAATTATTCTTTCTCCTGAATCTGCTGGTTTTGATTTCTGTGCTTTGGTGCTTTTTAGGCGTCTTTGTTTGTGACATTGTACCATTTATTGCTAATATTCCATAGAATATCAAAAACAATTTCGAATTTCGAATTTGTCGCTTAACATGCAGGGGCCGATGATCATATGGCCACTGAAATGGAGTTATCATCTTACATGCGTTCGCTTGCGTTAACAGAAATGGAGTGGATTTCCGGCAGTCAAGTGGATAGATCAGCTGTCATCAATCTTGACTCAAAGCATCAGAATATTCAGAACATGGAATCCGATGTCTGTTTGAAATCTGATGGTGGAATTTCTTCTTCATTGGCAAAGAGAACAACTGCCATTCAGGACCAGTTGCATCAGTTTAGGAACTTCTTAAGCCAGCCTGCAACTCAATCCTCAGTTGTCGGGCCATCTTGTGCTACAACAACGTCTGTCCATGCTACTTCAGCACCCATGCTTAGTACAACAACTTATTGTTCTCATTTTCATAGTGGTCCTCATGTGGCAGTCGATCCTCAACCAGTAACTCAAGGGAATATGATGCATCCAGCAAAAGCTTCTTTAAAAGTCACCAGTGGAATGTCACCTGCCCAGGTAGCTGTTGCAGACCAAAGTTGTAACTCTGCAATTGATACCCAAATGCAAGTTAAGGAGTATGAACTCTCTAAGGATCCAATTGGCTGCATGTCAAAGGAAAGTAAGATTACAGAACGTCATTCTCTTCTTGATGACAAGTCAACTGAAGGGAAAGGGCTTGCATGTGATGTTACGAATCCACCATCACAGGTTCCTTTGCCCCAAAATTCATGTGCCGATATGAAGTCAGAGCCTTCTAAATCAGAGAAGCAACAAAAGGCTGCAAGTAGTAAAGGTGCACCAGCCCCTCGTAAAAGGAATTATGATCCGGAATTGTTTTTTAAAGTCAACGGGAAGCTCTATCAAAGGCTCGGAAAAATAGGTAGTGGAGGGAGCAGTGAGGTCCACAAAGTCATATCATCAGACTGTACAATCTATGCACTTAAGAAAATCAAGTTGAAAGGGCGTGATTACGCCACTGCTTTTGGCTTTTGTCAAGAAATTGAGTATTTGAATAGGCTGAAGGGAAAAAACCACATCATACAGCTTATTGACTATGAGGTATTCACTCTCAACCTAAATTGTTCATACAATAACGTGCAGATCATTGCATCTACAGCATTGCTATATTATGTCTCTGTAATAGTATGCAATTCAAATTTTCAAATCCTGCAATTGAGATGAGACCTAAGATGGTAGTGAAGTCTTTTAAGTTTCAAATTAGAGCGTTGGCTGTAGAGTCTTGATCTCAAGATGGCCAAAATCATCTCAAGTCATAATGGATTTTCGAAGGAATATTTCATAATATAGCTCAACATAGCCAAGAGGAGCATCAGATGGCTAGAATGGTAGTTGATAAAGTGGCTTGATTAAAGTGAATGGCCCGAAGGAGATTGAGGTGGCATTGGAGTAGGCCAAGTTATATATAGGTGTCTAAAATAATTGAGAAAATGATTAACTATCTGCTCTCGACATCTAATACAATGAATTTTGTGTTGTGCATTCTTCTTAGAGCAAGTTATACCTGTGATATTGCTGGCCATTTTGCAATGTACAATGTATGTGATGGACAATTAGAAACCCAAATATATGTACCGACAAGTGGAAATCCTTTTGTAACAATTGTATTTCCTAATTTGATATTCCTATTGGTTTATTTATAATAATTTTAATATTTTATACAATAATATGGATGAAATTCACACAGAAGATGCCTATGTACATGGACACAGATTGAGGAGACATAGTTATTTTGATACTGAAGGTGCTGATATGGAAATCCTAAGACGATAGGACTCTTTGGAATGATCAATATTTATTTTTTATGGGTTTTCCATGTCTAAAAGTAGGATCTTTGCAGGCTGTATTATAATTCTGATTCCTTTTTTTGTATCAGGTGACAGATAAGGCTTTGCTCCATGAAGTCTTGAGTGGCTCCATGAATAATAAGGATGGCAGAGTCAAGGATGATGGGTATATATACATGGTACTTGAATATGGGGAAATTGATTTGGCTCACATGCTGTCTCAGCAGTGGAAGGAAATGGACGTCTCCAAAAAGACCATAGATGAGAATTGGCTACGATTCTACTGGCAGGTATATGTGCTAAGTACCTTGATTTATAGTTGGTATATTTTGCAGAGATTTTATTTATTCTTTTTGTATTCAAAATATAATTTTCTGAAGGTTCACTCGTTCTCAAGTAGTTGGATGATTAGGTAGTTACTCATGTTGTTTGGTTAGTGATATTCTTTGGGGCACTTGTTAGGTTTTTTTTATTGATAGGATCCATACAGGTGCTGTTGGGAATTGTCATAAGCACTCCAAAATTGTCACCCTACCCTCCTTCCTCTCTTATTTCTCACTAAGGAGTGCGGGATGACTTTGTTGGAGTACTAATAAGAGTTCCCTAATTTTAATATGAATTTGTTTATTTTTCCTTCTCAAATATTGGATTCTTTTTTTGGGTAACACTCTATAATGTTTTGCATAGAGGACTCAGACGCGTTGCCTCTATCTCTATGTAATGGTTATTTTCCCTAGTTACTACATTTGGCCATACTGGACTATGTTTGTCCTAACATGTGGTCAGCTTAAGGGAATTTAAGTACGGTTATTCAGTTGACCTCATTTAGAGTAGTGTATGGTTGTGCCTTGCATAGTGAAATTTTTAAGTAAAATGCTAGTAAACTGACAATGGACTCACCCGATTTTTGTTATACTTCACAAAGACCCATCAAGGTATAGCTTTCTACCACTAGTTGTGTTTTCTCTAAAGTTTTATGAATTGCTTTTCTAACTTTATCACTGCATTTGCGGAAAGGTCTGGGGTATAATTTTGTGCATGTACCTTTAATTATCATGTGGAACAAATTAATTTTGGTGATCCTTCTGAGTATGTAAAAGCTGAACTGATCTTGTTGGAAAATGACAGCAAATTCTTCTAGCGGTTAACACTATACATGAGGAACGTATTGTGCACTCTGACTTGAAGCCAGCCAACTTCCTTCTTGTCAAAGGCTCTCTAAAGCTAATTGATTTTGGGATTGCCAAAGCAATAATGAGTGATACAACGAACATCCAGAGGGATTCTCAGGTGATTATCACTTAGGCTCCCCCCTCCCTCTTCTTTTTGGGAACTTCAATCTGCTATATTTGGACATACCCATTGAGTATAATGCATATCCTATTTTTCTTGTTCCCTTGTTTAGAAAACATGTATTTGCAACATCTAGAAGGGGTTTCTCACTTCGTTTTGTAATGGTAAATTGCATTTGTGATCACATGTTTAATGTAGCTCTTAGTATCTGCAATGTAAGCTGGGAGGCTGTACGATTCTCTGTTCTAGCGAATATGGCTCCTTAATATATCATAACCAGACTGCTGAAGCGTGTTGGAGGTTATGGGATACCTCTTGTCTGTACTTTTGCTTAGTTCTTCTGTATGCTACTCATGCAGGTGGGTACACTTAGCTACATGTCTCCAGAAGCGTTCATGTGCAACGAGAGTGATGCAGATGGAAACACTATCAAGTGTGGTCGGCCATCCGACATCTGGTCGCTCGGCTGCATCCTTTATCAGATGGTATATGGGAGGACACCATTTGCAGACTACAAGACCTTCTGGGCCAAGTTCAAAGTTATAACTGATCCCAACCATGAAATCACATACGAACCAGTCTCAAACCCCTGGCTTATGGACCTCATGAAAAAGTGCCTCGCATGGGACCGCAACGAAAGGTGGAGGATACCTCAGCTACTCCAACACCCTTTCATTGTTCCCCCGGTTCCACAGCAGCCATCTTCGCCTTGCGAGGAAAACTGTAAACTGCTTCAACTTATTTCCCAAACCTGTGCTGACGATCGTGAGGCTTCCAAGCTATGCTGTCAGATGCAGCAACTGCTTAAGGACCCCGTCACATCAATAGGGTCTCAGTTAGTATCGTCACGAGACCTACAATGTAAATTGCTCTCCCAAATGACAAAACTTTGCCTTCAGCTCCAGGAACATTTAGCAAACTCAGAGGGATAAAAGGTGAAGTTGCAAGCAATATCATCACTCACAGTATCAGCTCCCATTTGTTGAGAAACTGGTATCCACTTTTGTCAGCTGATTCTTAGGGGAGAAACTCACTTGTAACCAAAGACAACACTATATGCGGCAAGCATCTCCTGTTGGACGGGTGGTGCACTTTTTGAACACGTGGCAAACATTTATTGAATGAGTGATGCCACTAAGACTTTATCTTGGTTGCAAGAGAGAATCTTTCGATTTGTAGGCCCCTAGGGGAATCATATGCTTTGGATACCATAATTCTCTTCTGCTCTTTGTAATGCTGTGTAATATTCCTTGTGTGTTTATATTGTTTTGTTAAATATAAAAAGAAAATATGGTGAGAGTGATTGGCGTGGATGTTCATCATTTTGCCCTGTATGTAAACTACATGAACAATGTGGTTCATGAACTATCTGTGTTTTTTGTTAGACAAAAATAACAATTACGTAGAAAAACCCTAGAGCAAGAAGATTATCTGTATTGGGTAACTTATTTTTATTTTATTTTTCCTTCTTTTGAGTTTTACCTTTTTATGATTGCTTGAACGTGCTCGTACTTGGTAATGATAGTATCGAGAGTAAATAGATTGTGTCTAAAATTTATTAACTTCTAATCGAATGACTGCCTCGAGTGGGGAACTGGCTCGATTTGCTTCTTTTCTGTGCCTTCAGCATTAAACGGACTTAACAATTTTCTTATCCAAGGAATTAAACCACGATGAAACTTCTTTAAACACGCAGGAAAATTCTTTCTTGACGGGCAATACAAAAGTTCAAGTGCGACCACCGGGTGCATAGTTGCTCACCACTTTCAGGTGATGGCAATACTCCCCACCCTATTCATCGCCCTTGAATAAGTTTAAATTTTGAGATTTGTGTCCATCCACTACACAGATCTCGAAATTTTAAACTCATCTAACGGTGATAAATAGAGTAACGGGCATCACCATACTCGCTTCTATAAGAAAAGAGAATTGTTTAATCGTGCACTATAAACTTTCTAAATTTAAAAAGAAAAATTTGTCTGGAGTGCACGAGTAGGGTGGTGTGCACAAATCCAGAAACGAGTAAGCAAGTTTACAGGAAGCACAGCAGATGTCTTCTACTCTTCTGATGAAAGTTTATAAGAAGCTTCAGCGCGTGCTTCCTCCAGCCTCATCAATAGGTCCTTCATGAAAGGTGTGCTTGTCCCATGAGTAATCCGCAGTATATCTACCGCCTTGGTCAGGGATTTGACAGTGTTCTCCGTGTCTCCTAGTAACCTGTATGCAAGAAATTAGTTTGTTCAGAGATTCACCAGAGAACTGTTACCACAAGTCAAGCTAAAATACTAACCATTCGAGCTTCCCGCATGTATAATATTGCAATCCAAGCAAAGGATGACAACCAAGATATACTCCTGCAGTGAAAGGGAGTAAAACTCGACATTAACAGCAGTATTATCTGAAAGCAACAGTGTTACTTGAATTTCATTTACGAAGAATCAAACATTTAGTTCAAGAGCATATGGACCGCTACAGACAGATTCAACAATATTTCTGATCCACTTTCCTGAAATTTGTTTACGAGGTAAGTAGAGTTAAATTTTAAGTCCTTATGCTGCCTCATAAAAGACAATGCAATGAATTCAAATAAAGCAAAAGCGACTAAATATAAACTTCAAACTTGTACACAAAGCCTTGTAGGTTAGAGGTCATCTCTCACAAGTGGAGCACACACTGGCCTCAGTTGACTCAATCCACAATATTCTAACACCTTTCCCTTTCTTCCACCGAAACTTCAATTTATTTTCGATGCACTTTATAGATATGCCCCTTGTCGAGCAACGAGAACAAAAGTAATAGTAATTTTTTATCTAAAATGCACTACTTAAAACCTACGGCACCAACTTGAACGGCCAAAAGTTAAGGGGAAAAGTACAGAAATTATACATCTCAATTGTGGAATCAAGTATGAACAACATAAACTTATAAACGATAAAAGAAATTGAAAAATTGAAGCAAGACATACTTTGATACACTGGAATGGTCAATCTGCAATATGCTAAAGCTTCATTCCAGTCTTCCAGCTCCATCGAAATCTGAAGACAATATGATTTCATTAAAGCAAATGCATCAGGAAGTCACTGCATGCTACCTTACAGTGTTGACGTTCTTGTGAAATTTGAATAACCACAATTTACTACTACTTAATTGAGTGTCCAAAATCATTGATCTCAAAATATTTTAACTCTTAAAAATACAATGAACAGGGCCATCAAACCAAAAATAAGGAAATATTTTCAATGCTATGCAAAACAGATACCTTTAAAAGCTTCTCCCAAGTTTGCATCAAAGAGATTGAAAACGGATGATACAGTTTCTTCTGCAGTGTCTCAATTGCCTTATGCCCAGATATAGCTTCCTGGTAATCTAAATATAGTCAACAGTATCAACTATCAATACATGGTGATGAGATCTTTCTGATGAAATTTGAGTTTAAAAATTAGAAGTCAGGAAATATTATAATAAAAATAACATCAGATTGCCAAAAAAATGCAAGCAATTCATAGCACAGAGAAAGAAGGATACCGCAAGAGGATGTAGATATAGGAGCCTTGTCTGACAAAGATTTTAGTTCACTTGCTATCTTCCTTATCTCTTCTTTGCTCCTAACAAGTCCACATTGCTGGCACACGAACCCATCACCATCTGTACATCCAAATTGCAAAAGACGATCCATATTTGCTTCAGCTAGCCGCCCAACTCTTATTTTCATTTAAATTCACCCAACCAATTTTACTACAGGTAATACCGTACCAGGTTGGCGAATCAAAAAGCCACTGCATCCCTTATCCTTGCATCGGTAACCTTCAAGACTGGCACTCTCTTGGATATCATCATACTGACCCTTCAATACAAAATTCAATTCCATCAGAAAAAGACAAGTTCTATATAACTCACAAGTAACATTCTCAAAAATAAGTATTGAAATAAGGAATAGTCACAAGTACCACTTTAATGCAGCGGGGACATGTACAAGTGAAATGGTATTGTTCTTTAAGTGCCTTCTGCCGAGTCATAGTGCTTCCAGCAGTTTCTATGTAACTTATCAACACCTTAAGAACAAAAGAGAAGACTTTAGACTTGACATGCAGTCAAAGATTATGCAGTAACAGGATGCCAAGCAACTTTACTTCACGGAAATGGAAGACACAAAACATCTTCAGTGTAGGTTCAAAACATGTTACAGAATCTATATAACTATATGCAATGATGGAAAAGAAACTGTTAAATATTGGTCAATGATAAAGTTTCTCATTCATTCTGTTAAAACACTTCAAGGGATTGCCAAAGAAGAAGCCCCCTTACTCTAGGTTGATGAAGGGCGAATCAGCTCTCCTTCAATGTAATATACAATTATGCGAGCAGTCAGGCCTACTATTTATTGCGTTATGATGAAGAATACATCTCAAAAGTTCCAACACATAGACCCTTTAAACCACAATGACCAAAAATATACAGAAGAATTCACTACCTCAGCACCTTTGGGTATATACTGCACAGCACGTACAACAGCAGATCGTCCCTCGAATAACAAAACAGAATTGGGCAGGCAGCTACAGCAGTAGAACCATTTAGCCAAAGTACAGCAAGAGAGTAAAACTAAAAGCACATCAATCCACTAAAACAGTTACCTGTGGTTAATAATGGAGACGACAGGATATAGCCCAGTGCCCAGGGGTCTCAATTCACTGTCACAAATTGTGTGTGCATTGCATGCAAGCTGCATGGATTGAGGAGAATCAAGTTTCAGATAGATTTCACTCAAATATAAATCGCCCAAGTGGAGACGAACTGTGTGCGTCTTTAGTTATATAAACAGTACATGGGTCTTTTACTAAAAGGATTTCTGGAAATCATGCAGACAAAAGCACAGCAATACAATTATACAAATTTATAGTTACTCCCACACCAGATGAACTTCGCATTGGTTGAGCTGGATACTCGCCAATTTGACGTTATAACTTAACTTCTCATTATTAAAACAGAATCTGAAATTGCTTATAAAGATCACCTTGGAAAAGTTTTCTGCAATCTCCTTTATATTAATATCGGGCCACTGAAGTATCAAGCTGACAAGGTTAGCCATCTGAGCATACAACACCAGCTGCTTCTCATCAATCTCTGACATGTCTTCATTAATCGAAAAGAAAAACAGAAAACAAGAGTTAAATAAAACAGTAAACAGATTCAAAAGAAACAAATCTTAATCGGAAAAAGCCGAAAAGGATACGAGCAACTAACGCCTCCACCAACTTATAGTTGTCCACAGCAGCAGAAGGAATGATCTGAAGCAAAAGATTAACAAGCATTAATCTATCAAACCCAAAAAAGAAATTAAAAATTAACAAAAACCCAAAACTAAAAATTGAATCTTTACCTTCTCAGCTTGCAATTTGGTACGGAGGTAGAGCTTGAGCATGAGACGAATCGACGGCGTGACGGCCATCCGTCTCTCCTTCTGAAGCTTCGAGAGAGCTTCACATTCCAGATGATGCAGCTTCCATTCAGACTTCTACAAATTACCAAAGCCCAAGACTTCAACGAACGCGACCAAAACTCCATGAGTGCAATGCAATCCCTAATCCGAAACCCTAGCGCTTACCTGGCATGAGCTGCAACAGTAGTATACAACCTGACAAGCCGAGCATTTCTTGAGATTACTCGATTGGAAGCAAGCGTCGCACCTGGATTCCGCCGGGGAGTTGTTCGGCACGCAAACGTACGGCTCCTGGAGGATTATCACTTCCCCTGCAGTTCAAAACCTCCATTGTTGATGTTCTGAAGCAGCAGAGCTAGAGAGAGAGAGAGGGAGGAGAGAGAGAGAGCACCTGGAGAGAAGTCTCTGGTGGTGAAGAGGGAGCGGCCTTTGTCCGGAAGATTCGAAACGGTTAAGCCACGATTTTCAAGAGCTCTCTGCAATTCTTCCATGAGCGCCGTTCTGTGTTTTGCTTGCTCTTCACCGCCGAACGCCGTCACTGGTGGTGAAGTTTGATAGAGCAAATGATTTATTTTCGGGTAAATTCGGGTTTGCCTCTGGATTTTTATGGTAAATTACAATTTAAGGAAAAAAAATCCATCATCCTAATCTGTGCAAATCATCTTCCTAGTCAATCTCTCCCCACCCAAGTAACTAAGCTAATCTCCAACTAAAATGGCTTAACATAAACCCGTCCATAATTACAGCATTGCAAAAAATTATTTTTTTAATGAACAATGTCAGGTCATATTATGTACTATTTCCAATTAAAAGGGCTAAACATAGTTCATCTCAATAATTTATTAGTTTTAATTTATACTTTAAAATTACTGGTAATTTAGTTAAACTACTGGTGGATTTTTTCAAATATAATCGTTGAATTTGAATTAATTATTGCAACTGAGGAGTGGAGTCCCATAAAGAGAGGACTACATTTGGCCATCCTGATGGCCCTTTGGCCAAATAGTAGTCTAGTGGGCTCCACATAATTATAGCATAACTATCTGTTTGAGATGAATTTTTTGATAAATCAGGCTATTTATATTATTATTTATTATTTATTTCAATATCATACGATGGTTAAAAAATCTATTAAGTTAGGCATTAAGTGATGATTAGTAATAGTAAGTTTCATCCTTCCTCACCCAGGTAACTAAAAGCAGTTCCATCGAAGGTGGAATAGCCTAGCACCCAATCAAAAAACCAAATTGGGGGTTTGTCAATCCACTCCAACCCACAAAACAGCCTGGCACCCAGCCCAAACCAGGCAAGAGACCAACCCATTTTTGACTGACCCAGGGACTGGCCTATTTGGCTGGCGCGTGCAGCTCAATCGCGCGTGGGCGCGAGTAAGGGACAAGGGTGCAGGCGACGGGGCCTGCTATGCCGTTGGATTTTCAACGGCTAGTTTTTCTAGACCGTTGGATTTCCAACGGTAAAAAAATTTTGAATTTTACTTTTAAACTGGACTGTTCGATCACAGATCAACGGTCCACAATTTTTCCCCCAAAAATTTTTAAAAAAATGACTCAAGGGTCAGAATTATGACTGTTGGCCACGTGGCAGCTCCTTGGCTCTATAAAAAATTTAATACATTAAAATTTATTAAAAATTATAAAAAAAAATTAATACATTAAAATTTATTAAAAATTTAAAAATACAAAAAACTTTTTTTAAAATTTCTTTTTTTTTTTCTATAAATACCTAACCCTCATCTTCCACCTTACACCATATTTCAATATTTTTTACACTTTCAACATTTCAATATTTTCTACACTTTGAGAGAGAAAAAAAAGACTTTGTGGAAGCTCATTGAAGATGTTACGTTGTGTGAATGTTGGGTGCACACTAGTCATGACCCGATTACGAGTAATGAGATGGATAAGCGAGAAATGTGGAGTAAAATTACGAAAGCGTTTTGCGATGTACATGGAAAAGATGCCAGAAGTAGTTCAGGTCTACAAGGTCGTTGTAAAAAACTCAACGCATCCTTTACTTGTTGGAAAAATGTCATCTCTCATGCTTCCGGTAATCTGCGTAGTAGGACAAGTTTAGCAGATTAGGTGACAATATTTTTATTTATTTATATGTATTCCACCCGCATCAATATTTTAATTTATTTATGTGTGTTACACCTGCATTTTTTAATACTATCTTATCCCACATATGTAGACACTACAAGCACAAGCATTCTACAATGCAAAGAACCATAACAAATCATTCAACAAATGGGAATGTTGGCAAATTGTCAAAGATTTTCCAGATACAAAATTGTGGCAACTGGTCCAGAAGTTGTTATGCACAGTATGGGTCTACGTAGTTCACCAGAAGCAGACACGACCGAACAAAAAACCGACACATTTTGCAAGACGAAAGGGATGCCTAAAGAAGTTCCAGAGACCCAACCGACTCGTCAATCCCTCAAGCCTCAAGGTAAAAAGGCATCAAAGAAAAAAGGTAATTCTCCCAAAAATGACTACACTAAATATATGGAGGAACTTGCTCGCCAAGGTGAACTGAGGATGGCACAGGAAAAGGCAAGAGATGAGGAAAAAGCTGCTGCTATGGCAACAATATTAGCAGCTACTGAGAGACGTGATGCAGCGACTAAGAGACAAAGAGAAAAAGTTAATCGAGAGAACAAAATGATTAGAGAATCACTTAATCGAGAAAATGAGATGCTTAGAGAAGAAAGGATGGCTTAAGCTGATCGTGACACTATGAACAAGCCTCTAGTAGGACTATCTCCAAATTCAAAATATTTTTGGACATCGGAAAAAAAAGAGGCCGTGCGAAGGAGGCGTGCAAGAGATGCGGAAACAAGTCGAGGGGGTTCTAGCTACACAAATCCTTCCTACAACGAAGATCCTAGCACCACATAGCCTAGCTCCAGAGATTTTGTATAATTTCATATTTATTTGTAGTACTTTATTTAATTTCTTATGTAATTTTTATGTAATTTCATCTTTATTTTTAGTACTTTATTTTTATTAATAGATGTAATTTCTTATTTATTATTAGTACTTTATGTAATTTCGTCTTTATTTTTAGAACTTTATGCAATTTCAAATTTATTTTTTGTACTTTATTTAAACACATCAAATAAGATTACATAAACTCACCAAATAAACTTAAAAATAAAAAACACCAATTAAATTTACAAAACCTCACCAAATAAACCTAAAAAAAAACACATTAAATAAAATTTTATATAAACTTAAAATAGTACGTTCGGATAATGACACGTAGCGTGACGAGATTGGTTAAAAATACTATCCGAAATTAAAACAATTTTATTTATTTATTTATTATTTTATAAAAAAATTAATAATATTTTTAAATGGGCTGGATGCCAGCGCATTTTATAGGGGTGAAGATCGTTTGTGCCATCGCATTTTTAGACTAGGTGCCAGCACATTTTTTTTAGGGGTGGAGATGCTTTAGTCTATTACTGTTCATTGGAGTATATTACTGTTCACTGAAGTGGATAAATGGGCTGGGTGCTGGCACAAAGTCCTTAGGGGTGGAACTGCTCTAAGATGGCCTTGCCATTGGTTTTCATGCTCTTAAACTCCACCTACTTGATGTTTCTCGATTACGAGAAAAGCAGCCCTGGTTGCAGCAAGATGAACAACACCACTCCTATCAAGATTGGCCCCAATCAGCCATTGTTGCTTTAACAAAAATCAGTTCTTAGATTAAATTTTGGATTTACGGATTTCGATTTTTGGGATGGGGGTTAAAGTAGCAAGCTTTCAATTTCTGTGATGAATTGCTTTTCGGAATTTGGAAATGAGTTTGTAATTTTGTGATTGTAAATTGTAAAGCAACCACGACGAGCGATGGAGGACATTGAAATGGGGTTGTAAAGCTTTAAGCTTTTCGGTGGCATAAACATAATCGAATTGAATAGGATGGTGATATGATTTAGACAGTGATTGAAGCGGTTAACAGTCAACCCGTCTACTTAAATAAGTGCTAAATGGAACTAAACAGCTAGTATCTGAAGAGTAAAGTGATGCGTATGGCGCCGGATGAGGAGAAGCTCAACCATCACAATCCCTTCTCTTGATCTTAAGTGTGCGCCTCTGCCTCCTCTCGATTCATGCTATGTTTTTTTTAAATTGGGTTTGGAATTTTAGTTGCTATTTAGTTTTTGGTTTCGCAGTATTGTGTTGTATGAGTGGGAAAGGCTGAAGGCGGGGTAGAGGCCTGACATTTTCCTGTAATAAGTAAATGTATCAGATTGGAATGTCGATAGATCAAATTGCCTTCGATGGATATTATGAAAATTTGCAATGGGGTGAGTACATCAACTCACTTAATTTTTTTTTATCAAATGATAGATTTTGTTAGATTAGATGTTAGATTAATCACCGACGGAAATTGAACCCACACAGTCATGCAAGGGCTCAACATCTTTCCACCTTTGCGGTAAAGGGCCACTTAAATTAAGTTGAAAGGAGCAAATTAATTTTTAAAAAAATGTTCAAAAGTTCAAAATCTACGATGGGTTTCTGCAAAATTTATTAGTGCATCGGTAAATAATAAATATCATCAGCATTCATTGATTTTCTTATATATCGCATATAAAAAGTAAAAGTTTGCATTTCACCCTCTCTTTCCTTATCAATCCCCAATTTTTCAAATATTTCAACAAAAATATTGATAATTTCGTGAATATTTTAAACATTGATTGCACAACAAATCTTGAAGGAGCGCGTTTTGTATTACATTACGAGGATCTCGTACCAAGTGAGAGACCAAGCCTAGCTAGCACTCCCTTCAATAAAAAGTTTGTTAAATTGGTAGGCTTTAAGACTATCTCCAAAGAGATGTCAAAAATGTCACACAGACATATAACAGTAACAAATGACGAACCACTTACTCCAACTGAGATGTCAAAGATGACATGGAAAAGAAGGCTAGGCTGACATAGACAAAAAGATGTCAAATTTGAAGCTGCCTTCAAATTTGATTTTTGTTATTTCCAAAGGCATTCCACTTGCCTTACCTTAAATGCTAGCATATTTAAGTATTATTTTATTATATTTAAACCAAACAACAACTCAACTTTTATTATTTTTGTTTAAAAAACATAAATGAAGCAATAAATTTGGTATATCAGGTGCAAGGAAAATATTGACGATATGTCAAATTGTCAAGTCAACCATCAAATTGAAATTTGATGTTTTGAATTTGACTTAGATGCTTTTAGTATGTTTTAGGATAGTATTATCAACATATTCCTTTTACCTTCTTCTACACATACTTCTCAATTTCTAACTATCGAATCTATGAATTGAAGAGGATTAAATGACATAAATATAATTGGTATGTGGAAAGTAGAGAATGCGTGTGAGGATTTTTTTTAGGATCAGTCTGGAAGGAGAAAAAAGCTAAAGCACCAATTTGAAAACCCCTGAAAATTTAAGTGGTAAAAATGCAAGTACTCTTTTTTCAATTTTTTTGTCGGTTAAGGTGGCGGGTTCGCTGAGACGACGTGGCATCTCCCAACGACGCCGTCTGTTCTTCCTCTCGACTTTTTGTCGAATCCTCCGTCCTAAAAGCCGAAACGTTTCGCTTGACTTCTGGTTCTTCCGAATGGAATGTCCTTCGCCTCCACCACCTCGCTAGTTTCCACCGTACAAAGCTCACTGAGGAACGCCGTTCTCTCGAAGAAGTCAAATTTCAGTCTCCCTCTACCCGCCGCCGCCGCATTAGGTTTGTTCTGCTCTCTACTACTGTTTGGTTACCGAGAAAATCCAGCAAACTGATTTCAATTTTGAATTTTCAGCCATGGACTGCGACCCGAATTGTACGCTGGTTTTGTGCGGGAAATCGCCGGCGGAGAATGAAGCTGCCAAGGCGCTGAAGAACAGCAACGCGCTGAACCTCCCCGAGAGCACCGAGTTTTCGATTTTCTTACAATCGGAATCAGAAAAGCCGGTCAAGGAAGACGCTTTTGGAGTCGATTCGTTCATGAGCTCGCTATCTACCAGTCGGTTCGGCAGGTTCCTCCTCTGGTCTCCTCGCCTGCCTTCCACACACGACGTCGTTTCTAAGTAAGTTTTGCAGAAGACTGAATTTTTAGTTCTCTGAACTCTGAATTCAAGTGAATGATTATTTTCCGGATAGTTAATTCGAGGTTTTAGTTTGTTCTCAGGAATTTCTGTGAGCTGCCAGTCGGTGCTGTTTGTGTAGCTGATGTTCAGTACAAAGGGAGAGGTTTGAAAACTAATTGGTGGTTGATTTTGATTGACTGATTATTCTATTGAACTTGCAGAAATTCAGTTTGTTCTGCAATTTTCGCAGGGCGGTCGAAGAATGTGTGGGAATCTCCCGAGGGTTGCCTTCTGTTCTCCTTTACATTGCAAATGGAGGATGGCCGAGTCGTGCCTCTTATACAGTACGTGGTTTCTCTTGCTGTCACGGAGGCGATAAAAGATGTTTGTGATAAAAATGTGAGTGCATTTTTCATAACGAGTTTGATATAAAAAGGATTAAAAAGTTAACTTTGTCAAATTTATATGTGAGTTTATGTATATGACATGCATTGCTAGTAACTGTGTAGCGATTAAGTAAGATTTGTTGAAATTGGAATTCGTTAAGTAATAAGTATTCTGTCGTATGTTTCTAGTTTGATACATTAAGAGGTTGCCTGATATGATCATCTTGACGTCGAGGTATAGATACCAGTTGTCGGTAGTACTTTTAACTACAGAAAGATTACATCACTCGTATGTACTATCCCATCTGTAATAAACTGCACGAAGATAATTGTTGAGGCTCTCATTATAGTATATTTGGCTACTTGGACTGTGAACATTGCAAATGATTGTTATATAACAAATTTGAAGTTAATATGCTGATGCTACAGTCCAGAATTTGATACACTTTGTGTTGGGTGCTTCTTCTGAATTTCAGGGCTTGCCATATGTTGATGTTAAAATAAAATGGCCAAATGATCTTTATTTAAATGGCCTAAAAGTGGGAGGTATTTTATGCACCTCAACATATAAGTCGAAGCAGTTCAATGTCTCTGCTGGTAATTAGTCTCATCCTCTGGGTGCTGATTAGCAGGTCTGATTGCAAATAAGCATGCTTTGAAACATCCATTGGCTGCTTCTTACTTTTCGATGGACCCTATTCCTTTCAAGTATTATATGAATGCCACCATCCACAATAAGCACGCTTGCATAATATGGATATCAAAGAATAAATTCTATGCTGATGATGACAGAGATACTTTTGTTCTGTTCTTGCAGGTATAGGTTTGAACGTTGATAATGAGAAACCAACTACATGTTTGAATGCATTTCTTAGAGAATTGTCGGTTACAACGTACAAATTTAGAAGCGAAGATGTTCTTGCCGCCTTCTTTAACAAATTTGAGATGTTATATGAAGTTTTTATAAATCAAGGTAAAAATTCATCACGTCAATTATCAAAAATGTCATCTGATATATCAATTAGACTATTCCTTCATTTTGATTTTAATGCTTAATCTTACAGTTTCACCCCAACTGTGTGTTGGTCCCTCTCTATCTAAACTTTTTCTTTTATGTTTCAAGTCAGCTAGAATATTCTGTATATCGACATTGAATTTTTCGCTTGATACCAAAATTTGAATTCCTTGGTTATACTGTCTCAATTATGAGACGGTTGTTTTTCCCTGTTGCTTAATAACTTAGTTTGTTTGCCGCGGAGAAATATGAAAATACAGGGCAGACATAATTATTTGTTCTAAAAAATTATCTAATCAATCTTGTTTACACAGTTTCTGTTTCATCTTTAAGCATGATAGAAAATATCCCCCAAGTATGTAGGCTATGAAAATTAATGCGGCTCTTTTGGTTCATGTCATGCAGGATTCCAATCTCTTGAGGAGGTATACTATAGGACTTGGTTACACAGGTAACACACTGACATGTAAATCTAGATTCTTCTATGGATTGTTATGGTTGAACTCAAGTTTGTAATTTTTCAGACTTAGACTTGTCTATGTTTAAAAGCAAAGAAGCCTTGTGAAACGTTACACCAAGTTTTCTGTGAATTTTGTCTCACTTGGTACAAAATAACAATGTTACTCAATCTACAGAAGCCGTTTTCCGTCCTTTAATGATGGCCTCCTAATTTTCTTCTTATAAAGAAAGTACTGAATTTGTTCTTGTCATTCATCCCCCTAATAGTATTTTTCCACATCTGGTTACCACTGGGATGTGTGGTATATAAACATATGGGAAACCTTTCTTTTGCAAGCTGGTTTTGAAGGATAAGTGCTACCCATGGTTTTAACATGGTATCAACTATCGAGCAAGATATCTCAGGAATGGGTTGGGTTGTATCTTCATCTTACGTATAAGGGGAGATCCTGGTGTCTTATGCCCTTTCGCTGAGGGGGAGTTTCCCCTGGGTACTGTTGGGACGCGGGGGACTCACTCCCTGTTTGCTAGTTTTCAAGAGCAGTTCTACTTATGAGATTGACAATAACAATAACACACCTTCTTCCGCAGTACCCATGTCCTTTGCATTGTACTTGGAATTTGTAAGCTATGGTTTTTAAATGAACCAGGTGGTTTTATGCTCTGTCTATACGTTGTGCTACCACTATCTAAACAATCAAATTAATTCATGTTGTCTTGCATTGTTCAGCTTCTCGACATCTTTATTATCATACCGTCATAAAAACTTGGGCTAGTAGAAGGAGCAAGAATTTTTGTAATCTTGAGGCCTTTGCTTCTTTTCCTTTTTCTTTGTAGATACAATATCTTAATTAAGAAAGTTGAAACGGTATCCTTGCATAAATTAATCAGTCCAGAGAAATGTGATCAATCGTGTAGATCCAATTTGAACTTAATTTTGTTTTGGTATCTGCAGCGGACAGAGAGTTATTGTGCAAGAAAAGAGTGAGGATCAAGTGGTGGAAAATGTGGTCACTATTCAGGTGTGGCAAACTAGACAGTTTTTAGATGACTCACTGGCTCACATTTTTGGATATTGTGTATACCCTTTCCTATGATAAACCTAACTAAAAACTTCTATTTCAGCCTTTTCTGGTTCAGACAGATTCAATCGTCAACTTTATGGATAAATTTTTTGGTTTTGTTTCAACAAAATTTGTTCATTTCCCTTTATTACAAAATTTAAACCTATTGGTTAAAAATGTTTGTAAATCCTTGATTTGAATGAGCTGACAAAAGATCTAGCCTAAAAATCATAAACCAGGGAGGAAAGAACAATTACACCTCCTGTGGCTGGCCCTATTTAAACGGATTACTCTGTAATTTACTGTCTTATGCTTAGACCCCTATCAAAAACTAGGGGGAAACTACAATTACACCTTTTATGGTTCCCTACCTTGACTGTCCACGTTAAAATCTCCAAACTTATTCACCATAAAAGAGCCATCCAAATACCCCATGACCACTATGAGCCAAGATATTTGCACTCACCATGTGAAGCATTGATTGCCTCTTTGTCAAAGCCATGATGTGGCCGCCATTGCTGGACACCCCTGGATACGAGTGTAACTCCATCTTTGTACAACTGTGAATGATTGCAATGATAGAATAGAATGGCTTGAACAGGGGAAGAGGATAAGAATAAAATAGACATTTACATGATTATTAATAGCATCCGTTAAACAGACAAATTAGGAAACAGGTTATATCCTTGCAAATAGGATCGACCATAAGGGTGTTATACGGTTTGAGGTATGATTGTTGATTGTTGTTAATATTCTGTATTTAGTACTAGGGTTCTCAAAAATCTTCAATTTGCAGGGTTTGACCTCATCAGGATATTTGTTAGCTATTGGTGATGACAATCAGATGTGTGAACTTCATCCTGATGGAAATAGGTATGTTTGCAGAAAAGATTTTTTTTCTTCTTTTTGGTGTGATATAGTGTTGTTTAATTTAACTATAAAACTTACATAAGCAGTGTGTGCAAAGTCTTTTTTAGTTTTTTGGGGCTTTTAGATCCAGGTCCAAAAACATAGATGGTTTTTAGGAGTGAGTCCAATTCCCTAATCATATGTATTTATTTATTTTAATGCTCATTTTATATTTTCTAAAAATATTAAAAATCAATTAAAATCTTCTAATATTATGCATTTTCAACCTCAAAAAATATAATTAATATCTTATAACAAATATATATATATATATATATATATTGACATAAATCTATCTGCAAATCATTATACCCTAACTCAAGTAACAAATATATGAATGTATATCATACCTATAAGTAAGATATGAAACCTAACTAAAAGGTAGAAAAAACATAATATATCTACAAGCAAAACACATGAATCTTACTTGATTATAATAAAAGAATCCGTCATATAGGTAGATAAACATAATTAACCTGTGATATAGGTTGATTATAAAAATAAAAAATAAAATCTATAAATGGGGTTTAAAACGGGATAAAGAACAAGAAAGAACAAAAAAAAAAAAAATAATCAAAGAGATAATTAGGAAGAAATTTGATTTTTATAATAAATCTTATCATTAAAGATATAATTATTGATAATAAAATAATAAGATTTAAGGAATTGGACTTATTTTAATAAATTGGACTATTCCTACTATTGGCTCAAAAAATTGGACCTATATCAAGTTTCCCCTTGTTTTTTTTAATAGTCTAACTTATGCTTTTGAAAGCTTCATTTGTAACTACTGGATAAACATATGGCGAGCAAGCTCTAAGGGTAAAAATGAACAGTAGTTTCCTGTCACTTAAAGTTGCTAGCACAACTTTTCATTTTCTGGGCAAATGTGGTACCACAATTTAGAGCCATCAAAATTTCAACTTGAACCAAAGTGAACACTGTTTTGTCAAGATTGCTTTAAACCATTTCTGTCATTCAGGGTGGATACCTTGAACTTCTGAGATGCATTACTGGGGGGAGAGCTTTTTGGATTTGATGTTGGTTTTCATAACTTTTGAAAGTTAGCGTATGAAAGAAAGTATCTATAAGTAGGTAATTTTCGAGAGTAGTAGAAATTCGTGGGATTATACCTGAAGGTAGGTTCATTGTTTTGTTGACATATTAATGGATTTTATATTACTATCAGTTAAAGTCATGTCCTGGTTTGTTCCTAGTACCACATCATATAAAGCTATTTGTTTGAGATATCAAATGATGAAGATTTGGTTGTTGAAATATCACACCCCTTTTGTATATCTGTTGATTTGAAATTGTACCTCTGCTTTAATAGGTGACAATAATCATGTCAGGTTGCTTGGTCAAAATGACAGCAACTTGGCATCATGTCCTTTTGAATTTTTGTTTTACCCTCCAAAGATGTAATATGGGTTCCGCTCGTGTTTCCTTTACTGTTCATTGCTGTCCAAACAGTCATTGTGATAACTTTCGCATGCATTTACCATATTTAAAGTGGCTCTGATTATATTTCTTACTTTATGTCCTCTTAATCATTGCCTTTGTATCTGTAATTATTCAGTATATGCATTCCTCTCAGTTGGGGCAGCATTGGTTGAACTTTACACGCCTATATTTGCGCAATTTCATTAACTTGATTACGAAGAACAGTACGTATAAACATGCAAGTAACACTGGATATTAAAAATGTAAAAAGAAAAGTTAAAAAGAAACAACGGTGGTTTTGATGTAAAGTACTAGACGATCACTAAGAATTTCCCGGTATACATTTTGCCCTTTTTTCTGATCAACTACCGTATTTATCCTGTATTCTTGCAATTTCATGGAGTGGTTTTACATTCACATGCTATAATTTCAGGAGTTTGTCTTGACATGTCCCTGGCTATATTTAACCAAAGCAATCATGATATTGTTTCTATTTGTCATGTAGTTTTGACTTCTTTAAAGGATTAGTCAGACGAAAACTTGACTGAAGAAGATTCCGTGGCACTACCTTGCATCAGTGGCCACAATCTTGCTACATCATGTGCACTGCTGAGGATGCTCTCGCCTTATCTTTTTTCGTATGTCCCAATACATAAATCTTTTTCTTTTTCACTTTTATGAACTTATTGTTTTGGTATAGATCTCGGTCAAACCTAGATCTGTATATCTTCCTTAATAATGTCAGAACTCATGGATTACAACCAATTCACTGTGTTTACTTTCTATTAAGGTATGGATTACGCTGAGTTGTGTCGTGATCAACACAAGTAATCAAATCATTTGCAGGAAAATCTGATCTCAATGTCAGCGTCGAGATCGGTGTGAATATATAGTTTCTTTGTTGTTTGTTGAGGAAATCTATTATTTTCGTGGCCAAATCACGCTCGAAAATATGCTTAGTTTTTGTTGTGGCTTGGGCTATAAGATCTACGAGGTCCCCCTTCGGCCGGACCCCCTTGCCAAAATGTCATGATTTGCAAGGCTGTTGTATTGTGATGCAAATAGAAGTTTTAAGTTTGCATGTATCATTGTTAACTCGTTGAAAAACGTGTAGGAGAAGGATGAAGATTCCTTTCAAGAGTAACCAACAATCCAACAGGATCCTCTTCGGATTCTTTTGGTGAGGATCATGGGGATCCGTGAATTGTGTTTCTTCATCGTATGTCGTGCGATCAGTTTTTGTTAAGGATTGTTTATGTTTATTTTTAAATAAAAATATTTAAAATGATTTCTGACCGCACAATATACGATAAATGGATACGATTTATGAATTCTTGAAATCCCCACAAAAAGGATTGGTTGAGGATCCGGACTCACCAACAATCATTTTTGGTGGTTGCAGGGTACTTAGTGTCTCTCTCTCTCTGCAATTTTTGAAGTATGTGTTGTAGCGAGACTAGTGACAGAGAGAAAAGGAGTCCCAGCCCCTCCCACGTGCACCACCTATATTAAACAAAATGTCCTTAAATTTAGGCCACAACCCCTTGGTAGGGGTCCATTCCACGGCGTGTACAGTTCCACCGGCCCAATTTGGAATTCGGTTAATCCACCTTCTACAAGGTGAGAAAAACTTATGTAGGGGTACTTCGACCACATCTTTCACAAAACCGTTCTCCTAAATGCATGAGGCACATTGTAATTTGGTTTCATCTAACCCTATGCTGGTCCTTGGTGTGCGAGTTGCCCTAGTTATGCAGCTCTATTCATATTTCGGGCCTCCAGGTATGTGAGCTGCCCTAGGCAAAGTATTTTCTCGAAAAGCACTTGAAAGTTCTTCTATGTTCTTATATCTCATCACTTTTTGTTAAATTCAGACGAAGCAGTTTTAGTCGTACCGCCAAACAAGACTCTAGATGGAAACATGTGTATAATAAAACTTTTCTGATGCCTTGTGTTTGGTCTGATTCCAAAAACAGTGGTGTTTTGCTGGTTAAAACTTAAAACTATTCACATTTTTTTTGTTTGCGTCTAGATTTGGATCAAAGGGTAAAATTTAGGAACAATTACTTTGTAAAGGATGTTACCATTGTTGAATAGGGTTCCATATTCGTTAGGTTAAGTGTCAAATCTTGCTATTTATATGGCAGCTCAAGCTTTGGTTTTAGATATTTTAACATGTGTTAGGTTAATGTGCTGGTTCTTTTACACTGAGTTGGAATCTCTGCCGGTCCCCTCCGTGTAGATTAGAATAAGCTAGAATATTGCTTTGTCAAATGAAAAGGATACGTGTTAGGTCAACTCGGCCTTCAAGGCAACAAATCTTTTGTTTTCGTTACAAATTGTGGCACTTAATTGGCTACAATACGTAAATGTATTTAATACGATCACTTTATGACGTTTAGATATATTTTATGGAAAATATATATAAGTTAAGAGACTATATATGAATGTTGAGATGATGATTAAATGCATGCAAGTATTGTAGTCAAGTTCCGATTTTAGGTGTGACAAACAATTTACAAGTTAAAAAGAAAAGAGAGCCTACATGAGTGAGTGTTGGCCAGCCGTCTTAGTTCGTAAATCACATTTGCTTTCTCCAAAGAGAGAATCCAAATTGAAATCTTATCTCACAAAAGTCATAAGCGTTCGATTGTCATCTTCTTCAAACGAATCAAAGAGAGATTCAGGTGTAGATTTTCTCCCAAAATATGGTAAATAAACTAAAATCCTTCCTCAAGAACAAAAGTAACAAAGGTTACGATGGTAATTACACTTTGTCCTTAATATTTTCAATCTTTCTTCCATTTCTTTTTCCTTTTTGGTTCCAATAACGAGGATTGAACCTAGTAGTTTTTGACCTATCTACCAATTAGACCTTAAGTTTAGCTGTATTCATTTCTATTTAGTTAGATGATGTTTTAAGTTCAAATACCATGAATGAGGATTAATGAGTTCAATTTCCAGTTGTAGTTAGACTCGTCGTCATGGAGAAAGCGGGACTTTATCCTGTTTAAATTCTAACTTATTATCTCATGTTTTTGGCCACTTGAACTAATAATCATGAAGATATCGAGAAAAATAGCATTGATAATGCTCTAGCTATGAGCCTACGACCTACTTTTGATATTCCCTCGCATGCTTATCCTTGTTAATTAATATCCTATATATGGTGGACAAAGAACTCTTTTGCTTTTTATTGGTGAAAAACAAAGGGCTTTCAAGTGAAATTTAAATATGATAATAAGGTCAGAACGTTGTGTGTCTCCTTTTACCTTGTAGTGGAAATTTAGGAAGCATGAAGGGATCCGGAAGATCAGTCAAAGATGTACTGGATCATCACATGGCATCATGGCTAAGTGGTGGACCAATTTGGTTGACACAAGAGAATTAGTGACAGACCTCTGTCTTTATTAATTACTTGTTAGAGATGAGGATCTTCTCTGCAACCTCTTTGTGAGGATATCTGTCATTATATATCGTGCGACCAACTTTTATTAGGTACTGTTTGTGTTTAATTTTAAATAAAATAATTTAAAATAATTTCTTACAGCATGATTTACGATGAACGAATAAGATGTGAAGATACAGAAGGGATCCGAATTCACTTGTTAGGTTCAAAACTGCAGACTGTGAGATGCTAGCTAGAGCTAGCTATACATGTATGGTTGAGAGAGGCATATGGAAGTAGCGTTTAGAATTAGTCACGTACGCGCATTTAAGTTGATTATGGCTTGAATACTATCGAACATTTATGATTAATTCACACATGCATGGATAATTGACCATAACATTGTCATCCAAGGTCCAACCGACGATATATTCTTTGTGACATGACAGATTTTCTTCAGCTTTTGAGCAACTTAAATCATTTTGTTATGCGTGAATAGGTGTATATGGTTTCATGTGATCTCGTTCCTCTCTCTTTCTTGTCTTGCTTTCTCTTTCTTGAATTAGAATATGGTTTGGCAATGATTGGATTTTGTTAAAACAGTAAGTCAAAAAGAAGGGCACGCTTAGTGGCACTGATAGTGAGAGATAGAGATAGATAGAGAGAGAGAGAGAGAGAGGGGGAAGAGGATTCTCTTTGTGAGAATCTCGAAAATTATATCGTTGTGTTCAATTATCATATATTGTATGATCAGTTTTCGTCTAGAAAGAAGCCTGATGCATGTGTTTTCCTGCGTTTTGGAGGACGATGGAAATACTGCGTTTACTAATGTTTACACATTTTAGGAAGTTTAGTGCGTTGTCATAATTGCATAAAAGTACATTATAATTACGGGGCTCTGATCAAGCGAATGCCGAAATACATGTGCTTCTGTATATAGCAATCTACTTTTTGACGGCCAATCATGTGCCCATCATCACTTCCTTCTCATGCATAATTAGATGGCTTTGTATTTGGACGCATACGGGGATGCTAGTAATCTTCAGACTCAAATCCACTCGTTTTAACTCTAAGTTCTCTTTTTTATTCTGCAATGTTATTTAATTCGAATTGTTTATTTTATAGGTGATCATGATTATAAATTTTCTACAAAAATATCAATCAAATTAAAAAACATTTAGATTTTTTTATTGAACATTGTCACAATTTCATTATTTTTAGTGTATAAATTAAACCAACATATTCATATTGGTTTAGTTCAAACAGTACGAAACAATTCGGTATTGTTTTCTTTACCACCTGTAAAATATGAAGAAAGAAAATAAGCATGCATAAATCACTATTTACTGATAGAGAATGTGGTACATTACTATTGAGGGTTATGAGTCACTGAAGATGCCGTAGCAGTGAAAGTGATGAACTGATGATGATGCTCGAGGGGGATGGTGACACGACACCAGTAGGAATGGTTAGCATAAATTATTCATTTGATTAAGACGGGTGCAGTTCCATTTGTTCTCAACTGAGAAGCAGCCCCTCCAAACTTTATCTTTTAATTTAAGACAAAAAGAAGTAAAAGTAATACACCGTTCACAATCTTCAATTTCTTAGGTTTTGGATAAGTGTCCTGCTTGATGAATTTCGACCCCTAATAAATATTTTCGACCCCTAAACCCAAAATAGCAGAAAATGGAAGTTATTGTTATTTTGTTTTGACAAATAATAGTAATATTAAATTCATTGAAATTATGGGATCAAAGGTTTGACCTTGAATGTAAAGCAAAAACAATGTTCTTACGAACTTGACAAAGCCAAAATCGAGAAGAATAAAAGTTGTGGCCTCGTTTGGTTTTATTTTTTTTAGTACAACGATATATTTTACACTAAGAGAATGGAGAGTTCGGTAAACCACACAATAAACAACATAATTTAGTATTGAATTTATCATCTACGAGATTGAAACATAATACCTCTCGCTTACAAGTGAAAAGAAATACCACTAGATGAGAGAATTACGTGGCGCGGTGGCCTCATTTATAGTTCCACCGTACAACTCATTTCTTGACCTTTTAATTGATCTTTAACAAACGTGTTCAGATCATGTGAACAAAAAAAAAAAAAACAAACAAACATGTGTTCAGATCATGAAGAATAACAACTTGGTCATACAACTCATTTAAAACATGTATATATAATAACACGATCAATCAATAAAAACACTTAAATCGAGCTAACCCAAAATTTAATTTTACGTTGATTTTTTTTGTGTTTTTGTTTTTTGTTGAATAAACGATATTATCTACATTTAGGGAGATGAGATGGGCTAAGCCTCATAATAGGTTAGTAATAATATGGTTCAAATTCATTTTTGACGAAAATCGAATCACTCTGTAAATATCATCTATGCACGAAGTCAATGAAAAATAAGATGGTCTAGTCAATCAACAGTAAAAAATAGATAGAGGTTTCGTAATTCTTTTACCAGATTCGGACTAAACGGTTTGATATTTTATTACTTTTTGCATAAATAATCTTTAGAGTGATTAATAATATGAACAGTTTTAATCATAAGCATGAGTAAATCAGTCAAGGGTGTATTTAATTGAGATTTTGAGGATTTTAATAGATTCCCATATAGTTTAATTAACTTGGAGCGATTCTATGTAAAATTTTATTCAAATCCCTCGAAATCTCAGCGGCAAAGATGAGATTTGGGAATGCTTCAAATACACTACGAAATCTCTCAAATTCTCTCAAATTCCTCAACTTTTTAAAATTCTTTAAAACAAATTCCTAATTGAATACACTTACAAACTTCTTTATATTCATAATTGAATACACTTGAATTTTTAAGAATTTTAATCAACTATCTTAAAATCCTAATTGAATATAGGTTGAATTTCAGAGAATCACTTAAAATACCAATTGAATACTCCTAGATTCATTAAAGGAAGTAAAATCTCTCAAAATAATTTAATACAATCTTGGGCAAGTGGGCCTCTATCACAATAGTAGAGAAGGATGTTTATACCACGACGTGGATTCGAATTTCATCGACTCCCTAATCTAACATCCAATATATCGGTTGACAAAAAAAAAAAATTGAATACAATCTTGGAGGAACTCCTCCTTAGGCCATCTCTAATCAAAGGGTCCAGAGGGTCAGAGGGCCAAAAATAGCCCAAAAACCATCTCCAACCGAGGGTTAGGCCAGATGGCTATGGAATCTGAGAAGGCCCCACGGAATCGGAGAGGGCTAGCCAGAAAAATCATCTTTAACCGACAGGAATGCTTAAGAAAAAAGATTCAAATGCAACGGCCAGTTGACGTCAGCTAGCCATTGCATTTGAATTTTTTTTTTTTTAAAGTTTTAATATTATTTTTTATTTACAAAATTTTTCCTATAACTTCTATTTTTCATATATTTTTTTTTAAATTCTATTTTTTTTTTCCTATAATTTTTATTTTACAAAATTTGTTTCATATTTTTTTAAATTCCATTTTTTCCTATAACTTCTATTTCACAAATTTGTTTTATTTTATTTTAAATTCTATTTTTATCCTATAACTTCTATTTCACAAAATTTGTTTTATATATTTTTTTAAATTATATTTTTTTCCTACAACTTCTATTTTACAAAATTTGTTTCATATTTTTTTTAAATTATATTTTTTTCCTATAACTTCCTAAGACCAACTCCAATGGTGGGCTAAAAGCCAAATTGCCCCCCAAAATTTCCCCCCAAACCCACTCCAACCCAAGGGGAAATTTTGGGCTAAATGCTAAACCAATGCCAAATTCCCCCCAAAATTTAGCCCAGAAATTGGAGTGGACTCCACCCAATATTTATCGGAATTTGAATTTTTTTTAGATTAAAATGTTCATAAAATTAATTTACGATAGTCTACATATTTATTTATTTATTTTAAATTTAATTTAACAAAAAAAATAGCCTAAGTTCATTCTTTAATAATCCCGGGCTAAAATTTTAGGCTAGAACGGTTGGAGCAAAAAAACTGTTTCTAAGCTAAAAGCTAAATTTTCCTGGCTAAAAAATTTGGCTTTTAACCCAACCATTGGAGATGGTCTAAGCCATTATACAACATTAAATTAAATTAAGTAACATGAAACAACATTAAACAATATGAAACAACATTAAATAACATTTGGATCTTTTTGGTCGAGCCCTGCTTGACCTATTTGGATCTTCTTGGTCATCATCAGACTCTCCATCAATATACCCATCTCGCTTATCCTCCACTATCATATTGTTGTAGTTTTTAAATTCAAGTTAATGTTGTTTTTAAATTTAATTTGTAGTTTTTAAATTTAATTCGTCGCTTTTAAATTTAAGTTGTAGTTTTTAAATATAAGTTGTAGTTTTTGAATTTGAATTGTTGTAGTTTTTAAATTTAAATAATAAATTATGTTTGGCTCTTTGGCTCTCGGTTTTAGACGGTTTTTTATGACAAGGCTAAAACAAGCCCTATGACCCTCGGTTGGAGACAAAAGAAAATATAACCATGTACTGTTCATTAAATATCTTGAAGGGCCAGAGAACTAAAACGAGCTCTCTGACCAGCCCTGGGTTGGAGATGGTCTTAGTCTTAAAAAGTCAAATTAATTCCAAATAAAAAAGAAAAGGAAAAAAAATTGGAAAAAGATAAACAGGTGAGTGCCGCTGGCAGCCAAAGAGAAACAAAATGTGTTCACCAAAAAAAAAATTGGAAAATAAAAAAAAGAGAAGCAAAATGTTGTCCTCTGTCCTCTGAAAAGTGAAAACACTGTATGTTCCCGACACAAAAGGTACATCCTATGTGCAGTAGAAGATTACTCTCTCTTCACAAGGACGACCTCCGCGTGTCATCGACGTCAGCCTCTCCCCCCCTCCTTTTGACTGGGTTTTTTGGGTCAAACCAAATACCGTTTTTCTCGAGTGCCGATCTTCTGTGGGCCCCCCCCCAAACAAAACCCCAACAATCCCTCTGCGGCTGCCTTCCTCCTTTTTTTCTTTTACGGTTTTTCTCTGTGATCCTCTGCGTTTTGGTACACGCTATTAACGCGCACACCCATGTCTCTCTCTCCGTCCCCCGGTATTAATTCCGATCCTCTCCCACACGCGTTCCATGCAGCCACGCGGGAATTCATAGCTAGATATTTTATCATAGTTCTTTATTTTTTTTATTCTTTTTTTGTTTATTTTTCATGTAGATCTTTTGTCAAATTTGACTAATAGAGCACAATTACACTTAATTGTGTGAGGAAATGAAATGAAATCATATTGTATTATTGTTTTTTATTATTTGCAAATTAGAAACATACTTACATGAGTGATGAGAAGCGTATCATTGTATAATTTTTTTATTTGTTACATTGTTGTCATTTAATAGTACGCATTACATAAATCATTGTTCATTATAATTAACATAAGTGCAATCACTTTTCTTGAAGTAAAAAATAATAATTAGAATACTAAGAATAATACAGACTCGTTTGAGAATTTCTTTAAAATGACTTAAAAACGTTTCTAGAGAAAATGTTCTGGGTTCGAAAAACACTCAAATGCTTTTCCTGAATTAACTTGCATTTTTAATAAGAATTAGATCTAGAAACATTTTCTCTAAAAGCACTTTCAGCCATTTAAAGCCACTTCCCACATGAGCCCACAATATGACGAAGAACATACATTTAGATTGAATTTGTCTATGTAGATATGTAACCAAAATAGAACCCTCTTTGTTAACCAAAATAGGGTGAAAAAACTATGAAGTCTTCTATCACAACATAAAAGTTAAGAGAAGTAACATAATTCCACAAAACAAAATTTTGCAATTTTGTGTTCAAGCATCACATACAGGGGATTTTTAAATTTTCTAATTTAAAAAAAAAATAGAAAAAAAAAGAAAAGAAAATAAAACCAGAGCAACTTCCATAATTGTAAACCCCTCAAATTCTGATGCGAGAGTTGCAAAATAGTGAGCTTATACAGACTATAGTACACCAAGGATCTTAACAAAATAAAAATCAAATTAAATATACCCGAAAATTAATCTTCGAGGAAAACATGGAGATAGAATCTTCGTTGGATCCTCTTTGTGAGGATCTTGGGAATCTTTTAATCGTCTCTTTTCATTGGACATCGTACTGTCATAAATAATTTTAAATTATATTATTTAAAATTGAACATAACCATTACCTGACGAAAACTAATCGCACTATATATATATATATATATATTAAATAAATAGGATTAAAAGATCCCCGAAATCCTCATAAAGAAGATCTAGCGAATATCATATCTCAAAAGCATAAGCAGCTGCCTGCGAATGGCAGTAGTAATAACTAATAAGAATATTATATTTAGATTATGCTAATTTTAATTAGAAAAGTCAAAATGGAGTTTGGGATATCCTAATGTGATTCGAAATTCTTCTAGTCGTTGGTTCCAACTAAAATATTTTTGTCATTAGCTATCCTATATGTTGGTATATTCCATTAGTGCATGCCCCAACGTCACTATCCAAAATTGGGCATTGATGTCGAATCTATTGTTTATTCAGCACAAATCATGTGCATGTTCAATTCCACTAATTTAAAGTGTTTCACAATGAACTAACCCAAACGTTCAACGTCGTTGATATCGTCAATTTTATCAACGTCTTGGTCGATCTCTTAATTGTACTAGTGAATATAATATAAGAAGTTTAAACCAAACACTTCCGGTACTGTTTATTTTAACGAAAAACTACATTTTTACTTTAAAAAGTCATTTCTGGTAATGTTTACTTACAACACCTTTATGTCATATCGATTAAAACTCAAAGTTTTCAAGCTTTTTCTGTTAGTTTTTCTTATAATATATAATATATGGTTAGGTTTGAGTTCTAGAGAGTCTAACTTGAAAGTGTATATATAATTTTTTTTTTTTTTTTTTTAAGAAAAAGGAATTAGCTGATCACTTTAACACTTCAGTCTACTTTTCTAAAAATTAAAAAGACTCACAGAAGTATTTTTAGTATAATTTTCTTGATCCTTTCAAGATGTTAGAACTTGAAAGTAGTGACGAGACTAAAATATAATATTACACATAAAAAATTCTGATGGATAATAGTCTAAAATATTTGGCACCGATGTTTAGACTCTTCACACGTCTTTTTAGGCTGTGAAAATTGACTTGAATTCGTATGAGTTAGGGAGAACAGAAGGTTCTACCAATTTACGTACCCAGTTGTCCACGCGGATGGCATTAGTTTTAAGCAAAACAATTACACAAATCAATTTTTATTGATAGGCAATCAAGAGTGGCAAGACAAATCATAATTAAGGACATTATGATCCAATGGTTGGGTTTAGGAATGTAACATATTTTTCTTAGTTGAAAAACGGGGCTAAAGCAAGAGTTGAAACAAACTTACTCAATAATAAATTTAGACCGTGACATCCCAAGTCTATCCTTACGAATAAACCTAATTGAACAAGAAGGATGAGTATCAAAATAAAAATTACCTAAATCTAAATCAAGATTATAAGTCGCTAAACTGTCCGTCACAAAATTATTTTCTCTGTAGACATGCCGGAGTTCGCATTGCCAAGATTTTGAAAGCAAATCTTAGCAAGCCAAAACAAAGGGACCTAAATAAGATTATTGCTTGCAACACCAAATGAACTGTGACTGCAGAGTTTGATTCGACAAATAATTTATCAATCCGTAATCTCCATGCCAATTGTAAGCCTAAATAAATAAAACCTGGAGGGGCGAAAAATAAGGGTAAGTGGGCCTAGAAACAAATCTTTGTAAAAACCTTTTCGAAAACATAGTAACCCATTTCTGTAAAACCATTATAGTTTTCAAAATATACACACTACGTATAGTAAGAAAATACTTACCGTAGCCTGCAAAATCTCAAGAATTCATTACGGCACAATATCTCGTAAATAAGGGCATGACATCCATAATCACAAAATCTCACATAAGCAACATATCATAACGGGTGCTCATCGACACATGCTGACACATGAGTTCATACAAAGGTATTCTGGCATGAACATGACTGGGTATAATCATAATATACGCTATAATGCTACAATCATGTGAAGACTGGCGCTATTCGCGGTCACTTACGAGTCGGAGTTGTCTATTGCAACTTGTACGACATGACTGGCACCTACTTGGATCCAAGGCGAGCGTGCGGTGCGGATGTGAACATACACGTGAAAGACTGGCCCTAGCCTTAGGCGAGCACTAACACTGGTGTGCAACAAACGATGAGTAGATAACACAAATATAGTCATGCCATAGTGATTCGCTAGTTCTAATCAACATACTAACATTCATAGCCATAGTTATAATTATGGCATCAAAGATTATAAGTATATATACACACACACACACACACTATAAAAAGGAAAAGACCCACTCACCTAAAGTTTGCGCTACAACTCCCTAGCACGAATATCGAGGCGTCACGAACGATCATCGTCTAAAACAAATATCAAATCATGTCTCAGAATTCTTATTGATAAAACACATAACTTACATAAAGTACATTCCTAATGATGTTCTAGAATGATTTGTAACCCATTGACCAAAAGTCAATCGTCGGTCAAAGGTCGATGGTAGGATCTATAAGCCTATGTAACTCGATCCCAAAGATCCGCACCTTGGATTTCTGATTCGTAACTTGCCAAGAGTTTTAATAAGCTTCTAGAACAAAATCCTAAAGTTTCGGAATGATCCAACGGTCGGATCTCCGTCAATCGCTAAAATTAAGTGGTAGCCGATGTTTAGATTTACAAACTTAAAAAACCCACCCGGGAAGATCCATACTTCAGATTCCTAATCTTTCAATTACTAATATCCTTAAATATTATGTACTATTACGTATTAAAGTTTGGTGATGATCCAACGGTCGGATCGTCGATTCATATAATGTCCAAATGGCAGTCTCTATCAAACTACAGTCATATGATGAGATTTCGTCAATCAAACGTCACATATGGAATCAATGTATCCAAATTATTCTAGGAAGGGCAGGTGGGGTCTCAGCCCAGGCGCTGCCGCACACAGTGGCCGCCCACCACAACTTGCCGGAAAAATCAACTATTTCAAAAAATTACCAAATTTCACAGAAATGAAGATCTCAATGAGTAGATCAAATTTTATACCTGTGACCAAGTCCAATTTGGCCGGGAAAAGCTCCAATTTCCCTCAAACTTGCCGAAACCCTAGAACAGGTGAGCTTCAATTCTCCTTCCTCGGTGTTCTGACACCCCTACAACTGGTTAGGTCTTATTCCTGGGTTCAAGGGGAGTTGATTAAGGGTGGTGGTGGGTGATGAAACTTGCCAAAACGGTGGATTGTTGTTGAGAACCCCACGACGCCGTGCATCATCCTCACGGTTTAGGAGCCAAAAGGCTCGATTTTTGAAAGGGAAAATGGGTTGCACAGAGGTTATGTGTTGTTAGCAAGTGAAGGTTGAGCAGAAATCGCCTGAAAAATGGTGGAAGTTGGCCAGAAATGCCTCCAGGTTGAAATTAGGGTGCTGCGCGTGGATGGGTCGACATGAAAGCTAGGAGCTTTCTCTCCCTTTCCTGATTGGTCCCTCTTTCCTCCCTAATTTCTGATTGGTCCTAAAAAAAATATAATTGGTTACAATTCCCACATGGTGGGAGTTTTAATTAATTTAAAACCCATAGTTTAGTAGAATGACTTCAAATGTTTGTAACTATACCATTAAAACCCGGATTCGCAAATGGCTTTCGCCTATCCGTTCATGGTTTCAAGATCTATTCAAAAACATTACTTGTGACCTCGAAAGGTCAACAAATTTTTAAAGGTTAATTATGAAAATTCAAACTTGATAATTATTCGATTTAATTCGTAAAATTAACAGAATTAAAATTAACTAATATAGATAACGTAAAACGTTAAATACGAATTTAAATAACGAGATACGTAATGAATAGTGAAATTCCAGGGACGGGATTTCACAAAGGCGGTCAACGAAAGTCAACAATCTCGCCTCTAGGGCATTTTCGTCAATTCACACTTTAAAAATTTATAAAATTGTAAAATTAGGGACAGATTGTCACATACATTTTACCTAAAAAAATTTGGTGCATTTTACCTAAAAATTGATACATTTTATGCAATGGCCCGTCCCCAAAAAATTTAGCCTTTATAATTTTTAAATGTGAATTTACGGAAATGCCCTTCAAGGCAAAGACGTTGACTTTTGTTGATCATCTTGTCATGTCATGTCATGTAAGATCCATTTTCTCAGCGTATCCTCATAGTACTCGTCGCTACGAATGCGTGGGCGTAAATGAAACGTGATTTGGAGTTATAACGAAGAAGTTATGGGCCAATAAAAATAGGGACAAAATAGTCATTTAAATATTTTCTAGAATGCTCCAGATTTTTGGAGCAAAATCTGGAAAGCCACGTGTGTGGTCCAGATTGAATGAAAGAAGAAACGGACAGTTGGGAGAAGAGATAAAGGAGAGAAAGAAGGGGCGGGACGCCCAACAGAAAGAAGGGAGGAGAGAAAGTGACTAATAGGGAGAGCAGGAAAGGAGGGAGAGGAGAAGCACGTGATCCACGACCCGTTTCTCCTTTTTCGACCCGACTCGGACGGTAACCATGGAATCCGGCGGTTTTTTGTCTATTTTTCTGGTGACTCACATCACCTAACCACCTAGAACCAACTCCACGACCTTCCTTCTTCACATTCCACCCAAAAAATGAAGGAATTGGGCTCTAAATTATGAAGTTTGAAGCCGTCAGCTCCGACGACAACCCGTGAGTCTCTAGGCGGCGATCCATCATATCTGAATGCAATCTCATTGATCCCCACCATCAAACAACTCTCTTTGAACCCATGAACAAACCCCAACCAACCATAGAGGTGGTGAAGCACAGGAGAAGTCGAATCAATGCACACCCAAATTCTAGGGTCCCGACGAGTTCATGGCGATTTGAGGCTTTTCTCGATCAAATTGGGCTTGGCCACATGTATAAAACTTGTTCTACTCGCTAAGATATTCATTTATGTGAAGTTTAAGAATTTTTAGAAATAATTGATTTTTTTCAGCAAGTCGGGGCAATCGACAGCCTTGTACGGCGACGTGTGGGCCGAGGCATCCCCTGACCTTCATAGGCTAAATTTGATTCTCCAATTCCGTATGTGAAGTCCGATTGACGAATTTTCGTCGTTCGAACCTAGTTCCATTAAGGTCCGCCACTTGATTATTATAACAATCGACGATTCGACGGTTGGATCGTCACCAAACCTTGATATGTTATAGTACGTAATATTCCAACTTACGAATCTTCTCGAATAGAATATGTAAGTTATGTGTTTTATTGATAAGAATTCTAAGACGTGATTTGATAATTGTTCTAGGCGTTGATTGTTCGTGGCGCCTCAATATTCGTGCTAGGGAGTTGTAGCGCGGACCTCAGGTGAGTGGGTCTTTTTCCTTTTTATAGTATATATATTTACCTTACGATTTTCCAGAAATGTTTTAAATTGATTATGCATAGAATGCCATGATTTAAATGTGTTATATTTAAATATTGCATTGTGATGAGATTTTTGGTTATGCCAAATGATCATACGGAGGTGCAGATAAGTTTAGGTGAGTTATTATGTGATTGAAATGGTTGAATTATATGAGCACGCATATATTCATTTAGAGCTCATCATTGTTGCACCCCTGTGTTAGTGCTCCCGCCCCGAGCCAGGGCACAACCTTCACGTGATTGTTCACCTCCCGCATCGCACACTCTCCTTGGATCCAAGTCTGGTGCCAGCCTGTCGTACAGACCACAATAGGTGGTTCCAACTTGTAGGTGACTAGCGCATAACGCTAGCTTTCACGTGATCGTAGCACTAGAGCGTACATATCTACACCTAGCCTGTCGTACAGGCCACACTAGGTGACTCCGACTCGTGTGCTAGCATAGACTGATGAGCAATAGGTCCAGTCGTACAGGTCACATCAAGGTGACTCTGATTGACATGTTAGTTTAGACTGATCTCACACCTGGCTTACATTTATTATTGCTGAAATATTGTGGCATGGTATGCTTTTGTTTTTACTGCACTTGTGCATTCATTTTTGTACTTACGTAGTTTTATTATTTTTCTAGAAACTATACACGTTTTACGATGATAGGTTATAACATTTTCAAAAGGTTTTTATTAAAACTTTATTTTCAGGCCCACTCACCCTTGTTTTTCGTCCCTCCAGGTTCTAGTAGTAGAGTTTTCGTACCGACGAGGATTATCGGCAAACCTTGGGGTAGACGATTACCATAGATGGTATAATTCTCACCCTATTTTACCGTACTGTATTTATGCTCTGTCATCATGTGTGAAATGAATTCATACCCGCTCACAGCGCACTCTTGTACTTAGGCACTTAGGTTTAAATTTATTTACATCTTTCGCATCAATACACTTTATGGCTTCGTCACCTTCTAGGTGTCGGCTAACACAGCTCGATTCGGAATCCTAGTAGACATCTTGGGTCGGGGTGTGTCATTTTACATATAACAAAGTGGTATATTCTTTATGAAAATGGGTACTGTATAAATAAATTATGGGTAAAAATAAAAGATTTAAAAACTATAAGTACAAATAAAAATTGAAAAATATGGGCACAAAAATAAATTAAATATATTGGTACAAATTAGCCACTTATTACTACAGTCTATTGATATTCCTCTTCACTTCTAAGTTAGAGGTCTTAGATTCGATTCTCGCCAAATGCGAGTTTAAGCCATATTATTGCTAACCCATTGTGAGACTAAGCTTACCTCCTCATCTTAGTGTAGATAATATCGTTTGTTCACAAAATTAAAAAAAAAATGATTGCACGTTGAAAATGGGGTGCAAATTAAAAATTAAAATATATGACACAAATTTTAGGCATAAGCATAAATATTCCAAATGTAATGGTTTTAACCCATTTCACAACAAGCAAATTGCAATTAAATTTAGATTAAAAGATTACCAGATCATTGATTAAAAAACAAAAAACAAAAAAGAAAAGAAGGTTCCCTACGTGTGACTGTGTGAGAAAACTACCCAAAAAACAAAAAATAAAAAAAGTCCCGCGAGTCAAAGGACGTGAAAGCCATTAAAATTTTTGTGAAACTGCCCAAACGCCCCCGCCACTCACCAAGCACTGTTATTCACACACGCGTCATCTCTTGCCTCTTCCACGTGTCGCCCTGCCAGAAGCTAGCCGGCGGTCATCTCCACCACAATCCCTGCGTCCTCCCCACACCCAACCAAACCAAAGTCTTAAATATGTCTATTTATTTACGATTTACCCACGACACATTAAAAAATCTCTCGAAGAGAGAGAGAGAGGCACAACTCATCACAGACACGGTGGCTAACCGCCTCATATTTTTAAAAACATTGGCATTTTAGAGAGATAGAGAGAGAGCTAGAGAGAGAGAGAGAGAGAGAGAGAGAGAGAGAGAGAGTTGATTGTTCCGTCACCGTCGCTTCCTCCGAAACCCCAACTCTTCCTCCGTATAACCGTTTCTCCCGCTTTCACGCGAAACTCGGTTTATCCGTTTCGCTCTCTCCGCAAAATCCCAATTCCCAACAATATCACAGAAAAAAAAATTAAAAAAATCCAAATGAAACTCCTAACCATAATCACAACCATAACCGCCGCCCTCCTCAGCCGCCACGTCATCATCCCCACCCGATCCCAATCCCAATATCCCCCAATTATTTCCCTCTAATTCCATATGCATCCCTTCTGCTGCATCTCCACGCTCTCCGATCACTCACCAGACCTCCACATGACCTCCTTCGGCTCCAGATCCGACACCCACACCCGCATCGCCAAAATCGACCCGAACAGCGTCAACAATCACAGCTACAGCCACAGCCATTGCAGCGCTGACTACGGACGCCTCAGTCAGCGCACCACGGCGGCTGCTGCTGCTGCCGCCGTGGCAGTCGTGGCTCGGCCACCCTCGGCAAGGGAGCAGCCGGTCGACGTCCAGATAAACGACATCGTCGGGAATGGCGTGTCCGGAATTCTGTACAAGTGGGTGAATTACGGCAAGGGGTGGCGGCCGAGGTGGTTCGTTCTGCAAGACGGAGTTTTGTCGTATTATAAGATTCACGGCCCTGATAGGATCGTCGTTACGGTTGAGACTGAGAAAGGATCAAAAGTCATCGGCGACGAATCGATGCGGCGGATTTCGAGGCATAAGAACGGCATTCCTCACCAGCTCCGCCGCAAGCCTTTCGGCGAAGTCCATCTCAAGGTTCTCGGTCTCTCTCGATTTTCATTTCTATATGATTAAATCAATTTTTATTAATTCCAATGTCAGTTCGAATTCTAATCCGGTCCACATTTTCCTCGTTGATCGTCGAGCGTTTAATTGTTATTTTATTTTTTTAATTTTTTGTATTTGATTAGATACGTCTTAATTTGATCAAATTCTGTTAATTATATTTTATTTGATTTGTGCTTGATTCTAAATCGAATTTGATGATTTTTGATGGTTTCATTCTCAGGTTTCGAGCGTCCGCGAAAGCAGATCGGATGATAAGAGGTTTTCGATCTTCACAGGCACAAAGAGGTTGCATTTGAGGGCAGAGACTCGAGAAGATCGACACGAATGGGTGGAAGCGTTGCAGGCTGTGAAAGACATGTTCCCGCGGATCTCCAACAGCGAGTTGATGGCTCCGGTCGACAATGTCGCCCTTTCAACTGACAAGGTGAGGCAGCGGCTTGTGGAAGAAGGTGTTAGGGAGGCAGCCATTCAGGACACGGAGCAGATAATGAGGACTGAGTTCGCCGCGTTGCAGAACCACCTCTTGCTGCTCAAGCAGAAGCAGTGGCTCCTTATTGACACGCTGCGACAGTTAGAGGTATGAAACCTTATGCCGGTTGAAATTCGGAGTATTCTTCTTTGGTTTCCTACAATGCAGAAATTCTAATTTTCTTAAAACCACCAAGTTATTTGTTAAGGGGTTGTTTGGTTATAGTGTGTTTCATCTTGTGGATTAGTCATTGTTGTGATTCATTTGTGTAGAGTGGGAAAATGAGGCTTATATTTCTCTCTCAAACTTCTGTACATTATAATTTTGAATATAATCAATCTTCCTAATTGTGTTTGTCTGATCGCAAGTGGTGGATTACCCTAGTTCATAGGGCCTTCCTCTTCAACCCACTGCGTCCCTCCCTCGTAGAGTAGGATATCGCTTGTATAAAAAAAAAAAATTGTGTTTGTCTGATCTTTGAGCTTGAGTGAGTTGAGTGTTGGACTGTTAGTTAATGGAAGGAGTAAAGGATTCATTGCAATAGCACTTGACTAAAAGATGACATTGATCCTGCACAAACCAGACTATTCGTATAGTTTTCCGTACTCTTTTGAAAAGGTGAAAAAAACCATTGAAATGACTAAAAATTGGCTGGTGCTAGTTCTATATTTTGTAGATTGTTTGTCTGAAAATTGACGTGGGCTGAGTGTTTTCTGCATATGGCATGACCTTTTTTCTAGGGGCATGGGTAATGTGTTATGTGTCGAAGGATTAATGGAGGTTAAATAACAGGGTATTTACGGGTTTGTGGAGGCTAAATATGGAGTGTTTAGGATGCTACAACAACCTTAATGTGGTTTTAATTCTATATTTTATGGATTTTTTGTCTGAAAATTGATGTGGTTCTAATTCTATAATTCTATGTTTTTATGATCTGAGATGATGCCAAAATAAGACTACGCCTCTCTTTTTGCGGTTTCTACAAGAACACGTTTTACTATTGTAGCCTTACCTCCACGTTCCACCTCTTATTTATGAAATATGGAGGGTCAAGCTATGAGTTTTTAAGGAATTAGCTTATCCAGGATGGTTTAAATTCTCTAATGTTTGCAGTTCTGTTTTACTTCCAGGTGGAAATATGTTACTTGGATTTCTTTTTCATAGCTACCTCTGTTTTTTTTTTTTTTTTTGAACAAATGATATTTCTACACTAAGGGGGTAGGGGAGTGGGCGAAGCCTCACAATAGGCTAGCAACAATGTGGTTTGAGTTCCTTGGTTTTAGCATCAAAATGTTTGAGAACTAAAAGTGCTTTCATCAAATTCAAAATGCCCTAAAGGCCAACCTGCTTTTCCCATACCCCATTTTCATAATGTTAGCACCTGCAAAACTACCCCATGCACTCCTTAAAAGGTCCCATGCCCCATTTTCATAATGTTAGCACCTGCAAAACTACTCCATGTACTCCTTAAAAGGGCATATATCCATAGACCCTCACTCAACTAACTACTCATGCTAGATTTTTTTTTTTTCTTTTTGTCTCTTAAAAAAAAAGGAGAAATTTAATTGAATGAGGAATTTATTATTATTGCCTAAAGAAAAGAGTTGTGGACTGATGGCATATTACTAGATACGAAAGATGGGATATTACTAGATACCAAAAGAAGGAAATTGTACAACGCTGACCATTTCGCTAATGTTTATTAAGCAATATTTTTATGAGGTATCTTGTGTTCATACAAAAGTTTGCTTTCTTAAGAGTTTAACTTCGGGTGCAAGGATTTTGGCTCGTCATTTACTTCATTGTTTCTTGCTAATAAATTGATATTGATACTGTTTTTTGTAGACAGAAAAGGTAGATTTGGAGAATACAGTGGTAGATGAGAGCCGACAGTTGAAAGATTCCGGGGATTCCTCTAGATCAAGGCAAGACAAATTCAGTGGTATGCATTTAGTAGAAATGGTGTTCTATCATAATTTATGCTATTTTAGTCCATCATGGTGTTCCATCATGATTTATGCTAATTTAGTCCAGCATTGATATTAACTTTTCAGAAGGGAGTGCAAGTGAATCGGATGAGGATAATGAAAGAGTTGATGCTGCAGAGGAAGAAACAGATGAAGAGGACAATGCTTTCTTTGATACTCGTGATTTTCTATCATCAAGTTCTTTTAAAAGTAATGGGTCCGAGTATCGGATATCATCTGTGTCTTCAGACGATGAAGGGATAAATGCCATTGAACCAGAAGATGGTCTTGATCCATCTATGGGATCTGTTGGAACTAACTTTCCTCTTGTCAAGCGCCGTAATAAGTTGCCGGACCCTGTTGAAAAAGAGAAGAGTGTTAGTCTTTGGTCAATGATTAAGGATAACATTGGGAAGGATCTCACAAAAATATGTCTTCCTGTTTACTTTAATGAGCCTCTATCTACTCTACAAAAGGGTTTTGAGGATTTGGAATACTCGTATCTCCTCGATCGAGCATATGAATGGGGTAAAAGGGTAAAGACCTCAAAGCCATCCTCAATGCAATGCTGTTAAGAGTCTCTTCGCAACATTAGATTTCTTAAATGAGTTAAATCATCTCGGTGCTTTCATGACTCATTTTTGAGTTTCTTTTATGCCATGCAGGGTAATAGCCTTATGAGGATACTTTATGTGGCTGCTTTTGCTGTGTCTGGATATGCATCAACTGAAGGAAGAATTTGCAAGCCATTCAACCCATTATTAGGGGAAACATACGAGGCTGACTATCCAGACAAAGGCCTCCGATTCTTCTCAGAGAAGGTGTGAAAATGTCTTCAGACCTGAATCCGTAGTATACACTATTCTCTTGTAGACCTTCTGTTCAGCATTTGACTAGTAATTTAATTCTGAGAATTGCAAGTTTTCTCTTTACAAATTGACTGGTGCATTTATCAAGTAAATCAAATGGTTTTAACTTGTCTAGTGAAAACATTGAATCTTATATTTGATGCCACTGTTCGCTCAATGTTGAGCAATGTATTTTGAACCTTTAATTTGAGTCATGGGAAGAGAAGTATTGTAATGCAACGAAGCTTGAAATAAATAGGTTTAATTGATATTTCATAATGAGTCAAAATATCTAGAAATATTTGTTTAAATGAATCTAAACATCTAGCCTTTGAGATTTGATAGTTTGAAGCTCCCGGGCAGGCCGATTTCTCAATAGGTTATCTGATAAAGTAGAAAGGGATTATACCAGAAAGAAATGAGCCTTGTTTGAGCAGCTAACTAAAGTAACGATAAAAAATATCAGTTAAGCATATGCCTTTTTTCATTATGGTTTATATTTATCGACTTAAAACACGCTGACAATATCATTATTGTTCTATTTCTACTATGTATCAAACAGTAAAAATCCTTGTATTTGGGTGTCAGGTTAGTCATCACCCCATGATTATCGCTTGCCACTGTGAGGGTCAAGGATGGAAATTCTGGGGAGACAGCAATTTGAAGAGCAAATTCTGGGGTCGCTCGATTCAGCTTGATCCTGTTGGTGTCCTGACCTTGGAATTTGATGATGGGGAAGTTCTTCAGTGGAGTAAAGTATGAAGCTGCCCCACTCAGCTATTGTTCATTATTTTCTAAGGTCGTGTCTAAAAATGGAACTCTTTCTGGCCAGGTTACAACGTCCATTTACAACCTTATCTTGGGAAAGCTTTACTGTGATCACTATGGGACAATGCGATTACAAGGAAAGAATGAATATTCATGTAAGCTGAAATTTAAGGAGCAGTCTATCATTGACCGAAATCCCCACCAGGTACTATTTTCTTTTTTCAATTTTTATTTCATTTAAGTTTTTGGTCTCTGCATTGGCACTTAACACATTTATTTTTTATTCTTGTTTCCATTAGGTACATGGTATAGTTCAAGATAAGAATGGGAAAACGGCTGCAACAATGTTTGGCAAATGGGATGAGAGCATGCACTACGTTTTAGGAGACTGTTCAGGGAAGGGAAAAGGATCCGACTCTTTATCTGACTCCCGCCTGCTCTGGAGGAGGAACAAGCCGCCCAAGTTTCCAACTAGATACAACTTAACTCGCTTTGCCATCACAATGAATGAACTCACACCTGGACTGAAGGTGATTATTTGATAGTTTATTCCTTTGTTTGATCCGTCTTATCTAGATATTACTGGTATGGAAAGTACTGTTTGAAACGATGAACTGCTAGCAGATTATGATTCCTTTAAGTTTGATCTCGTGCAGGAGAAGTTGCCCCCAACAGATTCAAGGCTCAGACCCGATCAAAGGTATTTGGAAAATGGGGAGTATGAAATGGCAAATGCAGAGAAGTTGAGGCTAGAACAGAGACAACGGCAGGTGATATTGCATTTCAACTATACGTATCACATTTTAACTCCACATATGAGCACCTGCCCGGTGTCAATATAAACTAAACCTAGGTTTCGGGAATAATAGTAAAACTAAAAAACTGTTTAGCACGAAATCAAAACAACCGAACACAGGTTTAATTCATGCAGTTCTAACCTTTCAATAAGGATGAATCTAAGTGTTGGGCCTTATAGTAATGAGAAAGGCACGTACATGAACCGTTTAAGCTTCTTGAAACAATGACATTCTTGGGCAAAACCAGTCGGACCCTTCTGTACGTTAGCTGGGGTTTCCTTACTTCAAATGTATTTACTGGTCTATGGTAATTGATGGGATGGTGCTTTAATGTCGAATTCAGGCACGAAAGATGCAAGAGCAGGGTTGGAAACCGCAGTGGTTTGCAAAGGATAAAGGAAGCGACACATACAGCTACACCGGTGGATATTGGGAGGCAAGGGAACAAGGAAACTGGGACTCATGTCCTGACATTTTTGGGCAAGTCCCTTGTGAACCGCAACTTGACTGAAGTTTATATTTTTTTCTGGTTCACCAATTATTATTCATTTTTTTCTTCTCTGAAATGGGATGGTGGATGCTGCCGATTTCGAGCAGTTATAGGGTCCTCCCTTTATTTGCATATAAAGTAAAAACTGAATGAAAGGTCTTGGCAGGCAATAAAAGTTTAATTTTTTTTTTTCACCTCTCTTTTATGCGATGAGTTCGGTATTATTGGAGTCGAGTGAATGAACGTAAATACTAATGGGTGAACAAAGTTGGAAGAAGCAAAATTGGTTGGTGAAAATAAGATTTGTCTTGATTTTTGGGCTTGTAGGAGGCCAGCCCAACCCCAGTGAGTAATTGGTGGAGTCGGGCTTAGGGTTTCTTTTTGAGGTAGCAGGATATTACTTAGCATTGTATGTAGTTTTCGTGATCAAATGGAAACAACTTACATAAACTATGCATGTCCAACGTGAATCGCAGCAAAACTCATATGGGATATGTCTAGAACTAAAGAAAATCTATATCCAACCGACGAGAAAATAACTCGCAAGGGTTAAGCCTTGCAAGCCAGTGAAGCATTGATCATTATGAGGCACTTTCGATATGTGTTAGAATTTTCTTCTCATAGTCTTTTGTCAAATGTACAAGTTACACGACCCACAAAACCCCACAGCCACAAGTACGAATAACAATCGTCGTTCTAAGATTTGAGGTTGAGCAGAATCCATATCCACTACAGAAGACCTTCCTCAACATAGTAAGAGAGTGCCAACAACTATGAAGGCTCTTCTTAACATAGCGAAAAAGAGCAACCACATTTAGGAGGTGGAAGATGGTTAGAAGATTGAAGAAACAAAGAGGAGAAGAAATGTAAGAGATCAAGAAGGATTGTTACTGATCGATGCCAGAGCCAAAGACAAAAGTTTGCATTGATTTTATTCTTAATTTTCTCTATTGGTTAAGATTTTTTCTCTCTACATTGTACGTAGTTTCAATCATGTTGTACGGATTTGCTTGTTTCTCTTCCATCGATATAAATGGGGACTGGTATTCGGTATTATTTTCTTTTGAGATTGGAGAGAGTAACAACATTAGACCATTAATAAGTTGAATGTATATTGGATCTTAACTGTAAGCCGTGCCTACACTCCAAAGTAACCGAAAAAATACGTATGTGTTGTGCACAGAAAAAGCTCTCCCCTCTCTCTAGAAATCCCACCTCCCCTTGCTCTGGAAAATTTTTAATTGTGACGGGAACACAAGTGGTACACTACGTGTTTTTATGTAAGTGGTAGAAAATTTTATTTTTTAAGTTATTAACATTTTAACATACATATCTCATCACTAACACGTGGTATACCACCTCGTGTATCGGTCACATTGAAAAATCTCTCCTTGCTCCGCTCCCAACCGTAGTTGATTCCAATTGCCGTTTTGAGAGTCAGTGGCATGTTTTCCCGACGTACATCATCGTTTCCTTGGTGTTTGTTACCAACTTTCTGGTTTTCTCTCTTTCCCTTCTTATTTTCTTCGTATCTTCCAAACCCTAATCTCAAGTTTGAGTCCCCTCCGCTGCAAACCCATTTTTCCTTCATGCTTCCCCACATCCATCTCCTCACCTAGCCATAGATTAGACTTGGAAGTGCTTGACCGGCTTGAGTCTCTAGATCCAAACCTCATAGCCCCTTGCAATACCGGTTTGCGGGAAAACTTGGACGAAGTGTGGTACAATTTGTGTCGTAACAAGGGTGTTTTACACACCCGTTTGCCCTCCCCCCGTTCGTTTGTTTGTCTCATTTCATGGATTTTTTTGCAGGTGTTGCTATCAAAGGTTGGGATCTCGGTGGTTCAATTTGCTTCGGCATTTCAAGATCTGATTTATAGTTTGGGTGTGTTTTTGGATGTGGGTTCGCGTGGTCCTGCACTGCTTTTGCGAGACTCAACTTGGCGTTGTCTCCATTGGTGTGGCTGCAGTTGCAGTCGGTGCAGCTACAGATGCTTATTGCCGTTTGTTGTTGGTAAATAGGTTTTTTTTTTTTTTTTTTTTTAGGTGTTTTGCTTTCTTGTCTATTGCTGGGCCTTTGCTTGTGTGGGCTTCTCATGATGTTTTGAGTTGTCGTCTGTAATTTTCTCTCTTTTCTTAATGAAATATTTATTTTTTGATTAAAAAATAAAAAGAAAATTAACGAAAAGTTCAAAAACAAGAAAAAGTAAAAATATGATTTTTCGTTAAAAATGTACAGTACTATGAGTGTTTCGTTAAAACTCCCAAAAATAAAATAAAACATACGTATGTGTTGTGCTTTTGTAGTTGCCATTTCGAGGGGTTCAACTTGTTCTACTAGGGTTTATATTTATCATAAGACAGTTGAATTATATATCCATTAAATGGGAGTTCAAATTGTAATAATATGGATTGCAGGAGCTGACATATCATATTCAGCTCACGTTTAGACAGTCAGACTTTATCCGTGGCTATTATCTACAACATTACATACCTTCTGTCTACAAATCATTTCATTTAATTAAATAAATACACAATCAAATGTCCTCACATATATTGTAGGCCTCTTTAATCTACTTTCTAAGAATTATTCCCCTCAAATTACCAACTACTAGCTAGTGATATTACATAATCAAATCTAATCTTGTATATAGTTCTTTGACCACTTACATTTTCCTATTGTATTATCATAGATCCATGGTAACGTTAGAACCACGAATATTCTACTAATAATATTTGAAAATATGATGCGATCAGTCGTTCGTATCCGTGATAACATTAATTCTTATTGTAATCGTGGGACTTAAAGTGCATTAAGAAGTAGAATATGCTTACAAATTGCACAATTAATGCATCGACAACTATGATGCAACAGCGTGCATTTCGGCAGTTGCCATGAGCAACAAATCTACCATTAACGTTTGAAGTCAGCTGCTCATGCACATTGGTTGTGACCCTTTTTGTAAAATCAAAATGCATTAACAAGTCGAATTTGCCTACGAATCACACAATGTATCAACAGCTACGATCTATCATCGAGCATTTGGGCGACTACTCGCGGTAGCATAATCGTACCACCTGTAATCTGACAGTGGGAAGATACTCTCACCTTATGTGTGGCACCCTCTGATGTGCTTCTCATTTCTGCAACGCATTCGGTGATGGATGGATGTGTGACGCATCGTACCGGAAACCGTAAACATCCAGCATTCTCACTCTCTTGCCCGTCCAATCAATCCTGAGCGTTCAAATTTTCCATACGGTTAACAAATACCATAGTCTCATCTAATCCCACAATTTTTTTTCTTTGTTTTTTGTTTGCTGTGAAGACAGTCGTATAAGCATGAAACTGGTGACTAAATTTAAAAAACAGAAAATGCTTTGGACTGATCAGTAATGGTGATTTGTTTTCTTCATAGGTTTCAAACACCTCCGGCAGAATCCTGGGCTGCCTTTCTATTAACAGTTCATATATATATATATATATATATATATATATTACATACTGAAATCCTTCTGCAGGCAGATGAGGCAAACGAGGTCCTTTTTTTGTCATGTCATGTCATATTTTGTATCCCCAAAATATTTTCAAGAGGTTGCTTATTTGACATGAGATTGATGAGCTGCTTCTGCTGCTACTGCACCTGCTTTTCTTGTAAGTTGTGAAACCTACCGGAAAGGGGGAGGGAGACGAGAGCTTTTAGTTATTTGTTTCGATTCACCATTCTGTCTGTTGGGTTTTCGACTTCTGCTATGGCCCATTTTTTGAGTCACCCGCCAAACATTCTTAGCTGCATAACCATATACACTGCCTCGGAAAGGTTTCACGGTTTTTTTGTCTTTTCTCGCTGGTACGGTATTTTTATTTATCTCTCATATCACATAACTTAAACAATGTAAGATTGTCTTATAAAGTATTTTGCCATACATAACATGTATTACATGCACGTGTAACATATGCATGTACAAGCACTCGCAATCTAAATTATTGTGCGCTACTATGTGCACTAGCTTATTCTTTCACTCATTATATATTGCCATATTGGTTTGTTATCTATAAAGTAAGTAAGCTTAGCAGCACTCAAACGATAACCTAGAAACGCATCTGAGAACCTAACGTTTTCACTCATAGTTATTAGCATTAGGGTAAAGCAAATACTATGCAAGTATGCATGATATATAGGTAATTACTCGAAACTAAATCAGTATCCCAAACTATCTAATAAAATCATTTATATTTTGTGTTTATCAGAAAATGACCAAGATTCAAACGTTTGTAACTTTGTATCGTCAATATCAACTATATATAAATTAAAAAAAAAAGAAATAAAATCGATTTATGATAATATTTAATTTGTTATGGAAATTCCAAGGCTTGCTCACACAACTCTTTTTGTTTTTACATACATATTTGGGCTTTCTTTTCTCAAACCCCACAAAGCGTACAATCCAAGTGAAAGGATAGGTGCAGGTTTGGGATCATTGAGCAAAAGAAAATTATACCACAACCCCAAAGATGTATAGATTACACCCTCTTTAGAGAAACAGTAAAAAAGTACAAAAATAATAAAAGAAGATCAAGTTGCATGACGAAGTTAAAACAAACTTACACGTGACTTTTATAATTGACATGAGACAACATATATCCGTGTTAAATAAGTTAATATCGATAGAAAGTGTAAAGAGTGACTTTTGACTAAGCAATGAGTTGTCTACCAGAGTTCTACCCCAATAATGTACCCTTGATTTAGTTACAAGACAAGTATTCCAACTGAGGAGCGGCTGATATAGTTACCGTTTTTCCATTATATAATCGTGTGAATGTCATTTCATCAACTCAATTTTCTCTTTGAAGCTAAATCGACAAGTTGGCGTGCTTTCTGCAGAATGGCCAATGTGCAGTATCTAGTCTGGCTGATGTGTAATTCTGAGCCAGGAACAAGTTACAGCTTAAGCTGGTTTGGGCTGGGATCTGAGGAAGGAGAATGGATTACTTTTCCCCCAAGATTTGAGTTTTAGCTTTTTAGAGCAAGACCCAGCCACCCAGCCCATGCACTATATTCTTGTTCTAGTGATGCTCTTTTTCGCATCAAAACACACACAAAACTTCCAGTGACGCTCTTCTTTCCTCCTTGGTTTTCAAAATATGTGATGCATGGGGAGAAGTCAGTTTTTTTTTTCACCGATAATCCGAGGTAGTATTAGTATATATGATAGTTTAAAGCTTGATTAATATCATGAAGAATATATAGGATCTAATTACCAAGGGGACATATAAAATACAAGTATCAACAATAACATGTGAACAATAGCATATGATCGTTTCCTTAGGCTCTCGCGAGTTGTTGATTGTTGGTTTTTATTCCTCACTTCGTATAATTAAGTGAACTTGGTTCGCATTAACTTTCAGTTTTGAGCTCATTTTGACATTTTAAATTGTTGGACATATTTAGAATCCCATAATATAAAAATTTAAAATAATAAATTTCTAAGTAATTAAAAAACTCTGGGTAATTGAATAGATGTTGAAATTCCAAAGTTTTTGGTAGAAATTTTTGGAGTGAAATTAGAACCATGAGGTGTTATCCATATAACAATAACAAAGCCTTATCCTACTAAGTGAAGTCAACTATATAAATCCTAGATCGTCACTGCGCTAAGTCTTCCGTTAGCTTCAAGTACTTCATATCTTTTTTTTATTGTCTCTTTCAAAGTATTTAGATGTCTTCCTCTACCTCTTTTGTCATTCGTCTCATAGTCGCATCTTATAACCAAAGCATCTGTAGGTCTTCGGTTCACCTATCCAAACCATCTTAACTAATTTTTTCTCATCTTATCCTCAATTACAACACTCCTATTTTACCTCAAATATCCTCATTCTTAATCTTATCATTTCTCGTGTGCCCACGCATCCAATGAAACATTTTCATCTTCGTTACATTAATTTTTTGCATGTGTTACTTTTTGACCGCTCAACATTTTGTGCCATAAAGTATCGCTGGCCTTATTGCCGTCTTACAAAAATATTTCTTGAAACTTTTGTGGCATACGGCTATCGCACAACACACCTGATGCACTCTTCCAATTCATCTGTCCAACTTGTATTCTATAGTTGAGATCTCCATCGAGATCTCCATCTAATTCTCTGTTATTTTGCAAAATAAATTTAAGATAACGAAAATGTTCACTCTTTAGTACTTTCTGATTTTCAATCCTCACCTCTGTCTCATCTGGACTCCCATTCTACTGAACTTGCATTCTTTATATATACTTTGTTTTTAACCTATTTAAGCGAAGGCCCTCAACTTCTAACGTGTTATCCTATACAAAACAAAAGGAAAAGGTTGATTGTTTGTTGAATTATTTGTCCGACGACTAATGATTTCATTCATTCGATCTGTCCGTCACAAACATATCGTGAGTGAGTGAGTGACTCGCACTACCACAAGGACTGGATGAACATTGCAAGTGCAATTGAATCTGCTATTTACTACTTGTTTGGGAAATATCACATTGAGTGCATGACCTCACCGCCCACTTTCCATTCACCACTCAATTCCCTCCTCTTCTATTCCTCTCTTCAATTATTAACAGTTTGCATTTTATCATATAATGTTTTGGCATCTAACACAAAATTTTCAAATAACTTAAATATATAACCTGATGGATAGAGTTTTATTTTTTATTTTTATTATATATATATATATATATATATATATAAATAGAAAATTTAATGGAGTTAGAGTAAGGTAACAAATTAATGGTTTCATAAGTTAGTACGACAAACCGTATAAAATTTTAGTTCATGTAACAAATTGAAAAGATAAAAGTTCATATGTCATTTTAAAAAATTACGGGAAAGTCATTAATGCAGTGGAAATGTTTGGTCGTTGGTTTTTTATATTTACATTTAGCTAAACAATTGAGGATTGTTGTGTTTTTGTTCTCCCCTCGCATGTGTGATCGCCTAAACACGCAGTTGCTTCTTTTGTGTCTCGTAATCGTGGAGTACACCGGTATGGTTGGGTTTGATATGGTGCTCGAATGTTTGTTGCTTATGATGTGAACTAGGTTTTAATAAAACTTCTATGGATTGAAAAAAATATATATATAGTTTTATCAATGAGTATAAATTAAATATTGTTTTGAAACTGATTGGTACATCTTATTTTGGTCAAGTTCTGTTTCTTCGTTGGCAAAAATGGGAAGGAAGAAATAATTTAATTTTCATTTTTCAGAAACCATAAACCTCATGTTGCTCATGTGATTTTGGTAGCAGCTCAAGTGGATAATGGTACAAGACTGCGTTTAGTGGTCTCCCTATATGGAGTCCAATGTTGCGACCTCGTCAGACACGTACACTGCACCAACACTACACGTATATCTCGACCGGATAATGGATAGATGCTCCTAATATTGTGAGACGTTCCGATTGGGATGACCAAAGATTGAAGGGGGCATAGCGACAATCTTGAAATTTGATACCCTAAATCTCTCCAATGGTTATACGGATTGACTAGTCTTGACGGTCCTTACGACATGGATAGTCCACGAGGTGTAACCATGAAACAATGACTCGCGCTACCGTGCCTCATGAGTTGGATTAAATATGTGGTATGGAAAGTCACATCTAGACATACCATCGAATGGAGACCTCGTAGATCTATTTACATGGTTATAGAAAGAATCAAAAAGTTCTTCTATTGAGGAAGCGATAGACACTTATAGATGCTCTCAAACTGGCTTGACATAAGGATATTAAGGAGGTTTGTGTGGAGGGGGACTCAAAGTTTGTGCTTGACGTTGTTTTTGGTGGATGTGCTACACCATGGAGGCTCAATGCTATTATTGTTAACGTTCGTTATCTATGTGGTTTCTTCCTTCATATTACCTCGAAACATGTGGGATAGGGAGCTAATTTTGTTGGTTAATGCCATGTTTTTTGTTGGTCAATCATGTTGTAGGAGAATGACTTACATGAAACAGATTCACTGTCATTATAGTGTCTAGATCCAATATTACGAGCAAGTTTCACTTCATATCATTGAATTATTAGATTGAGACGTCACGTGACAGTGAACTCATTTTGTATAAGTTACTCTCTTGTTGCAAAGCATAATGTTTAATTGATTGGGTATAGGTTGTGAGAGGGGCTTTACTTTGTGGTGACTCTTTTGCTTTTCAGATTACTGTTGAGTAAAATTGATGGCATACTATTTATCTGTACAGTGTAGTATAATTCAACGGTTGAATCGTTGATTGAGTTGTAATTTGTAATGTACTAATTTCATTTACAAATGTTGCACATCACATTCACATCTACGTGGTTTAAAAAATTTAATTCTTGTTCATTTCAAGATTTTTTTATCATTTTATTAAAATAATAGAACCATAGATGTGAAACATACGATCTTACAAAATTATATTTATTTATTTGAACAACTAAATGTCACAAAGCTTAAAAACAAAACTTTGAATATTTCTTAAATAGGATTTCTTGGGCATTGAGTATTTTATTTGTTGCATATTTTTGTATTCATTAACTATTATAACTATGTGAAAGTGTGTTTTCTTAAGATGAAACCAAGAAAAATTATAACTTATTACAATACGTATCGTTTATATTAATACATAACTGGTCTCAAATTGACACCGAAATTGTTTTAGGAAAGTTGTACTATATTTATTATTTAATATCTGGAGATTAGGAGATCCAACAGAAAGGCGAATGATACAATGATTGTGTATTATTGGTGGATGTAGACTGTAGATATATCCTTGAGTCCTAGACTAATGGTAGAAGAGAATGATATAGTTGTTCTACTAATTATTTATCCATATTATTGGTCAATTAACTCGTTGGCGGACATAAATTCGAATTATATTAGTAAGTGGCCAATCCAAATCATCAAAGTGTCTTTCTTGTATGCAAAGTTGGGGTTCTATAAGACCATTACCAAACACTAATCAAACTTTATTTTTAATTCACTTATTTAAAATATGCATTCAAAGATTTATATAGGCATAATTGTGTAGAAAGTCGTCTAGGTATTATCCATACCTAGGTTTATTTTTTATTTTTTATTTACAAATGCGAACTATTTGGTGCTTTTTCCTGTCCTGTTTATCTGAGTTGATCAGAAGGGAGGGGGAGGGGGGGGAATTAAAAAATGTTTTGTTGTGTGGTTCGACACAAGTCATTTGTTGCATATATAAATAAATAAAATTTCACATCAAAAAAGTGTCATAATAATCTTACAATATAAAAGACTTTTGGATAAAATTCAGATTTGAACATGTTCATTCAACTTGACCTCGCTTAAAGTATTAGACCTTAAATTGGAGGCTATTAAGATTGCTGTCGGATTTATAGTAGGACTCACGTTGATCCGTGGACCGTGGCACAACAAAAAAAATACAGTAAACTACGATGGGTGAAACAAATCCTATAAAATTGGTAAATCGTAACTTGACGTTGGTTTCTTAGCTTGAAAGAAAGACATCCCTCATTAGAAACTTCATATATGCAAATTATCGATCCCACGTACACAAACAAATAGACTCGACTGAATGCATTATTGGTTGATGTATACATAATGTTGAACTAATGATGGAAGGTTGAGAACTATAAGTTGATTGATTTGGTGTGAATTAATTCATTTGTGGACTAAAGGGATTCAATTAAATAACTGAATGGCAAATCAAAATCCTCAAAGTGTCTTTCTTCGTTTATTTTAAAGTTGAATTTCTATAGGGTATATTAAGTAGATGATAAACAAAAAATATTGGTTAAATTTTATTTTTAACAATGCAATTGTGATTGAAAGATATGGGCAGAGCATAAATTATGGAGAAAGTCGTCATGCCATTGTCCATGATAATAATATTTATGAGATGGGCTGGAATTACAAAATATCATTATCATGCGTGTTTGGAAATAGAAATTAGAGGGCCTAATACACCTTTAAGTGCTTGTTTAGCTATCAATTTATCCTAAATAGATAGTTGAGAATAAAAAACCTCCCCCAGGGACGGAGCTAGAAATTTCCTCTAGTGGGGGCAACCTGAAAATCAACCAAGAAAACCTTATTATAGTATGGCTTATTCCTAATATGTTAATAGAGATGATTTCGAATGATGATGCATCACAATTCCAATGTTACAAAAATTTCAGTGTAGTAGTGGAAAGTGGCAAAGTGACAAGAAAAATATTAATACATGATTACGTGGGAGAGGTTTTTCGGTTTGAATAACAGAACAAGAGCACTTTTGCTCATATAATATTTAATATGGAGAGTATGCAGTATGAAGGTATGTTGGATATTAGATACATATATTTTCTTCAAAGATAACGCATGTGTATTATATAATTGTAGTCTACAACTTAACAAATGAATCACTTGAGTGGGGGCATATGCCCCCAGTGAGCCTTCATTGGCTCCTTCCATGCTCCCCGCGGTTAGAAAAAAGCAAGAGAAAAAAACCCTAAGTCACGGACCCTTGTCTATGGTGTTGGACTTGGCGGTAATTCTTCATGATTTCTTCAATGAGAGCGTTCAGTTGGTGGTTGTGGTCGCTCTCTAGCTTTGTTGAGGTCACTGTTCTAAAGATCCCCGCTTAGGTGTTAGGCGGCTGGTCACAACCCCGATTAGTCCCTAGGCGTTTGAAAATTAAGAAAGTGTGCCTAGACCCACTTAGGCATCCGCCTAACCCAACTAAACCTGTCTAGGCACCCACCTAGGTCACGATTCTCACTTAGACAGATAATCGATGACTTTCATTTTGCATTGTATTTTTTCAATAAAATGTAAGACTTGTTGAATGCTTGGATGAACACTCATTATATGCTAGTTCCCCATGTTTTTAATTTGATCTAATACTTTGTAATCTATATGTCATTTTATTTTGCAATTTAAGTATACAATTATGTGCTTTTTCAAGTATAAATGGGCACTTAATTGTACATCATAAAAAATTTACTTAAATCCGCCTAGCCGCCTAGGTGCTAGGCTCCAGCCTGCCGCCCGATTAGCGCCTACCGTCTTTTAGAACCTTGGTCGAGGAGAGATTTTGTGGTTGTGGTCATGGTCGTGGTTTGTTCAATCTTGGATTATAGAGCATCATTGTTGTTTAAATCTAAGGTGGTGGTGTTTATGGTTTGTGCGCTCCGCAAAGGACTAAACTCGACATTTGTTGGAGGGGACTAATATAAGAGTTTCTTGCCAATGATTGCAAAATCATCAAAGATTGGTGCAATCTTTTTCTTGGGGAGCCTCTAGGATAGTTCTCGGCCTTGCAATGTTTTAGTTCTCGTGACTAGGTTTTAGGACAAAGGATCCTCCATGATTGAAGAATCACATTGTATTTTTGATGTGTTTGTAATTATAGGGTTGTGACTGTTTTTAATAGAAATTCTTTCGTTGAAAAGAAGTTATAAATTTATCATAGTTGCTTAATGTTACATGTTAGTGATATTCCATCTTTTTATAAGTGAAATGTTTTATATTTGACTCTCATGAATGACGGGTTATATTGTTGTATAACAAAAATTATCAATTATTAGCGTGAATTAATATTACAATATAGTGGTATCTTGTCTACTTATAAGAAAGTGGTTAAGTCCAACTCCCATGAATGATAGAGTTCGATAACAAAATATTATGACTATTTCATTATGTGATTTAGTATTATTTAAGTTCTTTGTATTGAAAATTGTCAATTTATTAGTAAATTTAAACTTATTTGTCGTGTTCAATATTTTGTACTTTCTTTCATCATTTAAACAAATTTGATCAATGGGGCCCTTCCATCTTTTTAATTAGGGTTTCGTTATTGCTTAATTTGGTTATTTCCCTCTTTGGTAATCGGCAACACTGGCTGAGTCTCCTTGTCCATATGTGAGGACTTTATCCTCAACCAAGTGGCAATTGGCAACCCTACATGGCCCGCCCTATAATTTTTAGGTAATGGTATTCATACTTCTTTCTTTTTTTTTTTTTTTTTTTTTTTTACCTCTCACATATTTTTATTAATTTTTTTTATCGATATTCTTCAATTTATTGAATTCAACGATTAAAAATTGAAAGAGTATATAAAAGGTAAAAATAAATGTGCGGATAACATCATCCTAATTCTTAAAATGACATGAAAATAGATCCAACAAGGAAGTACTATGCATTAATAGTTGAAACTATTCTCATAATTCTTTGTTCTGTAATTTCCAATGAAAGTTTGGTAAATTTATTTTGTACAAAAAGTATTGATTTATGCAGCCAAGTGGTAGCTGAAATTAAGTTAAACTTCACTACCGTTTGCCCCATGCTATGAAGGCGCGGGACCATATTGATTAAATTAGAAGGGGTCACGGAAATGAGTAAGGTAAATTGAAGGTATACTTGTATTTATTCTCGCCCCTCTGATAAATGTCTTTAGCAGTAAAGCGATAAGTAAGAAATGAGTTGTAAACTTAAGACACTGAGTTCAAATTTCTTACAACGTCAAAAACCGCTAGGAAAAGTACAAGTCAAAAACTGCCAGGAAAAGAACGGATCGTGAAGCTTTTCTCGTTAAGACAGACAAGCCATAAATTGAGTGTGTTAATATGAACACATGTGGGTCTATACATAGCGAAAGAGGAGTCCTTGTGTACTACTTGAACAAGTGCAGGATGTGGAACACAACGTCATACAAGAGGAAGTCCACTAATTTGGTAAGTGTGGTCTCTTTCAAAGATTGATGGAACCCTCTAAAAATTCAACCTTTTTTCAGCTTCAAAATGCAAGCATATGGGTAGCCTTGTCAAAATTTTACCCAATCCGTTAACTTGATGCGTAACAATACGAAAACTTGTTCCTAGTCAACTCGTTAACAAGTCGGGTTGTTATCGAGTCACTTGTTAAGACTTTGTTAACTAGGTGGATCGTTAAGGCTCTGTCGAGTCATATGTTAAGACTCTGTCACTCATTAAGACCTCATTAAGACCCTATTTACTAGTTGGATCGTTACCGGGTCACTCATGAAGACCTCATTAATGAATTTGGTCGTTATCGGATCACCAGTGAAGAACCCTATAAGATAATAGGTATGACACGAAAACGAAACGAACACAACCCGTTGCAAGGCCTAGACATTGGGCATGAGACTTGCTTGCATGACCCATTGACATGAAACAACATGATCCGTTAACGAATCAGGTCGCTATGAGATCACTTATTAAGAATTCGTTAAAATAATATGCTTAACACAATACGACACGTTAACATAGAGGGTATGAAATTTAAAAGACACAAACACAATAAACACAATCCATTTACCAAATCTACAAATTTGGCTTAAAATGACTTAAAAGTAAACAAAATTTTTATTCACACTCTAAAATAAATAGAAAATAATTTTTTTCAAAGCGTCTATAACATGTCTCAATGAATTTTTAATATTCATCCAAAGAACAGGAAGTACAGTTCGGATGAGTCCGAGATCATGGATAATTGGGTTGTCCTCATCTCGACAGGTCATGGAAAGGATTTGGCGTGATACGCTACAGACCATTTAGTAACAACTTATTACTTCCAAACTCATCAGAGCCGCAAATTTGAAATGATAAAAATCAAAGGACAAGATTGATTGAAGTGGGGTCATGCGCGTGACCCGTGTGCGCGCAGGGGAGACTTTCTGCTTTACGTGTAGAGTTATACCTTGGAATGGGCCACAGGAAGTGGGCCAGGGATGGTAAATAGAGAGGTCCATAGGTTCCTTTTATGAATGATTGTACACCACCACCACATCACCATTTCCAAAGCTGTTTCCATACTTACTTACATCATGCATGGGGATTCACTCTTTTGTTACTTTTGACCAGGAGCTATAGCTGTGTTAATTCAAACCCTTTCACCAAAAAAAAAATTAAGGAAATTTTAACGAAACACTTTTAGTACTATTTATTTTTAACGAAAAATTATATTTTTATCTTTTTCTGGTACTATTCACTACACCTTTATTTGTCATTTTTCATTAAAACTAAATTTTTTATAGACTTTTCGTTAGTTTTCCTAAAAGTTAAGAATGGTGACATTTACAAGTCTGTTTTTTAACTCTCACACATTTTTTTATTAATTTTATTTTTACTTTTTTTTCAATTCATTCAATTTGACGATCGAAAATTGAGAGGTGTATGAAAAGTAAAATAAGGTGTTTGGATAGCACCATCCAAAATTGAATGGGAAAAAATAGGGGTAAGTCGTTAATAGTCCAGAATACTGGGTAGTTTGATTTTATATCTATTAGATTGACAAAAATAATATTTCTTCAATTTAATCATGATTTTATTACCTGTTTTGCTAAGTAGTTTGGATTATTGAACAAAAACTAAAAAAACCTAATGTAGAAGTTTCATTTGTGGGGTTTAAAAAAAATTATTATTAAGAGAATGAGGTCGAAACTATTACAATAATTTATAGGAGGAAATCATTTTGAACCTGGAATATATAAGTGGAAACCCATCACTCTATTCATTAGAATATTTGACTACATGGATGTGTGGTTTCATTTTGATAGGGTTTGGGTTGAGTAGATTCTTTTTAGTATGCGTGTGTTGGAGTTTGATTGTTTTGTTGGATCAAATGAGCTTTCATTAACAACAAAATATAATTTATACAAGACATGCATATCACCACATGAGTTTCAGAGCAAACCTTTCTTATGCATATCACCCAGGAGCAGGAGTAAAACGCCATGATTATAATAGATTTTGAGAGGTAAGAATGAGTTTATGAATAGCGCTACTCTAAATTAATTGGCCAGTTCGCTTTTTTATCACGAAGCTCGATTTCTACTTCGTATAAATTATAATAAATTAGAATGTTTCTTCGTAATGGAAAAAAAAAAATCATCATAATGAATAACATATGACACTAATATGTAAAAACTCAAACGACACAGGTGGAGTCAAAATTGATCGATTGAAGCACCTTAAACTACTTGAGAGTTTGTTACATTTTTAAGCACTTGCTAATCTTCAACACACATTAGAATCTTTAAATCGTGTCCCAAACCAATCAGAAAAGATTTATGAAGGTTGTTAGCAGGCCCGTATATAATTAATTTGGATCTGCACATATAAAAAGAAAAAAGCCAACCCACAAAATTATGTCAAAGATACGTAATATAATTCAAACGAAAAAAAAAATCATCAGTACGCGTAAATAGGAATCCCATAAGATACACAATTGGTTGCCTCCTCTTGTTGGAAATGTTAAACGAAATGTTGATGCCGCTGTTCTATTCCAAAATGGGGTGGGTGGCATTGGTGTAGTCGTTAGAAGTTACGGTGGCGATGACCCTTTTCCATAGCACGGCCACTTCCTCGAGGCATGCCGGCTAGTATGTGCGGCCGCATGCACAGTCCTCGTTCTTAACTGGGGATGTTCGTTTCGTCGGATTCACAGTTCAATGTCACTAGTTAATGATATGAATGTATTAACATGGTAATTGGATTTGAGATAACACAAAAGAGTAATGTTATTCATACCATCTTAGGTGGCATCTGATGTGGAAAGCCACATCATTTGAAAAATTTGCAAAACCCAAGGAAAGGAAGGAGAAAGACTCCTCATATACCATAATCATCATTTAATTAACTAGTTTTTCTTAATTATTAGTTTATTAAATAATGAATTAAATTTAAAAATCTGATTAATTCAAATGATGTGTTATCCACATCAAATGCTATTTAGAGTGGTATGAAAATATGATACAAAAACATGATATGAATAATATTACTCATCAATAAGACCATAAATACTAATTTGTGCATGTCTCTCATCAAAAACATCATCAAAGATCGTTTTCGATTCTTATTTTCTTGAAAGCGATATTTCAATCCTACAATATATACAATTCATCTACTCACAACAACAAAATAATTATAATTATTAATCAAATACCACAAAATTAGAAATTCTTGTGAGGCCGAAAATTAGGCACTAAATTCCTGACAACAATAATACCACGATCGACCAACCACTTAAATATAAAGTAAAACAAATACGAAAAAGAAAAGAATTTATTTATTGTCATAAAAAGAGCAAGGATATATGTATGTAACACATTTTTGGAGGTTTTATGGTAATTTATCATGCAATGTAATATAATTTATTTTTCTTTCCAAATCATGTTATGTGATATGGGTTGACAATTAATTTATATTCAATGGCAATGAGTTTGGAGTTATGGAGAGATTTTTCAACGTGACTGTCATATTATCTCATGATGTTATAATTTCACTAATATTATACACGTGAGTTTGTTTATAATTAATATACCTTTGGATAGGAGTAGACTTGTAAACAGGTCGGATTCGGATCAGATCAGTTTTAATCTGTATCCGAATTCATTTACAATCAGATTAAAGGATTTGGTACCCATTCATATCATCGGATCTCACTTGTCGATCCGAATCCAATTAGCATCGAATTTTAGATCAGATCAGATCCTTGTTAGATTTAATTTAAGACCTGGAAAAGATTAAAATACCACTAGTAACATCATTATTTTATTATTTTTAATTAAGAGTTTCATATTGAATAATAATAAAGTAGGATACAAGTAAATAAAAATAAATAATATGTTATATTACGTCGGATCAGATCAACCTTGATCCATATCCATATTCATTTATAATTGGATTATCGAACTTGGGTCTTATTCAGATAATCGGATTGGAAGGTGCGATTTATAGTCTGGTAATTACATCATATTCGGAATCGGATCCAGGACAAAATTCGATCCTTTGACAGATCTAGCTATAAGGACTTAGTTAAAAAAAAAAAAGTTTATTTCCACTAATACGTCTTGAGCCATTAATACATGACCTTGTATTAGTGTTTCAGAATGTCACATCAACAATAAGTACATGAGTTAATAACACTACGTAACTGTTTGATAGTCCTATTTAAAAGTGTTTGTGATTTTATTGATTAAAGCTTTCTGGCCTGCTCGAGTTCTTGAAATTGATTCTTCTTCTCTAGTATCTCTTGTATACAAAATCGCTATATGAAAATACACATACATACTATATTATATATGAATTGGCTAACTATCACATCCAAAATTCACTCAGTTTTAGACATTTGACAATGTAAGATAAGTAGATAACACAAACACACGTTCGTTCGGTGGTAATAATCTCGTGAGGTATAAATAGGGTCGTCAAAACATTGGACATGTCACATACATAATTCAGGAGAGTGGTCCCCACCAAACAGGCAAAACCCGTAATAAAGCGAAATCCACGCTGGCAGATTCGTCATTTAAAAAATCCCAATCCAAGGAAAAGACAAGGGCAAACGAGGGTTGTCGAAATTACGTAACCGTACATTGCCCCTATGGGCAAGGCTTCCAGCCTCGTGAATCTTCATATTCCCTGGCGATTCCGTCACGTCACGACGAGACGACGGAGGAATACGAAAGGAATAGCACGGGGGCAAATTCGTCAACTGAAAAAATGGAACAAGAAAGCTGACGCGGGGGCATGGGAGTGGGGGCAGTATTTCGTTGGCAGCAGCAACGTTCCCTAGGCAAAAGCCGGCTCATCAATTCTCCGTCCCTCCTCCTTCTTCCTTCTTCCTTCACCTTTTTTCATTTTTTATTTGTTTTTAAAATTATTTATTTATTTTTGGGTTTTGTATTTGTTTTGGGGTTTTCTCTCTCATCGTCTTTACTCTCTCTCTCCTCTTAGTTTCTCTCTCTATCCTTTTCTCTGCTGCGCCTTGTGTTGGTTTGTAGGATTCCTATTCCCACCTATTTTCCCAAAACACAAAGCACTCAAAAAAGAGAAAGAGAAGACCCAGCAAAGACAAAAGAGAAACCCAAATTCCAAAAAACCAACAAAAAGAGCAAACATCACCCATTGCTCCGCTACAAACGCCCACCGGATTTCGTCTTCCGGCGACTTCAGCAACCCCAGTGTTGCCGGACTGACCCAGGAGCGAGAGGTGAGAGTTCAGAGCTGTCCGCTTTGCTGTGAGAGTGCTGTCACTGTTTGCGTTTTTGTGGGTTGTGGGTGTGTATATATGTGAGGCAAAAATGCGCGAAGCACTGCTGTGTGAATCGCCGAGCGACGTCGTTTCCCACCCCAAGAAGAAGAGGTCGGAGGAGGAGAAAGGGGAGAGAGAGCTGTCGACGCAGTTGGTGTTGGCACCGGCGGCGGTAGCTTCAGTCGGCCGCAGCCGATCTCAGGCGACGACGCGGCGAGTGACGCCGACGACGACCACTACCATCTCGACTTTCCCCACCACGACGTCGTCGAGCGTCGAGAGGCACCTGCCGAACGGAGATCTCTACATCGGGAGCTTCTCCGGGTCGCACCCGCACGGATCCGGCAAGTACCTCTGGGCTGACGGGTGCATGTACGAAGGGGAGTGGCGACGTGGCAAGGCGTCAGGGAAAGGCCGGTTTTCGTGGCCATCGGGCGCGACTTACGAGGGCGAGTTCAAGTCGGGTCGGATGGAGGGGCGCGGGACGTTCACGGGATCCGACGGGGACACGTATCGGGGCTCCTGGTCGTCGGATCGGAAACACGGGTTCGGGGAAAAGCGGTACGCGAACGGCGATTTCTACGAGGGTACGTGGAAGCGAAACGTCCAGGAGGGACAAGGCCGGTACGTTTGGGAGAACGGCAATGAGTATGTCGGCGAGTGGCGAAACGGCGTCATTTCAGGTCGGGGCATTTTGATTTGGGCCAACGGGAACAAATACGACGGGCAGTGGGAAAACGGCGTTCCCAAAGGTAACGGAATATTCACCTGGCCTGACGGCAGTTGCTATGTTGGGACATGGAACAAGGACTTGAAGGTTCATCAGCTTAACGGGACATTCTATCCGGCTAACGGCGGAAAGGAGCAGAGGCTGACCGACATTGGGGATTTCGGGGCGGAGAATCTGACCATTACGATGCGAAAACGCAGCGTTTCGTCGGTGGATGGGGCGAGAGGGAGCTTGGCGGAGAGGACTTTCCCCAGGATTTGTATTTGGGAGTCGGATGGGGAAGCTGGGGATATCACTTGTGATATCATCGATAATGTGGAGGCTTCGATGTTGTATCGAAACGGCACCGCTGTCGATCGAGATGGGTTCGGGAAGTTCCGGCGGAGTCCTTGTTGTTTCTCCGGCGAGCCCAAGAAGCCCGGCCAGACTATTTCCAAAGGGCATAAGAATTACGATTTGATGCTCAATCTTCAACTGGGCATTAGGTACTTATTCCATTTTGTCGATTTTGCTAATTTACTAGTTTTGGAGTGAGTTTAAGTTTTTGGGTTTGATTTTTTGGAGTCTGGTGTTTGATATTTGATAGGTACTCAATTGGGAAGCACGCTTCGATAGTCCGGGACCTTAAGCCCAGTGATTTCGATCCGAAGGAGAAGTTCTGGACCAGGTTTCCACCCGAAGGATCGAACAAAACGCCGCCCCATCAGTCGTTTGAGTTCCGATGGAAGGACTATTGTCCTATGGTGTTCAGGTATGTTATGCTTTTCAGCCCGTAGCTCTATATTTTGGTTGATCACTTATTGTTGGATTACCATATTTTATCAATTGAATACTATAACTGGAAGTTCTGATGACAAGCATTGAGCTATTCGAACTACATTCTTACGAGTTTTGTTACTAAAATGTAAAAACTCAAATCGTTATTTCAGACGTTTGAGGGAGCTATTCCAAGTAGATCCTGCCGATTATATGCTGGCTATTTGCGGAAATGATGCGCTTAGGGAGCTTTCTTCTCCAGGGAAGAGTGGAAGCTTTTTTTACCTGACTCAGGACGATAGATTTATGATTAAAACAGTCAAGAAATCAGAAGTCAAGGTTAGTTGCCCACCTGTTTTGACTTCTTTAGTATTCATTTTATACTTAACTGGAGACAATTGGACATTTCTGGGGCATAATTAGCGCTCTGCTGACATGTTTGTTTCCTAAGTACTATGTTTTCTTCATTCGGCATTTCAAAGGTTGACGTTGCTGAAATGATCTGACTAGTTTTTCGTTTTCAGGTGCTTATCAGGATGCTTTCGAGTTACTACAGACATATGTCTCGGTATGAAAATTCTCTTGTGACAAAGTTCTATGGTGTGCATTGTGTCAAACCTGTCGGTGGCCAGAAGGTACATGTTGGGGAGACTAATTTGCATTGGTTAGAACAATCAAGCTCTTTGTTCAATGATAGGACGTATTTTCTAACTTTTGTCCTTTGATTGGAAAACAGACGAGGTTTATCGTGATGGGCAATTTGTTCTGCTCTGAGTACAGAATACATAGACGATTTGACTTGAAGGGATCCTCCCATGGTCGAACAACTGATAAGCCTGAAGGGGAGATTGATGAAATCACAACTCTCAAGGACTTGGATCTTAACTTTGTGTTTCGCCTCCAAGGAAAATGGTACCATGAGCTTATGAAGTAAGTCTGAGTAATTCCCCCTCTCCTCCCCTTTTTGGAATTGTTCTCTCTTAGCCTTGTACTAATTAGGTTAGACATTTGCAGGCAAATCGATCTGGATTGCGAGTTTTTGGAAGCAGAGAGAATCATGGATTACAGTCTTTTGGTTGGTCTTCATTTCTATGATGGCACTACGTATGACAAAATGGGGCTTTCACCATTTTATTTGCGCTCTGGTAATTTTAACCTTATCTTCCTCGTCAGGTTATTGTAGGTTAAGTAATTTTGTGTGTACGAGAATGCTAAATCGAGTGTCTGACCCTTGTAGGCCAAAAAGATTCGTATCAAAATGAAAAGTTTATGCGCGGGTGTCGATTTATCGAGGCTGAGCTACAAGACATGGATCGAGTGTTGTCTGGCCGGTATTTTTACGAATCATATCTTGTTTTCTTCTAGCATAAGATATACTCGATTGGTTTGACAAAGATTTATAGAAAGGATACTGTGGTTGAGCTTTTGTCATCTTAGTTATACAATGGAATTGGGTGGGCGGATAATTCCGACATTGAATTCAGTGTCATCAAATGATTGGGTAGCGTTGGTTTGTGGTTTGGATACATGTGGGATCTTGGTAATTTCTTCAAATTCAGGTCATTTGTTATGACCAATATCTCACATAAGCTCTCCTAATGTGAAAATAATACGACTAACATCGATAGATCCTTGCATTTTTACCAATTATTTTTTTTATGGTCGAGGCGTAGGAAACTATATAACATAGATATATGGATAGTGGGTGGATTAGTGGATGAGTTTAGTTTAAAGGAAATGTATTTTACTGATATGCTACTGGATGAATCATATGTTCTAAAACTGATATGAAAACGTGTATTCTCTATCAGGAAACCATTGATCTGTTTAGGAGCCAATATGCCTGCAAGGGCAGAGCGGATGGCTCGAAGGAGTGATTTTGATCAGTACACTCCTGGTGGGTTCAGCCATTTGACCCCTTCACGCAGCGGTGAAATCTACGACGTAGTCCTTTACTTTGGGATCATCGACATTTTACAAGACTACGATATCAGCAAGAAGTTAGAGCATGCATATAAATCGTTGCAAGCTGACCCAGCTTCGATCTCAGCCGTTGATCCCAAGCTTTATTCAAAGAGGTTCAGGGATTTCATCAGAAGAATTTTCATAGAAGACAGGTAGTCTCAAAATGGAAAATCGCCGAGCGCAAAATCAATACTGTTGGATTGGATTAAGAAGATTCAACATATGATCCTTGTCCGACAAGAAGGAAATCTCAAGCAGCTCCGGTGGGTGGATGGAGTAGAAAAGACTTGGGGTAATTGAGAGACGGCTGGACTACAACGGCAACCGCGGCCGGCAGAAACGGCAGAAGCTTTGTGGTTGTTGGGTGAAATGCCGCTCCTATGGCTGAAGAATTTTGAAGACACAGCCAAAGGTGTTGGATGATGGCGGGGGATTTGGGTGGCGTTTGTACATTGGGTTCTGATGTCTTTTTATTTTTAATTCTTTTTTATTTTGTTTTCCGGTTTTAGGTGAATTTTTTGTGGTAATCAAGGAATGTGAAGATTTGAAAGATAGGTGGTCTAGGGAACGGACCAAAATATGGGTTTTCTTCCCACTCAGAAGGTTCACAAAAAAAAAAAAAAAAAAAAAAAAAGGGGGGGAAAAAAAGAGGGTGGAGAGAGGGAGAGACTTGGAATAACAAAGAGTGTACAGGGGAGAGGAGGGTTTATAGAGAAACTATGAAAAAATGGGGGATGGTTTATGCAATTATGCAGATTTGATGGATTTGTATGTTATATTTTGAAGACAATGTTTGAATAATCAACTCAATAGGCCCACGGAATCTCTCTCTCTCTCTCTCATCTTTTTATCTGTTGGGTTAAGAGAAAAGAAAAGGAAAATTGAGGGGTTTTTGTGCAAATGTCGAGTAAAATGGGGTCAGTGGGGGTAGCTTTTTGCAGTGAAAGGAAGGAAGGGGGAGGTGTAGTAGTTGTAGTATCAAAAGCAGAGAAAGCAAAGGGAGAAAGATGCGCTGCCTCTGCCTCTTCTTGTTTACCACTGTTTCTGTGTTGCATCCTCAATTACTGCATTCTACTTTTTACCTATTCAATTCAAAAAATCTAGGATTAAATTTTGTTTTTGGAATAAGCGATATTATCTACATTAAACAATGAGAAACAATGAGGGAGTGCGTTAAATCTTACAATGAGCTAATAATAATGTGGTTCAAATTTATTTTTGGCGAGAATCAAATTTAAGATCTTTTACTTATAAATGAAAAAAAAATAATATTAAATTGTAGTACTAAGTAGTAAAAACCCTAAATTATTAACACTTCGATTTTTTCATCAAAAATTTAAATTAAAATCCAACGGATAAAAACTTCAAAACATAAGATATTCTTTGGTAGCAGTGGATAATTGTTTCTATTCTTGCATTTTGAGTTTTAAACTAAGGAAAATTAATGAAAAATGTTTGAAAACTTTAAGTTTTAACGATAAAGACAAAATAAAGGGTAAAGTTAAAATGAACAGTACTAGAAGCTTTTCGTTAAAATTTCCCTTAAACTATCTCAATCTCCTTTGAAAGTTACTATAATCCTCTCATTTCCTTAATAATAATAATAATTTTCATCATAAAATAAACAGTGAAAAAAAACCAGCAGCATTGAGAGCATTTGTAAAAAACAGAAAGAAATGGTTGCCAAAGCAAAAGTGGGAAGGGGAAACAAAAACAGTGGTCCATTCGACTCATTCCAAGGCATTGACCAAACCAGATGGTAAATAATTTATTTAAGAGGGAGCAGAAACAAAAGATAAATTAGGGCATTGGGAGTGGTGCAATTTTTGCACTTTGCAGAGAGAGAAGAGAGGTCAAAGTTTTGGTCCAAAGCGAGAAAGGAGAAGAGAAATATACGTACACACATATGCATATATATAGTATGGTTTGTGTGTCTCTTTTTTGACCATGGCCTTTCTGGGACCAACTAGAGTCTCATAGCTCAGACCCAAAGCCAGTGTCTGCCTCCCTCTATTGTTATGATGAAATATGATCTCATGAATCTAATTGATTTAATATAATATAGAGATATTTGTCGGTTTGTTCATGAACGAGGTGCTAATTTTCCTTCTGAATTTTAATTTTAACCGATTACCTTTTGAAATTTTATAAAAGTTCAAAGGGGTAATTAGCTAAAACTAAAGTTTGAGAAGAAAACTGACCAATTATAAAAGTTCTGGAAGGTAATCAACTAAAATTAAAGTTTAGGAAGAAAATTTACAGATGTATACAAGTTTAGAGAACAAATTAACAAATATTCCTATAAAATATTGTTTCAAATTTCAAGTAATCATATCCAGCTTTTGTCACCTTTCTTTGATCAATCCGAAGTTTAAGTTGTAGCAATGCTTGCAACATTTTATATGTACAAAATCTTATTTTATTACAAAAGGAAGCCACTGAGAACACAAAACAAAACCTTATTAATAATTAAAACTTAAGTTTTGTGGATAACTGGTGCTGGAAGTCCGGAGCTTGTGATCATCATTTGTGCATCCAAATGAACAATGTAGGGTAGTTCTCGGTAATGCAAGCTTGAGTGGTACCACGTGATTCATAAGAGTCATGAGAAAGAGAAATTTTTATGGAATTGGAATAATCTTTCCAACAATACTTGGTTATTTAAAGAATGAATAGGAGTTCTTACTCAAAATCGTTAGTTGATAATTTATAAAACTTCGTGTTTATAATAAGAAACGTTCATATATAAATCACTATAAAGATTACATCTGCAAAAAATCAATTAAAAATAAAGTCATTTAGTTACCAAACTATATATAAACAAATGAACGAAATTGGTAAAAACATTCCGAACCAGCTATGTATTCGCTAGAATAGATTGACTAAACGACCTTAATTTATTCATTTTTTTTTCATAGATGATCTTTACAGTGTGATTCATAATATAAACGATTCTGATCAGAAGTACAAAACTCTATGACTCAAACACTAAAGTTTTGGGTATGAGTTTGTACACATATTTAAGTAACTAAATATTGTTCTAGTCTATTTGTATTTCTCGTCACGTGATAAACTTTTGATTAAGTTCAGTTCTGTTCCAAAATGGTTATACAGTTCATATTAACACATTATTACACAGTTCGATTGGAAGGTCACAAACTAGAGTATAAAAAAATTGTGTGTTGGTGCGATTATATCACTTGAATAGAAAACATGCATACGGATTTGAAAAGATGGAAGAAATGTCACATATCAAAAGATTAATAAACCTTGAAAGGCTTATAAGAGCATTTCCACCCATTTTGGTAGATTGGCGCTAGAGGGGATTGGGAGGGGTAATTTGCATGAATAGCGAACTGCTTCTTAATCCACTTCCCACCCATTATGAATAGTGATCTGCCTTAACACTTACTGTTCCATTTGATTATTTTATTTTTCATGTATGATTCAATTATTTAATAGGCGAAATTAATTTAGAATAGGATGCTATAGTTACGTTACATGTGCACATTTTATTTTCAAAATTTTCTATTTTTAACGATTTTTGTTAATTTTTATTTACGAAAAAATAAAGACCATTGGATTGAAGTTGCCATTCGAATCAGAAAGTCAAAAAAGTGTCATGTGGCAATTAATATTTCATTCTAGCTTTTGACCCGGCCCCACGCGGCATGTTCATATGGATGATGTCATCCTGCCATGGCTGGGCGTGGGGCTAGAATTGCAGTGGCTCCATCCATGGCTGCATATTTTCAAGACTCACAATAATTGGTGGAGGGTGTTCTGGAGTGGTTTTGGCACCTTGCCATGTTATCAAAGCAAAGTTAGCTCACATGTGAAACTCTGCGGTTTACGTCACTCAATATTTATTATTCACGTGGTTAACTTCAATGTTGTAACACATGAGGGGACGGTGTATGTTAAGAAATTTCCAATATTGAAATATTGAGAAACTTTTGAATGACTTACAAAAAGATATAATTTATGTATTGCCAAGTAGTTTTTGGGTTTGATTGGTGGGCTGATTGGAATATGTTGTGACTAATTAAAATGGACTTGAGTTTAGTTTATTGTTTATTGTGTTCAAATGTAAGATGAACGTGACTGGACATAAATCCACAATAAAGTGGATTATCTAACATATCATTTTACACAGCCACCAAGTTCAAGCTAATGAGAGTAAACACAAGGCTATACTCTTCCCTTCCTTAAGCATTGTATGCTTGTTGCCTTTTCTTTGTCAAATTTTACCTACCAAATTGACATTTAACATTACCCTTTTACTCCTAGAACGTGTTTTCTGGTGCTAATGAGAAGGTTTGGGATTTGACTTTTAAGGTTGTAGGTAGATACATAAACTCTAATTTCAAAAAAATTTATATGATGATGTATCAAAGTCTGATAACAAATAACTTGTTAGCTTACCCTAAAATTAATTCAAACACTTAATTTCTTGCATGTTTACATCATTGTGCTACAAATTTAATGACCACGTCACCAAAATGCATTTTAGAGGTCTCCCACCTTCTTTTTCATTTTTCAAAAAATAAATAATATCAATCATAAACTTGACAACATTTGGTATTCATACCACCCACCTTCAAATGCATCAAAATTCTTCTGCCATTAAAATTCTAGCAAATTTTTGACGTTCTCACTACACCTAAATTTAGATGTATTCTTTAAAATTCTAATCGACTACCCCTCGATTTGGATGTAGCCTTTAAAGTTCTCTTAAATCCCAATTTGACTACACCACAATTCAGTCTTTTAAAATCCTCTTTTTAAATTGTAATTGATTACACTTGGATTTTAAAACCTATTAAAATTCTATCAAATCCTAATTTGATCTATATTATGCTAGGGAGACCAAATTTTGAAACCAAATTTGTAAATCAATTGATGTGTCACTAATAAACAATAAGCACGTTAATTAATACTTAAGTGATAATTCAATCAACAACAACAACAACAACAACAACATTACTCATTAAAATTCCCAACCTGCCCAACACCTAAAGATTGTAAGAAGTGAAGTCAGCCGTCCTGCTGTAAAGTCTCAACTCTCAACCATATTCTTGTACCATTGGGTTTAGGAATTTATAAAAGAACAATTTACACTCTTTAACTTCAAGTTTGAGTTAATTTTAAAAATTAGTCACGAAATTTTAATTTTTTCAAATTATATCATGAAGTTTTGAAATTGTATTAACTAATCAATTTTGTTTATTTGAAGGTCTAGTCCTATAAATTTATGGCGTGCAATATGAAAGCATCTCATGGAAGATATCAAAAGATAAATGTCAAATGTTAATTTAATGGCTGACATGATAATATCACATTTTTTGTTCCTTGAATTCATATTTTTTTCTTCTTATAAATGATATTTGTAAGACCCATTTTAAAAAAGAAATCAATTAAAATAAAATTTCAAGATTAGTTCTTCAATGAGACCCAACAATAAATAATTAAAAAATAGGCTTAATTTTAGCTGTACTTCCTGTAACTTAATTTTAATCTCACTTTTGTCCATATAACCTAAAAGTTGTCACTTTACTCCTTGAAACTCAAAGTTTGCTCCACTTTGCCCCTAGAACTGGAGTTTGATCTCATTTTTCTCCTAAAACTTGAAAGTCGTCTTTATAAAACTTAAAATTCACTCTATATTATCTTAGATCTAGTAATTTCTTATGTGAGTTTGCTAGGTGCGTCAGGCTAATTAATTTTTTTATTAAACTTAATGTTATGTTATTGTTGAATGTTAAATCATAATGAAAATTTATAATCAAATTTATTGCACATGTGACATAGTCTTATTGGGTGTTGAGTTTCACGTATGTTTCAGGAGACTATGTATAAGTTACAGAGAGAAAAGAGAGTCCATAAGTCAAAGTGGCACAAATTTTGTGTTTCAAAAAATAAAGTGATAAGTTTTGAATTATCCGAGCAAATTGAGATCAAAGTGAAATTTCAAGGAACGTAGCTAAAAATAAGTAAACAATAATTGTCAGCACCCTTCTCATACGTCATACTTGTCAATAAAAAAAATCATAAATCAATTCACGTAGAATTGACACATCAGTTAAAGCTTTCTCTTACTTTTTAAATTTGATGGCATAGTATCTGACTCAGTATTGACATGGTCCTAAAGACATTCGATTTGACGTATGAACTGAACTAAACACAATTTGAAACAGAACTGTGCGAAATTGTAGGTTTTGGTGATGCAGAGCTTCAATTTAGGAAAAGCAAAAGCTCGTTTTTATTTATTAATGTAGTGCAAGTGTGCCTTACACGTGTATTAAAATAAACGAGTCCCATAATCGTCGCATTATCAAATTAATGAAGAACTAAAAAATTGATACTTTGTAATTAGTTTTAAAAATCACTCGAAAACTTAAACCGTGTAAAGGTAAAGTTAGCCCTTTAACTAACCAACTAATAGTCGGTGCAACTTGGTGTTTAACTTTTTACTCTCTCTCTCTCTCGCTGTAGTTGAAAGGAAACACTACTGTAATTTTCTCACCAGTTTTTTCTTGGCAGCCAAACAGTAATTGAAACAGAAGACGAGAGTCACGGTTACCCAAGTCTGACGTGTGTTGTTTGGGATAGAGTTGAGTGGCTGCTAACACCGGCTATGTCTAACCTAGCTGGCCATTTTGCTTTGCAAGCCTAAAAAGCATATAAGAAAGAAATTAAATAAATTGTTATTTGTTCAAGACAGTGTCCATAGATTTCATCTGGCAACGGAGATATACGCTTTCCTCTGTTTTATGTGGGGATTATTATGTTCGGACCAATAAAAGAAGTTTATTACCAGTTGTACCATAAATCGTACCCTTCTTTTCTCATTGTGTTGGGGGTATTTCAGACAAAGTCACCGGCCCGGCTGACATATTTAATTTTATTACTTAAATATTAAAGGGAAATTCTTATGATTTGTTTACGTAACAGGAATCAAAATTGGATGAATTAGATTGAAGACGAATTGAATTGAGGAGGAATTAGATCGAGAAGAATCAAAATCCAGATTTCCATAAAAGTTGTTTACTAAAATGTTCTGGAATCAGAATAGAAATAGTAGTGAATCCATAAAATTGTTTACTAATTCAATAGAATCGGAGTGTAAAACATTACAATTACTAAAATGCCCATGTCACAAATCAAATATTTTATGCTGATTTCTTTTAATACAATTTTATATAAGGAAAACTAATGGAAAGAGTTTGAAAACTTTGAGTTTTAATAATAAGGATAAAATAAAGGGTACAATGAATAGTATCATGATTCAATTTTTAGTGTAAAAATGTGGTTTTTGGTTAAAGTGAACAGTATCGGGAACTTTTCGTTAAAGTTCCCTTTTATATAATATAATAGTAAATAAAAAAAGTGATTTATCTGTGGCTGCAGAAGACTACAACCGCATTTCCTTCTTTGATTCTTTTTCCCATTTTCATCTCCTTCCTGTCTCTGTTTCCTGCTCATTAGTCGGTGTGAGTTAGATTTCAGGGAAATCTTAGTGTGGGTTAGAATGACAGATTTAGGAATAGTTTGTCAGAACCTTGAATTCCTGCAACGGTGCAAGCGTAGACGAGCTTCTGACGGCAGCTTCAAAGTTCAATCTGGGATGGTGCATGTGCAGATGGGGGGGGGGGGGTCCGGGTGCTGAAGTTGTAAGGGAGTCGGCGAGAGAGAAAAACAGATGGAAGGCTGGGCGCTGAAGTATTTTAAGGCGTATTTTGGGTAGGAAAGTATGATTCCAGATGGAGGCTTTCACCTGGGGTGGGATTACCACCTCCATCTCAGTAATCCAATTCCTCCAAATTCTAGAATTGAATTCCTATTTTCTAGTGGACCCCACCATGTTTTCATTCCCAAAATGTTGAGTAAACACTGGAATCCTTTCAATCGGGAATGATTCATTTTCATTTCATCCCAACTCCGGTTGGTAAACACGCCATTACAGTGTATGGATGGAGAGTGGAAGGTTGATGAAATATAAGTATACGTAAGTATGTACTCTTGAGTTTAATTTGTGATGATTCATTCATATTACAAGAATATTTTGATTCATGCCTTCGAATGTGAGAGAGGGAGAATATGAATTCAATTTCATTTCCCAAGAATTAAGAATTGTTGTGCGTTATGCGAGTTATATGTGTAAATATTAGTTAATTGTGAATAATAGCTTTTTGTTCTACATCAATAAAGTATATATGTAATACCAATTATAACTCTTATATAAACTTTATTTTGGAGTTTAATGAATATAAAAAGAGTTCTCCAAATATTGTTTTATATTTTTGGTATTTATCATGTTCAGTTCAACTTGGCATAAAAGCATTCGCTTTTGGTGACCTGTGTGCTTTAATTTTTTGTGCCCATTTTTTCTTAGTACTGTGACCTAAGTATTCAGTTAGGGTTTTTGTTTTAGTGATTTCTTTTAGTAAAAAAAGAATTTTTTTTTGAATAGTGCTTGTTAAACATTGTATGCTAGTGACAGTGATTCTGCTATAATACCGTGAACAATGATCTACCATAGTGTGTAAGTGAATAGTGATTCTGGTACAACATCAATAGTATTATTGGTAAATTGTCTCAGTTCCGCTGCATCCCTTGTGCCTTAAATATTTATGTGTTGGCTAAATGACTCAATATAATCATAGTGTTATTATGCATCTTGATGGAACAAAGAATTGGATAATTGATACTGAAGTCATTGATCATGTGACTAGTGATCCTAGAGTGTTTGATAAGTTACATGATTATTTTTGTGATGCTTAGTACTGCAAATGAAGCACCTTCACCTATGAAGGGTAAAGGCATTATATCTCTTACTATGACCTTATCAGCTGCCAATGCTCTACTTGTTCCTAATGTTAAGTGCAAATCTTTTGTCAGCGGGAAAATTACTTGATACATAATATTGTTCTGCTCACTTATATCCCACATATTGTTATTTGAAGACTTTAAAACTCAAAAGAAAATTAGTTGTGGTAAAAGAACTAGGAGTTTGTACATCTTGACTATGGAGGATACAATTGTTTAAGGTTCAAGTAACCATCAAGTTCTAAGTGCCAAAGTGGATAACAAACATCAAATTTGGTTTTGGCATCGACGTTTGGAAAATTCGTCATTCAATTATCTGAAGCATCTATTTCCTTCTTTGTTTCACACTTGTAGTGATTTAGAGTTCAAGTGTGAAACATGTTTCATGGCTTAGAGTCATTGTGCTTCCTTTCCAGTAAGTGATTCTAAGCTACTTTGTCAATTGATTTGGTACATTTTGATGTGCAGGATCCGACGAAGGTTACTTATAATGGATTTCGTTGTTTTGTTAATTTGATTGATGATTATACTTGATTGATAAAGAATAAGAGTGATGCCCTTTCTCTTCTTCAAGGATTTTGTGAAATAGTGTCTACTCAATTTCAAACTAAAGTTAAAATCTACACGTCTGATAACGAAAGAGAGTATGTGAGTAACACTTTAATGTGCTTCTTTCGTGATCAGGGTGTTATTCATCAGACGACTATTCTATTTACACCCCAACAAAATGGTGTGTCAGAACCGAAGAATCGTCAAATAATAGAGGTTGCTCACTCCTTGATGTTGGTTAAGTGTATTCCTAATCATTTGTTAGGTCATGCTATTTTGGCTGCTGTGTATTTGATCAATATTTTTTTGAGTCGAGTTTTGGATTTTCAGACGCCGCTTAGTGTGCTAAAAAACATGTCTCTTTTGTCTTTGTATTCAAACTTCCTCCTAAGTGTTTGGGTGTGTGGTCTATGCGTATTTCTACTTTTATCAGCCGAGTAAACTTAACACGTGTGCTCTCCAATGTATGTTTATTTGGTACGCATAGTCAGAAAGGCAATAAATGTTACCATTCTCTGACTTAGAAAACTTATGCTATCATGAATGTTACCTTCCATAAGGAGGTTCTGTATTTTGTGAAGCCCTATTCCAGCTCCTTACTACAAGAGGAGATGTGGAGTGAAGTGCAAAGTCGAACAGATGGTGTGGATGATTTATTATAAGCTGAATTAGGGATGGAACATGTTCTGCTACATGATATTGACCAGTCGGCCATAGATAGCGGCTCATCGACAATCGTTCCCAAGGCTTTGTGTGCTGACAACCTATCAGATGAACCCAATGATCGGTTGCCCATGTGTAATACCACACGTTCAGAGCTTTTGTCTATTAATGAGTGGTCTATTGTTGTTGGTTTGTCTAATGATTTGCTGATGGTGACACGCATGAGGTAAATTTTGATGGTTTCCATTCATCTACTTATCAATTGTTTCCACGAGCTAATCATGGAAAACCTAAGGTACAATATGAGCCTAATACGCATGTCAAAGCAAGTATCATATCAACAATTATGTGTCTACTCATCGTTTGTCCAAACTATATGCATCCTACATACGTCAGCTATCTAGTGTATTTGTTCCAACAAAATTGCAAGATTCTTTGTCTGACCCTAAATAGGTTAATGTCATGAATATTAAGATGGAAGCTCTATAAAAATGTACCACTTTAGATTTGAAACCTTTGTCAAAAGGGAAAAATGTTGTTGGATGTAGATGCGTGATCACTATTAAGCACAAAGCAGATGGGGACAAACATGAGGTAAATTTTGGTGGTTTGTATTCATCTACTTATCTGTCGCCTCCACGAGCTAATCATGGAAATATAAAGTACAATACAAGACTGATATGCAGGCCAAAGCCAAGTATCCTATCAACAATTATATGTTAACCCATCGTTTGTCCCAACCATATGCATCATACATGTCACGCCCCGAACCTAGGGTTGGCAGAAAAAATGACACCGTGCTAGGCGCACGAGTAAAAATATAAATAAATACGAAAAACAAACTTCTCTTATACAAGTAGCTCCAAAATCCTTACAAGTACACAAAATAAAGTAAAAACTTAAGTCTCTCGTCTCTACCACAACCTCAACTCTTGTACCCTTCGTTAATCTTGTACCAAACCTGCAAGGTCTAAAATGTATAAGGTGAGCAAAACTATAGCTCAGTAGGGACAAAAGTCTTATCAAGGATAATTATCATGGCTAAACCAAGTGTCATACAACATGTAATCAATGATAACATGTTAACATTAATCAAAATTTAATTAAATGATGACCATGAAATGCAACTTAACTTCAATTACCCCAACCTGTTAATTTATATAATAAAACACTCAGACCTGCATGTCCCCTACTATGCATTTTACCACTATAGAGTGGTGGTTTGAATACTGTATAATACAAACTAACCTTTGTAACTCAATCATCCCAAATACTCATTTTTGTTGGTCGTCTTGTCATTCTCTCGGTCACCAGAGTCCCCAATACTTTGTACCATTCTTATAATTTCACTTTTGCCAACCTTTCTGGTCCCTATGAGAGTCGAACTCAACCACACAAAAGATAGTTCCATTTTCATATCCCAATCTTGAATAACCAATAAAATCCTTCCACTCCAATATGTAATGACATATGCATATATTTGACATTATCACGATTAGTAACATGAATATCATATTCCAAAATACACAATTATATAAATTATAGAGACAGATCAAGTATAACACATATTTCACAAAGCTTAAACAAGACAAATACCCCAATGGTGATAAGTTCCCAAAAAACCCCGAACTCGATTCCAAAACTAAAATGAAGATCCACATCACTACTGTAATAGCTAAGCTCCACATAGCTAAGCAAGCTCCTTGATCACTCATAACGTCATGTATTTCTTCCACTCTATTTTCTTTTCTAATATCTCTCTCTCTAAACATTATCTTTATATATAAAGCCAATGGCCTAATGAATAGTATTTTTTGGTGTCATAAGCGTCACAAAAAAAAATTGGACAAAAATGCCCTTCAAACAAAAAACTTCAAAAGCAACCCAAAATAATACATCAAATGTGGCAAGGGTATTTTCGTCATTTTAATAGTGTTTTTTAATAAATTTTTTTTTTTTTGTATAATTTTGTTTTAGTAATTAGTACCTCACAATAGGCTAGCAATAATGTGATTCAATCAGTTGTTCATTAAATATTATTTTCTCTATTTTTAAACATGTTCAAAACATCTTAAGAGGTGTGTAATGCCAGTTATAAAAAAGGTTTTTCGCACGCAATTAATAGTGTGATTAAATTAGTTGTCAAATGATTGTTTTTTATTTTATTTTTAACAAACGATATTATCTGTACTAAGGGGGAAAGGGTAGGCTTAGCCTCACAATGAGCTAACAATAATGTGATTCAATCAGTTGTTTATTAAATATTATATTCTCATATACAAGTAGCTCCAAAATCCTTACATGTGTACACAATAAATTAAAAACTTAAATCTCTCATCTCTACCACAGCCTCAACTTTTCTACCCTTTGTTAATCTTGTACCAAACCTACAAGGTCTAAAATGTATAGGGTAAGCAAAACTACAGCTCAGTAAGGACATAAGTCTTATCAAGAATAATTGTCATGACTAAACAAAGTGTCATACAACATGTAATCAATTATAACATGACATCATTAATCACAATTAATTAAATGATGAAACATGAAATGCAACTAAACTTCAATTACCACCCCATTAATTTATATAATAAAACAAGCAGACCTGCATGTCCCATACTATACATTTTACCATTGTAGTAGTGGTCCGAATGCTGTATAATACAAACTAACGCCCGTAACTCAATCATCCCAAATACCCATTTTTGTTGGTCGTCTTGTCCTTCTCTCTCTCTCTCTCTCTCTCTCTCTCTCCAGAGTCCCCACTACTTTGTACCATTCCTATAATTTTACTTTTGCCACCCTTGCTAGTCCATACAAGAGTCAAATTCAACCACACAAACGATAGTTCCATTTCCATATCCCAATCTCGAATAACCAATAAAATCTTTCCACTCCAATAATGACATATTCATATATTCAACATTATCATGATTAGTAACATGAATATCATATTCCAAAATACACAATTATATCAATTATAGAGATAGATCAAGTATAACACATTTCACAAAGCTTAAACAAGACAAATACCCTAATGGTGATAAGTTACCAAAAAACCCCTACCTCAATTCCAAAGCTAAAACGAAGATCCACATCACTACTATAATAGCTAAGCTCCACGTACTTGAGTAAGCTCCTTGATCACTTCTATTGCCATGTATTTTTTCCACTCTATTTTCTTTTCCAATCTCTCTCTCTCTCTCTCTCTCTCTCTCTCTCTCTCTCTAAACATATATAATATATAGAACAATACTTGGCTACTAAAATATGAGTAAGAACTCCTACTCAAAACTCTTAGTATTATAATCATAGAGCTTTTTGCTTATGATCAAAACCGTCACACTATAAAGATCAAATCTGTAAAAAAAAAAATTAAAACTAAGGTCGTTTAGTTAATCTATTGTAGCAAATACATAGACGGTAGTTTGATGACTAAAAGACCTTAATTTTAATTGATTTTTTGCATAGGTGATCTTTACTTTATAAGGTGATTTATGATATGAACGATTCTGATTATAAATACGAAGTTCTATAGATTGACAACAAACAATTGTGAGAAATTTTGAGTAGGAGTTCCTACTCATCTTTGAGTAGTCAAGTATTGTTCTAATACACACACACACACACACACACACGTACATACATATATTACATATGCACACCACAGACATAATAACACTTGCATGCATAGCATGCATTTATCAAACAATTCATGTTTGAAACTAAAGATACGAAAGTCCTATTCTACTAGGATATGGCGGTTGCAAAACTTCGCAAATCAATATGATTCTTCCATCACAATTCTATAAAAAAAAATTGTAATGTGCTGATGTGGGTTTAATAATTAATTTAAAAAGTTGTCCAAATACCTTTTTGCACAATAGAATTTTTTTCTTATAGTAAGACCTACTTCAAATAGAGATCCCTTCCATAAATTCTCAAAGGCACAAGGCTTAACCAAGGCCTAAAAGGGTTTGGAAATAGTTTTCAACCAACAATAAACGCACATCGGTTATAACCTCATTATCAAAAGGCAGACCTCGCAATTCTTTGAGTCTCCAGACCACTAGGGAAGTATGGAACAAACTCTCCAAGATTAAGGTTGTGAGGATGTTGATCACCTAAATGTTAACAGTGATGTCCTAGAAATCGTTGCCAATCAGCCAAGCCATCACCAAAGATGATCTCTATCCAAGTTCAATTCGGTGAAGGGTGTCGAATTGTGTAAAGATGGGTGCATTGAGATTTTTTTAGAGAATAGACATTGAAGGAGTAGAGGAATGTGGACTAGAATTGGTGGTGATTGCATGACTGGATTTTTGGGTTCACATTTTTTTATTAACTATTAAATTATTAAACCTATTTGTAATTGTTTAATTTAATTACACTTGTGTGATCCATTTGTGTGTCAGCACATAACAAAATTTTGGACATAATTGTCACAAAAGAACTACATTGATTTGGGACATTTACTTGCTGGACTACATTGATTGATTTTCAATTTCAAAGACCATTTCGATGTCGCGAGTCAATTTTAGGGACCATTTTGATGTCGCGGGTCAATTTCAAGGACCATTTGTGAGAAAAATGACTTATAGGACCCATTTATTATCACATCAGCACTTAACAGAATTTTTGACAAAATTGTGATGGAATGACCATATTTGTTTGTGACACCTATTTTCAGGGACTACACTGACTGATTTTCAATTTCAGGGACCATCTTGATGGTGAGTGTCAATTTCGGGGACTATTTGTGATAAAAACTTTATTATTAATTTAATATACACGGATAAACTATAAGGACTTGATAACTATCCTATTGAGAGGTGTCAATTGCATGGCAATATAGAGTATACGTCCACAAGGTAGCTTCACATAGTCAGCATATATACGTGCCTTCTAAGCACATAATCCTTCTTTCCTATAGCAATTTAGATTGGTAAAAATGATAGCTAGCCACGTAGACATAAATAGGATGAATGGTAATTTACCTCAGCTAAGAGTTGGATAGGGATAAAATCACGGTAGTAATAATACCTAACATAAACTTTAAAAAATATGGGATCTCACAATACATATGTCAGCTATCTAGTATATTTGTCCCAAAAAAATTGGAAGATACTTCGCCTGACCTTAGATGGGTTAACGCTAGACTTGGCAATTTTTTGCACGACTCATTAACCCGACACATAACGACATGAAAATAATAGATTATGGGTCAACACGTTAACTAATTGATTCGTTATCAGGTCATTTGTTGATGACGGGTTTTTAACAAGTCTACTTGCGGGTAACCTGTTTCAACCCACTAAGAAAAAGGTTAGTTTGGTAATTTTAAACTACTAAAAAAACCTTGCTGCAACAGTCATACGATTTAATCTCACATAAGTGCGATTAAGTCCTTATCGTTGGTTAACTGTGGTCAACAATGATCAATTGACATCAGTGGTCAACTTTGACCGCTCATTAATGTAATTTGTTTTTTCCTGCAAAATACCAAAGCACATTAAAAAAAAAAATAATAATTAATTTACAAATGTGAAAAACTATTCAAAAGCACGTGATTGCATCTCTATGCTTTGACGATGGGTACATCCTCATTTGGATTTTTAAAACCCTCTTAGCCCTTGTGAACAGTTTTTTAGATGGAGTTGAAAAATGTGTAATAATTCATTTTAAAATGCGAAAAATGTGAATTTTTTTTTGTCAAATGCTCGTGATCGCATCATCTACACTTTGTCGATGGTTACATTGTCGTTTGGATTTTTAGGATTTAGTGTTTAGGGTATGTTGATACTAATTTAGTAACAACGTGGTATGTAGATACTAATTTAATATGACGTTTTTCTTTGATTATTTATTGAACTAAATATATTTTGTTTAACGGGTAAGTGTTGAGTCATATTATCCGTTTATTTTATCGGGTTGAGTCATATTATACGTTTATTTTAACGGGTTTGACACGACAATATCCATTAATATATCGTGTATGCCACAAAAATGATATGAATATGGCTAACATGACACAATTGCTAGGTCTAGTTAATGCCATGAATATTGAGATGGAAGCTCTATAAAACAATTCCACTTGTGATTTGGAACCTTCACCAAAAAGGAAGAAATATGTTAGATGTAGATGAATGTTCAATATCAAGCACAAAATATATGGTTCTATTGACCGGTAATGATAAGAGCATATTTATGCAACTTTGTTAGCTTATTTCTTTGCATTTACTTAGTTAGTTTCTATTTATTATAGTGATTTAAGCTATTTTCGTGTGTTTGTAGGTCCAATTGGCAAATGTGAGAAAAAGGGCAAAATAGAGCAATTTGGAGTAGTTTTGGACTTGGATTGAATAGCATGTGTATGGAGCATAATGGATGGACATTTTTGGTGACAAATGATGCTAAAAATGTGCTACAAATCTAGAAGAATTAAATTAAGGCTTGGAAGACAAGGAATTAGCTGAAAACAAGGAGATCTTATCCAACCTTATCCCATCTTATCCAGTTTTATCTTATCTTATCCCATATTATCCAAATATTATCCTATTTAATCCAACATTATCTAAACTCATCTCCAGCTGCAAAAGGAGTCCTTATCATATTCTAAATCTTTCCCATCTGAATTTAGGAGTCCTTATCATGTTTTAACAATGCATATCTGATTCTAGAAGTCCTGAAATCATGCAAACAATTTAATTCCTTTTCTCCTAGAATTGTGCCGTGCCCTATCCTTGTTCTCCAAGGATTGGTGCCGTGAGTTTGCATATATATAAATTACATTGTGCCACAGCTTTCCGGGGGGGGGGGATTTTTCAGAGAGAGAGTTTTAGAGAGAAAATCTATCAGTGTGCACAGATTTCTGAGAATTTTAGAGACTTGTGCCGTGCTTGCAAGGAAGGAATGAGAGAAGGAGTTTTGAGCCGTGCTGCATCCAAGGATTGTGCAATCTACCATTGGATTGCTGAAGCATCTTGGGTTCTTTCTATCCTTAGTTTTAGTTTCGATGTTTATTTTAGATTGCTTTTCAACTATGACAAACATGTGTAACTAAATTTCTTTTTAGCTAGAGGTGAATTCGAAGCCATGGACATATGTTTTATATGAATTGATTTCCTCCAGTTATTGTTTCATAAAGCATGAATGTGATTTACTTATCTGTTTTATAGAGAACTTATTCTTGTATGTTTATTAAGGAGGCCTGCTTAGTATGCATGTAGGGATTTGATGCTAGGATATAAGGGAATTTCACCTAATTGTTATGAACTTATATTTACAAGTAGTAAAAGTCACTAGTCATGACTGCATTAAGTAAATTCCTGGCAGGAGTATCATGTTTTTCATAGTTATGAATGCCTTGTCAATGCCTATGATTTTCATAGAACTTAATGATCTTTGATATGTATCTCTATCATGCTATTCATATAGGGAACTTGATAAGAATAATTTGATTGCGTTGCTGAGTCCAATTCAATGAACTTAGGAAAATCTGAGAGTTAATTTGTGCAGTTCACGGTTAATTTGGGGCATTGTCATTTGTGGTTTATAGGAATAATAACTGGAAATCGATTTGTATGCATATGTTTCATGTGTGGAGAAGAATCCTCTAGCTAGCCTTTCACCTAATTTTCGTACCAAACTTAATTTGTTTCTTCAATTTACTTGTTTTAAGTTAGAATTCGTCCAAAAACCTCCCCCTTCATTGTTTTGTTGTTAGTTTAACTTAGTTTTCAGTTTTATAAGTTCAGTTTGTGTTGATTAGCATCCCTTCTAATCCCCGGAATAGAACGATCCTTACTTGTTCATACTACGATTGCATAATTTATAGGTTTAATTTGTGTGTTAGTTTTTACCACATCAAATTTTCGCGCCGTTGCCGGGGATTAGCAAAATTGCTAATCTTCCCTTAGTTTTTGTTTATGTTTCTTTTGTGTTTCTGATTTTATTTTGTTTTGTTTTGTTTTCTTTGTTTTAGGTACTAGTTTATGACTTGAAGTTCTCAACCTGTTCATGATCATATATTGGAGGTTGACGACGATTTTGAACGAACTTTGAGAAGGAAAAGGAAGCAGCTATAATTCAATCCACCTAGTTCTAGTTCCGAATCTGAAATTGAAGCTGAAATTGAGATAGATTTAGAAGGGGAACAAGACATGGCGGTGGACAATCGAATAATCAAGGAACTTTCAGCCTCGAGTTTGGACAATGTCGTTCCTCTTTGCATCCAATACCCTAGGGCAGTTCAAGGCAAAACCGATGAGTTCGAATTGAAGTCTAGCTTGCTACATCACATTCCTAAATACCATGGGCTGTCCATGGATGGGAATATTTTGAAGATGAAAGCCTTTCCATTCTCTCTTATGGACAAGGCTAAAGATTGGCTCTATGAACTAGCACCTGGAACCGTTACTTCTTGGGAAAGCATGAAGAAAGCATTCTTAGAGAAATTCTTTCCAACTTCAAGAGTCATTATTTTGAGGAAGAAAATTAGTGGAATTCAACAAGGCCCGGGTGAATCCTTTCTAGCGTATTATGAGTGTTTTAAGACGTTAGTTGCATTCTGCCCACAACATCAAATGAAGGAAGAGCTTTTAAATCAATATTTCTATGAAGGACTACTTCCACTTGAGAGACAAATGCTTGATGCTTCAGCGGGAGGTGCCTTGGTTGACAAAACACCAGTTGCAGCGAAGATCTTAATAGCAAACTGAGCCTTGAATGCACAACAATACGAAGGAGTTGGAGGAAGGGATCATACACGGCCAAGCCAAGTTAATGAGGTAAGTGCTATTTTGGAACTTCAATCTTAAATGGTTAATCTCTCTACTCTTATTTCACAGGTTGTGGAAGGATCCAAAGTGCAAAGTGCAAAGTGCAAAGTGCAGTCACTTGTAGCGTGTGCTCTATGCAAGGATACCCCATTGATCAATGTCCTCAATTAATAGAGAATGGAGGATGGGAAAGTGTTAATGCCGTGGGCTATCAAGGCCAAAATCAACCAAGGTATAACCCGTTTTCCAACACCTACAACTTGGGCTGGAGAGAGCATCCAAATATGAAGTGGAGAGAACCTCAACAAACTCATCAACAAGGTGGATATAGACAGCCACCTCCAGGACTCTATTAAAGGCCATTTGCACCACCACAACTCCCACCACAATCTGCCTAACCAAATTTAGGTTCGTCATTGGATAATGATAAACTTCTTTAAGTACTAACTTTTTTAACTCAGAAAATCAAGCAAAGGAGGTGGGTGAATTGAAGAATCAAATAGGGCAGATGGCAGAATTCATGGGACAATTTAGAGAAGAAGGCAAACTACCTAGTTCAACCATCGTCAATCCAGAGGGAGGTTTTAAAATGGCTAAGGCTATCATCTTCAGAAATGGCAAAGAGGTTGGAACCAATCCAAAAACGTCCAAATAAAGCTGAAAAGAGGACGAACAACTGTTGCTCGAAGAAGAAGAGAAGGACAAAGCCACGGCAAGGGAAGAACAACCCTTGCCGCAACCCTCTAAACCTTCCACACCACCTAACTCAGGTAAGGTTGTTCCAAATTCAACTCATTCTAACCCTATTCCACCACATGTGCCTTTCCATCACAGGTTTATGCAATCTAAGAAAGAAGAAAATGAAAAAGACATCTTTGAGACTTTTAGGAAGGTACAAGTCAATATCCCACTTCTTGACACAATAAAGCAAGTTCCAAGGTATGCTAAATTCTTGAAAGAGCTTTGTACAACAAGGAGGAGGATTTCGAACAAAGAAATGGTAAGGGTAAGTGAGAATGTTTCGGCAATTTTGCAACGAAAACTGCCACCTAAATGCAAAGATCCAGGTAGTTTCACAATCCCTTATGCTATTGGTAATACCAAGTTTGAACATGCCATGTTAGATTTAGGTGCTTCCATTAATGTCATGCCATACTCTATTTATGCATCTATAAACCTAGGGGAGCTTAAAAATGATGGTGTTATAATTCAATTAGCCGATCGTTCTAATGCATATCCGAAAGGAGTTTTGGATGATGTTTTGGTGCATGTTAACCACTTGATATTTCCAGTAGATTTTTATATGCTTGAGATGGAGGATTCGGCCCATTCTACACCATTGCCAATCTTACTTGGACGACCTTTCATGAAAATAGCCCGAACCAAGATCGATGTGTTCAAGGGGAAGTTGACATTGGAATTTGATGGCGACATCATTGTTTTCAATATTTCTGAAGCTATAAGGTACCCTATTGATGATAATTCATGTTTCTATATTGATGTATTTGATTATTTGGCGTAGGATTATGTTGAATCCCTAGATAGGGATGCCCTTGAAACAACCATTGCTCGAGGAATTAAACTCATCACCAATGGGGCTGAACCTAATCATGAAGAAAGTGGCGAGATGGTGGTTGCCCTTGAGTCATTGCCACAATATGTTGGTAAGCCTCCAATCACATTTCCAATTCCCATTTTTGCTAACAAGTTGTTACCTTCGGTGATTCAGGCATCCACTCTCGAGCTTAAACCGTTACCGAATCATTTAAAGTATGTCTTCTTGGGAGATAAAGAGACTTTGCCCGTCATAGTCTCTTCATCACTCACAGCAATGGAGGAGGAAAAACTAGTTCGGGTGTTGCAAGAGTACAAAACAACCATTGGATGGACTTTAGTCGACATCAAGGGAATTAATCTTACAACATGCATGCATCGCATACTTCTAGAGGAGAGGGCTAAACCAACTCGAGAGGCTCAACGCCGACTCAACCCTCCAATTATGGAAGTTGTGAAAAAGGAGATCATTAAGCTTCTTGATTCTGGGGTCATTTACCCAATTTCGAATAGTCGTTGGGTTTCACCGGTTCAAGTAGTACCAAAGAAATCTGGAGTCACTATGGTAAAAAATGCAGAGAATGAACTTGTGCATACTCGTATCTAAACATGTTGGAGAGTTTGTATTGACTATAGGAAACTCAATGCCTCCACAAGGAAAAATCACTTCCCTTTGCCGTTCATTGATCAAATGCTTGAAAGGTTAGCTGGTCATTCTTTTTATTGCTTTCTTGATGGTTATTCGGGATATAATCAAATTGTTTAGCTCTAGATGATCAAGAAAAGATTACTTTTACTTGTCCGTTTGGTAATTTTGCTTATCGTCGAATGCCATTTGGTTTATGTAATGCACCAACCACTTTTCAATGATGCATGGTAAGTATCTTTTTAGATTTTGTTGAGAAGATTATTGAAGTTTTCATGGATGATTTTAGTCTCTTTGGTGATTCTTTTGATGGTTGTTTAAATAATCTCACGTTGATATTGAAACGATGCATTGAAACTAACCTTGTTTTAAATTGGGAAAAATGTCACTTCATGGTAAAACAAGGCATAGTTTTAGGACATATAGTTTTAGAAAAGGGAATTGAAGTTGATAAATAAAAAATAGATCTTGTATGCCACTTACCCTCTCCCACTTCGGTGAGAGAGGTTCGTTCTTTCCTTGGACATGCAGGATTCTATAGACGTTTTATCAAAGATTTCTCGAAGATTTCAACACCCTTGTGCTGACTTCTACAAAAGGATGTGCCATTTGTGTTTGATGACGAATGTGAGAAGGCGTTCAATCACCTCAAAGAATTGTTAACTTCGGCACCTATCATTGTTTCACTAGATTGGAGCCTTCCGTTTGAGCTTATGTGTGATGCTTCAGATTATGCTTTAGGGGCTGTTTTGGGACAACGTAAGGACAAGAAGCCACACGTCATCTACTATGCATCCCAGACCTTGAATGATGCTCAATTGAATTATTCCACCATTGAAAAAGAACTTCTTGCTGTTGTGTTTGCTTTAGATAAGTTTGGTTCTTATTTACTTGGTACTAAAGTTATAATTTACTCTGACCATGTAGCTTTGAAGTACGTACTCACAAAGAAAGAAGCCAAACCAAGGCTTATTCGCTGGATGCTTCTTCTTTAATAGTTTGACGTGGAAATTAAGGACAAAAGAGGATGTGAGAATGTAGTGGCTGACTACTTGAGCCGTTTGGTAAATGAAGAAGACCATCTACCTATTCCAGAGGCATTCCTAGATGAACAATTGCTGACCATTGAGGTAAGTGAGCCATGGTATACTGATATTGTGAATTATATTGTGTCTAAACAAGTTCTAAGCACCATAACTAGGCACCAATGTGATAAACTTAAGAAAATGGCACGGTTTTATGTGTGGGATGACCCTTATTTGTGGAAATATTACCCTGATCAAATTATTCGTAGATGTGTGCATGATTCTGAGTTTAATTCAATCTTAACTTTCTGTCACACTTATGCATGTGGAGGTCACTTTGGCACACAACGCACAACACTTAAGGTTTTAGAATTTAGATTTTATTGGCCTACTATCTTTAAGGATGCTAGAACTTTTTGTATGACTTGTGGTCGTTGTCAAAGAACGGGCAATATAGGTGCAAAAGATCAAATGCCGCAAACCCCTATCTTTTCTGTTGAGATTTTTGATGTTTGGGGTATTGATTTCATGGGTCCTGTACCTTCCTCACATGGTTTCAATTATATTTTACTTGCTATGGATTATGTGTCGAAATGGGTGGAAGCAAGAGCCACCCGTACTAATGATTCCAAAGTGGTTGCAAATTTTGTTAAAACTAACATATTTGCAAGGTTTGGAATGCCGTGAGTAATTATAAGTGACGGGAGTTCTCACTTTTGTAATTGGACCATAGAGGCGTTGCTCAAGAAGTATAATATGACACATAAGGTTTCGACACCTTATCATCCTCAAACAAGTGAGCAAGACGAAGTTTCTAACCGAGAAATCAAGCAAATCTTGGAGAAGACGGTTGGACCAACTCGAAAGGATTGGAGCTTACATTTGAATGATACATTGTGAGCAAATCGTATTGCATACAAAACACCAATTGTAATGTCTCATTTTCGGCTCATTTATGGGAAACCATGTCATCTTCCAATTGAGTTAGAGCATCGCGCACATTGGGTAGTCAAGACTTTCAACATGAACATTGATGCCGCTAGAATCCATAAGAAGTTACAATTGAATGAGCTTGAGGAAATTCCGAATGAGGCTTATGAGAACGCTCACATTTACAAGGAGAAAACAAAGGCTGTCCATGATAAGATGATTCGTAGTAAAACATTTTCTATAGGTCATAAAGTGTTACTCTTCGACTCTCTCCTTCGTTTGTTTCTAGGTAAGTTGCGTTCTAAATGGATTGGTCCTTTTGTTGTTATTAATGTATTTCCTTATGGTGCAGTCCAAATTCAAAGTTTTAAGACGGGACATGAATTCAAAGTGAATGGACACCGTTTGAAGCCTTATTATGAGTGTTTTGAGGAGCATGCTGTGGATGACATACCCCTCCATGCCGTTGGCCCTAGTGAAGCTTAATTGAAGGTATCATCCGGCTAGAAGACGTTAAAGCAAGCGCTTCTTGGGAGGTAACCCATGTGTTCTAATAGGAAGACGATGGACTTTTCGGCCTTTACAACCTGATTTGCTCTCTTTTACCCTTCTCTTTATTGCTTTTACTTTACCCTGATTGTCTTGTTTGCTATTTGTCTTTTCTTGCTTTCTTGTTTCAAGTCTATTTTTGAAACATTGAGGACAATGTTTGGTTAAGTGTGGGGGGTTGGGGGGGGGGAAGGTAAACAGATTGTTTTTCATGACTTATCTTTGAATTACATCACCTATCACTTCCAATGTTGTTACTCACTGTTTTTAAGTGTTTTTATTGTGTTTTAAAGTCAAAATTCGAAAATTTTGAGAAAAAAAATTGAAAAAAATCAAAAATTTTTGAAAAGAATACCAAAAAGAGTCGTCTTTGTTGCTTGTGTGTGTTTTAGGGTACCTTCCAACACAATGATGAGGATTTGGTTTTTAATTGCATGACTGTTAAAGAAAGTTACAAACATGGGTGGAAGTTTGATATGCTCTTTGGTTAATACTTAGTTGTAGTTGTCAATTACGAATTCACATGTAATCACAAAAAGAAAAAAAAAAAAATCAATTTTTGTAACATGCTTGAAGGAAGAAACTCAAACTAACGCTACAACTCTGTCAAACTTGAGCCTATTCTTTGTTTGGAGAGTTATTAATCTGTGATATTGTTGTTTTCTAAAGTCGTTGCATGATCTCATTATTTCTTTGCTTGGTTGCTACTTAGAATACTTTTTCATCATTTTAGCTCCAAATACTAAAACTCATGCCCGTTTCATTCAAAGCATAAAATTGATTGCATAACAAATAACAAGATGAAGTTGTTTAGTTACCACCAGAGCCAAAAAGCCTTATCCCTTGCATATGTATTGTAGGTTTAACCCCATTGAGCCTTATTTAGCCTATTTTCTTTGTTAGCCTACATTATTCCTACTTAGCCCATTATAGGACTATCCATACCCTTGTTCTTAAAGAATGCAGAAAAAAAAGTGTGGGGGAAGAATTTGTCTTTGTGAATTGGTGAAGGAGTACGTTTTGTATTTCAAAAGAAAGAAGAAAAAAAAAGCGTGTAAAAAGAAAGAGAACAGAAAAAGTTGTGCAGAAAAAGAAAAAAAGAAGTTGAAAAGAAGTGAGAATGAGCTCACAAGTGTTGGTTGTTGAAGAAGGGTCCAAAAATGTGAATCTAACCCTAAAGGTTGTATAAATCTTCCCTTTATGTTTAAAGTTGGTTGCTGCAATCAAAAGTTGAATTCCAAGTGTTGATTTCATTATGTTGCTTACTATCACTTTAAGAACCTTTGTTTATCCTTAACCTTTCTTTGTTAGCCAATACCTTAGCCCCGTTACAACCCTTACACTTCTATCTTGATTGTTATTTGTTTCAATATGTGGAGTTTGAAATTGGTACGAGCATATGGGATCCCTGGTTCTCACTTCTAAGTAGTGACAATTCCATTTATGAGATCATATACATGGTGTATTAATAATTCCAAAAAGTGCCTTCTTTGTTATAACATATGTGAGTGTTAGTCTACATGTTTACATCAATCTTCTCACGTATATTTAGTATAGGGAGTGTGGTCAAAAAATCTGTATGAAAATAGAGAGTATATCCGGTGAGGAATTGAGTGAAGTCTCTAAGGCATGTTACTACATTCAAAATATTGTTTTAATTGATTAAACGCGAGCTAGTGAGTGGTGACTGCGGTTAAGTGTATACTCAAGAGTAATGACAGCTAAAATCTATGTGGGTAGTGATTTTTAATATGTCATGTTTCATTGGAAATCCCTGAGGCAATTGTTGGAAGGATTAGGTTTTATTTTGTTTTCTTTGTTTTGCTTGGGGACTAGCAAAAACTAAGTGTGGGGGAATTTGATAGGAGCATATTTATGCGACTTTGTTAGCTTATTTCTTTGCATTTACTTAGTTAGTTTGTATTTATTAGTGATTTAAGCAATTTTCGTGTGTTTGTAGGTCAAATTGGCAAAGGTGACAAAAAGGGGCAAAATGGAGCAGTTTTGGACTTGGATTGGATAACATGTGTATGGAGCATAATGGATGGATGTTTTTGGTGAAAAACGATGCTAAAAATGTGCTACAAATCTGGAAGAATTAAATTAAGGCTTGGAAGCATCTTGGGTTCTTTCTATCCTTAGTTTTAGTTTCGATGTTTATTTTAGATTGCTTTTCAACTATGACAAACATGTGTAACTAAATTTCTTTTTAGCTAGAGGTGAATTCGAAGCCATGGACATATGTTTTATATGAATTGATTTCCTCCAGTTATTGTTTCATAAAGCATGAATGTGATTTACTTATCTGTTTTATAGAGAACTTATGCTTGTATGTTTATTAAGGAGGCCTACTTAGTATGCATGCAAGGATTTGATGCTAGGATATAAGGGAATTTCACCTACTTGTTATGAACTTATATTTACAAGTAGTAAAAGTCACTAGTCATGATTGCGTTAAGTAAGTTCCTGACATGAGTATCATGTTTTTCATAGTTATGAATGTCTTGTCAATGCTTATGATTTTCACAGAACTTAATGATCTTTGATATGTATCTCTATCATGCTGTTTATATAGGAAACTTAATAAGAATAATTTGATTGCGTCGCTGAGTCCAATTCAATAAACTTAGGAAAATTTGAGAGTTAATTTGTGCAGTTCACTGTTAATTTGGGGCATTGTCATTCGTGATTTATAGGAATAATAACTGAAAATTGATTTGTATGCATATGTTTCATGTTTGGAGAAGAATCCTCTAGCTAGCCTTTCACGCAATTTTCGTACTAGACTTAATTTGTTTCGTCAACTTACTTGTTTTAAGTTAGAATTCATCCAAAAACCTCCCCCCTCATTGTTTTGTTGTTAGTTTAACTTAGTTTTCTGTTTTATAAGTTTAGTTTGTGTTGATTAACATCCCTTCTAATCCCTAGAATAGAACGATCCCTACTTGCTCATACTACGATTGCATAATTTATAGGGTTTAATTTGTGTGTTAGTTTTTACCACATCAGGTAAAAAGCTAGATTAATTCCTAGGGTTATACACAAATCTATGGTGTGGGTTATTAGGAGAGTTTTGCTCATGTCAGCAAAATTAATATCGTTTGTGTCCTTAGCAGCAAACCAGGATTGGTCCCTAATGTAGTTTGATGTCTATAATGTTTTCCTCCATGATGATCTCAATAAGGAAGTTCAATATAGATCTCCCACCAGGTACCTGAATATCTTCTCAAAAAAGTGTTATGTGAAGACTGCGAAGGGCTTTATATGGTTTGAAACAATCTCCTAGAGCGTGGTTTGAAAGGTTTACAAGTTCAATGATGAAGTTTGGGTATTTCAAGAGTCATTTAGATCCTACTTTTTTTTTTAAGTGACTAAATGGTAAGCTAATTGCATTGATTGTTTATGTTAATGACATGATAGTGAATGATGACGATAAGAAGGAGTACGTCTTCAAAAGTACCTAGCTACTTAATCCGAGATGAAGAAATTGGTGAATTGTAGCATTTTCTTGGAATTGAGGTTGCACAATCCAAGCATGGTATTTTTCTGTCTCAATGAAAGTATGTTCTTGATTTGTTAACTAAAACTGGTTTGTTGGATTGCAAACATGTTGATACTTTAGCGGAACCATCGTTTGATTTTTGGATCAAGTTCCTACGCATAAGGAGCAATCTCAGAGGCTTATGGGGAGATTAATTTATTTGTTACACTCGTCCTGGCATTACTTATGCAGTTAGTGTGGTAAGCCAGTTTATGCACACCCTAGTGAAGCTCATATGGATGCAGTAATCCGTATTTTGAGGTATTTGAAGATGACTTCTAATAGAGGCTAAGTTTTATGCGAGAATGGCCGGGTTCTATGACTGACCGACAGTCTACATTTGAACACTTTACTTTTGTGGGTGGTAACTAGTTACATAGAGAAGCAAGAAATAGAAAGTGGTTGCCAGATCAAGTAGAGAAGCTGAGTTTGTGGTATGTCATATGGTGTATGTGAGTTGTTGTGGTTGAAGAAATTGTTGAGGGATCTTGCATTTGAACTCAAGGGTGCTATGAAACTCCATTGTGATAATAAAGCTACTACTGAGATTGCTCATAATTTAGGGTAACATGATTATACAAGATATCTGGAGATTGATCAGCATTTCATCATGGAAAAATTGGATATGGAATTATTGCTTTTCCATTTGTAGGATTTGAAGATCAACTCGCTAATGTGCTTACTAAGTTTGTGTCTAGTATTGTGTTTTCCAACTTGCTTGATGAGCTAGGTGTTCGTGACATCTTTGCTTCAACTTGTCGATGAGTGTTGCGAGTTATATGTGTAAATATTAGTTAAATGTAAATAGTAGTATTTTTCCTACATTGACAAAGTGCATATGTAATACTAATTGTAACTCCTATCTGTGGAGCCAAAAATAATTACAAGGCGACACGTGGATTTTTGGATAAAAGAGGACAAAAATACCCTTGAGGCATTATGGGATTCCTACGTGCGAGCAACAGGCAATCATCCCTCAGCCAAGTCAAAAGTGCCCAAAATAGGGAACAAATTCCAAATTATCTCATCCATGTACAAATTATTCCATATAAATGGAGATTAATTGGCTAATTAATGCATTAATTCCTAATTAATCCATTAATCACCAATTAAATCACCCATTTTCACACAAAAAACCTCTAAGGGCTGGCCACCTCCATTCCCAATATATATGACCCTATTTTCTCTAAAAAGCTAAGTTCCACACTCTTGCAAAACTCCCAAAAACTCTCCAAACACTTTTCTCTCTAAATTCTAACTTTGGCATCGGAGGTTCTTCAGCCAAAGTCCCCCTATTCATCGTGGGCGTGTGAGGCTCTTGGCCTTGACCTAAGGTGTTATTTGTTTTGTAGGTGCAATTTTGTCCAAGAACAAGGAGGAAGAAATTTGCATCCACAAATTGGTGCTTTCATTGAGAGTTGAAATTCACACTCGTAGAAGACTCTCGCATAAAAAGGTTTTTTCTCTATTTTCTAGTCCACTTGTATTTTTCGTACGTTCTTATTATTAGAATTTTTTATTTACAAAGATTCTTTGATAAAACGAAAAAGAGAAATACGATGGCTAGAAATTTAGAAAACTCCGTGAGTAAAAATTACAATATTCAAGAAATGGGACCGCGGCGATCCACGAGACTAAATGTGAGCCTAGGGGGAGTGGCACCACCACCACTAGGTTCCACCATGGGAACCACCGCGGTGGCCACCTGTGACGAGGTCCATGGCACCACTACCATGGCCCGAGCCATGCCACCAAAGCAAGCTTGAGCCGTGCCATCCAAGGCTCATGGCACCAAGGCCATAACCCAAGCCATGTCACTCCAAGCCCAACGCGTTACCAAGCTGAGCCCTAGCCTCGCAGCCACGTGTGCCACATGCCGAGCAGCCCACTTCCTTAGCCCAACTTGATCCCATCGAGCAGCCTGCTCTCGTGGCCTAGCCTGTTCCCGCTGAGCAGCCTACTCTCGTGGCCCGGCCTGCTCCCACCGAGCAACCTGCTCTTGTGGCCCAACATGCTCCCGTTGAGCAGTCTGCTCTCATGGCCCAGCCTACTCCAGTGGCCCAGCATGCTCTCGCGACCCAGTATGCTCCTGTGGCCTTCCAAGCAATCCAAGACTAGTTCAACTGTCCCGGCTCCAAATTTCTGGACCGATGATCAAACTAGGAGCATTTTCACCATATTTTTCAACGGATTTGACATTTCCCAACTCAAATCTCACGCCCGGAGTCTACCATACTTCCACTGCTTAAGGAGAAACATTCCTACTAAGCTCTTCCAATCCAAATGACGAATAACACTTGTCTCGACAAGTCATAGAGTTGACGAGCGCCCTAGCACAACAAACGACCTTGGTGAACCAGCTCTTGCAGCGCACCAAGATGCAACGTGTTCCAAACGAGGTGTCCTCAAGAAGGACAAGGGCAGACGAAGAACCTCTCCAGCAGCGTCCCGACAAGCAGCCACTCGACCAGCCACGAACCGAGCGTTTGGGCAGACTACACTCCCAATTGGGCTCCCGATATAGTGTAAGAGATGGAGGGGGCACATTACGAAGTACATTCAATGGACGGCTGCCCTGGAACCCTGAAGCTGCTACCGAGTGCACTAAGGTAGCCTACGGTTTGCAAAAGACTGCCTATGGTTTGCCCTTCGAGCAGTAAAGCTATGCTAGACTTATACAACTGCACATTCTTGTGAAAGGTTAAACAGCTAGCATGCATATACGAAGCTTTATCCACTGCCGACATTCTACATAGTCGATAAGCTTCACCTCTGCCGGAATAACTTACACCAAGTCCTAAAGTGTTGTGATACTTACTACGCAACCTACGGAATTAGAGAAAGCCAAGGTTAACAGCCTATAGGTTACGCGAATTTGTCTACTTCTGTAAGTAAGGCATTCGGATGCCAACCCTATGGCTAACAACTTTGCAAAGTTCTATACCAACACCTACAACTGTATAGACTACGCGGGCCTGTCTGCTTATAGAAAAGTAGCATACCTGCCACTGGTCTATAAAGTCTAAAGGTTAGGGCATGAACAAAAGAAGCAAAAATGAAGAAAACGAAGGAATGATGTTTAGAAACAACTTGAAAAAGCCAAAGGAGTTCAAGAAAAACAAGAGCTACAAGGAAAAACAAAGAAGATCCTAAAAGCTACCTAGAAGACTACACTTCAGCAGCTTGGACATCCCACGACTACTTGGTCACCATACCTTCAGCAGTCGTAACGCTCTTAGCAGCGGCATCATCCAGCGCTTCACCCCTAGCTGCTCTAGCTTGGGCACCAACTTCTTCAACTACTTCCCTAATGGTAGCCTCAAAAGTAAAAGCAAGCGAGTTTTCCGAAGAAATAGAGAAGGTCTTGAAACCTCGAGCCCATCATTTTTACCTTTCAGCTGCTCATTCTCCTCGAGCAAACCAACAAGGACGCACTGCAGCTCATCCACTTCCTTCTTCAGACTTTCGTTGATCTTCAGTAGACCTTAAAGTTCCAACACTTGGGGTTCAAGCCTATTGACAAGTATCTTGAAGTGGATCACTTGATTATAAGAAGCAATCAACTCTTCATCCTTTGCATAAGCAGCGAAACGAAGCTCAGAAACTGCAAACTCAAGATCTTGAATATGAGGTATGTAACATCCAATCTCCTACTCTGCACTTTCATAGCTAACTTGGATTGAGTTAAGCCTAGTCTTCAAGTCAACGATCTCTTGGCGAGCGGTCTCAAACTGCAGAGAAGTGGGGGTAGAAATATTAGACCCATTCAAAGACGAGCTCAGAATCCAACCTCTTAATCTCCTCGGCTGAGGAATAAGCTTCAGCTACCATAGTCTTCACCACCTCCTTGGTAGCCTTGCTATATATGCATAATAACAAGTAGAGTAGTCCTTCTATATTGGGTCGTATGTTTCACAAAGGAACTTGGACAAACAAACTTTTCTAACGCCATTAACAAACTTGGCACAAGCGTCTATGTCTTCAAGCAGATTTGGTTTCAAGAGCACACAGATCTCAGCAGTCTCCCTAGAAGTAGGCTTAGTGGATTTCTCACAGCTGCCCATGCGAGCAGTCTCCTCCTTCCCAGCAGGCGAATCAGTCTCAACAGCAGAGGAAGTGGGCCTTAGCGCCACTTTAGCAGCAGAGTCCACCTTATCGCTCTTCATAATAACAAGCCTTTCCGAATGAGAACCGGACTTAGCTCCTAACGGACGTCTTGGCATAGACTTCGGCACTAGGGGCATGACAAGACCTCTACACTGAGCAATACAATCAACAATCGAATTAGCCATTCTCGACATAGCATGCGCCACAGGCTCAGATCTAGCAGCCTCATTTTTCTTCCAATTGGAAGAAGTTATGTTAATCACAGGCCTTTTAACAGCAGGTGGACCCTCACGAGCAGCGGAGGAAGTCTTTAGTTTTTTCTTAACCAGCATCTCTTGAGTAGACGAGGAAGATCTATTCTTTCCACCTTCATTCACAGTAGGCTTCATGATAATGATTAGCCGAGCCAAAGTATCCGCCTTGATCCTCTTTACATTCTCTCGAGAGAACAACCTACATTTGTCCCGGCGAAGAGAACTAAGCAGCCAACGCTATTCACGGTACTCAACAAGGGAACTTAACCCATACTGGTTTTTTCCTTCTTTTTTTTTTCTCTCATACCAGCAGGCAGGAGGCCTGCATGCCCAACATTCCAACAACCCATGAGGTCTTCGACCTCCTCATCTCTCTCAATTGCCGGAATGGCCCGTGTCAGGTCCAAGGCCCAAAGGACATGAGCCATGCGACTCGTCTAGCACTGCGCCCCAGTGCCACAATCTGCGACCCCAGCCGCACAAGCTACCCTTGGCTCTAGCCAAGCCGAGCAGCTTAAAGCAGTGGTCCTTACCACAACACCTCCTCGGCCCATGCCGAGCCAACTCCTGGCCTCTGCCAGCCGACATGCTGCACCACCCCGACGGCTGCCACACGACAACACTATCCAAGAAGAAGACAAGAAAAATTAAATTTTTCTTACATCAGTGCGGCACAGAAAAGATGAAGAAAACAACGAAAAACGGTCATTTTCACAGGCAAGATGTAGAAGATTGCTAGAGGGAGGGGAACAAATATCCTCTAAGCTCTCTCTCTCTCTTATAGGGTTGAATAAATTGCTCTTCAAAGTTGATTTAATAACCCACTTAAGGTGGACTTAAATAGGCTTTGAGAGAAATTTATTTCCCTTTCCTACAAGGATCTAATTTCCTGTTAAAGAGGGAATCTACATCAAAATAAGAATTAGTCTTAAGTTTCCTAACGCAAGAAGATCTCTACACCTGTTGCCCTTTCCTACGAGCAGCTTAACAGGTGTGTGGGCATTTGTGGAGCACAAAATAATCACAAGGCGACACATGGATTTTTGGATATAAGAGGACAAAAATACCCTTAAGGCATACTGGGATTCCTACGCGCGAGCAGCAGACAATCATCCCTCAACCAAGTCAAAAAGTGCTCAAAATAGGTAACAAATTCCAAATTATCTCATCCATCCTCATCTTAGGTAATTACTTCATAACCTACAAATTATTCCATATAAATGGAGATTAATTGGCTAATTAATGCATTAATTCCTAATTAATCCATTAATCACCAATTAAATCACCCATTTTCACACAAAAAACCTCTAAGGGCCGGCCACCTCCATTCCCTATATATATATGACCCTATTTTCTCTAAAAAGCTAAGTTCCACACTCTTGCAAAACTCCCAAAAATTCTCCAAATACTTTTCTCTCTAAATTCTAACTTTGGCATCGGAGGTTCTTCGGCCAAAGTCCCCCCCCCCCACCCATTCATCGTGGGCGTGTGAGGCTCTTGGCCTTGACCTAAGGTGTTATTTGTTTTGTAGGTGCAATTTTGTTCAAGAACAAGGAGGAAGAAATTTGCATCCACACTATCTATACTTCACTTTGAAGATTAATGAATATGCAAGAAATTCCTTAAATGTTGTTTTTTATATTTTTGGTATTTACCACGTTCAATTCACTAAAATAGATGATTATCATTTAGTTTCCTTTATATTTGTTTTGATATATACTGTCAGAGCAAATTCCTGCTGCGATTGATTTGACGAACACCTACTCACACAAAGAAAATAGACAAACTAAGTTAGACTAACACTAGTGTGGTGTTAGCCAAATGGCCTTCGATGTCTAAATCGGGACGACTGTAGAAAGTCATAAGGGTGTGGTGAGAGTTCTTGATTACCGGAATAAAGTGAATGGTCTTGACTATTTATAGAGAACTGAGGAGTTAACCTTAATGTCCAGGTCCAGGTTCGTTGAACCTGTTAATAGAGTATTACATAGTCTGTAGCCCAATGAAGGAATATTCCTCTGAGATTTTTGAAATATGTTTCAGAGAGTCTTGCCATGCTAAGAGTCTGTAGGCATGCTTATTACATATCAAGGTAATTTGCATAGGATGTGTGGAGATCAACTTGCACCATTTGCAAAGAATGGCCATAGGGAATGTTGATTGTGGGCTATAGCCTTCGTAGAAAATGTGGCTTGATAGTCAAGTTTGATTAGAGGTCAGCATATTCCTTAAAAAGAATAGTAGTTATATTTGATAAATTATACACGTGGCGTGGTCCCATTAATCGGGATATTCTATGTTCCCATATATACAAAGACTCATTCGTCCAAGTAATGTAAAGATACATTAAACCTTTTTTAATAAGATGAGACAAGTTAAGTATGATAAATTACGGCATTATAAATTAAACACAACATATAAAAATTACTGTACATATATCAACTTCACAAGGTTACACGTTTGTCATATATATAGTATCCTTCATGCATGTTGGTGATCTCCCGAGTGAAAACCACTTCTAGATAGTTATACAAGGCGAACGAAGATCCCTAAGAAAGATAGCTTTCAGAAGCTTGATATTTTTAAATTGTGCCGCATCAAATAAACTTTTACGGGAAAGAAGACAAATTCAACTGATGACTCTAGAGATCGTTACAAGACAGATCGACCGAGAAATAGTATATCAACCTTAGTTGAGAGATACAATCATGATTTTGAAAGGTCTCCAAGTCTAAATATAAAACAAAACCCTACCAAGGCAAGACATGAGAAGAATTCTTAACTAGTACGTACTAAATGATATAGTTGATAAGTCATGAACGCCAAACCAGAAATGCTAGTACAAGTTTTGGTAGTTAAATTTTTTTTTTTTTTTTTTTTTTTTTTTGGGGGGGGGGGGGGGGTAATGTTTAGGTAGTCTTCTTGCATGTGAGCAACAGTAAGTAGAAGAGTCGGCATTACATTCGTTCATTTACCCTAATAATTTCCTTTCTCTGCTATTCCTAGACCTGGCAATTTATTACACGACACGTTAACACGACACGTAAACGACACGAAAATAACGGGTTTCGGGTCAACACGATAACTAATCGGGTCATTATCGGGTCACACGATAATAACCCGTTAATAACGGGTCCTTAACAGGTTTACACGAGAGTGACACGCGGGTAACCTGTTTCGACACGATAAGAAAAATGTTATTTTGATGATTTTAATTTTTTAAACTACTAAAAAAAAATTACTATAAAATGAAATAGATATAATGAATATGTATATATTGTTTATTAATTATTATTCTATTATTATTCTATATAAATTTTAAAATTTAAGTTTTATTTATTTATTTATTTTTATAGTATATTATAGCCAAAGATTGAGATTAAAAATCATAAAACACATTAAAAATAAAAATATCAAGTAATTTAAAAATACCAAAAACATAAAAAAATTATAATAATTAATTTCCCGCCTAATATATCAAGAGTTTCATCCATTTCCCACCTAATGTTTGGGAAATTTTGCAACCTATATCCATCCATTTCCCGCCTAATGTTTAACCCAAAGAAAAAAAATAACCAGCTTTTTTTTTTTTTTTTATCTCTTATAACATTTTAACTTGAATAAAAATAAAATACGTAATAAAAAACATAAATGTAATTTTATTATTAAATATCATCACATACTAATTGAAACATAGTCTAATTAACACTTAAAATATATAAATAATTAATATATTTATTCCAAGCCATCAAAACGATAAGATTCACTAACGCTTAAAGTTTATTTATACTTTCATTAAGTATAACATTAATGCGTATCCCATCAAAATGATGAAAGTATGAATAAACTCTTACGTATTAGTGAATTTATCGTTTTCACAGGATACGTATCCTACAAAACTAATTTCAACAATCCAACCGTCAAATTTGTTTATACATGCTTCGAGATCGCATACTCCAAAAATTGCAAAAAACAAACATTCAGAGATGAAGTAATGAGACAAAACCTTTCAACGGTTATAAACGAAAAATCATGATTTAACGGTTATTTTAGCTCCGATTTTGATGACTTTTTACAGCTACACTCCTTGACCTTATATGAATACAATGAATGAATTCGATCTTTAATTTAAAATATTTACACTAGTGGATACCACAAATCTTATGTTATCCTTAATGAAAGTATAAATAAACTCTTAGTGTTAGTTAATGTATCGTTTTGATGGGATATGCATCCTATCAAAACTAATTTCAATAATCCAACCGTCAAATTTGTTTATACATGCTTCGAGATCGCATACACCAAAAATTGCAAAAAACAAACATTCAGAGATCAAGTAACGAGACAAAACTTTTCGACGGTTATAAACGAAAAATCACGATTTAACGGTTATTTTAACTTTGATTTTGATGATTTTTTTACAGCTACACTCCTTGACCTTATATAAATACAATGAATGAATTCGATCTTTAATTTAAAATATTTACACTAGTGGATACCACAAAATCTTATGTTATACTTGATGAAAGTATAAATAAACTCTTAGTGAATCTATTGTTTTGATGGGATACGCATCTTAGAAACTAATTTCAACGATCCAACCGTCAAACTTGTTTATATATGCTTCAAGATCGCATACGCCAAAAATTGCAAAAAACAAACATTCAGAGATCAAGTAATAAGACAAAACTTTTCGACGGTTATAAACAAAAAATCACGATTTAACGGTTATTTTAACTCCGATTTTGATGATTTTTTACAGCTACACTCCTTGACCTTATATAAATACAATGAATGAATTCGATCTTCAATTTAAAATATTTACACTAGTGGATACCACAAAATCTTATGTTATACTTGATGAAAGTATAATTAAACTCTTAAGTGTTAGTGAATCTATTGTTTTGATGTGATACGCATCCTACGAAACTAATTTCAACGATCCAACCGTCAAACTTGTTTATATATACTTCGAGATCGCATACGCCAAAAATTGTAAAAAACAAACATTCAGAGATAAAGTAATGAGACAAAACTTTTCGACGGTTATAAACGAAAAATCACGATTTAACGGTTATTGTAACTCCGATTTTGATGATTTTTTACAGCTACACTCCTTGACCCTAAATGAATACAATGAATGAATTAGATCTTCAATTTAAAATATTTACACTAGTGGATACCACAAAATCTTATGTTATACTTGATGAAAGTATAAATAAACTATAAGTGTTAGTGAATCTATCGTTTTGATGTGATACGCATCATACGAAACTAATTTCAACGATCCAACCGTCAAACTTGTTTATATATGCTTCGAGATCGCATACGCTAAAAATTGCAAAAAACAAACATTCAGAGAAAAAGTAATGAGACAAAACTTTTCGATGGTTATAAACGAAAAATCACGATTTAACGGTTATTGTAACTCCGATTTTGATGATTTTTTACAGCTACACTCCTTGACCCTAAATGAATACAATGAATGAATTCGATCTTCAATTTAAAATATTTACACAAGTGGATACCACAAAATCTTATGTTATACTTGATGAAAGTATAAATAAACTCTTAAGTGTTAGTGAATCTATCGTTTTGATGTGATACACATCCTACGAAACTAATTTCAACGATCCAACCGTCAAACTTGTTTATATATGCTTCGAGATCGCATACGCCAAAAATTGCAAAAAAAAAACATTCAGAGATCAAGTATGAGACAAAACTTTTCGACGGTTATAAACGAAAAATTACGATTTAACGGTTATTTTAACTCCGATTTTGATGATTTTTTACAGCTACACTCCTTGACCCTAAACAAATACAATGAATGAATTCGATCTTCAATTTAAAATATTTACACTAGTGGATACCACAAAATCTTATGTTATACTTGATGAATGTATAAATAAACTCTTTAATTGTTAGTGAATCTATCGTTTTGATGTGATACGCATCCTACGAAACTAATTTCAACGATCCAACCGTCAAACTTGTTTATATATGTTTCGAGATCGCATACGCCAAAAATTGCAAAAAACAAACATTCAGAGATAAAGTAATGAGACAAAACTTTTCGATGGTTATAAACGAAAAATCATGATTTAACGGTTATTGTAACTCTGATTTTGATGATTTTTTACAGTTACACTCCTTGACCCTAAATGAATACAATGAATGAATTCGATCTTCAATTTAAAATATTTACACTAGTGGATACCACAAAATCTTATGTTATACTTGATGAAAGTATAAATAAACTCTTAAGTGTTAGTGAATCTATCGTTTTGATGTGATACGCATCCTACAAAACTAATTTCAACGATCCAACCGTCAAACTTGTTTATATATGCTTCGAGATCGCATATGCCAAAAATTGCAAAAAAAAAAAACATTCAGAGATCAAGTAATGAGACAAAACTTTTCGACGGTTATAAACGAAAATTTACGATTTAACGGTTATTTTAACTCCGATTTTGATGATTTTTTACAGCTACACTCATTGACCCTATATGAATACAATGAATGAATTCGATCTTCAATTTAAAATATTTACACTAGTGGATACCATAAAATCTTTTGTTATACTTGATGAAAGTATAAATAAGGGTAGATTTTTTAAAAATCTCATGAACAATGTTATTTGTGTTGAGTGAAAATTAATAATAATAAGTGTGAAAAATGTAATCACACGTAATGAAAAGCTTTACAACTTTTATTAAGGGGTCAACTCCGAAATTTAGTATGTATATACTAATTTAATATTATGTTTTACATTTTTTTGGGTCAAATTATGTTTTTCTTTTCAGTTTTATTGTTTTAAAATATAATTTTCTTAACGGGTAATGGGTCGGGTCATATTACCTGATAATATTAACGGGTTGATTTCGGGTCGGGTCATATTACCCGTTTACTTTAACAGGTATTACACGACACGACCCGTTAAGTTATCGGGTATGACACGAAAACGACACGAACACGAGAAACACGACACGAATGCCAGGTCTAGCTATTCCTATTCAGCCTATTCTACCATTCACTAAGCAAAAACTAACCTTATCTGTTTTTCGAAACAAACTATATTATTTGTTTAAACAGCAGGTTAACCCAGTTTCAATTTACCTCCGAGCAACTGGGAGCCGAGAGTTATTATAATAACAGTGAAATTAGTTTCAGTTTGAACATTGAACTCCGAACGTATCCTTTACAAAATTTCACTTCGTATTTTTTTGTTTAGACACCTAGCTGTGCCTCTCGACTACCATAATAATAAATAATAAGCAAATTAATTAAATTTAAAACATAAAGATATATAATAACAGTGAGCCCCCAACACTTACTGTCCTCTAATTTTTAATTTGGAAAATGGTGGATGGGTGCGGCCATATGTCGGAGAAAGGCAACAGTCATTACCCAAACATGAGGATGAGGGGAGACAAACTCGATCTCCCTCCCTCCCACTCGATCTCCATAATTAAATACTTTTCGTGCTATAATTATAGTTTCATCCACCCAACGAAGATTTATGGCATCATTATACAAGGAGATCGAAAAGCAAGTTGACCCTTTGATTATGCTGTCTAATTAGCTAGGGTTTGGTTTTCCAGGCTTTTTATAATCCATGTAGGGTGGCTTTGGTTGGACGCAGTTATTCAATCTCTTCCTTCTTCCTACTTGCTATAGTTTGGCGACATTATTTAGATTAGCAAAATAATTGTCTAGAAGTAGTTTTACAATTATGGTTTTTTCGTAAAGGAGTGAGTAAAAAGAGGTTACTATTAACAGTAGTGGAGTCAGAATTTTATGTGCAGAGGAGGGGGAGCCTTTTCACACAAGCATTATGGATGCATGCATGGCTTAATGAGATTGAGAGTACTAAAAAAGAGACATGCGTGTACATCTCAAAGTGATATAATAATAAGGTCAGACTCACACTCGCACTCACGTACACTAGCAATATTCATTCACGACGTGCTTTGCACCCTTCGTTTTGCGACGTCAATAATTAGATTAAGCAAAAAACGTGATTAACACAGCCTGATAACAATAATTAGAATACTGGTTGGGAGAATTGAGAAGCTTATCCTACAAATTACACAAACCTAACATTCCAAATACATATGGTAATGAGAGTGTGTATGTGTGGCCTCTCAAGTTTTTTAATTAATTAAATAAAAGGGGTGAAGTTTGGTACGAGTTTGAAACGATATTAAGTGGTGCTTAATGTGGTGTAGGAGAGGTCCGTTTCATTCCCAACATTAGGTTCCTCTTCTGGGGGACACTTTCTATTTCTATATTCCATTTTCTTCATCTTGTTCTATTTGCTGTCCATTTGTCATTCCCTATAATATTATTTACGTTATCTATCATATTCAGGATGAAAAATATCCAGAGACATCCAGTATAATTTGTCTAACTGCGGCTTACTTGTTCATTCAGTTTTCCTACCTAAGAACTAGCCTTTTCATTATTTTGACGAGGATAATGCGAGGTACATTAAAATTTTAAATCAAATTTGCAAATCAAATGATGTGCTACAAAAAAAGAAGTAAGCATGTTAGCTAACATTTAAGTAATAATTCAATTATTAACAACTATATCATTTGGTTTATAAAATTTAGGCTAAATAGCCAAAATAATCTTTGAGATTTGCATAATCAATAGAAATGGTCACTAAGATTGAAAATTAATAGAAATTGTCAATGAGATTGATTTTTTTCACTTTAGAAGAAATGACAATATTGTTTGGTTCTATTCAATGCATGTCATAATTTGTTTTTTCGTTCATACACAAATTTAGCTAAGTTGACTATAAATAATACACTTCACCGCTTACACTCAAGCTTCAATCCCACTCCTTGTGGATTAAATAAATCTAATATAATTATTTTACCGTCTGTTAAAAAGAAAACTTTAACTATCTGAATAATATGAGGTGGTATTCTTCATAAAAAATAAAATAAAATAATATGAGGTGGTATTGAATTCCGGAAAAGACATTCATCCGTAGAATATGTTGATGTTGAGGACAAATAGCAGCAGACAATGAAAGAGCGTGCGAAGAGGTTAAATGTTCGTGGTGGTTTTGTTTTTTGGTCTTTGTGGTTGATACATGAATTTTGTGCTTTGTTGCTGTTCAATTTTATGGGACCTCATCCACGTCCAAGTCACAGTTACTATCACATCTATAAGCTAGGGTAGGATATCTTTATAAAACTACCCTTATGGGCTTCTCCATATTATTTTGCCCCGCATTTGGCATGTATCTAATTGCATTCTCCGAGAGTTTGTAGGGTTAGGGGTATACTTGAAGGTGAAGGAAGTTGAAGGTCTATGTAAAATTAATTAGCAATATGGAATTGTATCTCAACTTCTAAGCATGTGTAAGGTTTTTTAATTTTCTGATGTGAAGTTTGCACTCTCAACACATTACATCACGTGTGACATTATTAACGTAGAAACAACACATATAGGCGATGTGGAACACATGAACCATATGTCTCAACACGTAAGTTAAATACTTTGTTACCATGAAATGATTTGAGATTCTATGATAAAACAAACTGGCAATATGATGAATAATACTAGTCCAACTTGTTATAAGTTCATACAAAATCTCTTAAGTGAAGGCTTGAGTTATATTAGTAATTTTCAGTTGCCCACTAATTTCCTACCATGGTGAAGGCTTTTGTAGTTTGTTATTTGCTTACTAAAGAAAGTTAAAGGCACCAACTTTGATACAGAAATTTATACTTGTTATAGTTGCAAGAAGGGCAGAGTGGTGCTAATTTCCTACTTGGGGAAAGGAAGGATGTATTAAGGTTGATTTGTGTAGCTTGCTACATTTTACTAAACGTTAGGAAGCACTTCTAAATCCCACCTTTATTAAAGTAATTTCTTATTTAAGAACAGTTGAATGAGCGATGGGGTACTAATTAACTTCTATTTCCAGAAAGACTTTGTGGGAGTACAAAAGACTTCTAGTGAGATCTTTATCTACAGATATTTTTCCACATAAAGTTGCTAGTTATTAGTACGAAGGGTTGTTGGTTTGGCACTCAAACTTCTTTCTGTGGTTCAACAACTTATTCACTTTAATTTCATTCTAGCTAGTTGATACGTTACCTTTTTTTTTTTTTTTTTTTAAATACAAATATATAATTTATGTTAAGGCGGTGGGAGATTGACTTAAGCTACACAATGGGTCAGCTATAATAATTGGTATCGATCTTATCATTCACGAGAATTGAACCTAAAACTTTTTACATGAAGTGGACTAAAATATCACTATATTGCATTACTAAGTAGTAATTTACTCCTTCATTGTCGTGTACAGAAAATACCCTATATTATTCCTCTCAAAAAATAAAATCTAAACTTTTGCCTTCCTCTCTCCTACCTACAACTTCAGTGGTAAGAACATTGACTAAAACCCTAGCAATTCTGATGATGGTATATGATTTGCATGGACGCCAAACCCTAGTCTAGAATATTCACGCAATTGCGTTGCACCAAATGTATGAAATCCAAGAGTTAGATAAGTTTCTCCATCAGTAAAGAAACATCACAAGTCATCTCTGTACAAAACTTGCCTTTAAATTTGTCATATGGTATGAGAGGTTTCTCGAGTCGAATACAGAAGAATCCCACAACATATCGACCCACCGACCATATATTTTGAAAAAGATAGCTTCAAAATCCCATAATTTTAATTTTGGCGACCTGTGTCCCAACTGTTGATACAGCATGCTAACAATAATGTTCAACGGATCTATCCATCCATTTTCCCATGGGGATTATTGGTAGTCGGTCCAATTATTCTGATATCAGGTAGTTCATGAGTATAGAACATCAACTGCTCTTCTGAAAGTGTGTTTTGGGGACATGAAAGGCATGTAACATGCATTTATCGAGGGAAAAGGCAACACCATATGGTTTTGTTGCTAGATTTTGAAGATTTTCAGGAAAATGATGCTACATGGGATAATATTATTTGGAAATTTCAACGGATATATCATTTAGGTGTACAAAGTCAAGAAAACAATAATACCAATTGGTTTTAGGACAATTTTGAAGCATGGGGGATTGATTATGGATTTAACTTCGCTGCTGCTTACATCTGATCCTGGCTGAACACGTGTTCGAGTTTTGATTTAAAAAATCAAAACTTGGACACGTGTCCAGCCGTAATTGGGTGTAAGCAGCAGCTGCTGCTGAATTTATAGCAGCCAAGTCTAGTTCATTGATTATTATGGTTATGGTTACGCTATTCAGTAAATACTTATCTTGATACTTCTGATATACGACAAAAAAAAAAAAAAAATTGATTTGAATATACATTGCATGGATTATCCTGTTTTAGTAAATTTGTCCACCTAAGTTGTATTAGTACATTGCATGGATTATCCTGTTTTTTGTATTAACAATGTGTTTGAGTAAATCTTCAGCTCCTAATAAACGGATCTTGAAGATCATGATGTCCTTTTTACATCGCGAATGATCGTGAAATTAAAATGTGGACCATATGAAGATGGATATATATTAATAGTTCTGGTTCACGTAACACTAGTCCATGCTAACCAAATATAAACTAAACGTGGACCACTTCTATATAAAGATGAATATACATTTCACGTAACAATAGTCCATGCTAACCAAATATAAGTTGAACGTGGATCACTTTAAATCAGGCGTATATTGTAGCAGCTAAGCACCACCTCACCCCTAATCCTTTAAGTAGCGATTGAACGGGACCATTATCAAAGGATGCCAAATCTGACACCGATTTATTTTTAATTTATTTAATAAAACAAATATAGAGGTGCATAACTCCATGGACCACCCCAGGGCAGCCCAACATTTCCACTCCCAGTTCAGAATTATTCGGAATGGAGTAGGATTCTCTCCTCTCTTTTTTTTTCTTCTCCTTCCCTCTCTTCCTATATGAACGGTTATGGTTAAGTCACGTCAACATTTTATATTAATTTTTTTGTAGAAAAAGAAAGATAAAATAGAGAATGTGAGAGAGGGTATGGAAGGAGATGGAAAGAAGAGAGAAGAGAATCGTACTCCATTCGGAATAGGCCTTTAGCCTTGTCTAGCTCTCTGGCTATGGGCCTACCCACACTTCTGCAACAACCAATCAAATACTACCCTCTCTTTAGGACAAAAGACATTTTGGAGGAGGGAAAATTTTAAATCTCGATGGCAAGGGTAAATGCTTTTGGTTACCGGTGGACATTTTGAAATCGAAAATTGAAACAGAATAGACTCTATTAGACCACACTAAATGGTTCATTTTTTGCGGTTCTGAAACCAAACTGCAAACTAAATAACTTTAGTTCCTAATAGGGACTGAACAGCAAACTAAATGATTTCATTTCCTAATTTTTGAAACCAAACTGAAAACGAATTGAGAAGCTTAATATAACTTTTTTTTAATTTAATCACTAATTAGGTATTGGGGGTAATTGGTTGAGTCTATACATGTAGCGTGGACTCAACCATATCATAACATGCCTAGTCTATTTGAAGAGTTGATACCAATTCAAGTCTCGACAACACACATACATCTCCTCTCACATCCTCTACTGCCCCGTCCTTTTCGTCTCTTTCATTCATTCATTCAGCCCTATCATAACATAACATGCCTAGACTATTTGAAGAGTTGATACCAATTCAAGTCTCGACAACACACATACATCTCCTCCTCTCACATCCTCTACTGCCCCGTCCTTTTCGTCTCTTTCATTCATTCATTCTGCCCTATCATATAGTCACACTGCAAATGACGACCAATCCCAACCAATCTCCAAACGAATCGCTCCTCGTCCTCAGTATGGTGATCATGAATTTTTTTTTTATAATTGATTTGTATTAATGCTATAAAGCATTTAGTTTGCAAGTGACTAAGTTTTGGACTATTGAGTTTGTTTGAATGTTGAACACTTTTATTGATATCAATTTTTTAATAGGCCCACAATTTAGGCCCAACCCGAAAAACAAAACCATTTGAAACCAAAGCGGACCAAAACCAAATGGTTCAGTTCCATTCCAATTCACATTGTAAAACCAAACCGAAATAAATTTCAATTTCATTTTCAATTTTACCCCAAAACCGCACCGTATCAAACCATACTAGTTCTGGTTCACTTGTAGTTCGTCATTCTATTTGATTTAGGAGTTATTTGAACGTACTTTTTAGATGATTGAAAGCGTTTTTAGAAAAAATATTTTTAAGTTCAAAAAACACTTTAAGTGCTTTCTACAAGAACCACCGATTATATACTTCTTTAATAAACAATTTAAGGTGCTTTCTAGGATTTATTAGCATTTTTACCAATGATTGTTTTCGAAAATATTTTTACCAAAAATGCTTTCAGTTATTTTAAAAGCACATTCAAACGAACTTTTAGTCAATCTCATGGTTACAATTTGATAAGGAGTGAAAATAAATTCACGTTCAAGTATTGTTAAATATTTTTTGGTCGAGTATAGACCAAAGCCCAGAAGATAGCAAACCAGTCTGCATCAAATATGTTAAAATAGGCCCAATTATAAGAACAATATATATGCTCAAATCCAAGTCTTCTTCCAATGTGGCCCAATAGGCCCTGTCTTTGCAGTTCAACCTAACCCAAAACCCCTAAATTACGAGCATTTTCAATATATTTTTCATGATCACCTTTCCAGCAATTTACCATTCCTACAAAAATAAAAGGAAAAAAAAAATCAATATTACCCATTTAATACTCGTGTTTTTGTTAATTGTATTTAAGAAACTCTTTGATCCAGATTTGAGCTTCAATAATCACAATGAAAACAGAGAGAAACCCAAATTCCAGAAACAATTTCAAGCTAATATAGCCTGTAAATTCAATTTTAATCATACAAAAACATGGAATAAAAAAGTAACAAATGAATCAAAACCCAGGAACCTTAATTACGTGAGAGGGTTAATAAAAAAAAAAGAAAGGAATATGGGGAAGATGATTGTTGAAATTTCAACAGGCGGATGAAGAACAACTGCCCACCTTCCCCTTTTGATTTGATGTTGCAGGGAAATCTTTCGGATCAGAGTGCATTGATTCTAGCACTACGCCGATACACACAATCCCTGCTTGCCTTTTATATCATATTTACTCATCAAACTCAAACAAAAATATATTTATAAAAACAGATCACAGAGGATTTTGCAGGCTTACACGGAGAGAAGAGGAGGATGATGAGAAAAAGGGACCGCGCGGTCTATATATATAGGAGGTGAAATGCAAAGCAAATCACACTAGGGTTTTGTTGCCCATGTTTGATTTACCAAAATATCCCTTCAAATCCATTTTGTGGGCTTTCATTTTCAGTTACCCTAAGTCCAGCCCGGTTGTCCCGAATTGATTCTTACTGTTTATTCCACAAGGTTTATTCCACAAGGACCAATACTTGGCCATGTTCTTATATGTAAACAAGTCATTTCTCATTATATAAAGATATGACATCATTTCATTGTACGAACGTCATAATTGAAATCAATTCTTCTCTTTATCATCCTCTTAAGGTTGTCTACGATTTGGAGACCATTATATATGGTAACAAATAACATCCTCATGATGAAATGCCAATTTGTTTAATTTATGTAAGGAGTTAAGCAATGTTTGTCAAGAAAGATCAATACCTCGTCTTGAAATGATATTTTTTTTAAGGAAATTCATAGCATTTTATCAAAACTTTGTGTGCAGAAAACTTTCATCTTTGTGTTTTAGTAAGTTATACAAGTTCTATTGCAAATGGTGCTTCATCACTGTAACATAAAGTAATCGTGTTTATGCACTCCAAAATTTGAGTAGTATAAGGTTAATTATACTTTCACTCTGGCAATCTGGCGCCGTAACGATTTGGTTTCTTCTTTAAATCCCGCTTAATTATCTAGTTAACTGTTTTTTTTTGTCTCACTCCGTGAACTCATTCGTGCCATGTGAATTCAAGATGGACCTAAATGCGATCACTATTCTTGCTTATTAAGCCATACACATGCAATGGCAAGATCCCAAGCGGACGTAGACGTCGGAGAAAAGCTTCTCCAGTCCCCGTGCCGTCGAAAGTTGTTCGACATAGGAAGATAACCAGGTTGACGGCAAGCGGCGCTGTTGTTCGGGCGCAGTCTTCAGAGGCCGTTCCTAAAGCAGTGGGGCTAGATTGGACTCAGAGGAGTTGTTTGAAAACAGCCTTACCAAGCACCGACTTCGATTTTTTATGTTCTCGGAGTCTAAAAACTTGGATTCAAGAGCAAACTACAAAAGAGTAGAAACTCAAGAAAATTACCCCGACTTCCATCAAATCCTATTTTCTATCTGTAATTGTCTACGACAATACACAACGTCAATGCATGACCGATCTGGTAAACACTAGAAGATCCAAAATAAAGCTGTAATGTTGGCAGACTAAGACATCGTTTACTCGAAGAACAAGACGTTTGTACCAAAAAATTAGTAACTGATTGCACAGCCATACCCCATTTGATCGACGAGAAATGAAATGAACACATCGTACGCAACACCTTCTCACTATAAAAGGGGTTCGTCTGCATCATTAAAACCAAAAGGGTAAGCTTATTAGTAAATTCACAAGCTCAATTATTCCATGCTGTAGTGTGATAAAAATTGCAGTGGATCAGATGAATGGTTCCTACCGTCACCGTCATCTTCCATATTATAATCATCTTCATCATCATCAACATCAAAGCCCTGCAAGACCATAGGTTGATCAGAAACATTTTGTTTTCCCACACATGGTCCTAATCCTACTAGAAACAAGAAAATAATAAGAACGGAAACAAATTATACATGAAACTAAATTAAAATAGCCCTTATCCATTCTGTACCAACATGCCTCCTATTTCTGAACAAGTGAGGAATCAGGTAGCAAATATAAGCAATGAAAATCGTAACGATGAACATAAACAAAGTACAACGAATGACCATTTTGAAGTGATTAGTATAGATGATTTAAAAATCTAATAAACATATAAGACCCAATATTTCTTTTACGAACCTTATAATAATCATCATCACTAAAGTCCTCCTCCTCTTGTTCCTCCTCCTCTTCATTTTCATCTTCATCCTCACCTTCACCTTCTTTCTTTTCTTTTGTATCATTTTGGCCCTACAAAGGAGAAACGTTATTGGCAAAGAAAGTTAATGCGTACAAAAATTAAACTACCAATGATAAGAAAAATCTTTAGAACACATATAATAGATTCTTTTCATAAACAAATGTTGATACAGTGATCTTTGACCCAAAGTATTGTAGTTAGAGAGACTAAAGACTTTCTCATACCTGACGCTGCTCGAGCTTTTCAAATAAATCCAACTTCTCCAGCCCTGTTAGAGCGATATTTTTAATCAGTTATGTTCAAAATTCCTAAAGAACAGAGAAAAACACAAAAACATATGATAGAAGACAGCACAAAAAGGAAAGCATCTAATCTCATAAGACCTGAGTTAGGATTCCATCGAACTCTCTTTCGACCTGGCTGCTGCACCCTTGAACCTGATACACCATTGCATCAGCATGAATGTAAAAAGCATGAAGACAACATAAAACAAAATATAGCATTCTCAATACTATTCCAATTTTTTTTTAGTATGGCTATTTAGAGTAGAGACCTCCAGTCAGTTCTTGAGGAAATCCCTTGAGCTCCAATATACTAAAAAGAGAACCGCGTCTTATCGTGGTTTTTGGCTTTCTTCTGTCAGAATATCTTTCTACATCTTCGTTTTGCCTTTCTGCAACCACATGTTCAAGAAGTATATATTATCAAACATAACCTGCTATGATTACAAAACAAGCCAAAAAATGATTAAGAATCAAATCAGAAGTAATACGGTATTCGAATAAAATGCCAGTACGGACCTATATTTTTAACGAACTGACAGGTTGTAACTTGTAGGCATAAAGAAAAGTATAAGCGTTCACATGTCGGATATAATGCAACTATAGCAAAAATCAGCTTAAAACATGTATTGTGAACACGAAATAGGAGCAATGCCGCTTGCAACAAATATCCTTTTGAGGACAACGAATGTTACAAATTATTGTGAAATATGAATCTTCTTTGATTAAACATTTGATGATTGTGTGCCACTTTTCATAATGGCCACAAACAGAAGAAAATGTGTTGTTTTTGGAAGGGATGCGTGAACTTCTCCCTACATCTTACTATAAAATCTTGATGAGATCAATTTCACATTCGTTATAAAGATGTATTCATCTCCAACCATATCCATATTGTTTGACAATATTTTAAGATCAAAGCTTTCCAACACATCTGTGCGAATTGCATCGGAACTACGTATACAGAAGTTTACCCGTACACACCATACAAGCATCTCTACAGCGTTGCTAATCTATTTAACGAGTTGAAACATACCAGAACAACGAAAATGCTCTCCGCAACATCAAAAGAATGACCATGATCCATATCTTACCGAGAGAAAGAAAGGGAAATACACATGCTTCATAGATTGCTTGTTCCACTATCATGCATAAATGAAAAAGAATAATGGACTCCAAAGAACATCATGCTAACCTTTCGAAGTGCTTTGCTCAAGATAATAAGGAGAGTCTTTCCAAATTTTTTGGAATTTGCGAGTTTGATTGATTAAGTTTTCTTCCTCAATAACAGCGTCTGTTTTTTGCTGTAGATCAGATATACCTTTGGAAATAGGCAAATCAATGTCCTGCAAGGAAAAGCTTCGACGTTAAATATGGAAAGCCTAATTCAGGGAAACCTAGCAAACTGCCAAACATATGCAAAAACTGCAGCAACAAAAGCCCACAGGAAAAAGCACAAAGGGCTCTTGCTTAGCAAAGCCAAAACCGCCACCACCCGAAAATCCACCGCGTCCGCGGCCGCGCCCTCTGTATGCCATTGAACTTCACATACAAATGCAACCAGGAATTACTCAATAGACATTAACGCAAAAAAAAAATAAAGAAAGGAAAATTCGGCAAAATAGTATTACCAATTTCTGCAGAAGCAGTGACTCCTGAGAAGAGAGAAGTTCGACTCTACCGCGGGAGGCAAGATTTATGTCGAAGACAGAAGAGAAAAAGGAGGCAGCAACTATTGAGAGTGCGATATGGGCTTGATTCACTCTCCTTTGATTTGATTTGGGAGCTGAGCAGAGAAAACGAAGAGAGTGGTTGAGAGAAGAAAAGACAGAAGTGAGACAAAAATAAAAGAAAGACGAGGGAATAGCCTATTGGTCCTTAAACCATTTAATGGACTTTAATCATGTATTGGGCTGTAACAAAAGTAACTTATATGGGCTTTAGGAATTAATAGGAGGGAGCGAGGGTTAGAGTTTTCCCTTCAACCTAATATGTCTCGTGTTCAAATCATCTCTCATTTTTTGTGTGTAAATTATAGTATTATTACTTGTATTAAAACAAATTGGGAGGTTTGAACCGTGATACAGTGAGTTAAAGAAAGGGCTTTATCAACAAGGACAATCCACTATTTGCTCTTGTCTGTGCTTACAATTAATTGATTACTTCACAAATCTTACATTCATAAGTATGGTATGTCATTTGGTAATGTCTGTCAATTTGGGAAAAAATAATTACAACACAATGACCGAGACTTTGCTCTTACTTTTGTATTTACAAGAGACATTGTACTTTAACAAAATCTCGAGGGATTCAAATTCAAAGTCACAGAGAGAGCACATCAGATCTAGTTAATATAACATATTAACAAGTTGGCTACTAAATTTGGGAATAATTTTCGCAATTAATTTTTGTAGAACAATTACACCACGAAACCTTGTTATTAAGGTTTCCCATATAATTTTTGTAGAACAATTCATAAAGTCTAGTGGTATGATTTTCGCTTAAGGTGTGAGAGGGTCCGAGTTCAATCCTCAGCGGCTCAGCTCCCACCCACTCGGCGTTTGAAAACATGTAAAACCATTGGCTTGCTCATGAAAGACCACCACTTCTAAAATTTTGTGCTTTGCCATTTCAACTTTTTGTATTTCATATATCCTATATTCCACTTATAATTTTTATAATTAATATCCTTGTTTTTTTTTTTTCTACTAGCCTTTATGCATGTCCTCATTTTCTTTTCTTTTTTTTAATCAAGGGTGTTATGCGCCTCTAAAGTCCTTTTATAAATATGGAAATATCTTGTGTATGACACATAAGACTCATTATATTTTCTAAACTAAAAGAACACTAAATTGGTATCCAAATTTTCTGAAATTAATTAGGAAACCGAAATAATGAAAATAAAGGCAACAATTATTGAAAATTGAAGAATCTGGAAAAAAAAAAGGAACATAACCATAGCAGATTCTTACGTCTTCTTCATAATTATTGAGAACCATTTTTTTCAAAATCCAGATATTGATCCAAAACGCCCATTAAATAACAATAAGAAAGATGGCCAGGTCTCCTTGCTGAGCTGTAAAGAAATGAAATGAAGCTTTTTAGAAGGAAAATAGAACATGTACTTGAAATACAACGTACCTCTCCTCGAATTCTCAGACTTTTGTTGTTGAGCACATCGACATGCTTCACCTGCGCATGTAAGAAAAGATATGGACAAAATGTAAATTTAACAATTGGGTAAATGAAGAGAAGAAATTCAATTTGGGAAAACCGGAAAAAAGACAAAGGAAGATGAGTATATGGTAATAAGATATATACATTAATTCTGCAAGACAAACACCATATAGGCATGATTTTTCACACAGATAACGCAATAATTATCTAAAACGAAAAGTAGCACAACTTTTCTAAAATGATAGGTAAGTTTTGGCGTATTTTGAGACAATTGCATAGACCCTTAACTTGCATCAGAACACCAACTCGTCCCTTCAAGCTTTGCACGCTTATTGTCTGATGACAAAGAGAAGTTAGATGGTTCGCATTACACGTCCCCCATCTCCCCCCCCCCCCCCCCCCAACACCACCCCCCGGCGCCCCCGCTTCTTTTTCGTAGATGGTTCGTGTTCCTCTTTTGCTTTTGGCTCGGATAGTAAATGACGTGAAGTCAGGTACTGCTACAAAATTTGGACTGCCTTTCCGCACTTTTCCCAATTGTTCTTCTGCGCCTTCTTTAGAGTTTTAAAGAAAAAGTCTGCATCGGGCGGTAGATCGAGAGAAAAGTCCGTTGAGAGCAGTTGCTTGTTACGGTCAGACTTTGGATCTATGGTTGGGAATTTACGCAATCACTTAGTTAAGAGCCTTTCTACTTCCTCCTGGATCTGCCTCTGCTGGGGCAATGGTGCCATCGACTGTCCTTGGCAATGGTCTGCAGATTTGTGATGCTCTTCACGGCAGTCTGCTTGTCTGTATTGCGACTACAGTAAACGTCATTCTTCTCTGGTTGGCGACTGCGCATTGTGTTGGTTTCCAGTTGATCTTGAGCCTAAAATTTTCTACTTTTTCCTGGATATGCCTCTGCTAAGGCGGTGGCGCCTCTGGCAGTCTAGTCTACAAATCTGTGCTGCTCTTTCAGAGGTTTGCTCGTCCGTGTTGCAGCTGTAGTACACTTTGTTCATCGTTGGCTGGCGAGTAGGCTACTCGTGGTTGCGCTCAGTATTGAGTGTCAGTTGAACGTGAGCCTGAATGTCCTTGAGTTCTTCACATTCCCCTTGTTGCCTGTTTTGGTGTGAGGTGGGAGGAACTCCTTACAAGCCAAGTCGCCAGTGGACACAGCACCTGAATTCAGGCCTTGAGTGTTCGTCAAAGTGTGGACTCAACCGTGAACGTGCACGTGCCTGTGGGCCAAGCGAGAATGAACACTGCTCGCGCACTAAGGCAAATGTGTCACTTCCTGATCTTGAGATAAGTCCAGGATTGACACATGACATCATCACATAACTTTTCATCTTTCATGCCCCACCTCCGAGACATGATCAACACACGAATCAATGTGTCAATAGTGTAGTAATTTTTCTTTAAGCATATGGTTACATCTAACCTTTGTATTAGACTACTTACGTACCCTAAGACGGGATCAAGTCATTCGTAGTTCACCAACCATTCTTCTCATTACTGCAATGCATGATAAGGATTCCATCTTATATATACATACATATACATACATATATATACATACATATACGTACATATACATACATGTACATACATATACATACATACATACATATATATATATATGTGTGTGTGTCTATATATATATATATATATATATATATATATGCAAGCCGTAATCAAACCAATAAATATCCAACAAAACCAATAGTTCAGTTCTTATCCAAGTGATCCAATGATCTGCACGCATTCAAGTAGCATCCAACTAGAGTAATCCAATGAGATAAATAATATAACATTTCACGAAGTTAAATATAATCAATTTCCATAAAAATATGTCGTATTTTCACTACCTGGATTCCTAAGCATTGTTCTTAGTTACTAACACAAGGATTACATAGCAGCTGCAGCAGCATATGAAAAAGATTTACGAACGTAAAGGCTATTTTGGTGTAGTTCAAGAACATGCATGCTTATGCATAAATATACAAATATGTATTACACAACCTGAATAAGTGAAGAATGCATATTTACATATACTTACATAGATATAAAATGATTTGGAAAAATAGATATTAATAACAACTATCACCAGTGTGAAAATATATGTATAAAATAGGTTGTGAATTGCAGTGGATATAGGTATACTTTTTACAAGAAAAGTGAAATATGTGTAGGAGAAATTATAAATGCCTCAGTACATAAATACATTGTCACATAATTGTATAAGAAAATGGTTCTTTTGGTACCACATACGTAACCTTATCAAGTGGTTTAAACACAAACTCAATATAGATAAGTAAACTATAAATAAAATTGTGAGAAGAATGAACATTGCAAAAGCAGCAGCCTCATCTCCATAAGAGTCGCAGAAAAACAGTTTTAGTCAACCAAGATTAAGCCCAATTTTGAACACCCATAACTATAACAAATGATGCAAACTTACATGGGATTTGAAGCTTGTTTTAAGTACATTAAGAGCATATAAGATTTGTAGGAAACAGGGTTCTAACTTGAAAGTGATGCAAGATGCAAAAAGAGCCTCGAAACTGGAAACCCAGTATTTGTTGTTGTCTGGAAGCTTCGTGACTCAAGTTTGTACATGGTTTTAACATATCAAAACTCAACATAATTAAGTGAAATCAAATGGGCTTTGATCATGGACATGTCTAGTTTCAAAAACACATATTAATGGATCAAAAGGAATCCATAAGGACATAGAAACAAAGAGCCAAATAGGCTACTTGAAAGTTGAAACATAGTTTTTCTAAGTTCCCTGCAACTTAGAACCCATACTCTTCTAATCCAAGTATAACTTCAGAATACTTCCGTACAATTCAAAATCATGTTTACAACTTTGATTTCAATTATACTGAATAATTAACAAAGAATTGAATTTTTTTACCCAAAACCTAAAACATGATATTTCGATCAACACACCCAATGTATAACATTAAAAGTAATAAGAAAGATTGATACAAAGCAGCTACGGAAAGAACAAAGAGAGCTGGGAATTGTTACCCATGTTGCAGGTCAACAAAAGGAATCATACTTTCGTTATGATTCTCTTTGCTTCTTCGGACGTCGTTTTCTATACTTCCATTCTCCCATTTTCTTTGCTTCAAAAGTTTGCATTTTAACAAAAAAATCATCCTATAATTTTATTTAATGATAAGAACAAAATAAATAAATAAATAAATAAAATAAAAAACAAAAAATAACCTCACAAAAGCACGTGCATTGCAAATTCGGTAAACTTACCATATATATTGCAACAACCCACACCTTTTATTATTATTTTCTTTAGTAGCTTCAAACCCTAGCCTCATAGCCCCATGTGCCTCCTTCCTCTTTCTTTATTTCATGTTTAGGAGCTTTAATGATGATAGTTAGTGTGGATGCAAATTTCTTCCTCCTTTGGAGAATTTAGCCAGAGAATTGGAATTGAGTTTTGGAGAGAATGAAGGTGTTTATATAGAAGGTGGGGCCGGCCACCTTGGGAGGAGATGGACCGGCCACTTGGATGAATTTGTGGGTCAAGTTCATGATTTGTGTTTAATTAGCAAATTAATTGAATAATTAATCAATTAATTAGCTAATTAATATAATAAAAAAGGGATTACCTTGTGGAGAAGATATGATGAGGGATGGATGAAATAGATTATAAATAAATACCTATTTAGGCACTTTTGACTTGATTGAGGGATGATTGTCCACTGCTCACGTGTAGGAATTCCGGTGTGCCTCGAGGATAATTTTGTCTTTTTAACCCAAAAATCCACGTGTCGCCTTTTGATTATTTTTGGCTCCACAAATGCCCCCACACCTATTGGGCTGCTTGTAGAAAAAGGCAATAGGTGTAGAGATTTCCTTGCTTTGGGAAACATAGGATTGTTTCCTATTTTAATGTAGATTCCCTCTTTAATAGGAAATTAGATCATTCTAGGAAAGGGAAATAAATTTCTCTCAAAACCTATTTAAGTCCACCTTAAGTGGATTGTTAAATCAACTTTGTAGAGCGATTTATTCTACCCTACAAGAGAGAGAAAGTTTAAAGGATATTTGTTCCCTCTCCTCTAGCAATCTTCTACATCTTGCCCGTGCACATGATTGTCTTTTGTTGCTTGCTTCATCTTCACACCGCTTCTAGGTAAGAAAAAATTAATTTTCTTGTCTTCTTAATTTTTTGGGAGCCTTGGGGCTTGAAACTTGGCTCAACGAGGGTCGAGAAGGTGTGAGAAGCTGACTTGGGAAGCCGCGGCAAGGTGGTGCCGTGTGTGGCTTTGATGAGTTTGGGCGCTAAGGCGCTGATGACGGGACGTGAGGCTGGCGGGTGAGAGAAGACAGGCTAGGCCGTGGGCTCATGCGGCTTGGACCTTTATCATCATATATTTGTTTTTTTTTTGGGGCTTGAGCCCGTGTTCGAGTGAGGGGAAAAAGAGAGGCCGAGAGCCTTCTTGGGCCTTGGGGCCTGTTATGTCGTGCCCTTCTTTTTTTCTTATTTTTTATTTATTTAATTTTTTTTTTTGGGCAACTCTCTAACGAATCCTTCTTGTATCTTTGTAGAATTTTTTTCAAGCATGTCTTCCTCGAACCACAAGAATGATGACGGTGTGCCGCCATTGTACTGTCAATGTGGGTCTTTGAGCAAGGTTGGTTACTTCAAGGTTACTCACTTCAAAATTAGCTCCGATGACTTGTTTAGAGACTTCCTCGAGGCATATTGGCACGCCATTCTATCGGGAGTGCATGTGAAGCGTGTTAAGGATGGTAGCAGCCATGAGCAATGTGATGAGGCTCGGAGAGCCATCAAGTTCCACCCCTACTATTTTGTGTTGGGGTTTACTTTTCTTATGTCACGTTTCTTTGAATAAGTGCTTTGCTCCATGAGATGTGCCCCTGCCCAATGTTCTTTGAATGTGGTCCGTGTGATGGTGGGATTCCACAAGCTAAGCCAATTCTTTGACTTAGATCTAACCGTCAACAAATTTTGGTACTTCTTTGACATAGGTCACATTGAGGGAGTTGGGCAGTTGTGATCTCGCCATAGGCTTTTTAATAACTCGAGCAAGGGAGATCATGACTGGGCCAAGGAGACTTTGGAGATAAGTGGAGAATATGAGTCTGATTCTTCCCACGAGCTGCGTGTTCTAATGGTCTTCATATACGGTAAGTAAGCTGCTTAATCTCTTGGCTGCTTTGTATCTGTGCTAAGCTGCTCTTTAATTTTCTGATTGTCTTCTGTTTCTTTTGTAAATTCAGAATTTGGTTCCACTCCTAAGACTTCTCCAAACATGAAAAAAGTGAATGTTGCTTTGGGTATCCCCTCCGAGTACCGTGAGTGGCGTTGGCTGCTTAGTCCTCTTCGTAGGAAAAAAGGTGGGTTGCCCCTGAGAGAGGACATAAAACGAATCAAGGCAGAGGCATTGGCTCGTCCTATCATTGTGGTGGAGCCTGCTACACATGAAGGCGGGAAAAAGAGGTCTTCCTTACCCGCTCAAGAGAGGCATACTCAGAAGAAGCTGAAGACTTCTTCCGTTGCTCAATGGGGTTCACTGGCTGACGTCTGTTGAAAAAAGGCGAAGACTTCTTCCGCTGCTCACGAGGATTCACCAGCTGCTCTGAAGCTTGTGATTGACTTGACTTCCTTCAAGGGCGAGAAAGAGAAGGTACCTAACATTCCGAAAGCTACTAGTTCGATTGCTGATAGGATTGCCTAGCGTAGAAGTTCCTATGTGCCTCCAGTGCCGAAGTTTGTGCTAAAGTATCAGCTTGGAGCTAAGTCTGGTTCACATTTGGAGATGCTTGCTACTATGAAGAGTGACAAGGTGCCCCTACCAGCTAAAGTGGTGCCAAAATCTGTTCTTTATGCTGTTATGACTGACTTGTCTATTGAGAAGAAGAAGATTGCTCATGCAGGCAGTCATGAGAAATCTATCAAGTCTGTTTCTGGGGAAGCTGCTGAGATTTGTGTGCTTTTGAAACCAAATCTGCTCGAAGACATTGATGTATGTGCCAAGTTCGTTGATGGCATCAAAGGAGTTGTAGGCCTAAGTTCTTTTGCAAAGCATACGACCGAGTATATGAGTACTGCTTTGTTGGCCATGATGTAGAAAACGACGATTCTGACAGCTGAGTCCATGCTTCTTGATCAAGAGGATACCAAGGAAGTGGCAAGAATTGTGGTAGCTGAAGCTTACTCCTCGGCTGAAAAGGTCAAGAAATTGGAATCTGAGCTTGCTGCTTTGAATGGGTCTAATATGTTTGCCCCTACTTCTCTGTAGCTTGAGACCGCTCGCCAAGAGATCGTGGATTTAAAGACTAGGCTTGATGTGATCCAAGTGAAGTATGAAAGTGAAGAGAATGAGATCGAGTGTTACATACCTCAAATTCAAGATCTTGAGCGTGCCATCTCTGAATTTCACTTCGCTGCTCATGCAAAGAATGAAGAACTGATCGATGCTTATAACCAAGTGATCCACTTCAAGAAGGTTGTTGATAGGCTTGAGCTTCAAGTGTTAGAACTCCAAGGTGCTTTGAAGATCAACGACAATCTAAAGAGAGAAGTGGAGAAGCTGCAGCGGGTTCGTGCTTGTTTGGTAAAGGAAAATGAGCAGTTGAAGGGTGAGAAGGCTGGATTCAAAATTTCGCTTACTCAGAGTCAAGTTGACTTCTATAAGCTGGGTTATGTAGATCATTTCTTTGGGTGGCCATTCGACTTTGAGTTTTCTGGTAAAGACTTTAAGACCTTCTTTATCTCTCTGGAAGACTTGCTCACCTTTACTTTTGAGTCTTCTATTGGTGAGGTAGTCAGAAAGGTTGGTGCCCAGGCTGGGGCAGCTAGAGGTGAAGCGCCGGATGGTGCCGCTACTGAGGGCGCCACGGCTGCTGAAGGTGTGGCGACCAAGTAGTCGTGGGATGTCCAAGCTGCTGAAAAGTAGTCTTCTAGGTAGCCTTTAGAACTTTCTTTGTTTTCCTTGTTGCTTTTGCTTTGTTTAAACTCTTTGGGTCTTTGCTAGTTGTTTATCAATTTTGCTAGAAAATTTAATAAACTTGTTTCCTTCGCTTTTCTCCATCTTCGCTTCTTTTGTTCATGCCTTAACCTTTAGACTTTATAGACCAGTGGTAGGTGTGTTGCTTTTCTATAAGCAGACAGACCTGCATAGTCTACGCAGCTGTAGGTGTTGGTGTAGAACTGTGCAAATTTGTTATCCATAGGGTTGGCAGCCAAATGCCTTACTTACAGAAGCAAACAAGTCCGCGTAACCACTAGGCTGTTAACCTTGGCTTTCTCCAATTTCGTAGGTTACGTAACAAGTACCACAACACTGTAGGACTTGGTGTAGGTTGTTCCGTGATGCGTTATTTATACGCACACAAATTAAACCCTATTTTCGTCAAATTGTAGTATATGTATAAGTAGGGATCGTTCTGGACCGGGGATTAGGAGGGATTGTTAATCACTTGGATTTGACTCAAAAACGTAAAATAACAATATGAATGTATTTTTAACTAATCTAACACTTTAAAATAAATGGGGGATTGGTTTTGGATGAATTTAAACTAAAACAGAAACTTGGAATTAAAACAGATTCTAAAAACGAAATTAATGAAATAGAATGATGAACAACTAGTTAGAGGGTTCCTTATCCACACATGAACATAAGCATATAAATTGACTCCCAGTTATGACTTCAACAAACGATGAATGACAATGCTCCAAGTTAATTAGGTTCGCTTAAACTAACTTTCAGATTTCCCTAGATTCATTGGATTGAATGGGATACGCATTACAACCAAATTATTCCTAATCAAAGTCCCTAACCATGGAATACGCATGATAGAGACATTCAACAAAGATCATTAAGTTCAACGGAAGTCATTAACATCGACTAGGCATTCATAACTATGGAATACGCATGTTAATCCAGCCTAGGGTTTACTAAACACAATCGTGACTAGCGATCTTTACTACTCATGAATATAAGTTCATAACGATTAGGTGAAATTCCCTTATATCCTAGCATCAAGTTTAGGCATGCAAATTAAGTGTCGACCCTCAACCCACATACATAAACAAGTTCTTAATCAAAACAGAAAAGTAACCCACATCTAAAGTTCATGAGTTCATAACTGGAGTAAATCAAATCATAACCAACATATGTCCATGGCTTCAAATTCGCCTCTAACTAAAAAGAAATTAGTTTCACATGTTTAACATAATTGAATAACAAGTTAAATTAAACATGAAAACAGAAACAAGAAAAGAAAGAACAAATGGATGGAAAGTTAGCTACGGGGTTCATCTCCACATATGTTATACTTGCATAATAAAACGATTTCCAATTGCATTTCAATAAATCATTAATTCTCAACGCCCCGGGTTAATTAGGTCCGCTTAAATTAACCGTCAAGTTTTCCTTAAGTTAATGAATTGGATGGGTTAGCGCAACGCAATTCACAACATTCTCCAAAAGTCCTTTACGTGAAAAGCACAATAAAGATACAATCAAAGATCATTAAGCATCATGAAAACTATAAGTGTTGACGAGGCATTCGTTACTATGGAATACGCATGAAACTTATGCCAAGAATTCGTTTAACGCGATTGTTTATAAGCAACCTCCACTACTTGTGAATATAAGTTCGTAACTATTAGGTGAAACTCACTTATATTCTAGCGTCATATTCATGCATGAAAATTAAGCGCGCATTCTCAATAAACATACATAAATAAGTTATCAATCAAACGGTTAAACAAATTGAATCCACAACTTATGAAACGCAATTAGAAGTAATCAAATCAAAATGCAAGCATAAACATATATTTCGAATCACCCCCTAGCTAAAGGGGGTTTAGTTTATTATAACTTTGAAATCAAAGAAACACCTAAACATTCCAACAACTCAAACTTGAATTGTATGAACGTTTAGGCACTCTTCTCTTCCATTCCTCATACGTACAAACAAAGAGAATTGAATTTAAACATTGAAATCAAAGAAACACCTAAACATTCCAACAACTCAAACTTGAATTGTATGAACGTTTAGGCCCTCTTCTCTTCCTCTTTATTGAAGCATAAGGTCTAGGGATAATTGGTTTGGGGGATGGAAGTGTGGAATGGAAAAGGAGTGGTGGAGAAGTGGAAGGGGAATGGAGAAATGGTTTTTGGATTCTAAGGGAGACTCACGGCTAAGAGAGAAAATGGAAGTGTTTGTGGTGTGTTGTGTATGAAATGAGATGTCCTTGAATGAATGAATGCAAGGGTTTTTATAGGGAGAGAAAGGGGTGAATGTGCATGTGAGTGAGATGTGTAGGTGCTGAAAATGCATGTGAATGCATGCTGGAAATGGGAATGAAGGCCACGGCAAAGGAGGAATGTTGTGGTGCAATGATGATGTTTTGTGGCTGAATTGGTGGTGGAATTATGATGGGAATGCTAGATTGGAAAGCATGTGTTTGCTGAAATTGGATTAAAGAATGGGAATGCTAGGTTGGAGAAATGATTATGGATGCATTTGTTGAATGATTTGTGGTGCAATGATGAAGTGGGAAGGTGGAAATGCAAAGGGAAAGCTGGAAAGGCATTGAAAGCCCACGGCAAAGGGGTTTTTGGTGGTGTAAATGCATGTGAATGCATGGCATTTGAAATGATTGTTGTTTGGAAATGAATGTGATGCATGTGAGTTAGAAATGTGGCTGAAATGATGAGAGATTATGCACGGCAATGGGTTGGTTTTTGATGATTTAAAATGTTGATGCATGATGAAGAGTTAATAAATAATGCAATGTAGGGTTAGCTAGGTTGTGTGATGATGAGTGTATGTGACATTGTTTTGTGACAAAGAATGGATAGGGTGAATGATTATGTGTCTACATGTTTGAATGATTAAAGTGCATGTGGGTTGATTGAATGAATGCAAAGTGAATGAATAATGAAATGGGAAAGCATGACCAAGGTGGAAATGCATGTGAAATGTTGGAAAGGGATTGGGAATGCACGGCTTTGGGGAAAGAATGAGTGGATGTGGAAATGTGTTTTAATTAATGAAAGTGTTTGGAGAATGAATGCAATGATGAAGAGTGAATAAAGAATGCATGTAGGGTTAGGAAATAAAATCATAACTTAAAGGGGAATGATTAAAGGGTGTTGAAAGGTTTTGCATGGCTTTGAAGTGATTGTGGATTGGGCTAGGGTTTAAGTACATGAAATGGACCCAAATTGCTCCCCCTTGCATGGCAAGGAATGGTGTTTGTGTTAAGCCCAAGGCAAGGTGAATGTAATTGGGTTAGGGCCATTGTTTTATGTCCTCAAGTGCTTACAAGGCCTTCAATTTCATCCAACACTTGGGCTCCAAGCATAAGCTATCCATCCTTAGCCCAATAGTGCTCCAAAACACTCCACAATGCATCCTTTCGTCAAACACGTCTTATTATCCTGAAAACACACAAAAGAAGCATAAAGGACTAAACTAACTAAAGAAACATAACGTAAATGTACGAGAACAAGCCATTTAAGTCGCATGAATATGCTCCTATCATTCCGCACTTAGAATGGTGAAGTTTATCAACTACGTAGCATGTCGGTAGTGGATAAGGCTTTGTATATGCACACTATCTTGTTTAACCTTTCATAAGAATGTGCAGTTGTATAAGTCTAACACGGCTTTACTACTCGAAGGGCAAACCATAGGCAGTCTTTCGAAAATCGTAGGCTACCTTAGTGCACTCGGTAGTAGCTTTAGGTTTCCAGGGCAGCCATTCATAGGGCATACTGCATAATGTGCCCCCTACGTCTCTAGGGCCCCGTTCCCCGCGGATTAAGCCAAGAAACCCAAAATCCTTCAGTTAGCTAAGCCTTGAAAAAAAAAAGCCATTGTGGCTACTTCTAGGAATCTTGGAGCAAGCCATCGTGCATCTAGTTATACTAGGGCAGCCCGGCTCATCCACGTCTGGATATTTTGAGTGTATAGTTTATCCTCCTATTTTGGAGAGTAGACCTATGTGGGTGTAGGGGAATTAATTTACCCTCTCGCACTGAAGAGCATGGTTGATCCCTCGAGGGCTGCAATTCCTACGGTGAGTCCCTAAGAAGGGCGTGATCTTCTTTTGAAGTGCATGATAGATAAGTTGTTATAGACATGTAGTTGAGCCAAGTTGTAAATTACTTATGAATTCCTCATTGAAAAATGAGTGAAATGAACGAATAATTTAGCTATAAAAGATTACACAACAACTGGATAGTCCTCGGTTTGCGAGGTGGTGCCCGTTGAGTTGTTTGAGTCTTTGTATCTTGATATGGTGGGAAGTCACACATGGTACTTCCTCAGGTTGTAGGCATTCCATTGCTTCTTGATCTTTTTGTCGTTCATGGTGGCGAGGATGTAATTACCTTTGCCACCTATCTACTGATCTTGTATGGACCTTCCCAGATGGAATCTATCTCTTTGGAGCCTTTTCTGCAGGCAGTGATGAAGGCTTTTCTTAGGACTAGATCTCTGGGTTAGAACTGTCGAATCTTGGCCCTTTTATTGTAGTTGGAGAGGAGCTGCTGCTGGTAGGCTGCAATGTGGGTAATGATCTGCTCGCGTTTCTTCTCTAACAAATCTAAGCGTTTGAGGGCAGCTGCTCGTCCTGTTAAGGATCACTCGGATTTTCTTGGGATGTGCTTCAATTCCTCGTTGGGTTACTAAGTACTCTAGGAATCGGCCTGAAGATACTCCAAACGTGCATTTGGTGGGGTTGAGCTTCGTCTTGTACTTTCTGAGGATGTTGAAAGTTTCCACTAGGTTGTAGATATGGTGTGACTGGTGCTTGCCCTTTACCATGATGTCGTCGACATAGACCTCTATGGTTACCCTAATTTGCTTTTTGAACATCATGTTTACTAACCTTTGGTAAGTGGCTCTTGTGTTCTTGAGGCAAAAAAGCATGACCTTGTAATAGGTGCCTCGCTCGATCACGAATGCGATTTTCTCTTTGTTGGGCTTGTACATGGCTATTTGGTTGTAGCCGGAATATGCGTCCAAGAAGCTGAGCAGCTGGTTCCCAGAAGTTGAATCTACTAGTACATCGATCCGAGGAACCGGATAAGGATCTTTTGGGCATGCTTTGTTAAGGTCAGTATAGTATACACAAACCCTCTATTTGCCCTTCTCTTTTTTCACCACTAGCACAATGTTGGCAAGCCATGCTGAGTGTGCTACCTTTTCTATGAATCTGGCTTCCAATAGCTTGTCAACTACTTCGATGATCGTTACTAGTTCAGGTGTGAAATGTCTTCTCTTTTAGATCACTGGTTTGGCAACAGGGTTAACATGTAGCTTGTGGCAAGCTATCTCAGGATCGACGCCGAGCATGTCGAAAGGTGACCATGCAAATACGTCTCGGTTTTCCCTAAGGAAAGCCATGAGTTCTTCCTTCTTGGTTGGGCTTAAACATGAGCTGATTCTAGCTGTCTTTTCCAGCTGCTGGGGATTAAGAATGATGTCTTCGACGTCTTCTTCGGGTTTTTATCCTATCTCGTTTGCTTGAGCGCCATCTTTTCGATCCGCTTGCTGTAATTGTTATTGGTAGTTTCTTTGTCCCTTTGGACTTCGGTAGCTTCTACGGGGGTAAATGTTCTCTTCTTTGACTCCTTTAACACTTGCTCAGTGCATCATCGAGATGTGCCCTGGTTAGACTTGATATTTCTTCCTTCTCATCCCAGGATATGGAATCGAATTTTTTGATACTTGACGGAAGTGACGGCATCCAGCTTGATCAACCAAGGTCTCCTAAAAATCCCATTGTAGGGGAGATGGGTTGCTTACAATCGTGAACGTCTATTTTGAGACAACTAGCAGTGTTTTCATGTCAAGTATGATGTGGCCGATGACAATTGAGGTGTGCCCGTTGAATTCGGTGAGTACTTCTGCTCAACGTATGATTGTGTTTTCCAGGCCCATCTTCTAAATGACTGAGAGTTGAAGTAAGTTGACTGCACAGAGTTGAAGTAGGTTGACTGCACTTCCATTGTTAACCATCATTCTATCAACTATGGCGTGGGCCAGTTAGACAGATATTACTAGTGCGTCGTCATGTGGAAAATCGATGCCTTTTCCATCTTGCTCGGTGAAGCAAATGATGGATCCGGTTTGAGTGTCAATTGCTTGGACTTGTGAATATACCATTGATTCAAATTGTTTATGGCCCTCAAGTGCTCGGATTCGGTGAAGATGTCATTGGTTTGAATTGTTTTGGTTGGCGGCTTGTCGTCGTCGTCTGCGTTCCTTCTAGGCTACGCAGCTGGCTTGTCCAAGTATCTGTCGACCTTGCCTTCTTTCACGAGCTTCTCTAGATAGTTTTTCCAAGTGTAGAAGTCGTCGGCCGTGTGACCAGGACCTTGGTGGAATGCGCCGTATTTGGTGTGATCTAACTTGGAAGTATCTCTCTTTGATTGTTTCGGCAACTTGAACCATGGCTCGTTCTTGATGTCGCTGAGGATTTGGTGGATCGAAATTGAGAACTTAGAGTAGTTCTTTGTCGTCAAGCCTTATTTGGTTGTGGGTTGGTCCCTACATTTGGTTTCCTATCTGCTTTTCCTGGCCTGCTTTCCGTCCTTCTTTCTTTGAGCCACTATCGACTATTTTCGAGGCTGCTCGGGTGCCTTGTCTGCTCGTCGAGCCTCGTCCTAAAGTGCATGCTTATTTTCCAAAGCAAATAAGTCTGCTAGAGTTAGATTTTCTATCATGATTATTTCTCCGAACAGTGGGTGGTCTGTTAAGAGTTATTTTTGGAAGGTTGCACTTGTTATCAAGTCATCGCATCCAACGATATTTACCTTTTTTGCTTTGAACCTCTTCACGAAGTCGCAGAGCGACTTCTTTGGGTTTTTCTTCATGTTGAACAAGTGGTTGGACTTTTTCTTGATCGAGCAGTAGGATAAGTATTCTTTGGTGAAAACCAAGGAAAGATCATCAAAACTCCGGATGGATTGTGGTGGCAAGGTGTGAAACCAATCTTGCGCCTCGCCTTGTAAAGTGGTGGCGAATATTTTGCACATAAGAGCTTCATTGTTCCGATAAAGGACCATCGTGCTTCGGTAGTGCTTCAAGTGCCTTTCCGGATCTTCATCTCATTTGAAAAATGTGAAATATGGCATGCTAAACTTACGTGGAGGCTCTGCTTGCTTAATTTCATCTGTGAAGGGTGACTTACTCATGTTAGTCATATCTCATCGTAGTGCTTCATCAGTCATTTCATTTGTTAAGGAACCTCTCTACCTCTTCACCTCTTCCTGAATTTGCCTTTGTTGGGGGTAGCAAAGCTTTCGGCTACCCCTGATCTTGACCTACTGGTCTAGGTTGCTCTTCTATATACTTGGCGCGTCTATCCCGCGGCTGCGGTGCATGAGGTAAATTCCTAGCAGGTGAGGGATTTCTTCGCAAGCTGTTGTTAAACTTGAGCCGGAATGGGCAACTGCTTATTTTTGTCTATCGTGCTGCCTACTCCGATAAAATGTGGAAGATGCTCATTGCGGGCCTAGCCACGAATGAACGCTTTGCCTGAAAGGCTGCTTATATTGATCACCAGAGTGGTCCCAACCGTGAGTGTATACTCGTTCATGGGCCTAATCGAGAGTGCACGCTCATCCGTGCGCTAAGATAGGAGTATACGCTATCTCGGGGACCCAATCTTGAGTGTACGCTACCCGAACACTCGGTTCGTGGCTAGTCGAGTGGCTGCTCGCCGGGATACTGCTAGAGAGGTTCTTTGTCGGCCCTTGTCCTACTTCGAGACACCTCTTATGGGGCTTGTTGGATCTCGGTGCGTTGCAAGAGTTGATTCACCAAGGTCGTTTGTTGTGTAAAGGCGCTTGTTAACTTTATAACATGTTGGGACAAATGTTGTTCGCCATTCGGATTGGAAGAGCTTGGAAGGAATGCGGCTCCTTGAGAAATGGAAGGGTGGTAGACTCCGGGTGTGAGATTTGAGTTTGGAAATGTCAAATTCATTGAGAAGTATGGTGAAAATGCCCCCAACTCAATCATAGGTCTAGAAATTTGAAGCCAGGATGGTTAGACTAATCTTGGGCTGGCTTGGGTTGCTTGGGAAACCACGAGAACAGGTTGGGCCATAGAAGCAGGCTAGGCCACGAGAATAGCCTGCTCAACATGTGGCGCATGTGGGTGCAAGGCTTGGGCTCGGCTTGGCAACGCATTGGGCTCGCGTTGGATTTGGGCGACACGAGATGGCTCGGCTAGGGCTTGGGCCCTTGAGGGTTGAAGTGGCATGGCTCGGGCCGTGGTTGTGGCGCCATGAACTTTGCTATGGGTAGCCACCATGGTGGTTGCCACGGTGGTGCCTCGTGGGGGTGCCGCTCCACTTACTGTTATGTTGAGCCTTGTAGATCACCAATGAAAGCACCAATTTGTGGATGTAAATTTCTTCCTCCTTGTTCTTGGACAAAATTACACCTACAAAACAAATAATACCTTACGTCAAGATCAAGAGCCTCACATGCCCACAATGAATTTGGGGGTGTAGAGGGGTGGGATTTGGGCGAAGAACCTTCGATGCTAAAGTTAGAATTTTGAGGGAAAAAGTGTTTGGAGAATTTAGATAATTTAGCCAGAGAATTGGAATTGAGTTTTGGAGAGAATGTGGGTGTTTATATAGGGGTGTGGCTGGCCACCTTGGGAGGAGATGGACTGGCCACTTGGATGGATTTATGGATCAAGTTCATGATTTGTGTTTAATCAATTAATTAGCTAATTAATATAATAAAGAAATGCGTGATTTAGGGGTTACTTTGTGGAGAAGATATGATGAGGGATGAATGAAATAGGTTATAAATAAATACCTATTTGGGCACTTTTGACTTGATTGAGGGATGATTACCCACTGCTCGCGAGTAAGAATTCCGGTGCGTGTCGAGGGTAATTTTGTCATTTTCACCCAAAAATTCATGTGTCGCCTCTTGATTATTTTTGGCTCCACAGTTAGTACTTTCAATGCTCCCCTCATGTTCCCACTCTCGCCATTTTCAATGAAAATGTAATAAACTATCTCCCATAATAATCTTAACTGATGATTTCCTATTTGAACTTTTTGTGAGAATGGAATAGGCTATCATCTTTCCTAAAATTAAAGTAAGACTTGCTCTCTTCAGACTTAAATGACTAATTGCTTTGGATGACACTTCCTGAAGAGATTCGACCATCATAATACTTTTGACGACATTCTCGTGTATAGAATAATTATTTGGGTTTGCTATTCATTGTTAGAATGTTCACGACTCATCCATTAACCAGTATAACAACTAATCAGAAAACACAACTAATCATTTGTATCTAGTTAATGTTGATGACATGCCTTTTCCAAGTTTGTTTTTCAAACCATTGGCCACTAATTTCTTGGCCCTCAAAATCATAGATGCTAGTGTGCATTTTCCAGTTGAGCTTCATCTGTTGTCCATTGTTTTCTTTGCCATGGTTAATGAAATAGTGATAGTACTAATGTTCTGTTTAAGAAATAGTCAGTGTTCAGTTTACGAAATAGTGACAATATTATTGTTTAGTTTAAGAAATAGTCAATGTTTAGTTTACGAAATAGTGATAGTATTAGTGTTCAGTTTAAAAAATAGCCAGTTTTCAGTTTAAGAAATAACGATAATACTAGTGTTTGGTTTAAGAAATAGTTAGTGTTTTGTTTACAAAATAGTGATAGTATAAGTGTTTGGTTTAAGAAATAATTAGTGTTTAATTTACGAAATAGTGGTAGTACTAGTTTACGAATTAGGGATAGTAATAGTGTTCGGTTTAAGCAATAGTCAACGTTTAGTTTACGAAATAGTGATAGTATCAGTGTTCAGTTTAAGAAATAGTCAGTATTCAGTTTAAGAAATAGTGATAGTACTAGTGTTCGGTTTAAGAGTTAGTCATTATTTGGTTTGAGAAATAGTTAGTGTTAAGTTCTAAATATAATCAGCGTTCGATTCTAGAAATAATCAATGTTCAGTTGTAAAAATAACTAGTGGTAACATGACATGACACAAACTTAAAAAATTGTCCAAACTAAAGATAAAATCACTATTTCGAAATTAAAATAAGCATTGTTTATCAAACTGAAAAATGAAAAATTTTCTTTATTTTTTGTCTTGTAATGTTATTTCTTAGTTTGTTCCAAAAAAATTATGAAACAATAGTCAAATAAACATACAATAAAATAAAAAGTAAAAATTGTAACATTTATGGAGTGAGAGTAGAGTGATATGAGAGATGAGAGAAAAAAAAAAATTGATGTGAATGGGTGAGGTGAGAGGAGAGAGAAATTTGATGGGAATATGTGAAAGATGGGAGAGAGAGGAGCTAATAACGGTGGAGGGAGAAATAGAGAGGGAGGGAAAGTATGTGTGATTGAGTGATGTGATGCGCACATCAGATTTTGTTTTTTATTTTTTGTTTTATTAATTATTATGTTAAACTTTTGTCATTTTTATTAAAACTTAAGTCATTTTTATTAAAATTTAAGCCCTCTTTATTAAATAAAGTTAGTGAATGATTTTTGGCTAATAAAAAGTTGAGAGAAGTCCTTTTTATTAAAGCTCATTTTATTTTATTTATTATTTCAGTGATGTGATGCGCATGTCAGATTTTGTTTTATTAATTATTATGTTAAACTTTTGTCATTTTTATTAAAATTTAAGCCCTCTTTATTAAATAAAGTTAGTGAATGATTTTTTGCTAATAAAAAGTTGAGAGAAGCGCTTTTTATTAAAGCTCATTTTATTTTATTTATTATTATTATTATTATTATTATTATTATTATTATTTCATAAAAAAGCACATTGGTAAATCTTCCAACTATATGAAGATTAAAATTAAACATTAAACACTTTGATCAACAATTTACTTACCAAGGTTTAGCATTAAAATGTTATATAGTGAATTAAATAATAAAACTTACGCACAAGGATTCACATTGCGCCTCACAAGCTTAAAGGTCAAACTGAAGTCAACCCTTCCTCTTCCAGGGCATTTCATTTTACACCTTCGAAATTAAAATAAGAAAATTTTTGGGACAGGGGCCAAAGAGGGAATGCACGTTGCATGAATGCCTATTTTGTGGTTGGTTGGGCGGCTGCTTGTCGAGACTTCTTTGGAAAGCAATAATTCAATTCGTCTCTGGTTCAATTTTCGGGTCGCTGGTCGGACCGGCTGGTTCTTCCTGAATCAGCTCCGGTCCGATGACTATGGTCGAATTGCTTGAACAGGTTTGGGCGTAACTCTAGCACGCGGGCGTTGGAGCAGTTATAACCTGTTGGACCGCATGTTGGGCCTACGCAAAAGGCTGGGCTGCTTGGGCCTTTATCTGTTGGGCTTGTGTTGTAGCTGGAGGCGTTGTGGCATGGGTTGTGTTGTTGCCTTCTTGTTTATTAGATACAGTTGCAGTGGTAGAGGGTGGTGGCAACCGTCGTCGCTCTGTGGTACACTGCGTGGGTGAAAACCCAAGCACATAGGGAGTGTCGTTCATCACAGAATTTCCTATCATTATATCTTTTCTCTAGTGACTGATCAAAGAACATTAAAAAAATTCAGTGACAGAAAATTCCGAAAGGAATTGCAAGAGCATGTTCAAGAATTAAATCAAGCTCCCAATCAAAGCACCAATTTATGGTTGCAAAAATCTGCTGTCTTCAATTTTGACGAATTTGTACCTACAAAATAAATAAACACCTTTGATCAAAGGCTAGAGCCGCACATACCCACAAGGTGAGTTTTTTTTTTTTTTTGGAGGGGGTTTGACTAATTGATTTCTGATGTCTAAGTTAATTTCTTTAAAAAGAGCGAAAATTTGATGAGGGCATTTTCATAATTTACGATTAAAAATTCCTTAATATGGTGTACTTTCGAACATATATTTTAAGAATTAATTTATAAAATTAACTGAATTTAAAAAGAGAGAAGGGCACGTAGGTTGAAATTTGAGCCTTCTTCCTTCGATGGCATGCATATTTCCCATTAAAAAAAAAGGTCAGAAGACAGGAGAGCTATCATTCCTTAGCAATGGGAAGCAAAGGGAGCGTCAGACATGGCGCCCCAAACTGCTGTGAAGCAAATTTGGGTAAAGCTTGACCTTGAGTATGTTGCAAGAAAATACTAGTACTATAAAATAGATATAAAATAAAACACCTGCAAAAGACGACTGACATGAAATAATGAAAAGGTCTCCACATACTCTACTCCGGTGACTAGAAGTGCATTTCTTTTCCGAGGCAAATTGGCTGCCCTTTTGTTTGAATGTCTTTTTTATTCTTTTTTATTTATACGGTCACAGTTAAGTTACATTAACATTTTATATTTTTATTATCTTTATAAAAATATAAAATGTTAACGTGGCTTAAACATGATTGCATAAAATAAAAAAGGATGGAAAAGGCACCAAACAAGTAGGCAGACAGTCTGCCTCCTTTCTTTTCTTTTCGAATCAGAGTTAGAGTGGCATGCATGTAAATTTTACGTGTGTCTCTTGACTCTTTTATGAGTAGTGCTATTGATATTATGTTTTTGTACCATATTTTCATATCATTTTAGGTGACATTTGATGTGGATAGCCACATTATTTGAATTAATTAGATTTTTAAATTTAATTCATTATTTAATAAACTAATAATTAAGAAAAAATAATTAATTAAATGATTGT